>NC_000073.6:19851554-20451554 GCF_000001635.26 Mus musculus | reverse complement strand
TTTGGTACCTGGTATCTGTCCAGAAATTTGTCCATTTCGTCCAGGTTTTCCAGTTTTGTTGAGTATAGCCTTTTGTAGAAGGATCTGATGGTGTTTTGGATTTCTTCAGGATCTGTTGTTATGTCTCCCTTTTCATTTCTGATTTTGTTAATTAGGATTTTGTCCCTGTGCCCTTTAGTGAGTCTAGCTAAGGGTTTATCTATCTTGTTGATTTTCTCAAAGAACCAACTCCTCGTTTGGTTAATTCTTTGAATAGTTCTTCTTGTTTCCACTTGGTTGATTTCACCCCTGAGTTTGATTATTTCCTGCCGTCTACTCCTCTTGGGTGAATTTGCTTCCTTTTTTTCTAGAGCTTTTAGATGTGTTGTCAAGCTGCTAGTATGTGCTCTCTCCCGTTTTTTCTTGAAGGCACTCATAGCTATGAGTTTCCCTCTTAGAAATGCTTTCATTGTGTCCCAAAGGTTTGGGTACGTTGTGGCTTCATTTTCATTAAACTCTAAAAAGTCTTTAATTTCTTTCTTTATTCCTTCCTTGACCAAGGTATCATTGAGAAGAGTGTTGTTCAGTTTCCATGTGAATGTTGGCTTTCTGTTATTTATTTTGTTATTGAAGATCAGCCTTAGTGCATGGTGATCTGATAGGATACATGGGACAATTTCAATATTTTTGAATCTGTTGAGGCCTGATTTGTGACCTATTATGTGGTCAATTTTGGAGAAGGTACCATGAGGTGCTGAGAAGAAGGTATATCCTTTTGTTTTAGGGTAAAATGTTCTGTAGATATCTGTCAGATCCATTTGTTTCATCACTTCTGTTAGTTTCAGTGTGTCCCTGTTTAGTTTCTGTTTCCATGATCTGTCCATTGGTGAAAGTGGTGTGTTGAAGTCTCCCACTATTATTGTGTGAGGCGCAATGTGTGCTTTGAGCTTTACTAAAGTTTCTTTAGTGAATGTGGCTGCTCTTGTATTTGGAGCATAGATATTCAGAATTGAGAGTTCCTCTTGGAGGATTTTACCTTTGATGAGAATGAAGTGTCCCTCCTTGTCTTTTTTGATGACTTTGGGTTGGAAGTCAATCTTATCAGATATTAGGATGGCTACTCCTGCTTGTTTCTTCATACCATTTGCTTGGAAAATTGTTTTCCAGCCTTTCATTCTGAGGTAGTGTCTATCTTTTTCTCTGAGATGAGTTTCCTGTAAGCAGCAAAATGTTGGGTCTTGTTTGTGTAGCCAGTTTGTTAGTCTATGTCTTTTTATTGGCGAGTTGAGACCATTGATGTTAAGAGATATTAAGGAAAAGTAATTGTTGCTTCCTGTTATTTTAGTTGTTAAAGGTGGCATTCTGTTCTTGTGGCTGTCTTCTTTTAGGTTTGTTGAGGGATTACCTTCTTGTTTTTTCTAGGGCGTTGTTCCCGTTCTTGTATTGGTTTTTTTCTGTTATTATCCTTTGAAGGGCTGGATTCGTGGAGAGATAATGCGTGAATTTGGTTTTGTCGTGGAATACTTTGGTTTCTCCCTCTATGATAATTGAGAGTTTGGCTGGGTATAGTAGCCTGGGCTGCAGTTTGTGTTCTCTTAGTGTCTGTATAACATCTGTCCAGGCTCTTCTGGCTTTCATAGTCTCTGGTGAAAAATCTGGTGTAATTCTGATAGGCTTGCCTTTATATGTTACTTGACCTTTTTCCCTTACTGCTTTTAGTATTCTATCTTTATTTAGTGCATTTGATGTTCTGATTATTATGTGTCGGGAGGAATTTCTTTTCTGGTCCAGTCTATTTGGAGTTCTGTAGGCTTCTTGTATGTTCATATGCATCTCATTCTTTAGATTTGGGAAGTTTTCTTCAATAATTTTGTTGAAGATGTTTGCTGGACCTTTGAGTTGAAAATCTTCATTCTCATCCACTCCTATTATCCGTACGTTTGGTCTTCTTATTGTGTCCTGGATTTCCTGGATATTTTGAGTTAGGATCTTTTTGCATTTTCCATTTTCTTTGATTGTTGTGCCGATGTTCTCTATGGAATCTTCTGCACCTGAGATTCTCTCTTCCATCTCTTGTATTCTGTTGCTGATGCTCAAATCTATGGTTCCAGATTTCTTTCCTAGGGTTTCTATCTCTAGTGTTGCCTCGCTTTGAGTTTTCTTTATTGTGTCTACTTCCCTTTTTAGGTCTAGTATGGTTTTGTTCATTTCCATCACCTGTTTGTATGTTTTTTCCTCTTTTTCTGTAAGGACTTCTACCTGTTTGATTGTGTTTTCCTGTTTTTCTTTAAGGACTTGTAACTCTTTAGCAGTGTTCTCCTGTATTTCTTTAAGTGATTTATTAAAGTCCTTCTTGATGCCCTCTACCATCATCATGAGATATGCTTTTAAATCTAGGTCTAGGTTCTCAGGTGTGTTGGGGTTCCCTGGACTGGGCGAAGTGGGTGTGCTGGGTTCTGGTGATGGTGAGTGGTCTTGGTTCCTGTTAGTAAGATTCCTCCGTTTACCTTTCGCCATCTGGTAATCTCTGGAGTTAGTAGTTATAGTTGACTCTGTTTAGAGATTGTTCTTCTGGTGATTCTGTTACCGTCTATCAGCAGACCTGGGAGACAGATTCTCTCCTCTGAGTTTCAGTGCTCAGAGCACTCTCTGCTGGCAAGCTCTCTTACAGGGAAGGTGCGCAGATATCTTGTATTTGGACCTCCTCCTGGCCGAAGAAGAAGGCCCAAAACAGGACCTTTCTCAGACACTGTGTTGCTTTGGCAGTTCCCAGGTGGTACAGACTCTCACCTAAGCAGACTAAATTCCTAAGTTCCTTGGAGTCCCGGGACCAAGATGGCGACCGCTGCTGCTGTGGCTTAGGTCGCCTCCCCAGCCGGGCGGGCACCTGTCCTCTGGTCCGGAAGGTGGCCGGCTGTCCCCGGCCCACGCAGGGTGCTGCCTCAGCGCCTCTGTGCTTCCGCCTGTTCCAGAAGCTGTCAGGTTCTCTGGCGCACCCTCTCACCTGTTCAGACTAATTTCCTAAGTTCGGCGGGTCCCGGACCAAGATGGCGACCGCTGCTGCTGTGGCTTAGGTCGCCTCCCCAGCCGGGCGGGCACCTGTCCTCCGGTCCGGAAGGTGGCCGGCTGTCCCCGGCCCACACAGGGTGCTGCCTCAGCCCCTCTGTGCTTCCGCCTGTTCCAGAGGCTGTCAGGTTCTCTGGCGCACCCTCTCACCTGTTCAGACTAATTTCCTAAGTTCGGCGGGTCCCGGACCAAGATCGGCTTGGTTCCTTTTGAGCCCCGAATAACTGTGTCCCGCGGGTCGGGATAATAAATGTCAATTAGCCAACACAAACTTTACAGATGAAATCATGGATATGTACTCGTCCTAGACAAACATAAGGTGTCTGAGCAATTAAAGATAAGTTATTCTTTCTTTTTGTCCTATTTCCACATATATCCCATTCTAACTGCTGGTATTTTCATTTGTAAAAATATTGTACAGTGATATCTTAATTCTCACACATGAAAGTCTAAGTTCATTGTGCCTGAGACAATATTGTTGCAGGCTTAAATATCAATAAAGGTTTGGAACATACAATTCTTAGATTTATAACCTGAATTTTTACTTTTCATCATTGAAAATCAACTAAGTCCCTAGTTTTTTATTATACCTAGAGCAGAAATGAGTTGGAGCTATTTATTTCTTAATGATTGCTAAATCCATATCTTTGCTTGTATGTCCAGGATTACTTAATTACAAATGAAATTCTCTAGATACTACCAAAGTACATTAGACCTGTGATAAGGATTCATGAGTATATCAGAAAATGAGGCATGATCTAGCTGAAAATAAGTGGATATGGGAATAACCCCAGGATTCAGGTGGGAAAGACCAGCTTCAGTTAATAAATTCATCATTTATAAATGTCCTGGGTCCAACATGGGAAAAGTTGTAATGAAGCAACTTCCTGGGAAATTACAGAATCTGAATGACACATTGCCAGTTTTCTGGGAGGATTTGGTGTCAGAATAATTTTGCAAGAGTGAAATAGTAGGGAGGAAAGTACTCTGTAGAAACTCACATAATGTTGTTCTACCCTGGAGCGCCCCAATTCACATCTGACCATGAGATCAATACAGAACTTAGATTCTCCCAAAGGAAACATGAAAACCTGTGGGGAGCGGGTGTGGCGGCAGTCCCAAAGGCGCCAGGGACTGCAGCTAAGTCATATGACTTGCACCTGACTTCCTCATATAAGACACAAACATCTTGAGTGCTGCGCAGGTGTACCAGGATACAGGTGAATCCAATTTGGTGGAGATTTGCCCCTGCTGCACTGATTAGCTGAAGCTGCGTGCCTGGTGAGGTGGCGTGGCCTGCTGTGCGTGGATGTGAACTGAGAGTATAAAAGAGTGAGAGGCCCAGGGTTCGGGGGAGATATAAAAACAAGGGAGATATAAAAACGAGGGCGATATATAAACAAGGGAGATATAAAAACAAGAGAGATATAAAAACAAGGGAGATATAAACAAGGGAGATATAAACAAGGGAGATATAGAGAAAGAAGAAACAGGACTGAATAAACGTGTGCAGAAGGATCCTGCTGTGGCGTCGTTCTTCCTGGCCAGTTGAGTGCGCGCAAGAGTTGGTGCTGAAACCCGGGACGGGACGAGAAGACCTAGGACGAGAAGACCTGGGACGAGAAAACCTGGGAAAAGAAACATCTTCAGGCATGAGTGAAGACCCCCTGCTACAGGGAGGATTCAGAACTGCATAACGGGGAAGAAGGGGTTAATGAAGTGTTCCTGTAAAACAGACTGTTGAGAAGGATCCGGCGTGGATTCAGAACTCTTCACCTGGGGAACGGTACTGATGAAGAGAAAGAAGAAAGATGAAGACTGAATAAACTGCTGTTAGAAGGACTGGTGGTCGCGTCGTTCTTGCTGGTCGAGAGCGGGCGCGACAATTGGTGGCCCGTACGGGGATCCGACTCCCCCACCGAGTTCAGAACTTTCAGCAGTCAGTGGTTGCAGGCAGGGTAAGTTCACGGTAAGTGAAACTTGCGACCCCAGGGGTTTGGGAAGGACCTCGGATAAAATTGAGGCAAGTATAAAGTTGCCAGGAAGGAGGCACAAAGTAACGATAAGGTTCCTGGCTTTGGGACAAGTTAAGGTTCCTGGTTTTGGGACAAGTTAAGGAACTATGATAACCTCAGTGTAGTGATCAAGAGATCCTCGCTGTGTAGTTATGCTTTTTTCTCCTATTGGCCCTTTGTGGGTAGGTCTGATAGTTTTGGTCTTGTTTGTTCTGATATATGGACTCTGTTACTGTTTGAAACTGTGTGTAGAGGCAGTCAAGACAGGTCAGAAAATCCTTACAGAGCAACAAGAAAGTATGTCGGAAGAGGAGAAGGGCTTAAAAAGAAAAAGGAAAAAGAAAGGAGACACAGTGTTATCAGGTGGACAGAAAGGACAAAATAAAAGAGCCGAGGTGGAGGAGGAAGGCGAATTAGCTTTTGTGCCGCCTCCCTATGCCTCCTCAGCAGCCACCTGTAGGTGGACCTTCTGTCCAGAGATTTGGCGTATTGACTCCCCAGATGGACACACAGGTGATTGAGGTTATGGTCTCATTACCACGAGGTATTGTGTCCATCTCCCCTGGGATCGAGTAGATCAGGTGTTGACGTGGGCGAGAGGGTCTGTTTGTGTGTTTCCACAGGACCAGATGGAACCTCTTTGGGTGCCGGAGAGATTGATGAGACGCTGCAAGAATGAGGCTCCTGATCCAGTTGCCCCTGTGGATGTGGTGGATGATCCCACAAGCACAAAGGATGGAGCTGAGATGAGAGATCCTTTCGGTATTCCAGAAGCCGATACCAGCTCAACATGATGTTCAAATTTTTCCACGCTTTTTGATCCCTGAATTCCCCTTAAAGAGATAGCCCCGCTGGCCATCTATCCCTTGCTTCAGGGAAGATGAGCGGGGATGAGAGCCCTGGGATGTATGCTTGTTATAGTGCGTGTGCGTTGTGTGTTTGGCACATGTGTTAGGTGCAGCGTGTGCAGGCCCGCACTTTCGCCATGGTAGCGTAGGCTTTTGCTGCAGTGGAGGCGGGACAATCTCCTCAGATTCGGTTTGCCGCTCTAAAAGAAATTATGCTGCGTTATGCCGTGGGGTGCGAGGCTAAGCACTGCACAGAGGATAGCTGCTGTTGGCATCCTGTGGAAGGCATGTCTGATTGCATGAAGGTTCAGTGTCCTAGTTCCCTTCCCTCAGGAAAAACGACACGGGAGCTGGCCAAGACCTCTCTGGGTGATGAGCCTAAGGGATGGTTTTGTGTAGGGCCCCTATGCTTGCACACTGGGGATCAGACCTCTACCTTCACCCATGAGGCTTGCTTGCAGCAATTAAGATCTGGCCATAAGTTAATTAACATCCTGGCCTTTTGATGCACCTGCCACAAGCAAAACAAAATCTCCCCAGGTGTGGCTTGGCATGATTGAGAGGTAGTCAGTGATAAGACTCCCTGGGCATGTCACCAACCTAAGACAGGGATCAAACCAATGCTGTTTGTCTCCCAAAGACGGGTAAGGGGCATGGTTGCGAGGGGCTATCTACAGACATTCTCTCTGCCAAAAAAGAAAAAAGGGGGAATTGTGGGGAGCGGGTG
The DNA here is from genome assembly GCF_000001635.26 of Mus musculus. Lineage (NCBI taxonomy): Eukaryota > Metazoa > Chordata > Mammalia > Rodentia > Muridae > Mus > Mus musculus. Next base: position 20,444,919 of record NC_000073.6, on the reverse strand, counting down.
TGGCGGCAGTCCCAAAGGCGCCAGGGACTGCAGCTAAGTCATATGACTTGCACCTGACTTCCTCATATAAGACACAAACATCTTGAGTGCTGCGCAGGTGTACCAGGATACAGGTGAATCCAATTTGGTGGAGATTTGCCCCTGCTGCACTGATTAGCTGAAGCTGCGTGCCTGGTGAGGTGGCGTGGCCTGCTGTGCGTGGATGTGAACTGAGAGTATAAAAGAGTGAGAGGCCCAGGGTTCGGGGGAGATATAAAAACAAGGGAGATATAAAAACGAGGGCGATATATAAACAAGGGAGATATAAAAACAAGAGAGATATAAAAACAAGGGAGATATAAACAAGGGAGATATAAACAAGGGAGATATAGAGAAAGAAGAAACAGGACTGAATAAACGTGTGCAGAAGGATCCTGCTGTGGCGTCGTTCTTGCTGGCGAGTTGGGGGCGCGCTCGAGAAAAACCCTTCTCTAACTTCTGCCCAGGTACTCATTAACATCTAACAAACTCCTAGACATCATCAGTAAGCATCAGAAAGGAATGGAGATTTGCTCTGAGGATAAATGATAAATAATAAACTCTCTGAAGGATGTCATGTCCCGGTGCCCTATTATTTTATGAGACTGGAAACCTGGACTTGTTAGGTTACCTTCACAGCATTACAAGGAGAATAAGAAACCATTCCGAATTTCATTGCATTCTTTCTCAGGCAAAGAGTGACACAGAGAAGTTCCTCAATCAAAGCACTACAAAATATACTTCTACAGGAGCTGTGCTCTGCAGCTGGCCTTCAGATGAGCATCTTCATCCTGACTGAGGCTCAGAAGGTGGGATTCATCTACCATAGACTTCTGCTTAAAATTATTTTCTCTTTTCTTCAGTGAAAATTGTCTTCTGAAGCCAACATGAAACATTATTTCTTTTTGAAGTCTGCAGTTTAATTTATGTAGGTTAATATTCTGCTTTCATCTCAAAGAAATGTCTGTGTCCTAGATTAGTAATTAAGTGTAACATGTATGTGAGATGTTGAATTTTATCTGGTAGATGGAGGCCCTTGTGTTCCTAAAGAAAATATATAAACAAGTAAAATGCAGACTAAACATTAGCTTGCAAAGGGTATAATACTAATTGTGTTAATGATTTTCAAGGGAAGCTGGAGATGACACAGCTAAGACTCTGGCACCTGACATTTTGGAACAAAAATTAAGATCAGAAAAACTATGAATAAATGAAACTTGTTAGCAAGTTGGGGTTTTTTCACATGAAGGACACATATGTAAGCCTATGTTAATCTGTGTGATCAGAAAACAGCTGGCTCTATCAGAAATATATGGTGGCTTTTGTGTGTGTGTGTGTGTGTGTGTGTGTGTGTGTGTGTGTGTGTGTCTGTGTTTGTATGGATGAATAGTATAAAATTTTCTTAAATCCAACATCTTAATTTTCTACAGCAGAATTCAGTTACACAACTTTATTATTATGTACAATCTTACATGTTATTCCCATACACACTATTTTTTTTGAGTGTTGAATCTGAATGTAATGTCTCAAAGCAAGCATTAGACTTATATTACAGAAGAAAACAAGTAAGTCAGGTGACACATCAGCCAAGATACATCGAAGTCATCTGATGCATAATGACACAAAACAGAGAAATGTATACATAAAAGCTAGCAAGAACCAGGCAGTGTTTACAGCTGAGATAAAAATCATACCTACCTAAGGTCAACTTATTCTTAGAAGCCAGGGGCAAGGGCTTCATGCCCTAGCTATAGTTCCAATTCTAGTCTATTGTATAATCCACCTTCTCCCTAGGCCACTGTAAATTTCTACCCATACACACTATTTTTAATGTTACTATAACATGAGGATATTCAATTATTTATTTTTATGTTGCATTTATATATTCTTTTATTTTTTTATTAAGTACATCCCATTTGCAGCTTACCCTCCCTGCTAATTCAATTCTTATAATGGATTCACAAACTCATACTAGACTCTTTACTGTCTGTATTCATATGCAAAGCCCATGGTGTGTTAAAATGTGTGTTATTGTGTTCTTGACCTACTGAACCAATAAAGATGTAGTTGCAATACAAAATGTATCTTGAGTCAGGAGTAATTCAATAAGTATAATATTTTACCTTAGTTTTTATACATGCATTGTTTTCCCTGCAATTTACCTGTAATGTGTAACTAGAATACGGTCTCACTTATCAAGTAAAGAAATGGTCTCAAATCAATTGGTAAGTGTGGACAATAGAACAGAGGCCCACAGAGAGTAGTGTCCTATCTATTCATCAATGTAGGATTGGGAAAAGCCCTCTCCATGTCTGCTCATGGTAAATCCGTGAAAACCACTGAGGAAGTGGCTCTTCAGCTCCTCTTGCTTTGCCAGTTTGGGGTTGGAACTGTGGCCAATGTCTTTCTGTTTGTCCGTAATTTCTCTCCAGTCTTGACTGGTTCTAAACAGAGGCCCAGACAGGTGATTTTAAGCCACATGGCTGTGGCCAATGCCTTGACTCTATTCCTCACTATATTTCCAAACAACATGATGGCTTTTGCTCCCAAAACACCTCCAACTGAACTCAAATGTAAATTAGAATCCTTCAGTCACCTGGTGGCAAGAAGCACAAATTTGTGTTCCACCTGTGTCCTGAGTTTCCATCAGTTTGTCACTCCGGTTCCTCTTAATAGAGGGAAAGGTAAACTTGTACTTAGAGCAAGTGTCACAAACATGGCATGTTATTCTTCTTACAGTTGTTGGTTTTTCAGTGTCTTAAGTAACATTCACATTCCAATTAAGGTCAGTGGTCCACAGATAACAAACAATAACACTGACTCAAACAGAAAGTTGTTCTGTTCCACTTCTGGATTCAGTGTAGGCATTGTCCTCTTGCAGTTTGCCTATGATGCCACATTCATGAGCATCATGGTCTGGGCCAGTGTCTCCATGGTACTTCTCCTCCATAGACATTGCCAGCGAATGCAGCACATCCTCACTCCCAATCAGGACGCCAGAGGCCAAGCTGAGTCCAGAGCAACCCGTACTATCCTGATGCTGGTGGTCACATTTGTTAGCTTTTATCTTCTAAATTTTATTTGTATCATGTTACATGCCCTTTTTATGCATTCTCATTTCTTCGTAAGGCTTGTCAGTGAGATTTTAACTGCAGTCTTCCCCAGTATCTCTCCTTTACTGTTGATCTTCAGAGATCCCAAGGATCCTTGTTCTGTGCTCTTCAACTGTTGAAAGTCAGAGTCGCTAAAAATGCTAAATGCAAAAGACAGCTTCACTAATACCATTAAGGACTTTATTCCATAAATATGTATTCAACATTTTGTACGAACAAGGTGTGGGCTCACTGCTGTAATTTTAAAAGAATAAGGCTATACACATTTGTTGATGTGAAATGATTTCTGTTTGGAATCTGATTGACATGGTAAGTGAGTTATTCACCATCCTCTGTTCTCCTGTATATAACTGTATTCTGCTGCAGGCTGGACTGAAACTGATGCAACCCATATTCCCTAAACAGTTTAATGTGTTAAATGATCCTGATCAAACGCATATTCTCGCTCCTTCTTAGTTAATACTTTAAACTTCGGATAAGAACAGAATCCATCTCTATATTTCCCTATTTGAATAAATGAGAGTGCTTTGCTATGATTAAATATTTTCAAGGATGAAATGTATATAAATAGTAAATATATTGCATGTCATTCCATTTTAGTTAGGAGATATATGCTTAGCTACCTTGGGTCCTACTCAAGTGAGAGTCAAGCACTGAAAATCAAAACTTTGTGCTCTCTACAGCAATACAATCTGCTGATCACATCAAGAGTAAATAGGAAAGAGTTAAAAACAGATCACGCTCTGAAACTTTCAGAAATTTAAAGTCACAGGACCATGGAAGATACCAGATTCCACATTGGAGATATTCTCCTGAAAGACCTTGGTAAAGACTTCATTCTGGGCCATGGTGAAATTGTTTTCCAATCATCACAGACACCTACCAATCAGACAGGAGACAAGACATATAAGAACAATGGGGAGGTAAAGTTGTCACTCCATCTGTCAGTGGCTTTCTCAGTCACAAAATTATTTTCTCAGAAGGTTAAAATCAAGCATCTAATATTTTCAGCAACCTGAGAATGACCAAGGCAAGAAATACCACAAGATAAATATCTGGAGTGGTTATAGCTGTCAGTGTGATGAAACTTATAATCTGACTTGTGGTACTTAGTCCTATGAACAAAGAATATTTTAGCATTCATTTTTTTGGTTCATGTGTATTGGGTATGTATGTATTTGTGGGGATTCCCTCCTCTTAAGGAGAATAGGTGTCATACCCCTAGAACTGGAGTTACAAACTGATGTAAGTCTACAAATATAATTTCTCAGAATCGAGCTCTGATCCAATGTAAATGTGGCTAGGGTGCTAAGCCATCCCTCGAGGCCCACAATGAGAAATTTATCCAATACACTTAACTCTTCACTTCCAATCTGGGGGAGTAGGAAATCGTAATATCAGCTATGTTGAAAGAGCTTGAAATCATAGAATAGGAACCAACAGTTTGTATGTTCTATATTGAGGATAGATTCACCCTGAGTTATGAAATTAATACTGAGACTCTTCATGTACATTTTCACAGACCTAAACCAACAATAAAACTGACAATCCCACAGCACCAAGTCTTGATCATAACACTGGCCATAATAAGAATCAGCAAGACAGCTCAGCAGCTAAAGCACTCACAACTTAGAAATGATTATCCCAGGTCCTACATAGTGGAGAGAACAAAATCCTACAATTGTACTCTCCCTTCCTCAAATCTGCGCTTGAACATGCCCACACACCGAAAAGAAAAAAAGTGTACTTTATAAGTTCAGTTTAATCAGTTCAGTGAATCCTAAAACACTGATCTCTGCCTGTTAATCTGTGTATCCCCTTACTTCTAAGCATTTTTGGGATACTTTGTTGGGTTCTATTATCTACCACCTGTCCAACACTTTTTTCAATTCAATAACTTCCAACAAAGTAACACCCAGTAGTAAAGGAAAAGGTTAGAGAGGAAAATGAGTCTAGACCTCTTAATGCTACATCCTTCTTAGATTAAGTGGGATGTGAGGGCTGCAAGCAGAGCAGAACTCCATAAGAGCATGAAGTTCTTGGGGCCATGCCACACCAACACTCGCCCACGTGGCTGTGTTAAGCAGTGGGGTGACCACATTCCCTGAGTTCTAAAGCCATTGGTCATTCCTACTGCATGACCCTTGGCAATATTTGGACATCAGGAAAAAGGAAATTAAAACTACATTGGGATTATAACACCTATTAGAATGGCCAAGATCAATAACACAGGTGACTGCTCATGCTGGCAAGGATGTGCAATAAGGGAAAGGCTCACCCACTGCTGGTGAAAGTAAGAACTTGTACAGTCACAATGGGAATAAGAATAGAGGTTCCACAGAAAGTAGGCAATAGATCTATCTCACCACTCTTGGATATATACCTGAAGGGCACTTCATCCTACTACAAGGACATGTGATCAACCATGATTTTTGCTGCTCTATTCATTCACAATATGAATGAATCTGTAATCAACCAAGAAGTGTCAACAAAAGAAAGGATAAAAATTATGGCACATTAGCACAATGGAGCAACACTCAGCTGTTTAAGAACAGGCATCATGATGTTTGTAGGAGAATTGCGGTATGTATTCACTTATACAAACATTCCTCTTACCTGGATTTGCTTGATCAGCTGATGGAGCTCTGTGAGAAGCTCTGCAATTCGATAATCAGCAGACACAAGGGCCATGGGATGGGCCTGTGAAGGGCATCTGGTCAGAGAGGGGGAATGAAGGGAAAGCTATCATTGCCTGCTATGGGTTGGACGGTATTTCTGCTATGTAAAGTCCTGGTCCATGAATGACCTATTTGGAAATAAAAGATGAAAGCCACAAGTAGAATAAAACCTTTAGGAGTGACTGTGTCCTTATAAGAAGCAGCAAACACATACAGAGGGAAGACAGCAATATAACCACAGAGGCAGAGATTGGAGTGATGTGGCTTTGAACTTGAGAGTTTTTACTTGGCTTTCAGAGTAACCAGTATGATAGCCAAGGACCACCACACTCTACTTTAAATAAGACTTTATGTGAAGATGGTTTCCAAATCAAAGGAACATTATTTTCTTACTAGAGTGGAAAGATAAATTACACACACACACAAACTTGCTCATAACAAAGTAAATGTATTATAGTGGTATTGTGATGAAAATAAAATGTTTTTATTTAACAAAAAGTAATCCGGGCAGTTGTGGTGCATGCCTTTAATCCCAGCACTTGGGAGGCAGGGGCAGGCAGATTTCTGAGCTTGAGGCCAGCCTGGTCTACAGAGTGAGTTCCAGGACAGTCGAGGCTATACAGAGAAACAGAGTTTATCACTATCATCACAACCACCAGCATCAATATCATGATCACCACCAGCAGCAGCAGCTTACCATTCGCATTTTACCATCCTGATCACCATTACCATAACCACCATTACCATCACCACCATTATCACATTTTCCACCATCATCACCATCACAGGCATCACTATTATCAATCACCATCACTTATACATAGTTATTAGCCATTAAATAAATAATAATCAACCTACAAAGTAGATTGATACATAAAAATGTTCTAGTGAGGGACACGAGGATTTCATGAAAGGGGGGAAGAGATTGGCTCTTCTGAGTGGACTAGGGGGATGAGTTGGAAAAGAGCCAGCAGTGCAAGGAGACATAGGGTTGAGAGATGGAATTAAGTGAAAGAGATGGAATTGGGGAGCATATGAGAGATGTTATGAAAACCTATGGCACTGGAAATTTCTAACATATATGAAAGTGATCCTACTGAAATTTTCTAATAAATGAGGGTACAGAGTCCCAGCTGACCACCTCTTTTCAACTAAGGGGTCTTCGAGTACAGAGACTGCAGTGCATTCAGCTGAGTTGTTGGCCAAAGATATCCCATAGAAACGCCAACCAACCCCAGGCTGGGGCTGGAGAGATGGCTCAATGGTTAAGAGCACTGGCTTCTTGCTCTTCCAGAGGACATAAGTTCTATTCCCAGCAACCATATGGTGGCTCACAACCATCTGTAATGGGATCTGATGCTCTCTTCTGGTGTGTCTGAAGACAGCTACAGTGTACACATATAAATTAAATTAATAAATCTTTATTTAAAAAACACCCAGGCTAACATTAATTGTTTGCTCTCCAGAAACTGACAGTGGGATAATCTTACCTAGGACAACACCCATAAACCCCCTCAATATGGAGAAGTTGAGCTAATACCTACATGGAGCCTTCTCTCCTAGAGTCTTTGGTATGGAAAAGTACTCTACAGGCTACCAAAAGAGAGACATAAACAAAAACTCAACCACAAAATTTTTGGCATAAATTCCTCCCTGCACACAAGATATGTTAATGCAATGCTGGCATGGAACTTGTGGGAGAAGCCAACCAATCTCTGATTTGTTATAGACAGAGCCCATACACAGCACTGTCAGGAGACCAAGTACCAGGAATTAGATAGTCAACATACCCATGGTAAGAATACTACCTGTCTAAGAAATAAAATAAAATCATTGATAGAATGAATTTTAATGGTATTTTGCTATATTCATAGATCAGTGTCCTATTCACTTATCATCAGAGATTCCTCCTACGACAGACAGAAACAGATTCAGAGACTGACAGCCTGGCATCATGTGGAAAGAGAGTCCTCAGAACACACAGCTCTAAATGGAATGTCTTTATCAAATCTCACTTCTCAGAGCTCAGGGAACTCTGAATAAGAGGAGTCCAAAAAGAGTGTAAGAGCCATGGGAATGAAGGACACCAGGAGAACTAGACTCACTAAATCAACTGAGCAAAGTGAATATGAATACACAGAGACTGAAACATCAAGCATGGGCATACAAGGGTTTGCATCAGATTACCAGCATATATATTAAAGCTTTCAGCTTAGTATTTTTATCGAACACCTGAGTGTGAGAATGAATGGCTCACTGATTACTATGCCTTCTCTCAGGGTTCATTTTTTTAAACAATTTTTATTAGATTTTTTTATTTACAATTCAAATGCCATCTTGAAAGTCCCTTATACCCTCCCTCTGCCCTGCTCTCCAACCCATCCATTCCTGCATCCTGACCCTGGCATTCCCTTGTATTGGGGCATATACTCTTTGGAGCATATGTACTTTGCTCTGTTGATTTAGTGAGTCCAGTTTTCCTGGTGTCCGTCATCCCCATGGCTTTTACACTCTTTCTTGACTCCTCTTCTTAAGAGTTCCCTGAGCTATGAGAGGCGAGATTTGATGGAGACATCCCATTTAGAGATGTGTGTTCTGAGGACTCTCTTTCCACATGATGCCAGGCTGTGAGTCTCTGAATCTGTTTTTGTCTGCCTAAGGAGGAATCTTCTCTGATGATTAACACAACAGCGAATAACACACTGAACTTTGAATAGGGCAAAATACCATTGGAAGTCATTTTATCGATGTTTTTATTTTTTTATTTTTTTAGAGAGGTAGTATTTGGTCTTACCGTGGGTATGTTGACTATCTAATTTCTGGTTCTTGGTCACCTGACAGTGCTGTGTATGTGTTCTGTCTATGACAAATTAGACATTCATTGTATACTCCCACAAGTTCCATACCACCTTTACATTAACATATCTTATGTGCAGGACAGATTGTAGGCCAAAAGTTTTGTTGCTGGGTTGGTGTCTATGTGTCACTTTTGGTAGCCTGCAGAGTACGTTTCCATACCAAAGACACTAGATATAGGAGTAAAGGCTCCATGTAGGTATTAGCTCAACTTCTCCATGTTGAAGGAGTGTATGGGTGTTGTCCTAGGTAAGGGTATCCCACTGTCAGTTTGTGGAGAGCAAACCATTGTCTTAACATCAGCCTAGTTTTTTTTTAAAGATTTATTAATTTAATTTATATGTGTACACTGTAGCTATCTTCAAGACACACCAGAAGAGAGCATCAGATCCCATTACAGATGGTTGTGAGCCACCATGTGGTTGCTGGGAATTGAACTCAGGACCTCTAGAAGAGCAAGCAGCCACTGTTCTTAAAAATTGAGCCATCTCTCCAGCCCCAGCCTGGGTTTGGTAGGCATTTCCATGGGACGTCTTTGGCCAACAACTCAGTTGAATGCACTACAGTCCCTCTACTTGAAGACCCCTTAGTTGAAAAGAGGTGGTCAGTTGGGACTCTGTACCCTCATTTATTAGAAAATTTCAGTAGGATCACTTTCATATGTGTTAAAAAATTTCCCCTGTCATAGGTTTTCGTAACATCTCTCATATGCTCCCCATTTACAGCTCTATCTCCCTACATCCCCTCTCTCAACCCTATGTCCTGTTCCAACTCATCCCCTAATCCATTCAGCATAGCTAATCACTTTTCCCCATCTATGAAATCCATGTGTCACTCACTAAAACATCTCTATGTATATCAATCTCCTTTGTACCTTCATTATCATTTATTTAATAGCTATGTATGTATGTATGTATGTATAAGTGTCCACAGTCCTTTCTTCCCACAGAGACAAGAACGACACAGACACCAAGTTGGGTTCATGCAATAGCTTCTTCTTTTACTCCTTCTTGCAGCTTTTCTTACAACCTCTCTCCACTTAGGCAAGGGCAACAACAACAAACCTCCTGTACTCACGAAGACTGACCTCATCTAGCTCCACCCCACCTCATCCAATCAGAATTCACACACGCTCCAGGCACGACCTCAGGTTGGCCACCAATAGGCTGACAGGTCTGGATCATGAGGAACAGCCCAGCCTGGCAGGCAGCCCACACATGCAGCCTCACTGTGCATGCTCGGGCAAGGCAGTAAACATGTGGGATTCACGGAGCCTGACAATGGTCCAGGGCGCCATCTAGGTCCATGTGACCACACCTGCTTCCCACATATAAGTGAATACATACCATATTTATATTTCTGGGTGTGGGGTACCTCACTCAGGATGATTTTTTTTCTAGCTTCAGTCATTTTCCTATAAACATCATGATGCCTGTCCTTAAACAGCCGAGTACTGCTCCATTGTGCTAATGTGCCATAATTTTTATCCTTTCTTTTATCGTGACTTCTTGGTTGTTTCCAGGTTCTGGCTATTATGAATGAATAGAAGAGTAACAATCATGGTTGAGCACATGTCCTTGTAGTAGTATGAAGTGCCTTTCAGGTATATATCCAAGAGTGGTGAGATAGATCTATTGCCTACTTTCTGTGGAGCCTCTATTCTTATCCCCATAGTGACTCTACACATTCTTACTTTCACCAGCAATGGATGAGAAATTCCCTTACTGCACATCCTTGCCAGCATGAGCAGTTGAAAGACCCCAAGAGGAGCCCCTCGCTCAGGCCTCAGGACAATAGCGGACACTCAAGTAAACAGGATAGACCAACCTTGATGTAAACCACTTGCGGCTTTATTCGGGGAAAGCCAAAGCTCTGGGGATGACTCATATCCCACACAGGGGTAAAGGAGTCGACCTCGAGGGGAAAGAGGTCCCAGTTTTATAGGCCCTCAGGGGAGAAAGGAGAAGAGGGGAGTAGGGGATTTCCAGATCTAAACAATGTCTATTCTCAAGAAATGGGTATGGGAGGGGTACAAGGAAAGAGTCTGGTACAGGTGTAGCAACTCAGGATTGGCCGGGCTGTGGTTGCTGGGGAGATTTTCTGACTCTTTCTCAGCAACCAATATCACAAACACCTGGCAATGGGCTTCATCAGTGGGCACACACATGGGTTCAAGGAATGGTCAAAACATTGGCAGACACACAGGTTCAAGGAGTGGCCAGGGCATTGTGCACCTCTATTTTTCTAAATCAGCGAAGCTAGTTCTGCTAACAGTGACATCTATCTTGACAATTTCAGGGCTTCTGTGACCTTTTACATTCTGTCAGGATCTTTCACAGTCACCTGTGTTATTGATCTTGGCCATTCTAATAGGTTTTAGATAGAATCTGAAGGTAGTTTTCATTTCCTCTTTTCTGATGTCCAAATATTGCCAAGGAATGACCAATGGCTTTACAACTCAGGGAATGTGGCCATCCCACTGATTATCACAGCCACATGGGTGAGTCTTGGTGTGGCACACCACCAAGGACCATATGTCATGAGGACTTCATGCTATTATGGACTTCTGCTCTGCTTGCTGCCCTCATATCCCTCAATCTAAGAATTCTATGAAATCTCTTAGGGGGATTTCAGAATATCAATAATCATATTTCTGGCACTCACAATAATAATGCTTGACCTATTACAGGCATTGCTGCTGGAGCTGATCAATGAATGATTCAATCACTACACTAGAGTATAACTTACAGATGTAGATTGTGAGCCATGTCCACCACTCCTAGTAATCACTTGCAAAAATAAAATTGTTAGTGAAACTATGTTGAGATGTTTCCACTACTGGCTCTGATGTCAAAAATCTTAGGGAACAATTAGAAGTTCAGAAAGGCACACTCCTACTTGCTAAGCTAGAAACTTTTATGGTCAGGGAACAAGAACAATGGCAGCACTGGCTGATGTGACTCTCACTGAGGCTGCACAGGTGGTGATAGATTTCTTATACCCATTTTTGTCCTCGGCCTTCTGATATGCCTCATTAAGAATTGCTGATGAGTAGATATGCATCATGAGGATTCAAAATCAACATGATTGATTTTTATATAAAAGTTTGGATTTGTGATTCCTTTAACCTTTTTCCAGATTATTTTAAAGATAAATAATAAAATACTTGTTCCTTTCTTTGTAATTTCTGCCTGCCAGGAAGAGAAACTTGATGAGAAAACTACCTTGCTTGTGTACACTTTGTGAATTTATAATAAGTTGCTTACTTATAAATGTACCTAGGTTTTATGCCAGCAAGATTTTGATGAAGGGACCCTGGTATATCTGTCTCGTATGAGGCTATGCCAGTGCCTGGCAAATGCAGATGTGGATGCTCACAGTCATCTGTAAGATGAAACACAGGGCCCCCAATGGAGAAGCTAGAGAAAGCACCCAAGGAGCTGAAGGGGTCTGCAACCCTATTGGTGGAACAACAATATGAACTAACCAGTACTCCCAGAGCTCGTATCTCTAGCTGCATATGTAGCAGAAGATGGCATAGTCAGCCATCACTGGGAAGGGAGGCCCATTGGTATTGCAAACTTTATATGTCCCAGTACAGGGGAATGCCAGGGCCAAGAAGTGGGAGAGGGTGGGTAGGGGAGAAGGGCAGGGGGGGAGGGTATAGGGAACTTTCGGTATAGCATTTGAAATTTGAAATGTATATAAAGAAAATATCTAATAAAAAAATAAATAAAATAAATAAAAAACCAAATGTGCCTAGGTGTTTGCGGATAATTTGTTTTCTTTGCCTTTACTATATAATGTTATTTTTTGTAATGGTATTGGGGAACACACTGTTTTTCATAATCATTTACTAGAAGAAATCTAAAACATACTCACATTGTAGTTTTATACTGCTTGAAAATTTTTGCTGGGATATATAAGCTATGGAAGAAGGAATAAAGAGTGGAGAGCTGAAAATTGTTCCTTTCATACAAGAACTATGTGTATGTGTGTATATGTCTAAAGTTTGTTTGAGTGGAAGTTTGGAACAAAGTTCTTTGAGCAGAAGTATCTTTATGTATGCATATATATAAGGCTTGTCTGAGTGTGTGTTGGAGCTTGCTCCATCCACCAATTGTTTTTATATATGTAAGTGTGTATGAAAGGCTTGGAGCTTTCTCTAACCATTCTATGTATTAATGTGTATGTCTGTCTGAAGGTCTGTATGCGTGTAAGTTTGTATGAATGTATGTATGTATGTATGTATGTATGTATTTGTATGAGTTATTGGACTACTTTATTTCAGCCATGCAGTGTGTGTGTTTGTGTGTGTGTGTGTGTGTGTGTGTGTGTGTGTGTGTGTGTGCGTGTGTGTACTGAGGCATCATCTTGCTGGATTTTTCCTTTGATGTATATAAGGTGTCCTTCTCCATCTCTTTTCATAACTTCTGGTTGAAAGTCTGTTTTATTAGATATTATAGTGGCTAGGCCAGCTTGTTTCCTGGGTCTGTTTGCTTGTAAAACCTATTTCCAGTCCTTTACTCTGAGGCAGTGTTTATTTTTGTTGCTGAGCTGTATTTCTTGTATATAGTAAAATCATGGATTCTCTTTGCCTATCTACTCTGTTTTTATTGGTGACTTGAGTCCATTGCTGTTAGGAGATACTAATGCCCAATGATTGTTACTCCTTGGTGTTTAGTTGTTGGAGGTGTTATTTTGTGTATATGATTCCATTCTTTTGGATTTGCTGTTCAATGATTAACTTCTTATGTTTTCCTGGGTATAGTTAAACTCCTTGAGTTGAAGTTTTCTTTCTTATATCCTTTGAAGGGCTCTATTAGTAAATAGATATTTCTTAAATTTATTTTTGTCATGGATTATGTTTACTTTTCTATCTATGGTGATTGAACATTTTCCTGGGTTGATACTGTGGTCTCTTAAGGTCTGAAAGACTCATGTCCATGCCCTTCTGGCTTTTAGAGCCTCACTCCATGGTAGCATTAGCCCTTGCTTGCGTCTGGCAGAAATGTTGCCACAATGCTTTCCATTCAATATACATTCCCATATTTGGAGCCACAGCTTTAATCACCGTTGTCCAGTCCCCGGGAGTCATTGCCAAGGCACAAGCCTTTCAACTTGTGCTACAGTGAAATTAGCACTGACTCCATAGTTACGGACGGACTCGGCAAGCTCTTTAATCTATATATACTCTACCGGAGCATGAACATGCCCACCCTCGGCTCCTTCAAAGACCGGAAATGCCTGTTGCATCTTCCTTCATTCCTCTCTTGGAATGAACGAGTCTGCACATTGCCTCTCTGCGCAGGGCTGACACACTACACAGGGCGGGGGCTTCGCATAGGGCGGAGGTGCACTATGACCTTGAAGCCGACAGCCCGGAGGCCGAGCAGCAAGCTGGCCTTCGCCAGCCGCTTTTGGCTTTTTTCTTGACTGATTAGCTCGCATTTTATCTGGCTGGTACTTTTCTCTCTCATAACAAGCTTTTTCCTCCTCCGAGTCTATTTCCTCAGAGGGGCTAAGTTCTTCATCTGATTCTGAGCTACTAAGAGCTAGCTCCTTAAACTCATCTAGCAACGGATATAGGCTCCCTCCTCTAGGGACCTCCGCTGATTGATCTTTTTTCTTTTGTTTTTTCTCCTCCTTTCTTCTTATCTCTCCCTGGGTATCCTTCCCCGACATTATCTTCTCCTCAGGTTCAAGACCTGTGGAGAGGCCTGTATGCTTATTTGGTGCACCATGTTTCCCCTTTGCTCCTACTTTCTCTCCCCGCACTGTCTCTGATAGGCTTTCTTGAATTTCATCCAGAATTTTCTGCCCTGCCTTAACTACTTGTTGACATTCCTCATCCTTTAAGCATGATCTAATCAGCTTCCACAAAGGCATGGTTTCTGCTTTAAGTTTGCCATTCTCCTGCTCCCCAACTAAATCTCCCCCGAGTTTCTCCCAAGAGGGGATAGTTAAGGACCCTGAGCACACAAACCACGGTGCTATGCGATCTATCTCTTTTACAAAGCCTTCTAGTGTCTTGGTGGAGACTTTCAAGCCACGCTTCCTCAGGACCGACCGTAAGGTGGTCACCACAGAGTGGAAGGCTCCCACGCTATCTTCTTGCCTTTTTTCTAACCTTGCCTGACCTCGACTGAACACCAGTTAGCAATTCCTCCTGTGGAAACTGTACGCAATCTAAATAAAAGAACGAGCCCTGTGAAAGGGAACAGAAAGGCTTCTAACGCTGGAGAAAGTTCAAGGCCACACGTACCTTGCAGAGCTGTATTGTCCCGTAGTTCTGAATCTGCCCCGTGTGAAACGGGGGTCTCCTTTCAGTGCCTGGTGATGATATAGTTCCCGGGTTATCAGCATCACTTCTTGTCCTTGTAATGTTTCGCCAGCAAAACACACTCGGACAACCAGATCCTTCTACGGCAAAGCTTTATTGCTTACTTCTCAGGAAGACCCGGACCCGGAAAATGGAGCTGCTAAATACCCCTCTGTGTGATGTGTCAGCTCTTGATTAACTGCTCACTATCAGCCCAGATGACGCCACGGGACAGGCAGGGCACAAGGAATGGAAAAATACCCTAGCACATTGCAGAATATATGTTAACCAGTTAGAACACTGGATATCAGCGCCATCTTGTAATGGCGATTGCAAGGGCGGCTCCTCACAAGAGCCTCTAATGTGAAGTCATGTATAATTCTAAAAGGTCTACCCTATATGTTACTTGTCCTTTTCTCCCCTTCATCTTTTAAATTTCTTTCTTTGTTATGTACATTTAGTGTTTTATTATATGGTGGCAGGATTTTCTTTCCTATCCAATCTATTTTGGTTCTTGTAGTTTTATAGTCATCTCTTTCTTTAGGTTAGGGGTGTTTTGTTCTATAATTTTGTTGAGTATATTTTCTGTGCCTTTGAGCTGGGGTTCTTCTTCCTTTATTTCTATTATTCTTAGTTTTTGTCTTTTCCTAGTGTCCCAAATTTTCTGAGTGTATTGTATTAGAATCAATTTATTTGACATTTTCTTTGACCGATACAGCAATTTCTTCTGTTGTATCTCTGATGGCTGAGCTTCTCTCTTCTTTCTCTTGTATTCTGTTGATGATGCTTGTGGCTTGTAATTCTATTTTCTAGGTTTTATTTCTCCAGGGTTGGCTCCTTTTTTGTTTTCTTATTACGTTTATTTCCATTTTCAGGTCCTGAACAGTTTTATTCATTTCCTTCACCTGTTTGATTGCATTTTCCTGTATTCTTTCATATTTATTTGTTTCCTTTTTAAAGGCCTGTTTGATCCTGTCTTCCTGTATTTTAAAAAGATATTTACCCCTTACCGGTCAGAGCAGCACCTGGGTAGCTTGGGCGCACAGTTGTATGACTACTGCCAGCTACCCACAACACCTGCCAAGCGATCTTAAGACTTCTGGTGAGTGGAACACAGCATCTGTTCCAATCCAATCACGCAGGACTTGAGACAGCATTAGTTAGGAAAGCAGAAAACCCGGTCTGAGTAGGGGCACAAGCCCCCTCTGGTCCGAGCAGCACCGGGGTAGCTAGGGCGCAGAGTTGTCTGACTACCGCCAGCTACCCACAACACCCGCCAAGCGATCTTAAGACTTCTGGTGAGTGGAACACAGCATCTGCTCCAATCCAATCGTGCAGGACCTGAGACTGCATTAGTTAGGAAAGCAGAAAACCCGGTCTGAGTAAGGGCACAAGTCCCTTCCGGTCTGAGCAGCACCGGGGTAGCTAGGGCGCACAGTTGGCTGACTACCGCCAGATACCCACAACACCAGCCACGCAATCTTAAGAATTCTGAGGATTGGGATCTGCCCGGCATTGGAGCGCTTTGCCTGAGCATCGGCAGCAGACATCTTGGTAACGGGATCCTGCCGAGTGTATCCTGCACAGGCAGGTGACCATTTTCCCGGCCAGAGGATAGGGACCTGCCCGGCTCTGGAGCGCTTTGCCTGAGCACTGGCAGCAGACATCTTAGTGCCGGAACCGTGCTGAGTGTATCCTGCACAGACATCTTGTCTTCAGGACCCCACCGAGTGTATCCTGCACAGCTCCAGAGAATACCAGAGGGCGAAAGGAAAACGTAAGAATACTACTAACAGAAATCAAGACCACTCACCATCATCAGAACGCAGCACTCCCGCGCCACCTAGTCCTGGGCACCACAACACAACCGAAAAGCTAGACCCAGATTTAAAAGCATATCTCATGTTGATGGTAGAGGACATCAAGAAGGACATTAATAACTCACTTAAAGAAATACAGGAGAACACTGCTAAAGAGTTACAAGTCCTTAAAGAAAAACAGGAAAACACAACAAAACAGGTAGAAGTCCTTATAGAAAAACAGAAAAACACATCCAAACAGGTGATGGAAATGAACAAGACCATACTAGACCTAAAAAGGGAAGTAGACACAATAAAGAAAACCCAAAGCAAGGCAACGCTGGAGATAGAAAACCGAGGAAAAAAATCTGGAACCATAGATGTGAGCATCAGCAACAGATTACAAGAGATGGAAGAGAGAATCTCAGGTGCAGAAGATTCCATAGAGAACATCGGCACAACAATCAAAGATAATACAAAACGCAAAAAGATCCTAACTCAAAACATCCAGGAAATCCAGGACACAATGAGAAGACCAAACCTACGGATAATAGAAGTTGATGAGAATGAAGATTTTCAACTTAAAGGGCCAGCAAATATATTCAACAAAATTATAGAAGAAAACTTCCCAAACCTAAAGAATGACATGCCCATGGACATACAAGAAGCCTACAGAACTCCAAATAGACTGGACCAGAAAAAGAAATTCCTCCCGACACATAATAATCAGAACAACAAATGCACTAAATAAAGATAGACTATTAAAAGCAGTAAGGGAGAAAGGTCAAATAACATATAAAGGCAGACCTATCAGAATTACACCAGACTTTTCACCAGAGACTATGAAAGCCAGAAGATCCTAAGAGAACACAAATGCCAGCCCAGGCTACTATACCCGGCCAAACTCTCAATTACCATAAATGGAGAAACCAAAGTATTCCACGACAAAACCAAATTCACACATTATCTTTCCACGAATCCAGCCCTTCAAAGGATAATAAGAGAAAAGAAGCAATACAAGGATGGAAATCATGCCCTAGAACAAGCAAGAAAGTAATCCCTCAACAAACCAAAAAGAAGACAGCCACAAGAACAGAATGCCAACTCTAACAACAAAAATAAAAGGAAGCAACAATTACTTTTCCTTAATATCTCTTAATATCAATGAACTCAATTCGCCAATAAAAAGACATAGACTAACAGACTGGCTACATAAACAGGACCCAACATTCTGCTGCTTACAGGAAACCCATCTCAGGGAAAAAGACAGACACTACCTCAGAGTGAAAGGCTAGAAAACAATTTTCCAAGCAAATGGTCTGAAGAAACAAGCTGGAGTAGCCATTCTAATATCGGATAAAATCGACTTCCATCCCAAAGTTATCAAAAAAGACAAGGAGGGACATTTCATACTCATCAAAGGTAAAATCCTCCAAGAGAAACTCTCAATTCTGAATGTCTACGCTCCAAATGCAAGGGCAGCCACATTCATTAAAGACACTTTAGTAAAGCTCAAAACACACATTGCACCTCACACAATAATAGTGGGAGACTTCAACACACCACTTTCATCAATGGACAGATCGTGGAAACAGAAACTAAACAGGAACACAGTGAAACTAACAGAAGTTATGAAACAAATAGATCTGACAGATATCTACAGAACATTTTATCCTAAAACAAAAGGATATACCTTCTTCTCAGCACCTCATGGGACCTTCTCCAAAATTGACCATATAATTGGTCACAAAACAGGCCTCAACAGATACGAAAATATTGAAATTGTCCCATGTATACTATCAGACCACCACGGCCTAAGGCTGATCTTCAATAACAACATAAATAATGGAAAGCCAACATTCACGTGGAAACTGAACAACACTCTTCTCAATGATACCTTGGTCAAGGAAGGAATAAAGAAAGAAATTAAAGACTTTTTAGATTTAATGAAAATGAAGCCACAACATACCCAAACCTATGGGACACAATGAAAGCATTTCTAAGGGGGAAACTCATAGCTCTGAGTGCCTCCAAGAAGAAACGGGAGAGAGCACATACTAGCAGCTTGACAACACATCTAAAAGCTCTAGAAAAAAAGGAAGCAAATTCACACAAGAGGAGTAGACGGCAGGAAATAATCAAACTCAGGGGTGAAATCAACCAAGTGGAAACAAGAAGAACTATTCAAGGAATAAAGGAAACGAGAAGGTGGTTCTTTGAGAAAATCAACAAGATAGATAAACCCTTAGCTAGAGTCACTAGAGGGCACGGGGACAGTATCCTAACTAAAAAAATCAGAAATGAAAAGGGAGACATAACATCATATCCTGAAGAAATCCAAAACACCATCAGATCCTTCTACAAAAGGCTATACTCAACAAAATTGGAAAACCTGGATGAAATGGACAAGTTTCTAGACTGATACCAGGTACCAAAGTTAAATCAGGATCAAGTTAACAATCTAAACAGTCCCATATCCCTTAAGGAAATAGAAGCAGTCATTAATAGTCTCCCAGCCAAAAAAAGCCCAGGACCAGATGGGTTTAGTGCAGAGTGATATCAGACCTTCAAAGAAGATCTAATCCCAGTTCTGCACAAACTATTCCACAAAATAGAAGTAGAGGGAACTCTACCTAACTCATTCTATGAAGCCACAATTACTCTGATACCTAAACCCCAGAAAGATCCAACAAAGATAGAGAACTTCAGACCAATTTCTCTTATGAATATCAATGCAAAAATCCTCAATAAAATTCTTGCTAACCGAATCCAAGAACACATTAAAGCAATCATCCATCCTGACCAAGTAGGTTTTATTCCAGGGATGCAGGGATGGTTTAATATACGAAAATCCATCAATGTAACCCATTATATAAACAAACTCAAAGACAAAAACCACATGATCATCTCGTTAGATGCGGAAAAAGCATTCAACAAGATCCAACACCCATTCATGATAAAAGTCTTGGAAAGATCAGGAATTCAAGGTCCATACCTAAACATGATAAAAGCAATCTACAGCAAACCAGTAGCCAACATCAAAGTAAATAGTGAGAAGCTGGAAGCAATCCCACTAAAATCAGGGACTAGACAAGGCTGCCCACTTTCTTCCTACCTCTTCAACATAGTACTTGAAGTCCTAGCCAGAGCAATTCGACAACAAAAGGAGATCAAGGGGATACAAATTGGAAAAGAGGAAGTCAAAATATCACTTTTTGCAGATGATATGATAGTATATATAAGTGACCCTAAAAATTCCACCAGAGAACTACTAAACCTGATAAACAGCTTCGGTGAAGTAGCTGGATATAAAATTAACTCAAACAAGTCAATGGCCTTTCTCTATACAAAGAATAAACAGGCTGAGAAAGAAATTAGGGAAACAACACCCTTCTCAATAGTCACAAATAATATAAAATATCTTGGCATGACTCTAACTAAGGAAGTGAAAGATCTGTATGATAAAAACTTCAAGTCCCTGAAGAAAGAAATTAAAGAAGATCTCAGAAGATGGAAAGATCTCCCATGCTCATGGATTGGCAGGATCAACATTGTAAAAATGGCTATCTTGCCAAAAGCAATCTACAGATTCAATGCAATCCCCATCAAAATTCCAACTCAATTCTTCAACGAATTAGAAAGAGCAATCTGCAAATTCATCTGGAATAACAAAAAACCTAAGATAGCAAAAGGTCTTCTCAAGGATAAAAGTACCTCTGGTGGAATCAGCATGCCTAACCTAAAGATTTACTACAGAGCAATTGTGATAAAAACTGCATGGTACTGGTATAGTGACATAGAAGTAGACCAATGGAATAGAATTGAAGACCCAGAAATGAACCCACACACCTATGGTCACTTGATCTTCGACAAGGGAGCAAAAACCATCCAGTGGAAAAAAGACAGCATTTTCAACAAATGGTGCTGGCACAACTGGTTGTTATCATGTAGAAGAATGCGAATCAACCCATTCCTCTCTAATTGTACTAAGTTCAAATCGAAGTGGATCAAGGAACTTCACGTAAAACCAGAAACACTGAAACGTATAGAGGAGAAAGTGGGGCAAAGCCTTTAAGATATTGGCACAGGGAAAAAATTCCTGAATAGAACAGCAATGGCTTGTGCTTTAAGATCGAGGATTGACAAATGGGACCTCATGAAACTGCAAAGCTTCTGCAAGGCAAAAGACACCGTCAATAAGACTAAAAGACCACCAACAGATTGGTAAAGGTTCTTTACCTATCTTAAATCAGATAGGGGACTAATATCCAATATATATAAAGAACTCAAGAGGGTGGACTCAAGAAAATCAAATAGCCCCCTTAAAAGATGGGGCTCAGAGCTAAACAAAGAATTCTCACCCGAGTAATACCGAAAGGCTGAGAAATACCTGAAAAAATGTTCAACATCCTTAATCATCAGAGAAATGCAAATCAAAACAACCCTGAGATTCCATCTCACACCAGTCAGAATGGCTAAGATCAAAAATTCAGGTGACAGCAGATGCTGGCGAGGATGTGGAGAAAGAGGAACACTCCTCCATTGTTGGTGGGATTGCAAGCTTGTACAACCACTCTGGAAATCAGTCTGGTGGTTCCTCTGAAAATTGGACATAGTACTACTGGAGGATCCCCCAATACCTCTCCTGGGCATATATCCAGAAGATGTCCCAACCGGTAAGAAGGACACATGCTCCACTATGTTCATAGCAGCCTTATTTATAATAGCCAGAAGCTGGAAAGAACCCAGATGTCCCTCAACAGAGGAATGGATACAAATGATGTGGTACATTTACACAATGGAGTACTACTCAGCTATTAAAAAGAATGAATTACGAAATTCCTAGGCAAATGGTTGGACCTGGAGGGCATCATCCTGAGTGAGGTAACCCAATCACAAAAGAACTCAAATGAAATGTACTCACTGATAAGTGGATATTAACCCAGAAACTTAGTATAGTGAGATATAAGGTACAATATGTAAAACATATGAAACTGAAGAAGAATGAAGACCAAAGTATGGACACTTTGCTCATTCTTAGAATTGGAAACAATCACCCATGGAAGGAGTTACAGAGACAAAGTTTGGAGCTGAGACAAAAGGATGGTCCATCTAGAGACTGCCATATCCAGGGATCCATCCCATAATTATCCTCCAAGCGATGAAAACATTGCATACACTAGCAAGCCTTTGTTGCAAGGACGGTGATATAGCTGTCCCTTGTGAGACTAGGCCGGGGCCTAGCAAACACAGAAGTGGATGCTCACAGTCAACTATTGGATGGATCACAGGGCCCCCAATGGAGAAAGTATCCAAGGAGCTAAAGAGATCTGCAACCCTATCGGTGGAACAACATTATGAACTAACCAGTACCCCAGAGCTCTTGACTCTAGCTGCATATGTATCAAAAGATGACCTAGTTGGCCATCACTGGAAAGAGAGGCCCATTGGTCAGGCAAACGTTATATGCCCCAGTACAGGGGAACGCCAGGGCCAAAAAATGGGAATGGGTGGGTAGGGTAGTGGGGGGGGGGGACTTTTGGGATAGCATTGGAAATGTAATTGAAGAAAATACGTAATAAAAAAAAAGAAAAGAAAAAAAGATATTTACTTATTTCCTCATTAAAGGCCTATATCTTCTTCATACAATGAGATGTAAGGTCATTTTCTTGCTCTTCAGGTGTGTCAGGGTACCTAATGCTTGCTAGAGTAAGATAGCTGGTTACCGGTGGTGCCATATTGCACTGGCTTTTCCTTATCATATTTTAGCTCATGTCTTTAGAAATCTTGTTGTCTCTGGTATTAATTGTCCTGGCCATACAAGGTCACAGTAGTCCTCTGGGACTGATTGTACCACTTGGTAACAGGTCTACCAGGAGGCATGCAGAGCTGTGAACTAGGGTGTGGAGTGCAGGTTCTCAATTGTATGTAGAAGTGTGGACAGGAAGATGGGGCATAGAAAGAATGGAGAGAATTGGGCAGACCTCACAGCTTCTGGGAGTACTGGAGTTCAGCAGGCAGTAAATTGGAGAGTGAGTTTTTCTTGGTTGTTCAGGATGTCAGTAGGCCTCCTGGTGCTAAGGACCATCCTTGGCTTAGAGAGGGGTTCTGAGGAAGTAGTGTTTGGGAGCAACAAAAAGAATGGCTTGATGTCAGTTCTGGGGTACAAGCTGATAGCCTTGTGTTCTGCTAAGACAGCTTTCTGAAGATGACCAGAGAGATAACCTCTAACAGACAATAGCTCATTCTTTTATTTTCATGTCAATGCAGTCATGCACCCCACATACTCTTTTGATTACATCACAAATTTTGATCTTATCTCCTTAACCTCTAAGAAAAGACAGCAAGCACATTTTTCTTAACATGGCAAACAAACTCAGAAATCTGCTTCCTTTGTAAGAACATACAATAAGCTATCAAGGTAGGACCCATAGTGCACCTGCTTCTGTACTTTTTGGTGCATGAAACCCCTCTTGTAACTCATATTACATCCTTATATTTTGAATAGTTGAGAAATCCTGTTTATATATTTTTAAATTCATGTATTCAGTGTTCTTTCCTATATCATTAAGGGCTGCCGTGAAGGCCACAGCATTTATAGTTTTTGCTAAGATCTAAACATACCCTCCTATCCTAAGAGGTACTAACTTTCCCAGAAAGGACATTCCACAATAAACTTGTCAAGTATCATATTTCCTGATAACTGTCAACACTTGTGGAGTCCTATGTCCTGCTGGCTCCATCCCAGAGTTGCGATCATGTCACACCGTCACCCTCATGACCATGCAGGACTCAGCATCCTGGAAGGCAGGCAGAACTATGGGCCAGGGAGAGGAGTATAGATCAGAGATTGCAGACTGGGGTGTGGAACTTTAGATGGAACAAAGAAAGGCCATTTATTTATTTATTTATTTATTTATTTATTTATTTATTTATTTATTTATTCATGTTTTCTTGAAATTTTACCTGCTAACTTCTGCCCTTTCCAAAGTTTTCTCATTATAATTCATGCCTCCTTTGAATATTATTAACATTTCAGTATTTGTGCTTTGACTGATGTGATAATTTTCATTTTGTCAAAAACCCAGTTATGTTACATGAATATGTTTTTGTTTTAATCCCTGATATGGGATATGGTGCTGTTTCCAATTGTCCACAACGAATAATTATGAGTCTCATGCTATAGGAGGGGTATGATTTTTTTCCAGCTGCAGACAGTTTTTGTTTGGAATTCTTGAGAATCTTGAGAAGGTATTTGTGTGAGATCCCCAAGATGGCCTGTGGTGGCTCCTGCTTTGCCTGCTGCTGTCAGTTCCCTTTGCGGCTGTACCTGCTCCTGATTTTGCGATTGATGAATTGTTGTTTGGCTGTCTTGTTTGACTTCTGGTTAGAGATATCATGATGATAGATTTTGGACTTACCAAAACCAACATCAGAGGTCTACACACCTTTTCCTCTCTAAGTTTTCTTTACTACTGAGTGTTGGTTGGAAATATTGTGGTGAAAAATGTGCTGGAAGGGTAGTAGATAGTACAATCCAATGAAGTACAACAAACTAATGCTTAGATATAAGGGTATACAGAGATTAACAGGCAGAGATCAGTGTTATAGGATTCACTGAACTGATTAAACTGAACTTAGAAAATACACTTTTTCTTTTCGGTGTGTGGACATGTTCAAGCACAGATTTGAGGAAGGCAGAGTAAAATTGTAGGATTTTGTTCTCTCCACTAGGTAGGACCTGGGATAATCATTTCTAAGTTGTGAGTGCTTTAGCTGCTGAGCTGTATTGCTGATTCTTATTATGGCCAGTGTTATGATCAAGACTTGGTGCTGTGGGATTGTCAGTTTTATTGTTGGTAGAGGTCTGTGAAAATGTACATGAAGAGTCTCAGTATTAATTTCATAACTCAGTGCGAATCTATCCTTAATATCGAACATACAAACTGTTGGTTCCTATTCTATTATTTCAAGCTCTTTCAATATAGCTGATATTGATGATTTCCGACATCCCAAATTGGAAGTGAAGAGTTAAGTGTGTTGGATAAATTTTTCAGTGTGGGCCTCGAGAGATGGCTCAGCAGGTTGGAAGCCTGGCCACATTTACATTGGATCAGAGATCGATTCTGAGAACCTATCTTTGTAGGCTTATAACAGTTTGTAACTCCAGCTCTAGGGGTATGACACCTATTCTCCTTAAGAGGAGGGAATCCCCACAAATACATACATAACCAATACGCATGAACAAAAAAATGAATGCTAAAATATTCTTTGTTCACAGAAGTAAGTACCACAAGTCAGATTATAAGTTTCATCACACTGACAGCTATAACCACCCCTGGTATTTATCTTGTGGTCTTTCTAGCCTTGGTCATTCTCAGGTAGCTGAAAATATTAGATGCTTGATTTTAATCTTCTGAGAAAATAATTTTGTGATTGAGAAAGCCACTGACAGATGGAGTGACAACTTTGCCTCCTCGTTGTTCAGATATATATTGTCTCCTGTCTGATTGGTATGTGTTTGTGATGACTGGAAAACAATTTCACCATGGCCCAGAGTGAAGTCTTTCAGGAGAAGATCTCCAGTGTGGATCCTGGGTTCCTCCCTGGTCCTGAAACTTTAAATCGCTTAAGGATTCTGAGTGTGACCTGTTTCTGCCTCTTTTCCTATTTATTCTCGATATGCTCAGCAGATTGTACTGCTCTAGAAAGCACAAAGTTATGTTGTTCAGTGCTTGACTCTCACCTCAGTAGGGCCCAAGGTAGCTAAGCATATATCTCCTAACTAAAGTGGAATGACATGCAATATATTTACCGTATATAAAATGTTCATCCTTGAAAAAATTTAATTAGAGCAATGCATCCTCATTTGTACAGATAGAGAAATATAGAGAGGGATTCTGTTCTTATCCAAAGTTTGAAGTATTAACTAAGAAAGAGCAAGAGTATCAGGTTGATCAGAACCATTTAACACATTAAACTGTTTAGTGAAAATTGGTTGCATCAGTTTCAGTCCAGCCTGCAGCAGAATGCAGTTATATACAGGGAAACAGAGGATGGTGAATAACTCACTTACCATGTCAGTCAGATTCCAACCAGAAATCATTTCACATCAACAAATGAGTATAGCTTTATTCTTTTAAAATTACAGCAGTGAGCACCACACCTTATTCATACAAAATGTTGAAAACATATATATGGAATAAAGTACTTAATGTTATTAGTGAAGATGTCTTCTGTATTTGGCAGTATTTAGGGGCTCTTGTTTTCAACATTTGAAGAGCACAGAACAAGGATCTTTAGGATCTCTGAAGATCAACAGTAAGGGGCAGATACTGGGGAAGACTGCAGCCAGAACCTCACTGACAAGCCTTATGAAGAGACGAGAATGTATAGAAAAGGCATGAAAGATGATACAAATACAATTTAGAAGATAAAAGCTAACAAATGTGACCACCAACATCAGGATAGTATGGGTTGCTCTGGTCTCAGCTTGGCCTCTGGCATCCTGATTGGGAGTGAGGATGTGCTGCATTCGCTGGCGATGTCTATGGAGGAGAAGTACCATGGAGACACTGGTCCAGACCATGATGCTCATGAATGTGGCATCATGGGAAAACTGCAAGAAGACAATGCCTACAATGAATCCAGAAGTGGAACAGAACAAGTTGCTTTTAGAGTCAGTGTTATTGTCTATTATCTGTGGAACAGTGACCTTAATTGGAATGTGGATGTTACTTAAGACACTGAAAAACCAACAACTGTAGCAAGAATAATTCGCAAAATTTGGGACACTTGCTCTGAGTATAAGTTTACCTTTACCTCTATTAACAGGAACAAGAGTGACAAACTGATGGACACTCAGGACACAGGTGGAACACAAATTTGTGCTTCTTGCCACCATGTGACTGAAGAATTCTAATTTACATTTGAGTTCAGTTGGAGGAGTTTTGGGAGCAAAAGCACTCATGTTGTTTGGAAATATAGTGAGGAATAGAGTCAAGGCATTGGCCACAGCCATGTGGCTTAAAATCACCTGTCTGGGCCTCTGTTTAGAACCAGTCAAGACTGGAGAGAAATTATGGACAAACAGAAAGACATTGGCCACGGTCCCAATCCCAAACTGGCAAAGCAAAAGGATCTGAAGAGCCACTTCCTCAGTGGTTTTCACGGATTTACCATGAGCAGACATGGAGAGGCCTTTATTCAACCCTGGAGTAATGATTAGGTAGGACACTACTCTCCTCGGGTCTCTGTTTTATTGTCCACACTTACCAATTGATTTGAGACAATTTCTTCACTTGATAAGTGAGACACTATTCTATCACATTACAGGCAAATTGCCTGAAAAACAATGAATGTATAAAAACTCAAATAAAATTTTATACTGATTTTATTTCTCCTGCCTCAATGTAAATTTTGTATTGCAACTACATCTGTATTGGTCCAGTAGGTCAAGAGCACAATAACACACATTTTGCCACACCAAGGTCTTTGCATATGAATACAGACAGTAAAGAGTCTACTATGAGTCTGTGATTCCATCATCAGAATTCAATACAATTAGGAGGGAGGAAACGCTTCAATTGGGATGTAGCTAAATCAATAAAAAATAAAAGAATATATAAATGCAACATAAAAATAATTAACTGAATTTCCTTATGTTATAGTAACATATTAAAAATAGTATGTATGGGAACAATATAATATTGCACACAATAATGAAATTGTGTAACCGAATTCAGTGGTAGGAAATTGAGTTGTTGGCTTTTGAGAAAATTTTATACTACTCATCCTAAAAAATTTTTAAAAACACCAAATATTTCTGATAAAGCCACCTGTGTTGTAATCACACAGATGAACATAGGCTTACATATGTGTCCTCCATACGAAAAAAAAACACTTGCTAACAAGTTTCATTTATTCATAATTTTACTGATCATAATTTTTGTTCTAAAATGTGAGGTGCCAGAGTCTTACCTGCATCATCTGCAGATTCCCTCCAAAATTATTAACACAATCCCTTTGCAGTAATATAATATAATATAATATAATATAATATAGTATAATATAATCCCAATACCCTTTGCAAGCAGATGCTTAGTCTGCACTTTACTTGTTTATATGTTTTCTATAGGAACACAAGGGCCTCCATCCACCAGGTATAATTCATTATCTCACATACATGTTACACTGAATGCTGTTTTCTCTTGAGTACTAATCTAGGACACAGACATTTCTTTGACATGAAAGCAAAATATTAACCTATTTAAGTTAACCTGCAGACTTCAGAAAGAAATAATGTTTCATGTTGGCTTCAGAAGACAATTTTCACTGAAGAGAAAAGAATTTTAAGCAGAAGTCTATGGTAGATGAATCCCACCTTCTGAGCCTCAGTCAGGATGAAGATGCTCATCTGAAAACCAGCTGCAGAGCACAGCTTCTATGGAAGCATATTTCCTAGTGCCTGGATTGAGGAACATCTCTGTGTCACTCTTTGCCTGAGAAAGAATGCAATGAAATTCAGAATGGTTTCTTATTCTCCATGCAATGCTGTAAAGGTAACCCAACAAAGTCCTAGTTTCCAGTCTCATAAAATAATAGGGCACCGGGTCATGACATCCTTCAGAGAGTTTATTATTGTGTCATCTGTGGCGTCCGCACATTTGTCTTCATGGTGCCTTTGGGATACCTCCAATGAAGGAAAAATCATTTATCCCCAGAGCAAATCTCCATTCCTTTCTGATGCTTACTGATGATGTCTAGGAGTTTGTTAGATGTTAATGAGTACCTGGGCAGAAGTTAGGGAAGGGTTTTCATGTTTCCTTTGGGAGAATCTAAGTTCTGAATTTATCTCGTGGTCAGATGTGAATTGGGGCACTCCAGGGTAGAACAAGGGACTCATTATGTGAGTTTCTACAGAGTACTTTCCTCCCTACTATTTCACTCTTGCAAAATTATTCTGACACCAAGTCCTCCCAGAAAACTAGCAATGTGTCAGTCAGATTCTGTAATTTCCCAGGAAGTTGCTTCATTCCAACTTTTCCCATGTTTGACCCAGGACATTTATAAATGACGAATTTATTATCTGAAGCTGGTTTTTCCCACCTGAATCCTGGGGTTATTCCCATATCCACTTGTTTTCAGGAAGATCATGACTTGTTTTCTGATATACTCATGAATCCTTATCACAGGTCTAATACACGTTGATAGTTTAGAGAATCTCATTTGTAATTAAGTAATCCTAGATATACAAGCAAAGATAAGGATTGAGCAATCATTAAGAAATAGATAGCTCCAACTCATGTCTGCTCTAGGTATAATAAAAAAACTAGGGATTTAGTTTTGATTTTCAATGATGAAAAGTAAAAATTCTGATTATAAATCTAAGAATTGTATGTTCTAAACTTTTATTGATATTCAAGCCTGCAACAATATTGTCTCAGGCACAAAGGACATATACTTAAATGTGTGAGAAATATCATTGCACAATATTTTTACAAATGAAATTAACAGTACGCAAAAGGGATATATGTGGAAATAGGACAAAAAGAAAGAATAACTGGTTATTAATTGCTTAGATACCTTAGGGTTGTCTAGGACAAGCACATATCCATAATTTCTACTGTGAAATTTATATTGGCTAATTGACAATTACATATCATTTATTAGCCTAATAAATAATTATATTGAAATAACCTTCAAATTCAGGAATTTGTAAGAGTCACGGCATGATGAAAAATGAGGAGGTAGAATACAGTCTTATAAAGGATGAAAGGCTATAATGGAACATGAAGAGTTAGATTTGGGTGTGTGTAAGAGAGAAAGTAGACCAAGAAATATGGAGAAGTATAACTCCGACTAAGTGTCTTTTGAAAAACTATACAGACACTTGCTGCTATTGGGGCTTCCTGTAATACATTCACTTGCATATTTCAAAGGAGTTTTAATAAATCAGCACTATACTAGTTGGACAGTCCCCCACGTAGACATCTCATGATAAATAATGTAAGCTTCTTTGATTTTTATTTTTTGTAATTTCTTTTTATTTGGGTATGAGTAATTATTTTGGATATTTTCTTTATCTATATTGTACATTTTATACCCTTTCATGGTCCCCCCCCGGAAACCCTCTATCCCATCCTCCCTCCCCCTGCTTTTATGAGGATGTTCCTCCACCTACCCACCCACTCCAACCCCTCAGACCTCAGTTTCCCTACACTGGAGCATCTATCGAGCTTTCATAGAACCGAGAACTACTCCTCTCACTGATGCATGACAAGGACATCCTCTGCAACTTATGTACCTGGAGCTCTGTGTACTCCTTTGTTGATGGGTTAGTCCCTGGGAGCCCTTGGGGGACCAGTTGGTTGATGTTATTCTCACTGTGGGGTTGCAATCCCCTTCAACTCCTTTGGTCCTTTCTCTAACTTCCCTATTGAGGACCCTGTGTTTAGTCCAATGGATGGTTGTAAGCATCCATCTCTGTATTTGTAAGGCTCTGGCAGGGTCTCTCAGGAGACAGCCATATCAGGCTCCTTTCAGCATGCACTTCTTGGCATCCACAATAGGGTCTGGGTTTGGTAACTAACTGTATATGGGATGAATCCTCAGATGGGTCAGACTCTGGATGGCCTTTCCTTCAGCCTCTGCTCTACTCTATCTTCATATTTGCTCCTGTGAGTATTTTATTCTCCGTCTAAGAAAGACTGAAGCACCCACACTTTGGTCTTCCTTCTTCTTGAGATTCCTGTGGTATGTGAATTGTATCTTGGTTATTTGGAGCGTTTAGGCTAGTATCCACTTATCAGTGAGTACATAACACTGGTGTTCTTTTGAAATGGAGTAATCTCACTGAGGATATTTTCTAGTTCTATCCATTTGCCTAAGAATTTCATTAATTCATCCTTTTTAACTACCTGAGTAGTACTCCATTGTGTAAATGTACCACATTTACTGTATCCATATCTCTGTTGAGGGACATCTGGGTTCTTTCCAGCTCCAGGCTTTTATAAAAGGCTGCTATAAAAATAGTGGAGCATGTGTCCTTATTACAAGTTTGAGCATCCTCTGGGTATATGCCCAGGAGTGGTATTGCTGGGTCCTCAGGTAGTACTATGTCCAATTTTCTGAGGAACTGCCAAACTGATTTCCAGAGTGGTTGTATCAGCTTGCAATACCACCAGCAATGAGGGAGTGTTCCCCTTTCTCCGCATCCTTGCCAGCATCTGCTATCACCTGAGTTTTTTATTTTAAACTTTCTGAATGGTGTGAAGTGGAATCTCAGGGCTGTTTTGATTTGCATTTCCCTGAGGACTAAGGATGTTGAACATTTCTTTAGGTGCTTCTCATCCATTTGATATTCCTCAGTTGAAAATTCTTTGTTTAGCCTTGTATCCAATTTTTAATAGGGTTACTTGATTTTCTGCAGTCTAACTTCTTCAGTTCTTTGTATATATTGGATATTAGCCCTCTATTAGATGTAGGATTGTTAAAGATCTTTTCCCATTCTGTTGGTGGCCTTTTTGTCCTACTGACAGTTTCCTTTGCCTTACAGAATTGTGTAAACTTCTCTTTCAGGTTTAGGTGATTTCTTTTTCTAGTTGCTTGCCAATTAACTCCCAAAGCACTATCTAAGCCACAACCAAAACTCACAGGCTATTACCCCTGGTGCTGGTAATTCTCCAAAACTTGGTGGCTGAAGACAGCACATACTAAACACACAGAACATGAAAAAATCAAACTGGCACTTACTTTGAAGATTTGTATGCCGCCCATCTGTCCATAGGTGGTATAGAAACAGGTTGAAAAGTCAAGTGGAAATCATTCTTTAAAGGTGCCACATACAGTACTGCAGGAGAAAAGGACTCAGCAATACCATCCTTCTGTGAACCCTGACATGTTCAGCAATTATGGGCTTGATGAGATCTATCCATTGATTAAAGCTGGAAGAAGCTGGGGAGGAGGGCAACCCTATAGGAAGACCAGCAGTCTCAACTAACCTGGACCACAGAGATGACTCAGACACTGAGCCACCAACCAGGCAGTATATACCAGCTGATGTGAGGCACCCAACATGTATATACAGCAGAGTACTGTGTAATCTGGACTAAGTGAAAGAAGATGCCCCTAACCCTGGAGAGACTTGAGGCCCCAGAGAGTGGGGAGGGTAGAGATGGAGACATCCTTTTAGAGAAGGGGGACAAGGCATGAGATGAAGAATAGTCAGAGGGCAAACCAGGAGGGAGATAAAGACAGAATTATAAAAAAAAAAGTTTGAAGAAGAAAAACATAGAAAAAAATGTTATAGGAGAGACCAACTACTTTCTTCTTAGGCTACAGACCCTATCCACAAGCTAGAACTCATAAATGTCACTGTTTATATTTTCTGTGGGCAGATGGATACTAGGAGGGAATCCAGTACTGTTTCCCTTAATGGAACTAGAACTGAAATATTTTTTTAATTTTATTTTTTAAAATTAGGTATTTTCTTCATTTACATTTCCAAGCTATCCCAAAAGTGCCCCATACCCTCCCATGCCACTACTCTACCCACCCACTCCCACTTCTTGGCCCTGGCTTTCCCCTATACTGAGGCATATAAAGTTTGCAAGACCAATGAGCCTCTCTTTCCAATGATGGCTGACTGACCATCTTCTGATACATATGCAGCTAGAGACAGAAGCACCGGGGGTACTGGATAGTTCATAATGTTGAACTAAGTAGTTCATAAGGGTTGCAGATCCCTTTAGCTCCTTGGGTACTTTCTCTAGCTCCTCCATTGGAGGCCCTGTGATCCATCCAGTAGCTAACTGTGAGTATCCACTTCTGTGTTTGCTAGGCCCCGGCATAGTCTCATAAGAGACAGCTATATCAGGGTCCTTTCAGCAAAATCTTGCTAGTGTATGCAATGGTGTCAGCTTTTGGATGCTGATTATGGGATGGAACCCTGGATATGGCAGTCTCTAGATGATCCATCCTTTCGTCACAGCTCCAAACTTCGTCTCTGTAACTCCTTCAATGGGTGTTTTGTTCCCAATTCAAAAAGGGGCAAAGTGTCTACACTTTGGTCTTCATTCTTCTTGAGTTTCATGAGTTTCCCAAATTGTATCTTATATCTTGGGTATTCTAAGTAACTGGGCTAATATCCATTTATCAGTGAGTACATATCATGTGAGTTCTTTTGTGATTGGGTTACCTCACTCAGGATGATGTCCTCCAGGTCCATCCATTTGCATAGGAATTTCATAAATTCATTCTTTTTAATAGCTGAGTACTACTCCATTGTGTAAATGTAC
The DNA here is from genome assembly GCF_000001635.26 of Mus musculus. NCBI lineage: Eukaryota > Metazoa > Chordata > Mammalia > Rodentia > Muridae > Mus > Mus musculus. Next base: position 20,411,835 of record NC_000073.6, on the reverse strand, counting down.
CACATTTTCTGTTTCCATTCCTCTGTTGAGGGGCATCTGGGTTCTTTCCAGCTTCTGGCTATTATAAATAAGGCTTCTATGAACATAGTAGAGCATGTGTCCTTCTTAATGGTTGGAACATCTTCTGGACATATGCCCAGGAGTGGTATTGAGAGATGCTCCGGTAGTACTATGTCCAATTTTCTGAGGAACCGCCAGACTGATTTCCAGAGTGGTTGTGCAAGCTTGCAATCCCACCAACAATGGAGGAGTGTTCGTCTTTCTCCACATCCTCGCCAGCATCTGCTCTCACCTGAATTTTTGCTCTGAGGCATTCTGACTGGTGTAAACTAGAATCTCAGGATTGTTTTGATTTGAATTTCCCTGATGATTAAGGATGCTGAACATTTTTTCAGGTGATTCTCAGACATTCGTTATTCCTCGGTTGTGAATTCTTTGTTAAGCTCTGCACCCCATTTTTGAATAGGGTTATTTGACTTTTTGGAGTCCATCTTTTTCAGTTCTTCATATATATTGGATATTAGTTCCCTATCTGACTTAGGATAGGTAAAAATCCTTTTCCAATCTGTTGATGGACTTTTTGTCTTATTGACGGTGTCTTGTGCCTTACAGAAGCTTTGCAATTTATCAGGTCCCATTTGTTGATTCTCAGTCTTACAGCACAAGCCATTGCTGTTCTATTCAGGAATTTTTCCCTTGTGCCCATGTCTTCAAGGCTTTTCCCCACGTTCTCCTCTATAAGTTTCACTGTCTCTGGTTTTATGTGGAGTTCCTTGATCCACTTAGATTTGACCTTAGTACAAGGATATAGGAATGGATCAATTAGCATTCTTCTACATGATAACCACCAGTTGTGCCAGCACCATTTGTTGTCTTTTTTCCACTGGATGGTTTGGACTCCCTTGTAAAAGATCAAGTGACCATAGGTGTGTGGGTTCATTTCTGGGTCTTCAATTCTATTCCATTGGCCTAAGTCTCTGTCGCTATACCAGTACAATGCAGTTTTTACCATAATTGCTCTGTAGTACAGCTTTAGGTCAGGCATGGTGATTCCACCAGAGGTTCCTTTATCCTTGAGTAGAGTTTTTGCTTTCCTAGGTTTTTTGTTATTCCAGATGAATATGCAGATTGCCCTTTCCAATTCATTGAAGAATTGAGTTGGAATTTTGGTGGGGATTGCATTGAATCTGTAGATTGCTTTTGGCAAGATAGCCATTTTTTACTATATTGATCCTGCCAATCCATGAACATGGGAGATCTTTCCATCTTCTGAGATCTTCTTTAATTTCTTTCTTCAGAGACTTGAAGTTCATATCATACAGATCTTTCACTTCCTTAGTTAGAGTCATGCCAAGGTATTTTATATTCTTTGTGACTATTGAGAAGGGTGTTGTTTCCCTAAAATCTTTCTCAGCCTGTTTATCCTTTGTGTAGTGAAAGGCCATTGACTTGTTTGAGTTAATTTTATATCCAGCTACTTCAGTGAAGCTGTCTAACAGGTTTAGGAGTTCTCAGGTGGAATTTTTAGGGTCACTTATATATACTATCATATCATCCTCAAAAAGTGATATTTTGAATTCTTCATTTCCAATTTGTATTCCTTTATCTCCTTTTGTTGTCGAATTGCTCTGGCTAGGACTTCAACTACAACGTTGAATAGGTATGGAGAAAGTGGGTAGAATTTTATTGAGTATTTTTGCATCGATATTCATAAGGGAAATTGGTCTGAAGTTATCTATCTCTATTTGATCTTTATGTGGTTTAGGTATCAGAGTAAATGTGGCTTCATAGAATGAATTGGGTTGAGTACCTTCTGTTTCTGTTTTGTAGAATATCTTGAGAAGCTCTGGAATTAAGTCTTCTTTGAAGGTCTGATAAAACTCTGCACTAAACCCATCTGGTCCTGGGTTTTTTTTTTTGGTTGGGAGACTATTCATGACTGTTTCTATTTCCTTAGGGGATTTGGACTGTTTAGGTCATTAATCTGATCCAGATTTAACTTTGGTACCTGGTATCTGTCTAGAAATTTGTCCATTTCTTCCAGGATTTCCAGTTTTGTTGAGTATGGCATTTTTAGTAGGATCTGATGGTGTTCTGGATTTTCTTGCACCCGGGGATCCATCCCATAATTGGCCACCAAATGCAGTCACTATTGCATATGGGAGGAAGATTTCCCTGGAACGACCCTGATATAGCTATCTCGAGTGAGGCTATGTGAGTGCCTGGCAAATACAGTAGAGGTTGCTCACAGTCACCTATAGGATGGAACACAGGGCCTCCAATGGAGGAGCTAGAGAAAGTACCCAAGGTGCTGAAGGGTTCTGTAACCCTATAAGTGGAACAACAATATGAACTAACCAGTACCCCCAGAGCTTGTGTCTCTAGCTGCATATGAAGCAGAAGACTGCCTAATTGGCCATCATTGGAAAGAGAGGCCCCTTGATCTTGAAACTTTATATGCCCCTGTACAGGGGAACACCAGGGCCAAGAAATGGGAGTAGGTGGGTAGGGTAGTAAGGAGGGAGCACAGGGTATGTGGGATTTTCAGGATAGCATTTGAAATGTAAATGAAGAAAATACCTAATAAAAAATTGGGAAAAATGTTGGGTCCTGTTTGTTTAGCCAGTTTATTAGTCTATGTCTTTTTATTGGGGATTTGAGTCCATTGATGTTAACAGAAATTAAAGAAAAATAATTGTTGCTTCCTGTTATTTTGTTGCTAAAGTTGGGATTCTGTTCTCTCTTCTTTAGGTTTGTTGAAGGGTTACTTTCTTGCTTTTTCTAGGGTGTAGTTTCTGTCCTTTTGTTGGTGTTTTCTGGTTATTATCCTTTGAAAGACTGGATTCATGCAAAGATATTGTGTGACTTTGGTTTTGTCATGGAATACTTTAGGTCCTCCATCTATGGTAATTGAGAGTTTTGCTGGGTATAGAAGCTTGGGCTGGCAATTGTGTTCTCTTAGGGTCTGTCTAGGATCTTCTGGCTCTCATGGTCTCTGGTGAGAAGTCTTGTGTAATTCTAATAGGCCTGCATTTATGTTACTTAACCTTTTTCCCTTACTGCTTTTAATATTCTATCTTCATTTAGTGCATTTGTTGTTCTGATTATTATGTGTCGGTAGGAATTTCTTTTGTGGTCCAGTCTATATGGAGTTCTGTAGGCTTCTTGTATGTACATGGGCATCTCTTTCTTTAGGTTTAGATAGTTTTCTTCTATAATTTTGTTGAAGATATTTGCTGGCCCTTTAAGTTGAAAATATTCGTTCTTATCTACACCTATTATCTGTCGGATTGTGTCCTGTATTTCCTGGATGTTTTGAGTTAGGATCTTTTTGCATTTTGCATTTTCTTTGATTGTTGTGCCCATGTTTTGTATGGAGTTTTCTCCACCTGAGATTCTCTCTTCCATCTCTTGTATTCTGTTGCTGATGCTCTCACCTATGGTTCCTGATTTCTTTCCTAGGGTTTATATCTCCAGAGTTGTCTCACTTTGGGTTTTCTTTATTGTTTCTACTTTCCTTTTTAGGTCTTGGATGGTTTTGTTCAATTCCATCACCTGTTTGGTTGTGTTTTCCTGTAATTCTTTAGGGATTTTTGGGTTTCCTCTTTATGGACTTCTATCTGTTTAGCAGTGTTTCCTGTGATTCTTAAGTTCTTCTACTGTTTAGCAGTGTTCTCCTTATTTCTTTAAGTGAGTTATTAATGCCCTTCTTAAGGTCCTCTACCAGCATCATGAGATATGATTTTGAATTCTATTCTTGTTTTTTTTTTTCTGGTGTGTTGGGGTATCCAGGACTGGCAGAGTTGGGAGTGCTTGGTTCTGATGATGGTGAGAGTTCTTGCTTTCTATTGATAAGATTCTTACATTTGCCTTCCGTTATCTGGGAATCTCTGGTATTAGTTGTTATAGTTGTCTCTGGCTGGAGCCTGTTTTTCCTGTGATTCTGTTAGCCTCTGTCAGCTGTCCCGGGATTCTAGCTCTCTTCTGAGTCTCAGTTTTCAGAGTACTCTCTTCAGGCAAGCTCTCCTCTTGCAGGGAATGCACATAGAAGTCTGGTATTCAGACCTGCCTCCTGGCTGAAGATGAAGGCCCAAAACAGGGCCTGTCCCAGAAGATGGGTTGCCTCTGCAGTCTGTGCACTCACCATCACAGACTGGTCTCTGAGGGACCCAAGACACAAGATGTTTCCCTCACATTCTCTGGAGGTCAGAGCCCTCTGAGGTGATGACCTCTCCTCTGGCGGGTAAGGTGCCCTGATGTCTAGAGCCCGAGAGGGGGGTCTGTCCCAGAAGCTGTGTTGCTTCTGCCTATTCCATAACCTGTTTTGCTTCTGCAGTCTGCTCGCTCACTCTCAGCAGTCTGTGAGCTGATCTGTGCAGATTGGTGTCAGAGGGACCTGGGAAACAAGATGGCTCCCTCACCTGCTCTGGGGATCAGAGCCCTCCCAGGCGGCTACCTCTCCTCTGGCTGGGAAGGTGCCTGGATGTCTGCAGTCCAAAACAGACCCTGTCCCAGAAGCTATGTTGCTTCTGCCTGTCCCAGAAGCTATGTTGCTTCTGCCTGTCCCAGAAGCTGTTTCGCTTCTGCAGTCCACTTGCTCACCCTCAGCAGTCTGCGAGTTGGTCTCAGAGGGACCTGGGACACCTTAATTTCATTTTTTTACTTATTCACTTTACATCCTGCTCACTGCCCCCTCCTGGATACCCCTCCTACATTCCTTCCACATTCCTCCTCCTCTTCTCCCCTGAGCATGTTAGGGCCACCTGCGTATTACCTCCTGTCCCCCCAACTTTGGCATTTCAAGTCTCTGTAAGGTTAGAACTTCCTCTCCCATTGAGGCCACACAAGGCAGCCCAGCTAGAAGGCAGCCCAGCTAGAACATATTCCACGTACAGACAACAGCTTTTGGGGACACACCCTGTTGGAGTTCTCCAGGACCCACATGAAAACCAAGCTGCACATTTGCTACATAAGTGCAGGGAATATAAGGTCCAGCCCTTTATATTCTTTGCTTGTTGGGTCAGACACTGAGAGACCTAAGGCTTAAGATTAGTTGACTGTTTTCCTGTGTACTTCCTATCCCCTTTAGGGCAGGACATCCTTCTTTCTATTCTTCCATAAGAATCCCCAAGTTCCAACCAATGTGTGGCTATGGGAGTCTGTTATTTGTCTGAGTCAGCTGCTAGGTGTAACCTCTCAGAGAAGAACATGCTCCTGTCTGCAAGCATAACAGAGCATCATTCATAGTGTTAAGGGTTGGCACTTGTCCAAAGGATGTGTCTCAAGTTGGGCTGGTTATTCCTTTGCCTCAGTCTCTGCTCCAACTCCTGTGGCTTCATTTCTTGTAGACAGGATCAATTTTGGGTTGAAAGTTTTGTGGGTGAGTTAGTGTCTCTATCTACTTGGTGTCTGGAGTTCCTGTCTGGCTACGGGAACTAGCCACTTCAGGTTCCATATCCCCAATGTTGTGAGTAATAGCTAAGGTCACCCCCCCCATTGATTCCTGGCTGTCTCCCTTATTCTGAGTCTCTGCCTCATCGTGGAGATGCCCCACCCCCTCATATTAACCTTAAAATACAGGTACCATGCTAAATTCCAGACCCAAAGTAGAAAAACAAGAAGGAAGGCCCAAACTAGGAAGCCTGAATCTCACTTAGAAGGAGGAATAGAATAGTCCTGAGAGGCAGATGGAGGGAGTGGGGATGGGGAAGGGATGAGGGTTTAGGATTAGGCATGGGGAAGGACAGAAGAGATGGTCGTGAAAATGAATGGAAACAATGATTTTTAGGTAAACATAGTGATACCAGCACTGGGGAAACAGGCGGTGAGGACAGCTGAGCTAAGGTGTAGGATATGCTGAAAATGTCTCACAGAAAGTGAGTAAAGATAAAGAAGGAACAGAGTTACTATGAATAATTATGAGATTAGTGACTATGACATTGATTACACCAGTGTTCATAAATGTAAGAAAACTCAACACTAAGTTATAATGCATGAATAAGAAATACACATGATTAAGCACATAAACAGTGAGTGGGTGAAACAGCCACAAGAAGGAGGTGTGGAAGGTGTAGGTGTGTGTGTGTGTGTGTGTGTGTGTGTGTGTGTGTGTGTGCATGTATGTGTGTGTATGGTGGAGGGGCCCTTCTCCCTGGAGGGAATTATGCTGTCTCTTCATTCTCAATACATTCCTCTCTCTCTCTCTTTTTTTTTAAATTAGGTATTTTCTTCGTTTACATTTTCTTTTTTTTTTCTTTCCATTTTTTATTAGGTATTTAGCTCATTTACATTTCCAATGCTATACCAAAAGTCCCCCATACCCACCCACCCCCACTCCCCTACCTGCCCACTCCCCCTTTTTGGCCCTGGCGTTCCCCTGTTCTGGGGCATATAAAGTTTGCGTGTCCAATGGGCCTCTCTTTCCAGTGATGGCCAACTAGGCCATCTTTTGATACATATGCAGCTAGAGACAAGAGCTCCGGGGTACTGGTTAGTTCATAATGTTGATCCACCTATAGGGTTGCAGATCCCTTTAGCTCCTTGGGTACTTTCTCTAGCTCCTCCATTGGGAGCCCTGTGATCCATCCATTAGCTGACTGTGAGCATCCACTTCTGTGTTTGCTAGGCCCTGGCATATTCTCACAAGAGACAGCTACATCTGGGTCCTTTCGATAAAATCTTGCTAGTGTATGCAATGGTGTCAGCGTTTGGATGCTGATTATGGGGTGGATCCCTGGATATGGCAGTCTCTACATGGTCCATCCTTTCATCTCAGCTCCAAACTTTGTCTCTGTAACTCCTTCCAAGGGTGTTTTGTTCCCACTTCTAAGGAGGGGCATAGTGTCCACACTTCAGTCTTCATTTTTCTTGAGTTTCATGTGTTTAGGAAATTGTATCTTATATCTTGGGTATCCTAGGTTTTGGGCTAATATCCACTTATCAGTGAGTACATATTGTGTGAGTTCCTTTGTGAATGTGTTACCTCACTCAGGATGATGCCCTCGAGGTCCATCCATTTGCATAGGAATTTCATAAATTCATTCTTTTTAATAGCTGAGTAGTACTCCATTGTGTAGATGTACCACATTTTTGTATCCATTCCTCTGTTGAGGGGCATCTGGGTTCTTTCTAGCTTCTGGCTATTATAAATAAGGCTGCTATGAACATAGTGGAGCATGTGTCCTTCTTACCAGTTGGGGCATCTTCTGGATATATGCCCAGGAGAGGTATTGCTGGATCCTCCGGTAGTACTATGTCCAATTTTCTGAGGAACCGCCAGACTGATTTCCAGAGTGGTTGTACAAGCCTGCAATCCCACCAACAATGGAGGAGTGTTCCTCTTTCTCCACATCCTCGCCAGCATCTGCTGTCACCTGAATTTTTGATCTTAGCCATTCTGACTGGTGTAAGGTGGAATCTCAGGGTTGTTTTGATTTGCATTTCCCTGATGATTAAAGATGTTGAACATTTTTTCAGGTGCTTTTCTGCCATTCGGTATTCCTCAGGTGAGAATTCTTTGTTCAGTTCTGAGCCCCATTTTTTAATGGGGTTATTTGATTTTCTGAAGTCCACCTTCTTGAGTTCTTTATATATGTTGGATATTAGTCCCCTATCTGATTTAGGATAGGTAAAGATCCTTTCCCAATCTGTTGGTGGTCTCTTTGTCTTATTGACGGTGTCTTTTGCCTTGCAGAAACTTTGGAGTTTCATTAGGTCCCATTTGTCAATTCTCGATCTTACAGCACAAGCCATTGCTGTTCTGTTCAGGAATTTTTCCCCTGTGCCCATATCTTCAAACTTTTCCCCACTTTCTCCTCTATAAGTTTCAGTGTCTCTGGTTTTATGTGAAGTTCCTTGATCCACTTAGATTTGACCTTAGTACAAGGAGATAAGTATGGATCGATTCGCAGTCTTCCTCATCTAACAACCAGTTGTGCCAGCACCAATTGTTGAAAATGCTGTCTTTCTTCCACTGGATGGTTTTAGCTCCCTTGTCGAAGATCAAGTGACCATAGGTGTATGGGTTCATTTCTGGGTCTTCAATTCTATTCCATTGGTCTACTTGTCTGTCTCTATACCAGTACCATGCAGTTTTTACCACAATTGCTCTGTAGTAAAGCTTTAGGTCAGGCATGGTGATTCCACCAGAGGTTCTTTTATATTTGAGAAGAGTTTTTGCTATCCTAGGTTTTTTGTTATTCCGGATGAATTTGCAAATTGCTCCTTCTAATTCGTTGAAGAATTGAGTTGGAATTTTGATGGGGATTGCATTGAATCTGTAGATTGCTTTTGGCAAGATAGCCATTTTTACAATGTTGATCCTGCCAATCCATGAGCATGGGAGATATTTCCATCTTCTGAGATCTCCTTTAATTTCTTTCTTCAGAGACTTGAAGTTTTTATCATACAGATCTTTCACTTCCTTAGTTAGAGTCACGCCAAGTTATTTTATATTATTTGTGACTATTGAGAAGGGTGTTGTTTCCCTAATTTCTTTCTCAGCCTGTTTATTCTTTGTGTAGAGAAAGGCCATTGACTTCTTTGAGTTAATTTTATATCCAGCTACTTCAGTGAAGCTGTTTATCAGGCTTAGGAGTTCTCTGGTGGAATTTTTAGGGTCACTTATATATAATATCATATCATCTGCAAAAAGTGATATTTTGACTTCCTCTTTTCCAATTTGTATCCCCTTGATCTCCTTTTGTTGTTGAATTGCTCTGGCTAATACTTCAAGTACTATGTTGAAAAGGTAGGGAGAAAGTGGGCAGCCTTGTCTAGTCCCTGATTTTAGTGGGATTGCTTCCAGGTTCTCTCCATTTACTTTGATGTTGGCTACTGGTTTGCTGTAGACTGCTTTTATCATGTTTAGGTATGGGCCTTGAATTCCTGATCTTTCCAGAACTTTTATCATGAATGGGTGTTGGATCTTGTCAAATGCTTTTTCTGCATCTAACGAGATGATCGTGTGGTTTTTGTCTTTGAGTTTGTTTATATAGTGGATTACATTGATGGATTTTCGTATATTAAACCATCCCTGCATCCCTGGAATAAAACCTACTTGGTCAGGATGGATGATTGCTTTAATGTGTTTTTGGATTCGGTTAGCGAGAATTTAATTGAGGATTTTTGCATCGATATTCATAAGAGAAATTGTTCTGAAGTTTTCTATCTTTGTTGGATCTTTCTGTGGTTTAGGTATCAGAGTAATAGTGGCTTCATAAAATGAGTTGGGTAGAGTACCTTCTACTTCTATCTTGTGAAAAAGTTTGTGCAGAACTGGGATTAGATCTTCTTTGAAGGTCTGATAGAACTCTGCACTAAACCCGTCTGGTCCTGGTCTTTTTTTGGCTGGGAGACTATTGATGACTGCTTCTGTTTCTTTAGGGGATTTGGGACTATTTAGAAGGTCAACTTGATCCTGATTCAATTTTGGTACCTGGTATCTGTCCAGAAATTTGTCCATTTCGTCCAGGTTTTCCAGTTTTGTTGAGTATAGCCTTTTGTAGAACGATCTGATGGTGTATTGGATTTCTTCAGGATCTGTTGTTATGTCTCCCTTTTCAGTTCTGATTTTGTTAATTAGGATTTTGTCTCTGTGCCCTCTAGTGAGTCTAGCTAAGGGTTTATCTATCTTGTTGATTTTCTCAAAGAACCAACTCCTCGTTTGGTTAATTCTTTGAATAGTTCTTCTTGTTTCCACTTGGTTGATTTCACCCCTGAGTTTGATTATTTCCTGCCGTCTACTCCTCTTGTGTGAATTTGCTTCCTTTTTTTCTAGAGCTTTTAGATGTGTTGTCAAGCTGCTAGTATGTGCTCTCTCCCGTTTCTTCTTGGAGGCACTCAGAGCTATGAGTTTCCCTCTTAGAAATGCTTTCATTGTGTCCCAAAGGTTTGGGTATGTTGTGGCTTCATTTTCATTAAACTCTAAAAAGTCTTTAATTTCTTTCTTTATTCCTTCCTTGACCAAGGTATCATTGAGAAGAGTGTTGTTCAGTTTACACGTGAGTGTTGGCTTTCTGTTATTTTTTTTGTTATTGAAGATCAGCCTTAGTGCATGGTGGTCTGATAGGATACATGGGACAATTTCAATATTTTTGAATCTGTTGAGGCCTGTTTTGTGACCTATTATGTGGTCAATTTTGGAGAAGGTACCATGAGGTGCTGAGAAGAAGGTATATCCTTTTGTTTTAGGATGAAATGTTCTGTAGATATCTGTCAGATCCATTTGTTTCATCACTTCTGTTAGTTTCAGTGTGTTCCTGTTTAGTTTCTGTTTCCATGATCTGTCCATTGGTGAAAGTGGTGTGTTGAAGTCTCCCACTATTATTGTGTGAGGTACAATGTGTGCTTTGAGCTTTACTAAAGTTTCTTTAATGAATGTGGCTGCCCTTGTATTTGGAGCATAGATATTCAGAATTGAGAGTTCCTCTTGGAGGATTTTACCTTTGATGAGAACGAAGTGCCCCTCTTTGTCTTTTTTGATGACTTTGGGTTGGAAGTCAATCTTATCAGATATTAGGATGGCTACTCCAGCTTGTTTCTTCATACCATTTGCTCGGAAAATTGTTTTCCAGCCTTTTATTCTGAGGTAGTGTCTATCTTTTTCTCTGAGATGTGTCTCCTGTAAACAGCAAAATGTTGGGTCTTGTTTGTGTAGCCAGTTTGTTAGTCTATGTCTTTTTATTGGGGAGTTGAGACCATTCATGTTAAGAGATATTAAGGAAAAGTAATTGTTGCTTACTGTTATTTTTGTTGTTAAAGTTGGCATTCTGTTCTTGTGGCTGTCTTCTCTTAGGTTTGTTGAGGGATTACCTTCTTGTTTTTTCTAGGGCATTGGTCCCGTTCTTGTATTGGTTTTTTTCTGTTATTAACCTTGGAAGGGCTGGATTCGTGGACAGGTAATGTGTGAATTTGGTTTTGTCGTGGAATACTTTGGTTTCTCCATCTATGGTAATTGAGAGTTTAGCTGGGTATAGTAGCCTGGGCTGGAATTTGTGTTCTCTTAGTGTCTGTATAACCTCTGTCCAGGCTCTTCAGGCTTTCATAGTCTCTGGTGAAAAATCTGGTGTAATTCTGATAGGCTTGCCTTTGTATGTTACTTGACCTTTTTCCCTTACTGCTTTTAATAGTCTATCTTTATTTAGTGCATTTGTTGTTCTGATTATTATGTGTCGGGAGGAATTTCTTTTCTGGTCCAGTCTATTTGGAGTTCTGTAGGCTTCTTGTATGTTCATAGGTATCTCTTTCTTTATATTTGGGAAGTTTTCTTCAATAATTTTGTTGAAGATGTTTGCTGGTCCTTTGAGTTGAAAAATCTTCATTCTCATCCACTCCTATTATCCGTAGGTTTGGTCTTCTCATTGTGTCCTGGATTTCCTGGATATTTTGAGTTAGGATCTTTTTGCATTTTCCATTTTCTTTGATTGTTGTGCCGATGTTCTCTATGGAATCTTCTGCACCTGAGATTCTCTCTTCCATCTCTTGTATTCTGTTGCTGATGCTCAAATCTATGGTTCCAGATTTCTTTCCTAGGGTTTCTATCTCCAGTGTTGCCTCACTTTGAGTTTTCTTTATTGTGTCTACTTCCCTTTTTAGGTCTTGTATGGTTTTGTTCATTTCCATCACCTCTTTGTATGTTTTTTTCCTCTTTTTCTGTAAGGACTTCTACCTGTTTGATTGTGTTTTCCTGTTTTTTTTTAAGGACTTGTAACTCTTTGGCAGTGTTCTCCTGTATTTCTTTGAGTGATTTATTAAAGTCCTTCTTGATGTCCTCTACCATCATTATGAGATATGCTTTTAAATCTAGGTCTAGGTTTTCGGGTGTGTTGGGGTGCCCTGGACTGGGCGAAGTGGGAGTGCTGGGTTCTGATGATGGTGAGTGGTCTTGGTTCCTGTTAGTAGGATTCCTACGTTTACCTTTCGCCATCTGGTAATCTCTGGAGTTAGTAGTTATAGTTGACTCTGTTTAGAGATTGTTCTTCTGGTGATTCTGTTACCGTCTCTCAGCAGACCTGGGAGACAGATTCTCTCCTCTGAGTTTCAGTGCTCAGAGCACTCTCTGCTGGCAAGCTCTCTTACAGGGAAGGTGCGCAGATATCTTGTTTTTGGACCTCCTCCTGGTCGAAGAAGAAGGCCCAAAACAGGGCCTCTCTCAGAAGCTGTGTTGCTTTGGCAGTTCCCAGAAGCTGTCAGCTTCTGTGGTGCAGACTCTCACCTGTGCAGACTAAATTCCTAAGTTCCAGGGAGTCCTGGAACCAAGATGGTGACCGCTGCTCCTGAGGCTGAGGCCACCTCCCAAGCCAGGCGGACACCTGTCCTCTGGTCTGGACGGTGGCCGGCTGTCTGCGGCCCGCCAAGGGTGCTGCCTCAGCGGCTCTGTGCTTCTGCCTGTCCCAGAAGCTCTCTGGTTCTCTGGCGCACCCTCTGACCTGTTCAGACTAATTTCCTAAGTTCTGCTGAGTCCTGGAACCAAGATGGCGACCGCTGCTGCTGAGGCTGAGGCCGCCTCCCAAGCCAGGCGGACACCTGTCCTCTGGTCCGGACGGTGGCCGGCTGTCTGCGGCCCGCCAAGGGTGCTGCCTCAGCGGCTCTGTGCTTCTGCCTGTCCCAGAAGCTGTCCGGTTCTCTGGCGCACCCTCTAACATGTTCAGACTTATTTCCTAGTTCCCGCGGAGTCCTGGAACCCAGATGGCGACCGCTGCTGCTGAGGCTGAGGCCGCCTCCCAAGCCAGGCGGACACCTGTCCTCTGGTCTGGACGGTGGCTGGCTCTCTGCGGCCCGCCAAGGGTGCTGCCTCAGCGGCTCTGTGCTTCCGCCCGTCCCAGAAGCTGTCTGGTTCTCTGGCGCACCCTCTAACCTGTTCAGACTAATTTCCTAAGTTCTGCTGAGTCCTCAAAAAGCATTTTTCTAACCAGGTGTCTTAGTCAGGGTTTCTATTCCTGCCCAACACATCATGACCCATTCCTCTCTTTTTATCCCTGGGGACTGATGACAGAGAAGTAGTCATAGCTGTAAAGAGACACAAATGACTGTCAACAAAACTTGGGATGGTGACATGTCTCAATGAGAGAAGGGGCTTACTGCCATGCCTGACAACCCAAAATCCCCATAGGAGAAGTGAGAGGATAATTTTCCACGAATAGTCCTCTGATCTTAACATGTGTGCAGCAGCAAGCACCTGGTAAAAACACATGCAGATTTGTAAATATTTTTCCATTAGTAAACAGAATTGTTTGTTTTTGTGCCAGACTGGACAAATCTGCATTTTCTGAGGAATCACAGACATTATTGCAAGATGTAGAAAAGAAAAATAATAATCTGAATATTTTGTATTATCCCTGGTTTGAAGAGGAATGCAACAAGAGGGGTGTTCGTCTGGTATGGCACAGCAGGAATTGATCTGTGACAAAGGCTTATCCTCTGTTATGTTTCTCCCATATACCCTGCCCCAAGTTGCACACCATGGTAGTGGTAGCTGTTTCCAGGGCTGTTCTTCCACCTTGTCCCACTCCCACCCATCTATATATCTCCCCACACCACTTTGCAATGTTTATATTACAAGCAAATTCAATAAACACTAAGCGTGTTTGAAAACATAGATGTTTCTTCAATGAATGTGTTGTAGTGGTTGTGATATTTGTAACATATCTTCACTAGGTGTCTTTCTCAGCAGCTAACATCCACATGAACTTCTGTGGGTAGTTCATGCCAAGATTCTAAAAGACATGAATATCACTGTGCAGAAAGTGGGAAGCGGGAAGATAATGTCTAGAATCCCCAAAGGTTAAGATTTGGATCAATAATTTTGGGAAAAGAATTTCAAAAATTCTTTTCTAAGTTCTAGGGATCAGATCTAGGACTCACTCTTGGGGTTGGGCAATGATAACTTAAGTGATTAAAAGTATTTCTTGCTCTTCAGAACCAGAGTTCAAACCTCAGCAATACACTGTGTGCCTCTCAACTGCCTGTAACTCCAGCTCTAGGGTATATGATATGCTTTCCTGGCCTCCACAGGTACCTATGTGCATGTACATACAGAGATGTACATATACATACAAATAATAAACCTTGGAAACATCATAGTTTACATTTTAACTGTTATTCACTATGGTGTTTGCTATAAGTTACAATGAATAGGTCAGTCTTGCTTAAATATTATATTTTAAAAATAAATAATCTAAGTCAGTACTTCCCAGCTTGTTGTTCATGATATCAGATATTTACATTATGATTCATAACAGTAGAAAAATACAGTTATATCAACCCCATAATCAGCATCCAAACGCTGACTACATTGCATACACTAGCAAGATTTTATCGAAAAGACCCAGATGTAGCTGTCTCTTGTGAGAATATGCCGGGGCCTAGCAAACACAGAAGTGGATGCTCACAGTCAGCTAATGGATGGATCACAGGGCTCCCAATGGAGGAGCTAGAGAAAGTACCCAAGGAGCTAAAGGGATCTGCAACCCTATAGGTGGAACAACATTATGAACTAACCAGTACCCCGGAGCTCTTGACTCTAGCTGCATATGTATCAAAAGATGGCCTAGTCGGCCATCACTGGAAAGAGGCCTATTGGACACGCAAACAGTATATGCCCCAGTACAGGGGAACGCCAGGGCCAAAAAGGGGAAGTGGGTGGGTATGGGGGACTTTTGGTATAGCATTGGAAATGTAAATGAGCTAAATAACTAATAAAAAATGGGAAAAAAAAGAAAAATACAGTTATAAAGTAGTAATGAAATAATTTTATGGTTGGCAGTCACCACAACTTGAGCAATTGTATTAAAGTGTTGCAGCATTAGGAAGGTTGAGAAATAATATTATTATGAATAATATTTAAATTGTTTCTTTTTAAAACATACACATTTTATGGTTATATGTGCACCTGGGTATGTGTATTACACCATGTGTTTACAGAAGCTCTTGGGGATCAAGAGGGTGTTAGATCCTCTGAAACTGTAGCTACAGGTGAGTATGAGCTGCATGTGGGTGCTAGAAAGTTGGACCTGACCCACGTCCTCTGTAAGGTCAGTATTAATAATGTCTGAATCACCTCTCCAGTCTTTAAATTATTTTTTACAAAACTAAAAAATATATTATCAGTTCAGTTGAGCTTTCTTAATAGAAATAATTGACTTATTCCCACACTACTATTCAGCTTCAATATAACTCTGATACATTTAACTCAATGTTGATTTCTTCAACAGAATAGAATGCCTCCCCTTTAATTGTCTTGTTTTCCATTAATTAATTTATTTATTAACTTAACATCCCAGTCTTGGCCCCACTCCCTCCTGTCTTCGAAAGCCCATCCTGCAAGTCCATCCCTGTGAATCCTTTTTGTTGTTGTTGTGCACAAGAGTGAAGATACCTGTCAATGCCACAAGAGGGCACTAGATCCCTCGCAGCTGGAGGCCCCTATGAGGGCTTGGTGTGGGTGCTGGGAAATAGAAATGGCTATTTAGGAAGACCAACATGTAGATACTTAATTCATCCTTAGAATAGGGAACAAAATACCCATGGAAGGAATTACAGAGACAAAGTTTGGAGCTAAGATGAAAGAACCATCCAGAGACTACCCCACCCACGGATCCATCTCATAATCAGCTACCAAAAGCAGACCCTATTGCAAATGCCAGGAAGATTTTGCTGAAAGGACCCTGATATAGCTGTCTCTTTTGAGGCTATGCCAGTGTCTGGCAAATACAGAAGTGGATGCTCACAGTCATCTATTGGATGGAGCACTGGGTCCCCAAAGGAGGAGCTAGAGAAAGTACCCAAGGACCTGAAGGGGTCTACCACACTATAGGTGAAACAACAATATGAACTAACCAGTACCCCCAGAGCTCATGTCTCTAGATGCATATGTATCAGAAGATGACCTAGTTGGCCATCATTGGGAAGAGAGGCCCCTTGGTCTTGCAAAATTTATATGGCCCTGTACAGGGGAACTCCAGGGCCAAGAAGTGGGAGTGGGTGGGTAGGGGAGTAGGGCAGGGGAAGGTATAGGAGACTTTAGGGATAGCATTTGATATGTAAATGAAGAAAATATCTAATAGAAATTGAAAAAAAAATAAGAAATGGCTATCTTCTGCAATAGCCTCACATGGTGTGAACAGCTGAGCTGTAGCTATACCCCACCTGTTTCAAGCTCTAATTAGACAAGTGTTGACTCTTTCTATGGGTTCCTTTTAACTATAGATGGTAAGCTCTCAGGGAGGCATACACTTCTCTTCTGCTGGTCCCCTCCAACAGTAATAGATCCATCATCATCATAGATGTTTGAAAGAGACATTAAAATGATGGTGCATGGACTGGAGGGTTGCCCAGTGCTTGATAGCTGGATTTGATTCTCAGCACCTACATGGAGGCTCATCTCCTACTCAAGCACCAACATGTGGTACACAGACACACTTGAAGGCAATGCACTCATATATCAAATAATAAAAATAAATACAAATTACTTTTAATGATAATTTATTATTAATACTTTGCTTGTAATTAACAATCTCAAACTAGGTACAGACATGTCTGCCTGTTTGTTCACAGAGCAAAATAATTATTTTGCTCTGATTTTGTAATGTGACACAGAAGACAACTCAAAAACCATAGCATTCTAATGCTCATTCCATTGCTGTAGTAAAACACTGATGAAAATCAAAATGAGGAGGGAAGTGTTTTATTTACCTTACAGGTCCATCAAGGGAAACTGAGGCAGGATCTGGAGTAGAGATCACAGAAGAATGATGCTTACTGGCTTAATCTCTATGGCTTGCTTAGAATGTTTTTGTTTTGATTTGTTTTGTTTTTTAATCCAGAGCCACCTCTCCAAGTGTGGCACCACTCTGCATGGGCAGGGTCCCCTCACAACCCATATCATGAATCAAGAGAATGTCACCATAGACTGCTGTACAGGCCAATATGATGGAGGCATTTTCTCCATTGAGTTTTCCTGTTCCCAGTTTACTTAAACTTGTCTCTAGATGACAAAAAAGTACAGATAGGTTTTATTTTTAAGCACAAGTAACTAACACTCATAGTTCCTGAAAGATTTACAGTCTTCCAACTTATAGCTAGGCTGTGGTAGTACCCACATTTAATACCAGCACTTAGGGAGCTCAGGCACTCACTCTGTTGAGTTCAAGGCCAGCTTCCTCTACAGAGCAAGTTCTAGGACAGCCAGGACTACACAAACTTTATCTGGTACTGGAAGAGGGTCAATCAACAACCTTCCAACCAGGGGAGGTGACCCAGATCCAGACTCAATATTTTCCCCCTGTAGACTGTCAATGGCTTCACTTTGAGCCAAAGTGAATAGATTCTTCCAGTCACCAGAAATTCCTGTCATGCTAAGATGGAAATGCAGTCAGAAAATGAGCAAATATTGCACATGCACAGGCAAGCCTGTCATTCTGTCACTTCATCAATCCAGTTGGTATTTTCTCCCAAAACCAAACTAGTCCTCCTACAATTGTCTGCTTCATACCAACTGTCAAAACAACCTTGAGCACGGAAGGACTGGAACTAGTGATGATATAGAACTGGTGACTGTGAGTGTCAGAAATGCTAGATGGGAAATCCTGGTCTTGGAACTTTCATGGAAAAACCGAGGAAGTTTCTTCTCATACCTGAACCTCGGTCCTCTGCTCCTCAGTGTTGAAAAATGGCAACCATGTGATAGAACAGCACATTACAAAACGCACTGAGGGTTTGCCTGTGTCCTTGAAGTACTTTTTCAACTAAGGTATGTAGTACAGTAATGGAACTATTACACAATATATTATTAGAAAAATACCCGGCAGCGCCATCTTCGGCTCCAGACAACCGGCCACCTTCCTGGTGAGTGCACAGGGATCCACCAGCCCGAGAGGTTTGTGCCTCAGGCCCTGGCGGCAGGAGTCTCCTTGGCTCCAGGACTCCGTGGAGGGCAGGCTGCACGAGTGACGGTATGGAATACAGAGGCCAGCCGTTTCTGGGAAAGGCGAGAGCCAGAGAGCTTCTGAGGCGGTGCCATCTTTGGCTCCAGACAACCAGCCACCTTCCTGTCGAGAGCCACAGAGCTTCTGAGGCAGCGCCACCTTCGGCTCCAGACAACCGGCCACCTTCCTGGCGAGAGCCACAGAGCTTCTGAGGTGGTGCCACCTTCGGCTCCAGACAACCGGCCACCTTCCTGGCCAAAGCAACACAGCTTCTGGGAAAGATCCTGTTTTGGGCCTTCATCTTCAGCCAGGAGGAGGTCCAAACACCAGATAACTGTGCACCTTCCCTGAAAGAGTTGAGCTTGCCTGCAGAGACTGCTCTGACCACTAAAACTCAGAGGAGAGAGCTAATCTCCCACGTCTGCTGATAGAGGGTAACAAAAGCAACAGAGGAACAATCTCTACACAAAGACAACTATAACAACTAACTCCAGAGATTGCCAGATGGCGAAAGGTAAACGTAAGAATCCTACTAACAGGAACCAAGACCACTCACCATCATCAGAACCCAGCACTCCCACTTCGCCCAGTCCAGGACATCCTAACACACCTGAAAAGGTAGACCTGGATTTAAAAGCATTTCTCATGATGATGGTAGAGGACATAAAGAAGGAATTTAATAACTCACTTAAGGAAATATAGGAGAACACTGCTAAAGAGTTACAAGTCCTTAAAGAAAAACAGGAAAACACAACCAAACAGGTAGAAGTCCTTATAGAAAAACAGGAAAACACATCCAAACAGGTGATGGAAATGAACAAAACCATACTAGACCTAAAAAGGGAAGTAGACACAATAAAGAAAACCCAAAGTGAGGCAACGCTGGATATAGAAACCCTAGGAAAGGAATCTGGAACCGTAGATGCCAGCATCAGCAACAGAATACAAGAGATGGAAGAGAGAATCTCGGGTGCAGAAGATTCCATAGAGAATATCAGCACAACAATCAAAGAAAATGTAAAATGCAAAAAGATCCTAATTCAAAACATCCAGGAAATCCAGGACACAATGAGAAGACCAAACCTACGCATAATAGGAGTGGATGAGAATGAAGATTTTCAACTCAAAGGACCAGCAAACATCTTCAACAAAATTATTGAAGAAAACTTCCCAAATCTAAAGAATGAGATGCCCATGAACATACAAGAAGCCTACAGAACTCCAAATAGACTGGACCAGAAAAGAAATTCCTCCGGACACATAATAATCAGAACATCAAATGCACTAAATAAAGATAGAATACTAAAAGCAGTAAGGGAAAAAGGTCAAGTAACATATAAAGGCAAGCCTATCAGAATTACACCAGATTTTTCACCAGAGACTATGAAAGCCAGAGAGCCTGGACAGATGTTATACAGATACTAAGAAAACACAAATTCAAGCCCAGGCTACTATACCCAGCCAAGCTCTCAATTACCATAGATGGAGAAACCAAAGTATTCCACAACAAAACTAAATTCACCCATTATCTCTCCACAAATCCAGCCCTTAAAAGGATAATAACAGAAAAAAACCAATACAAGGACGGGAACCACACCCTAGAAAAAACAAGAAGATAATCCCTCAACAAAACTAAAAGAAGACAGCCACAAGAACAGAATGCCAACTTTAACAAAAAAAATAACAGGAAGCAACAATTACTTTTCCATATCAATGGTCTCAACTCCCCAATAAAAACACATAGACTAACAGACTGGCTACACAAACAGGACCCAACATTCTGCTGCTTACAGGAAACCCATCTCAGGGAAAAAGACAGACACTACCTCAGAGTGAAAGGCTGGAAAACAATTTTCCAAGCAAATGTTATGAAGAAACAAGCTGGAGTAGCCATTTTAATATCGGATAAAATCGACTTCCAACCCAAAGTTATCAAAAAAGACAAGGAGGGACACTTCATACTCATCAAAGGTAAAATCCTCCAAGAGGAACTCACAATTCTGAATATCTACGCTCCAAAGGCAAGGGCAGCCACATTCATTAAAGACACCTTAGTAAAGCTAAAAGCACACGTTGCACCTAACACAATAATAGTGGGAGACTTCAACACACCACTTTCATCAATGGACAGATGGTGGAAACAGAAACTAAACAGGGACACAGCGAAACTAACAGAAGTTATGAAAAAAATGGACCTGACAGATATCTACAGAACATTTTATCCTAAAACAATAGGATATACCTTCTTCTCAGCACCTCACGGGACCTTGTCCAAAATTGACCATATAATTGGTCACAAAACAGGCCTCAAAAGATACAAAAATATTGAAATTGTCCCATGTATCCTATCAGACCACCATGGCCTAAGACTAATCTTCAGTAATAACATAAATAACAGAAAGCCAACATTCACGTGGAAACTGAACAATACTCCTCTCAATGATACCTTGGTCAAGGAAGGAATAAAGAAAGAAATTAAAGACTTTTTAGAGTTTAATGAAAATGAAGCCACAACGTACCCAACCTATGGGACACTATGAAAGCATTTCTAAGAGGGAAACTCATAGCTCTGAGTGCCTCCAAGAAGAAACGGGAGAGAGCACATACTAGCAGCTTGACAACACATCTAAAAGCTCTAGAAAAAAAGGAAGCAAATTCACACAAGAGGAGTAGACGGCAGGAAATAATCAAACTAAGGGGTGGAAACAAGAAGAACTATTCAAAGAATTAACCAAACGAGGAGTTGGTTCTTTGAGAAAATCAACAAGATAGATAAACCCTTAGCTAGACTCACTAAAGGGCACAGGGACAAAATCCTAATTAACAAAATCAGAAATGAAAAGGGAGACATAACAACAGATCCTGAAGAAATCCAAAACACCATCAGATCGTTCTACAAAAGGCTATATTCAACAAAACTGGAAAACCTGGACGAAATGGACAAATTTCTGGACAGATACCAGGTACCAAAGTTGAATCAGGATCAAGTTGACCATCTAAACAGTCCCATATCACCTAAAGAAATAGAAGTAGTTATTAATAGTCTCCCAGGCAAAAAAAAGCCCAGGACCAGACGGGTTTAGTGCAGAGTTCTAACAGACCTTCAAAGAAGATCTAATTCCAGTTCTGCACAAACTATTTCACAAGATAGAAATAGAAGGTAATCTACCCAACTCATTTTATGAAGCCACTATTACTCTGATACCTAAACCACAGAAAGACCCAACAAAGATAGAGAACTTCAGACCAATTTCTCTTATGAATATCGATGTAAAAATCCTCAATAAAATTCTCGCTAACCGAATCCAAGAACATATTAAAGCAATCATCCATCCTGACCAAGTAGGTTTTATTCCAGGGATGCAGGGATGGTTTAATATAAGAAAATCCATCAATGTAATCCATTATATAAACAAACTCAAAGACCAAAACCACATGATCATCTCGTTAGATGCAGAAAAAGCATTTGACAAGATCCAACACCCATTCATGATAAAAGTTTTGGAAAGATCGGGAATTCAAGGCCCATACCTAAACATGATAAAAGCAATCTATAGCAAACCAGTAGCCAACATCAAAGTAAATGGAGAGAAGCTGGAAGCAATCCCACTAAAATCAGGGACTAGACAAGGCTGCCCACTTTCTCCCTACCTTTTCAACATAGTACTTGAAGTATTAGCCAGAGCAATTCGACAACAAAAGGAGATCAAGGGGATACAAATTGGAAAAGAGGAAGTCAAAATATCACTTTTTGCAGATGATATGATAGTATATATAAGTGACCCTAATAATTCTACCAGAGTACTCCTAAGCCTGAAAAACAGCTTCGGTGAAGTAGCTGGATATAAAATAAACTCAAACAAGTCAATGGCCTTTCTCTACACAAAGAATAAACAGGCTGAGAAAGAAATTAGGGAAACAACACCCTTCTCAATAGTCACAAATAATATAAAATACCTTGGCGTGACTCTAACTAAGGAAGTGAAAGATCTATATGATAAAAACTTCAAATCTCTGAAGAAAGAAATTAAAGAAGATCTCAGAAGATGGAAAGATCTCCCATGCTCATGGATTGGCAGGATCAACATTGTAAAAATGGCTATCTTGCCAAAAGCAATCTACAGATTCAATGCAATCCCCATCAAAATTCCAACTCAATTCTTCAACGAATTAGAAGGAGCAATTTGCAAATTCATCTGGAATAACAAAAAACCTAGGATAGCAAAAAGTCTTCTCAAGGATAATAGAACCTCTGGTGGAATCACCATGCTTGACCTAAAGCTTTACTACAGAGCAATTGTGATAAAAACTGCATGGTACTGGTATGGAGACAGACAAGTAGACCAATGGAATAGAATTGAAGACCCAGAAATGAACCCACACACCTATGGTCACTTGATCTTCGACAAGGGAGCTAAAACAACCCAGTGGAAGAAAGACAGCATTTTCAACAATTGGTGCTGGCACAACTGGTTGTTATCGTGTAGAAGAATGCGAATCGATCCATACTTATCTCCTTGTATTAAGGTCAAATCTAAGTGGATCAAGGAACTTCACATAAACCAGAGACACTAAAACTTATAGAGGAGAAAGTGGGGAAAAGCCTTGAAGATATGTGCACAGGGGAAAAATTCCTGAACAGAACAGTAATGGCTTGTACTGTAAGATCGAGAATTGACAAATGGGACCTAATGAAACTCCAAAGTTTCTGCAAGGCAAAAGACACAGTCAGTAAGACAAAAAGACCACCAACAGATTGGGAAAGGATCATTACCTATCCTAAATCAGATAGTTAATATCCAACATATATAAAGAACTCAAGAAGGTGGACTTCAGAAAATCAAATAACCCCATTAAAAAATGGGGCTCAGAGCTGAACAAAGAATTCTCACCTGAGGAATACCGAATGGCAGAGAAACAACTGAAAAAATGTTCAACATCCTTAATCATCAGGGAAATGCAAATCAAAACAACCCTGAGATTACACCTCACACCAGTCAGAATGGCTAAGATGAAAAATTCAGGTGACAGCAGATGCTGGCGTGGACGTGGAGAAATAGGAACACTCCTCCATTGTTGGTGGGATTGCAGGCTTGTACAACCACTCTGGAAATCAGTCTGGCGGTTCCTCAGAAAATTGGACATAGTACTACCGGAGGATCCAGCAATACCTCTCCTGGGCATATATCCAGAAGATGCCCCAACTGGTAAGAAGGACACATGCTCCACTATGTTCATAGCAGCCTTATTTATAATAGCCAGAAGCTGGAAAGAACCCAGATGCCCCTCAACAGAGGAATGGATACAGATAATGTGGTACATCTACACAATGTAGTACTACTCAGCTATTAAAAAGAATGAATTTATGAAATTCCTAGCCAAATGGATGGACCTGGAGGGCATCATCCTGAGTGAGGTAACACATTCACAAGGAAACTCACACAATATGTACTCACTCATAAGTGGATATTAGCCCCAAACCTAGGATACCCAAGATATAAGATACAATTTACTAAACACATGAAACTCAAGAAGAATGAAGACTGAAATGTGGACACTATGCCCCTCCTTAGAATTGGGAACAAAACACCCATGGAAGGAGTTACAGAGACAAAGTTTGGAGTTGAGATGAAAGGATGGACCATGTATAGACTGCCATATCCAGGGATCCACCCCATAATCAGCATCCAAACGCTGACACCATTGCATACACTAGCAAGATTTTATTGAAAGGACCCAGATGTAGCTGTCTCTTGTGAGACTATGCCGGGGCCTAGCAAACACAGAAGTGGATGCTCACAGTCAGCTAATGGATGGATCACAGGGCTCCCAATGGAGGAGCTAGAGAAAGTACCCAAGGAGCTAAAGGGATCTGCAACCCTATAGGTGGAACAACATTATGAACTAACCAGTACCCCGGAGCTCTTGACTCTAGATGCATATATATCAAAAGATGGCCTAGTCGGCCATCACTGGAAAGAGAGGCCCATTGGACTTGCAAACTTTATATGCCCCAGTACAGGTGAACGCCAGGGCCAAAAAGGGGGAGTGGATGGGCAGGGGAGTGGGGGTGGGAGGGTATGGGGGACTTTTGGTATAGCATTGGAAATGTAAATGTGCTAAATACCTAATAAAAATGGAAAAAAAACTTTAAAGCATTGGGGATACACACACACGTGTGTGTGTGTGTGTGTGTGTGTGTGTGTGTGTGTGTGTGTGTTTGTGTGTATGCACACTTGCATCAAAAAAAAAAGAAAAAGAAAAATACCCATTAGTGCTGGTAGCCTCCTGGCCCAGGGAGAGTAGTAGCGAATTCACAGAGTAGGACTCTGGTGATGGTTTTAAAATCTGAGGGTCTCAGGGCTTTCTAGCTCGCTGACTGTACTGAAATGCTGGTAACTTTTAAAAGGTCCTAAAAACTTCCTTGCTCTTTCTGAGGGTAAAAGACTGCTAGCTTATGAGAGTGACACCAGTAGCCTGACAGTGGGGGGGTTAAGTAATGTGGTCTTTCTTCTATCTCAACGGGAACTGCACAGTTCTAACTTAGCCTGCTGGTCACAAGTCACAGGAAGAAAAAGGGACACTTAGAGAAGTGGTTATAGAGTTTTTTACTAAGTTGTAAAAAGTTTCCTATGAAAGCTATCTAAGGGGAAAAGCAGAAAGATCCTAAGTGGGGAAAAGGAAAATATTCTAGCAAGGAAAATTCTTCTAGGGAGGGGGAAAGGGAAAAATTCTCTTCTCTTCTCTTCGTCCTCAGTGCTTACACATCTTTCAGAATACATGATCACCTGTTACAAAGCTCATCACAAGTTCACACAAAAAAATCAAATCATAAATTGAAATAGAAGTTTATTTTAGCAATGAATGTTTACAGGCATAACCATTGGGAGTAATTATCTGGCTAAACATCAATCACCTGTCTCAGCTCCACAGGTTCACTGAAGGTTTAAAACCATAACTAAGTGATTAGTGAAGTTTTATATAGATAAACCCAGTCAATATTTTATCTTCTGTTCTAGCACCTATAATAAATTGTTAGTTCCCTTTTATGACCTTTGTTTAATTATTTTACAACCTCTTGGAATGTGCTTTGAAATGGAGAAAGTCTGGTTACTATCTAAGAGCAATTAGCTGGTGACACATGGGAAACTGGCAGAGTTCTCTTTGCAGTTTTGACTATCAGAAAAAGACCTAATGGCAGTCCCACTGTAAAAGAGCTTAATGATCACTGATATAATTTTAGGAATTGTTAAAGGATCATCATTAAGAAATCATCTATTTGTCTATATACCATCACTACTAGACAGTACATTTTCATGGATCTACAGAGATCTGCTTTAGAGGGGTGTGCTATTACTTAGTGATTGTTATATATGTTTAATAATAACAGGAAAAGCATATTAATAGCAGGAATCTTTCTTAAAATGAATCCCTTACAGCCTTGCCTAATAAGGGCAAACCTGTCACAGATTATATAATAATCTGAAGCAGGAGGCCATCTCAGGAAGATAGTTATTAGCTTGCTAATAACTATATAACATGCTATTATATAATTATCTGCTAGTTATTAGCTTGTCCCATTATGGCTCCTGAAACATAAGGAAAACAGATGTATTCTGTATCACTTTTCTCCATGTTGGGTTTTGTAATCCATTTCTGCTGAAATACATATAGTCCACCACCAAACACCTCCCAGTTCTAATTTTTGGGTCATATATGAACTACTAATGCCCAGCACCCTTCTCCCTCCACATCAGCAACATGCTCTTCCATTCTACAGTTATTTTTTGTTTTCTTAAGGTAACATAAGTACATTGTGTACATATCTCTGGTGTTAACTTTTGTCACTCGGCATAATGCCACTGGGATCCATCCCAGTTGCAACATGTGTAAATAGGTTCTATCACTCATGCACAAAATCGTATCTGTCAATTGCTATTGTAATCCCACAAAACCCCACTGAACTGAAAAGTCTTGTTATGGTGACCATGTCTTTAGTTTCTTATAGACTTAGATAATATCACTGAAATCTGAATCATCTAAGTATATAATCAGGACTTATCCATTTTACAAGCAGAGCCAGCAGGGCATAGGTATCTCCCATTCCTTCTCTGCTTAACCATGGTTCTATAAGACATCTCAGTAATGGATTTATGGGCTATGACTCTTCTGAAAGAAATTGTTGAAGTGTGATGCTAACTTCCAAGCACATTGGATTCCATGTCTCATGCTTTATGCAAATATTGAAAAACTTCCCATTTCTACAGTACAACTTCGACACTGTATCTCTTCTCACCTTTTCTCATCAATGGTATATTGGAGAAAGAGTCATCTCCTGAACTTCTCATTGTTATACTGTTGGACATTCTATTCTCTTTCAGGACTGGAAAGGAACAGTTTTGGAAAGCACAATCAAGTTGTTCTGGACTCAAATGCTTGTGAAGAAATCGACACACCTTTTGCAAGCTGCCTGGGCGGTTGGAAAAGAAATTATCAGCAGAGAATTGATACAAGCATTGGCAATTCACAGGTGATTCAATTCTGACTGAGCTGAATACTCCCTTAGTGTGTGACCTAATATTTGTTTACATCATTTTGTAACATATATATAAATGCTTATATATGCAGCATGTGCATATATATGTATATATATATGTCTCCATATGTGTGTATATATATATATATATTCATGTGTACATTTACATTACAAGTGTTTATGTGTGTCTGTGTGTATATGTGTATACGCATCATGTCATGCAATGCTCACTGAGGCCTAAAAAGGGCAATGGATCTCTTCATTTGTGTTAGAGTTGGCTTGGAGATACCATGTGGGTGCTGAGAATTGAACCCATGTCCTTTTAAATTTCAACCACTGATCCATTACTCCACCACCACCATAACCAAGTTTCAGACTCTGTGTTACTTTATAAAGGGATCAATGAGTCAAGGAAAAGAAAAACCCCATTCCTTTGTAAAGTCTACATACCAACAGCCAACTCTCTTTTAAAAGGTGTGTTGTATATATGTTTGTGTCTATTTGTGTAGTGTGTGTGCACAGTGAGTGTATGTGTGAGTGTGTATGTGTATTGTATGTAGTGTATGTGTATGTGGCATATATGAGTTATGTGGGTGTATGTGATGTGTGTACGTGATATGTATGGTGTGTGTATGGTATCTATGTATGTGTGTGAGTGTATATGTGTTTAGTAGTTGGGTGTGGGGTGTTATGTGGTAGGTGGGCATGTGTTTGTGGAATGTGTGTGTTGTGTGTATTGAATATGTATGTTTTAGTGTGCGTGTATGTGTGTGATATGTGTGATATGAGTGTGTGTATATGTCTGGTATGTATGAGTGTGGTGTATGTGTGTGATATGTATGGTGTGTTTGTATATATGTGGTGTGTGTGTGTGTATACTTGGCTGTCCATGGAGAGCAGAAGAGGCTATGAGATTCCCTTGGAAGTATTGATACAGGCAGTTAGATAATTGACATGGGTATTGGGAACCAAACTCAGATCACTGCAAAAGTAGCAAGTGCTATGAACTGCTAAGCCAACTTCAAGACTCTGAATTTTCCTTTTTAACAAATAGATGAATTTTAATTGTAAGTGTACAAAATAGAGGATGATGTTATGTTACTTTTATCCATGCGTGTCTTTGTCCTGGGTTCATGTTCACCTGATCAACTATCATCCTTTGCTGTCTTCCTTGCTCCTTCCTACTAGTCTTCCCTTTTACCTGCACAGTCCATTTCATCCCTATTTGCAGCACACACAGCTAAATCTAGATGTCCTATTAGAAGTCACGTGATATTTTCTGCTCTTCCCCATTGCACTCATGGTTTCCCTTGGGGTCCAACTTTTCTATATGGGTGTAATATATGTAATATACATGATAATATAGTATATAAATATTGCCATCCCTCCTCTCCTCATACTCCTTCTCCTCCACAAATCCCTCATTTCACACTCCCCCACACAACCCCATCCACTCATCCTGTGTTTCTCTTTAGAAAAAGGCAGACCTCCCATGGATATCAGCTAGCCATGACTTATCAAGTTGCAGTAAGACTAGGCACACATTATCTTTCCATGAATCCAGCCCTTCAAAGGATAATAACAGAAAAAAACCAATACAAGGACAGAAACCACGCACTAGAAGCAAGAAAGAAATCCTTCAACAAACCTAAAAGAAGACAGCCATAAGAACAGAATGCCAACTCTAACAAAAAAAATAATAGGAAGCAACAATTACTTTTCCTTAATATCTCTTAATATCAATGGACTCAACTCCCCAATAAAAAGACATGAACTAACAGACTGGCTACACAAACAGGACCCAGCATTTTGCTGCTTACAGGAAACCCATCTCAGGGAAAGAGACAGACAGTACCTCAGAATGAAAGGCTGGAAAACAATTTTGCAAGCAAATGGTCTGAAGAAACAAGCTGGAGTAGCCATTCTAATATCTAATGAAATCGACTTCCAACCCAAAGTTACCAAAAAAGACAAGGAGGGACACTTCATACGCATCAAAGGTAAAATCTTCCAAGAAAAACTCTCAATTCTGAATATCTATGCTCCAAATGCAAGGGCAACCACATTCATTAAAGAAACTTTAGTAAAGTTCAAAGCACATATTGCAGCTCACACAAAAATAGTGGGAAACTTCAACGTAACACTTTCATCAATGGACAGATCATGGAAACAGAAACTAAACAGAGACACAATGAAACTAACAGAAGTTATGAAACAAATGGTTTTAACAGATATCTACAGAACATTTTATCCTGAAAAAAAAGGATATACCTTCTTCTCAGGACGTCATGGTACTTTCTGCAAAATTAACCATATAATTGGTCAGAAAACAGGTTTCAAAGATACAAAAATATTTAAAATTGTCCAATGCATCCTATCAGATCACCACGGACTAAGGCTGATCTTAAATAACAAAATAAATAATAGAAAGCCAACATTCACATGGAAACTGAATCTTCTCAATGATACCTTGGTCAAGGAAGGAATAAAGAAAGAAATTAAGGACTTTTTGGAGTTTAATGAAAATGAAGCCACAACATACCCAAACTTATGGGACACAGTGAAAACATTTCTAAGAGGAAAACTCATAGCTCTGAGTGCCTCCAAAAAGAAACTAGAGAGAGCACACACTAGCAGTTTACAACACACCTAAAAGCTCTAGAAAAAAAGGAAGCAAATTCACCCAAGAGGAGTAGACAGCAGGAAATAATCAAACTCAGGGGTGAAATCAACCAAGTGGAAACAGGAAGAACTATTCAAAGAATCAACAAACAAGGAGCTTTTACTTTCAGAAAAATCAACAAGATAGATAAACCCTTAGCCAGATTCATTAGAGGGCACGGGGACAGCATCCTAATTAACAAAATCAGAAATGAAAAGGAGGCATAACAACAGACCCTGAAGAAATCCAAAACACCATCAGATCCTTCTACAAAAGGCTATACTCAACAAAACTGGAAAACCTAGATGAAATGGACAAATTTCTAGACAGATACCAGGTACCAAAGTTAAATCAAGATCAGGTTAATGATCTAAACAGTCCTATATCCCCTAAAGAAATAGAAGCAGTCATTAATAGTCTCCCAACCAAAAACAGCCCAGGATTTAGCCAGGGTTTAGTGCAGAGTTCTATCAAACCTTCAAAGAAGACTTAATTCCAGTACTGCACAAACTATTCCACAAAATAGAAGCAGAAGTTACTCAACCCAATTCATTCTATGATGCCACAATTACTCTGATACCTAAACCACAAAAAGACCCAACAAAGATAGAGAATTTCAGACCAATTTCCCTTATGACTATCGATGCAAAAATAGTCAATAAAATTCACGCTAACCGAATCCAAGAACACATCAAAACAATCATCCATCCTGACCAAGTAGGTTTCATTCCAGGGATGCAGGGATGGTTTAATATACAGAAATCGATCAACATAATCCATTATATAAACAAACTCAAAGACAAAAACCACATGATTATCTCGTTGGATGCTGGGAAAGCATTTGAGAAAATCCAACACCCCTTCATGAAAAAAGTTTTAGAAAGATCAGGAATTCCAGGACCAAACAAAACATGATAAAAGCAATGTACTACAAACCAGTAGCCAACATCAAAGTAAATGGTGAGAAGCTGGAAGCAATCCCACTAAAATCAGGGAGTAGACAAGGTTGCCCACTTTCTCCCTACATATTCAATATAGTACTCAAAGTCCTAGCCATAAAAATTAGACAACAAAAGGAGGTTAAGGGGAGACAAATTGGAAAGGAAGAAGTAAAAATATCACTATTTGCAGATGATATGATAGTATATATAAGTGACCCCAAAAATTCCATCAGAGAACTCCTAAACCTGATAAACAGCTTCAATGAAGTAGTTGGATATAAAATTAACTCAAACAAGTCAATGGCCTTTCTCTACACAAAGGATAAACAGGCTGAGAAAGAAATTAGGGAAACAACACCCTTCACAATAGTCACAAATAATATATAATACCTGTGTGACTCAAACTAAGGAAGTCAAAGATCTGTATGATAAGAACTTTAAGTCTCTGAAGAAAGAAATCAAAGATCTCAGAAGATGGAAAAATCTCCCATACTCATGGATTGGCAGGATCAATATAGTAAAAATGGCTGTCTTGCCAAAAGCACTCTACAGATTCAATGCAAACCCCATCAAAATTCCAAGAATTTCTAATTCTTCAACAAATTAGAAAGGGCAATTTGGAAATTCATCTGGAATAACAAAAAACCAATGATACCAAAAACTCTTCTCAATGATAAAAGAATCTCTGGTGGAATCACCATGCCTGACCTCAACCTGTACTACAGAGCAATTGTGATAAAAGCTTCATGGTACTGGTACAGGGGCAGACAGTTGATCAAGGTAATTGAAGACCCAGAAATGAATGCACACACCTATGGTGACTTGATCTTTGACAAGGGAGCTAAAATCATCCAGTGGAAAAAAGACAGCATTTCAACAAATGGTGCTGGCTCAACTGGCAGTTACCATGTACGAGAATGTGAATTGATCCATTCTTATCTCCATGTCCAAATTTCAAGTCTACATGGATCAAAAACTCCACATGAAACCAGAGACACTGAAAGTTATAGAGGAGATAGTGAGGAAGAGCCTCAAAGATTTGGGCACACGGGGTACATTCCTGAACAGAGCAATGGGCTTGTGCTGTAAGATCAAGAATCAACAAATGGGACCTCTTAAAATTGTCAAGCTTTTGTATGGTAAAAGACACTCTTAGTGAGACAAAACAACAGCCAACAGATTGGAAAAAGATCTTTACCAATCATTCATATATATGTATATACAGTTATATAGTTATATCGTTATATCATTATATATATGTATATGTGTGTATATATATATATATATATATATATATATATATATATATATAAAACTCAAGATGTTAGACTCCAGAAAATCAAATAAGCGTATTTAAAAATGGGGTACAGAGGTAAACAAAGAATTCTTAACTAAGGAATACTGAAGGGCTGAGAAGCACCTAAAAAAATGTTCAGCATCCTTATTCATCAAGGAAATGAAAATCAAAACAACACTAAGATTCCACCTCACACCAGTCAGAATAGCTAAGATCAAAAGCTCAGGTGACAGCAGATGCTTGCAAGGATGTGGAGAAAGCAAAACACTCCTCTATTGCTGGTGGGAGTACAAGCTAGTACACCCAATCTGGAAATCAATCTGGCAGTTCCTCAGAAAATAGGGCATATTTCTACCAGAAGATACAGCAATTCTTCTCCTGGGCATATATCCAGAAGATGCCCCAACTGGTAAGAAGGACACATGCTCCACTATGTTCATAGCAGCCTTATTTATAATAGCCAGAAGCTGGAAAAAACTAGGTGTCCCTCAACAAAGGAATGGATACAGAAAATGTGGTACATTTACAAAATGGAGTAATATGCAGCTATTAAAAACAAGAATTCATGAAAATTTTAGAGGAATAGATAGATCTGGAGGATATCATCATGATTGAGGTAACACAATCACAAAAAGACACATGTGATATGCACCCACTGATAAGTGAATATTAGCCCAGAAGCTCAGAATGCCCAAGATACAATTTGCAAAACACATGAAACTCAAGAAGAAGGAAGACCAAAGGTGGACACATCAATCCTTAGAAGGGTGAACAAAATACCCATGGAAGAAGTTACAGAGACAAAGTATGGAGCAGAGACTGAAGGAGTGACCATCCAGAAACTGCCTCACTTGAGGATCCATTCCATAAACCACCACCAAACGCAGATACTATTGCAGATGCCAACAAGAGCTTGCTGACAGGAGACTGGTATAACTGTCTACTGAGAGGCTCTGCCAGTACCTGACTGATATAGAAGTGGATGTTCACAGTCATCCATTAGATAGAGGACAAAACCCCCCATTGAAGAAGCTAGAGAAAGTACCCTTTCAGCTGCAGGGGTTTGCAGCCCCATAGGAGGAACAACAATATGAAATAACCAGTAACCCCAGAGCTCCCTGGGACTAAACCATTAATGAAATAAAATGCATTATGGGAATCATGGCTCTAGCTGCATAAGTAGCAGTAGATGGCCTAGTCGGTCATCAATGGGAGGCGAGGCCCTTTTTACTGAGAAGGTTTTAAGCCCCAGTATAGGAAAATTCTTAGGCCAGGAATTAGAAGAGGGTGGATTGGTGAGCAGGAGGAGGGGGTAGAGGATAGGGGATTTTCAGGAGAGAAACTAGGAAAGGGAATAACATTTGAAATGTAAATAAAGAAAATATCTAATATAAATAAATAAATAAATAAATAAAAGTGATGAATTCATGAACTTCTTAGCCAAATTATAGAACTATAAATTTTCATCCAGAGTGAGGTAACCCAATGGCAAAATAACACACTTGGTATGCACTCACTGATAAGTGGATATTAGCCCAAAAACTATAAATAACCAAGGTAGAATTCACAAACCATACGAAGCTCAAGAAGAAAGGAGACAAAAGTGTGGGTGCTTCGGTCCTTCTTAGAAGGAGAACAAAATACTCACAGGAGCAAATATGGAGATAAAGAGTAGAGCAAAAACTGGAGGAAAAGTAATCCAGAGACTGTCCCACCTGAAGATTCATCCCATATACAGTTACCAAACCCAGACAACTTTGTGGATGCCAAGAAGTGCATCGAGAAAGAGGCTGGTATGGCTGTCTCCTGAGTGACCCTGCCAGAGCCTTACAAATACAGGGACAGATGCTCAAAACCAATCATTGGACTGAGCATAGGGTCCACAATAGAGTAGTTAGAGAAAGGAACAAAGGAGTTGAAGGGGATTGCAGTCCCATAGGAAGAACAACAATATCAACCAACCAGTCCCCCAAGAGCTCCCAGGGAACAAGGAGTACACGAAGCTCCAGCAGCAGAAGTTGCAGAGGATGTCCTTGTCATGCATCAGTGGGCGGAGTGGTTCTTGGTCCTATGAAGGCTCAATAGATGCCCCAGTGTAGGTGAACTGAGGGCAGAGAGGTGGTACTGGGTAGGTGTGTAGAGGAACACCTTCATAGAAGCAGGGGGAGAAGGGATTGTATAGAGGGTTTCCGGGGGGGGGGTAATATTTGAAATGAAAATGAAGAAAATATCCAACAAGAACTTATTACTACCTGAAAAAATTACAAAAAAATAAAAGAAAAGAACTTTACATAATCCAAGGTGAGGTATCTATGTGGGAAACGGTCCAACTAATATAGTGCTGGTTTTTAAAACTCTTTTGAACTATGTGTGTGAACATATTACAGGAAGCCCCAGAGTACAATGTTTCTGTACATATTTGCAAAAACAAAAAACCTAATGTTAGCTATTCCTCTCCATATTTCCTCGTCGACTTTTCCTTCTACACACACCCAAATCTAACTCTTCATCTTCCATTATCACCTTTTCATTCTTTAAAGACTGTATTTTATCTTCTCATTTTTTTCAACATGCCATGACTCTAACAAATTCCTGACTAGGAAGGTTATTCCAATATAATTATGTATTAGGCTAATAAATATGTGTAAATGACAATTAGCCGATATAAATGTTACAGATGAAATCATGGATATGTGCTTGTCCTAGACAAACATAAGGTATCTGAGCAATTAAAGATACGTTATTCTTTCTTTTGGTCCTATTTCCACATATATCCCATTCTAAATGCTGGTATTTTCATTTGTGAAAATATTGTACAGTGGTATCTTAATTCTCCCACATGAAAGTATAAGTTCATTGTGCCTGAGACTATATTGCTGCAGGCTTAAATATCAATAAATGTTTAGAACATACAATTCTTAGATTTATAATCAGAATTTTTACTTTTCATCATTGAAAATCAAAACTAAGTCCCTAGTTTTTTATTATACCTAGAGCAGAAATGAGTTGGAGCTATTTATTCCTTAATGATAGCTCAATCCATATCTTTCCTTGTATGAGTTATTACAAATGAGATTCTCAAGATAGTACCAAAGAATATTAGACCTGTGATAAGAATTCATGAGTATATCAGAAAAAAAAGTCATAATCTATCTGAAAACAAGTGGATATTGGAATAACTCCAGGATTCAGGTGGGAAAGACCAGTTTCAATAAATTTGTCATTTATGAACGTCCTGGGTCAAACATGGGAAAAGTTGGAATGAAGCAACTTCCAGGGAAATTACAGAATCTGAATGATACATTGCCAGTAATTTGGGAGGACTTGGTGTCAGGATAATTTTGCAGAAGTGAAATAGTAGGGAGGAAAGTACTCTATAGAAACTCACATAATGAGTCCCTTGTTTTACCCAGGAGTGCCCCAATTCATATCTAACGACAAAATCAATTCAGAACTTAGATTCTCCCAAAGGAAACATGAAAACCTTTCCCTAACTTCTGCCCAGGTACTCATTAAGATCTAACAAACTCCGAGACATGATCAGTAAGCATCAGAAAGGAATGGAGGTTTCCTCTGGGGATAAATGATTTTCCTTCATTGGAGGTATCCCAAAGACACCATGCAGACAAATGTGCGGATGCCACAGATGACACAATAATAAACTCTCTGAAGGATGTCATGTCCCAGTGCCCTATTGTTTTATGAGACTGGAAACTTGGACTTTGTTGGGTTACCTTCACAGCATTGCATGGAGAATAAGAAACCATTCCAAATTTCATTGCATTCTTTCTCAGGCAAAGAGTGACACAGAGAAGTTCCTCAATCCAGGCACTAGGAAATATGCTTCTATAGGAGCTGTGCTCTGCAGCTGGCCTTCAGATGACAATATTCATCCTGACTGAGGCTCAGAAGGTGGGATTCTTCCAACCATAGACTTCTGCTTAAAATTCTCTTCTATTGTCTTCAGTGAAAATTGTCTTCTGAAGTCAACATGAAACATTATTTCTTTTGGAAGTCTGCAGGTAAACTTAAATAGGTTAATATTTTGCTTTTATCTCAAAGAAATGTCTCTGTCCTAGATTAGTACTCAGGAGAAAACAGCATTCAGTGTAACATGTATGTGAGATGTTGAATTTTATCTGGTGAATGGGGCCCTCATATTCCTACAGAACATATATAAACAAGTAAAATACAGAATAAGCATCGGTTTGCAAAGGGTGTAACAGTGATTGTGTTAGTAACTTTGGAGGGAAGCTTCAGGTGACTCAGCTAAGGCTCTAGCACCTGACATTTTAGAACAAAAATTAAGGTCAGGAAAAATATGAATAGATGAAACGTTTTAGCAAGTTGGATTCTTTTTTGCATGGAGGACACATATGTAAGACTATGTTCATCTGTGTGATCAGAAGACAGCTGGCTTTATTAGAAATATGTGGTGGGTTTTTGTGTGTGTGTGCTTGTGTGGATGAATGGTATAAAATTTTCTCAAAAGCCAATAACTTAATTTTCTACACCTGAACTCAATTACACAACTTCATTAATATGTGTAATCTTACATGAAATTCGCATACACATTATTTTTAACATGTTACTATAACATAAGTAAATTCAATTAATTATTTTTTTATGCTCCATTTATATATTGTTTTATTTTTAATGGTTTAGTTACATCCCAATTGAAGCCTCCCCTCTCTCCTAATTGTATTGAATTCTGATGGTAGAATCACATGTTCAAACTACTCTCTTTCTTGTTTGTATTCATAAGCAAGGACCATTGTGTGTTAAAATGTGTGTTATTGTATTCTTGAGGTACTGGACCAATAAATCTGTAGTTGTAATACAAAAATTATCTCAAGGCCGGAGTAATAAAATCAGTATAAAATTTAATTTGAGTTATTATATATGCATGTTTTCCAGGCAATTTACCTGTAGTGTGATAGAATAGTGTCTCACTTATCAAGTGAAGAAATTGTCTCAAATCAATTGGTAAATGTGGACAATAAAACAGAAACCTGAGAAGAGTAGTGTTCTATCTAATCATCCAGGGTCCTGTAAAACCCTCTCAATGTCTGATCATGCTAAATCCCTGAAAAGCACTGAGGAAGTGGCTCTTCAGCTCCTCTTGCTTTGCCAGTTTGGGGTTGGGACCTTGGCCAATGTCTTTCTGTTTGTCCATAATTTCTATCCAGTCTTGACTGGTTCTAAACAGAGACCCAGACAGGTGATTTTAAGCCACATGGCTGTGGCCAATGCCTTGACTCTATTCCTCACTATATTTCCAAACAACATGATAGCTTTTGCTCCAAAAACTCCTCCAACTGAACTCAAATGTAAATTAGAATTCTTCAGTCACATGGTGGCAAGAAGCACAAACTTGTGTTCCACCTGTGTCCTGAGTATCCATCATTTTGTCACTCTTGTTCTTGTTAATAGAGGTAAACTTATACTCAGAGCTAGTGTCCCAAATTTTGTGAGTTATTCTTGTTACAGTTGTTGGTTTTTCAGTGTCTTAAGTAACATCCACATTCCAATTAAGGTCACTGGTCCACAGATAACAGACAATAACACTGACTCTAAAAGCAACTTGTTCTGTTCCACTTCTGGATTCATTGGAGGCATTGTCTTCTTGCAGTTTTCCTATGATGCCACATTCATGAGCATCATGGTCTGGACCAGTGTCTCCATGATACTTCTCCTCCATAGACATCGCCAGCGAATGCAGCACATCCTCACTCCCAATCAGTACCGCAGAGGCCAAGCTAAGTCCAGAGCAACCCATACTATTCTGATGCTGGTGGTCACATTTGTTAGCTTTTATCTTCTAAATTTTATTTGTATCATCTTTCATACCCTTTTAATGCATTCTCATCTCTTCATACGGCTTGTCAGTGAGGTTCTGGCTGCAGTCTTCCCCAGTATCTGCCCCTTACTGTTGATCTTCAGAGATCCTAAAGATCCTTGTTCTGTGCTTTTCAACTGTTGAAAACCAGATTCACTAAAAAATGCCAAATCCAGAAGACAGTTCCACTAATACCATTAAGACCTTTATTCTTTAAATATGTTTTCAACATTTTGTATGAACAAGGTGTGGTGCTCACTGCTGTAATTTTTAAAGAATAAGGCTATACTCATTTGTCAATGTGAAATGATTTCTGGTTGGAATCTGACTGACATGGTAAGTGAGTTATTCAGCATCCTCTGTTCTCCTGTATATAACTGTATTCTGCTGCAGGCTGGACTGAAACTGATGCAACCAATTTTCACTAAACAGTTTAATGTGTTAAATGGTCCTGATCAAACTGATACTCTCGCTCCGTCTTAGTTGATACTTCAAACTTCAGACAAGAACAGAATCCCTCTCTATATTTCTCTACCTGAACAAACGAGGATGCATTGTTATGATTAAGTATTTTCAAGGATGAAATTTATATAAATAGTAAATATATTGTATGTCATTCCATTTTAGTTAGGAGATATATGCTTTGCTACCTTGGGCCCTACTGAGGTGAGAGTCAAGCACTGAACATCATAACTTTGTGCTCTCTAGAGCAGTACAATCTGCTGAGCATATCGAGAATAAATAGGAAAAGAGGCAGAAACAGGTCATGCTCAGAAGCCTTAAGAGGACCAGGGAGGAATCCAGGATCCACACTGGACATATTCTCCTGAAAGACCTTGGTAAAGACTTCACCCTGGGCTATGGTGAAATTGTTTTTCCAATCATCACAAACACCTACCAATCCGACAGGAGACAAGACATATAGAGCAATGAGGTGGCAAAGTTGTCACTCTGTCTGTCAGTGGCTTGCCAGTCACAAAATTATTTTCTCAGAAGATTAAATCGAAGAACTTAACCATTTCAGCTGCATGAGAATGACCAGGGCAGTGAAGACCACAAGATAAATCCAGGAGTGGTTATAGCTGTCGGTGTGATGAAACTTAAAATCTGACCTGTGATACTTACTCCTGTGAACAAAGAAAACTTAAGCATTCATTTTTTTGTGTATGTGTGTTGGGTGTGTATGTATTTTTAGGGATTTCCTCCTCTTAAGAATAGGTGTCATACCCCTAGAGCTGGAGTTACAAACAGATGTATGCCTATGAATATGGTTTCTCAGAATCAAGCTCTGATCCAATGTAAATGTGGCCAGGGTTCTACCCTGCTGAGTCACCTCTCCAGCCCCAAACTGAGAAATTTATCCAACATATTTGACACTTCACTTGCAATTTTGGAGGAGTGGGAAATCATTAATAACAGCTATATTGAAAGAGCTTGAAATAATAGAATAGGAACCATCAGTTTGTATGTTCCATATTGAGGAAGGATTCACACTGAGTTACAAAATTAATACTGAGACTTCCCATATACATTTTCACAGACTTGCACCAACCCTAAACTGACAAACTATGGCACCATGTCTTGATCATAACACTGGCCATAATAAAGTGTATTTTCTAAATTTAGTTTATTCAGTTCAGTGTATCCTATGACACTGATCTCTGCTTGCTAATCTGTGTATCTCCTTATCCCTAAGCATTGTTATGGGATAGTTTATTGGGTTCTATGATCTTCCAACACTTTTTTCACCCCAATCCCTTCCAACCAACTAACACCCATTAGGGAAGAAAAAAGTTAGAGAGGAAAAGGAGTGTACACCTCTTAATGCTAATTCCTTCTCAGATTAAGAGGGATATGAGGGCAGTAAGCAGAACAGAGCTTCATAGTGGCATGAAGTACTTGGGGCCTTGCCACACCAAGACTTACCCATGTGGCTGTGATAATCAGTGGGCTGACCATATTCCCTGAGTTTTAAAGCCATTGGTCATTCCTATTGCATGACCCTTAGCAATATTTGGACATCAAGAAAAAGGAAATGAAACCCACCTTGGGATTCTATCTAACAACTATTAGAATGTCCAAGATCAACAACACAGGTGACTGCTCATGCTGGCAAGGATGTGCAATAAGGGAATTGCTCAACCATTGCTGATGAAAGTGAAAACTTGTACAGTCACTATGGGAATAAGAATGTGGATGCTCACAATCAGCTATTGGATGGATCACACGGCCTCCAATGAAGGAGCTAGAGAAAGTACCCAAGGAGCTAAAGGGATCTGTGGAGGCCTGTTGTGTGATCAATTTTATGGTCAATTTTAGAGATGGTACCATGACTTGCTGAGAATAAGGTATATCCTTTTGTTGTAGGGTAAAATGTTCTGTAGATATCTGTTTAGTCCATTTGTTTTGTAACTTCTGTTATTTCACTGTGTCCCTGTTTAGTTTCTGTTTCCATGATCTGTCAATTGATGGAAGTGGTGTGTTGAAGTCTCCCACTATTATTGTGTGAAGTACAATGTGTGCTTTGAGTTTTACTAAAGTTTCTTTAATGAATGTGGCTGCTTTTGCATTTGGAGCATAGATATTCAGAATTGAGTGTTCCTCTTGGAGGATTTTACCTTTGATGAGTATGAAGTGTCCCTCCTTGACTTTTTTTGATAACTTTGGGTTGGAAGTTGATTTTATTTGATATTAGAATGGCTAATCCAGCTTGTTTCTTCATACCATTTTCTTGAAAAATTGTTTTCCAGCCTTTCACTCTGAGGTAGTGTCTGTCTTTTTCCCTGAGATAAGTTTCCTGTAAGCAGCAAAATGTTGGGTCCTGTTTGTGTAGCCAGTCAGTTAGTCTATGTCTTTATTGGAGAATTGAGTCCATTGATATTAAGGGATATTAAGGAAAGGTATTGTTGCTTCCTTTTATTTTTGTTGTTAGAGTTGGCATTCTGTTCTTGTGGCTGTCTTCTTTTTGGTTTGTTGAGGGATTACTTTCTTGCTTGTTCTAGGGCTTGATTTCTGTCCTTGTATTGCTTCTTTTCTGTTATTATCCTTTGAATGGCTGGATTCGTGGAAAGATAATGTGTGAATTTGGTTTTGTCGTGGGATACTTCGGTTTCTCCATCTATGGTAATTGAGGGTTTGGCCGGGTATAGTAGCCTGGGCTGGCATTTGTGTTCTCTTAGTGTCTGTATAAAATCTGTCCAGGCTCTTCTGGCTTTCATAGTCTCTGGTGAAAAGTCTGGTGTAATTCTGATAGGCCTTCCTTTATATGTTAC
Source organism: Mus musculus (assembly GCF_000001635.26). Taxonomy (NCBI): domain Eukaryota; kingdom Metazoa; phylum Chordata; class Mammalia; order Rodentia; family Muridae; genus Mus; species Mus musculus. The sequence goes on along the minus strand of NC_000073.6, from coordinate 20,371,364 downwards.
TTGACCTTTCTTCCTTACTGCTTTTAATATTCTATCTTTATTTAGTGCATTTGTTGTTCTGATTATTATGTGTCGGGAGGAATTTCTTTTCTGGTCCAGTCTATTTGGAGTTCTGTAGGCTTCTTGTATGATCATGGGCATCTCTTTCTTTATGTTTGGGAAGTTTTCTTCTATTATTTTGTTGAAGATATTTGCTGGTCCTTTAAGTTGAAAATCTTCATTCTCATCAACTCCTATTATCCGTAGGTTTGGTCTTCTCATTGTGTCCTCGATTTCCTGGATGTTTTGAGTTAGGATCCTTTTGCATTTTGTACTTTCTTTGACTGTTGTGTCGATGTTCTCTATGGAATCTTCTGCACCTGAGATTCTCTCTTCCATCTCTTGTATTCTGTTGCTGATGCTCGAATCTATGGTTCCAGATCTCTTTCCTAGGGTTTCTATCTCCAGCGTTGCCTCGCTTTGGGTTTTCTTTATTGTGTCTACTTCCCTTTTTAGTTCTAGTATGGTTTTGTTCATTTCCATCACCTGTTTGGATGTGTTTTCCTGTTTTTCTTTAAGGAATTCTACCTGTTTGGTTGTGTTTTCCTGTTTTTCTTTAAGGGCCTGTAACTCTTTAGCCGTGCTCTCCTGTAATTCTTTAAGTGACTTATGAAAGTCCTTCTTGATGTCCTCTATCATCATCATGAGAAATGTTTTTAAATCTGGGTCTAGATTTTCGGTTGTGTTGGGGTGCCCAGGACTAGGTGGGGTGGGAGTGCTGCGTTCTGATGATGGTGAGTGTTCTTGATTTCTGTTAGTAGGATTCTTATGTTTGCCTTTCGCCATCTGGTAATATCTGAAGCTAGCTGTTATAGTTGTCTCTGGTAAGAGCTTGTTCTTCAGGTGACTCTGTTAGCCTCTATAAGCAGACCTGGGAGGCTAGCTCTCTCCTTAGTTTCAGTGTGCAGAGTATTCTCTGCAGGCAAGCTCTCTTCTTGCAGGGAAGGTACCCAGATATCTGGTGTTCAAACCTGCCTCCTGGCAGAAGTTATGTTCCACTCACCAGAGGTCTTAGGATCCCGTGGGGAATCCTGTGTGGGCCCTTGCGGGTGTCGGGCGACCCCGGTGCTCGAGTGGAGCTGAAGGGACTTGAGCCCCAGGTCAGGTCCGGGTAGTCTGCTTCCCTATTTACCACAGTCTCAGGTTCCGCGCGATTGGATTGGGGCAGACCCTGTGTTCCACTCACCAAAGGTCTTAGAATCCTGTGGGGAATCCTGCGTGGGCCCTTGCGGGTGTCGGGCGACTCCGCTGGTATGGTACCCCGGTGCTCGAGAGTATCCTATTTTTTATTAAGTTATTTGGGTAGGTGGTATATAACTTCTTAAATTCCTTAAAATTTTGCATATTAGCCTTATGTCAGATATGTGGTTGGCAAAACTCTTTCCCAAATCTATAAGCTTCCATTTTATCCTATTGTCAGTGTCCTCTGACTTTCAGCAGCTCTGCAATTTCATGAGGTCCTATTTACCCACTGTTGATCTTAGAGCCTGAGCCATTGGTGTTCTGTCCAGGAAATTTTCTCCTATACCAATCTAATCAAGGGTATTTCCCACTATCTCTTCTTTGAGATTTAATGTATATAAGCTTAGATTTTTATAGACCTACTTTTAATAGGGGCTCTTAAATGATTTAATGTACATTCCCACCCTTCACTCTTCAGAGATCTTGGAAAGAAAGTTAACAGTGCAAAAGAAGGAGAAGACCACTTTAGAAATAAATCTTTGGAGCAAAACAAATCTGTGCAATCAGAATACAGCAGTTCAGCTCACAAGAATGAGCAGCACCCCAATCCGACTCATCTCTTCCACCCTTCATATCTTACTTCAACCACTGCAAACTTCCCCTGTAACACAGGAAACAATTGTCATGGGAGAGTACTGTGTCACACTATGTTCCAAAGTACAACCTTTTATCCACACTTCTTTGCTTTTAATGTTCATTACAATGACACCTGGATCTCATATGAATCCTCTAAATTCTGCTGCTGAAACTACTCTTGAATATGCTGTCATTGCCCTGAGTCATGAGGATACTATAGTTTTAGATCAGTAGAACCAACCCCTTCATACATTCAAGAAGTTAATGGATGTTGAGATGGTTGAAGTGAAAGCCCTGGATCAGAACCTGAGAGATATCAGAGATGGTTAGCCTGCCAGAACCAATGCTATCATGCCCATGGGGCCAGCTCACCTGCAAGCCACATGAACACTGCCATCTCAAATATGCTGCCCAAGTGAGGTGCAGGGACTGCTCTCCTGAGTGCTGCAGTCAGTTAGAGACTTGGCAAATCCACCCACTCAGAATCGTGGGGCCAGCTTTCTCATCTGCAAGAGATGGTGAGGGAGAGGAGAAAGGTGTTTCTCCCTTTTACACACAAATGCCCAGCAAACAAAGGCAGGTCTGGTTCATCTGCAAGCACTACATCCAGGGAAACTACCAAGGAGTCCAGAGGCAATTAGAAGGCAGATGTAGGAGCTAAGGCTTCTACCATTAATGCTACTCCAATCCTGGCCCTGAGACAGACATATCCTGGGTCACCCACTCTACCAGAAAAACCTAAATATTGTAAGGAGGACATCAAAACCAAACTTCCTGTGTCTCACAAACCTGGAGATGGTGACTTACTAAAATTAGTAAATTAATCCTGCCTGAGAATCTTGCTAGGAAATTGCTCCAACATATCCACCAGACTTCCTGCCTGGGAATCTAAAAAATAAATCTTATTTAAACATAGAATTATAGATTCACCTACAGTTACCATATGTTACCCGGAAGCTGGGGCTGTTCTACAGCCCACCATACACAGGTCTCTCCAGTGGAGAGCTGGTCTCAATGAGTGCTGACACAGGCTTACATGCCCACAGGAGGTACAAGGTCCAGCCAGAGACAGCAAGACCAACTAACAGCAGAGATAAGCAGGTGGTGAAAGGCAGGTACAAGAACCTTACCAACAGAAGCCAAGGCTACTTGGCATCACCAGAACCCAGTTGTCCCACCACACCAAGTCCTAGATACCCCAACACACCAAAAAAGCAAGAATTGGATTTAAAATCACGTCTCATGATGCCAATAGAGGATTTTAAGAAGGAAATAAATAACTCCCTTAAAGAAATACAGGAGATACCCCCGCCATCTTCCTTCTGAACCCAGCGGAGGCCACTAAGGGCTCCAGAGTACTCTCCACACTGCAGGACTTCGGGATCACGGGTGAGTGGAATGCAACATCAGCTCCAAAGGATCGAGGAGGGTCTTGTGCAGCAGGAACATGGACAGAGGAACCCTGCCCGACCATAGGCTGGGATCTGTTCAGGTCAGGGGAAGCCCCACCATCTTCTGTGTGAACCCGGCCTAGGGCGTCAAAGGACCCAGAGGACTCTCCTTGCCCCAGGATCCCTAGCACATCCAGGACCTCATGATCACCTGAGAGCACATGGGTGACAGAAGCAACAGAGCTTCTTTGACAGGGTCCCATTGGGCCTTCATCCTCAGCTAGGAGGGGGACCTGAGACCCAGAGCCCTGGTACCTTCCTTACCAGAGGAGAGTCACCCTACAGGGTGGGCTCTGAACCCAGGACTCAGGATGTGGATCAGAGCTCCAGACTTCTGGATACCTGCCCTGCTAGAGGACAGCTTACCTGCAGAGAGTGCTCTGACCACTGGAACTCAGGTGAGAGTTGGACTCCCAGGAGTGCTGACAGAGGCTAAAAGAATCACAGAAGGATCAATCTTCAGCCAGAGACAACTTGAGCATTAACACCAGAGATTTCCAGATGGTGAAAGGCAAACATAAGAATCTTAATAACAGAAACCAAGACAACTGGGCATCATCAAAACCAGGTACACCCATCACAATGAGTCCTGGATACCCAAACAAACCTGAAAAGAAAGACACAGATTTAAAATCATATCTCATGGTGGTGGTAGAAGACTTTAAGAAGGGCATTAATTACTCACTTAAAGAAATACAGGAGAACACTGCAAAACAGGTAGAAGCCCTTAAAGAGGAAGCACAAAAATGCCTAAAGGAATTACAGGAGAACACTGCTAAACAGGTAGAAGTCCTTAAAAGAAACACAAAAATCCCTTAAAGAATTACAGGAAAACACAACAAGATGGGATGGAGTTGAACAAAACCATCCAAGATCTAAAAATAGAAGTAGAAACAATGAAGAAAACTCAAGGGAAGAAAACTCTGGAGATAGGAACCCTAGGAAAGAAATCAGGAAACATAGATGTGAACATTAGCAACAGAATATAAGAGATGGAAGAGAGAATCTAAGGTGCAAAAGATTCCATTGGGAACATGGACAAAACAATCAAAGAAAATACAAAATGCAAAGATATCCTAACTCAAAACACCCAGGAAATCCAGGACACATTGAGATGACCAAGCCTAAAGATAATAGGAGTAGATGAGAATGAAGATTTACAACTTAAAGGGCAAGAAATTATCTTCAACAAAATTATAGCAAATAGCTTCCCACACCTAAACAAAGAGATGCCAATGAACTTAGAAGAAGCCTATAGAACTCCAAATAGACTGGATCAGAAATGAAATTCCTCCTAACACATAATAATCAGAACATCAAATGCAATAAATTAAGACAGAATATTAAAAGAAGTAAGGGGAAAAAGTCAATTAAAATATAAAGGCATGTCTATTAGAATTACTCCAGACTTCTCACAAGAGACAATGAAAGCCAGCAGATCCTGGACAGATGTCATACAGACGCTAAGAGAAATCAAATGCCAGCCCAGGCTACTATACCCAGCCAAACTCTCAATTACCATAGTTGGAGAAACCAAAGTATTCCATGACAAAACCAAATTCACACATTATCTTTCCAAGAATACAGCCCTTCAAAGGATAATAATGGAAAAACACCAATACAAGAACAGAAACTACACTCTAGAAAAAGCAAGAAAGTAATCCTTCAACAAACCTAAAAGAAGACAGCCACAGTAACAGAATCCCATCTCTAACGACAAAATTAACAGGAAGCAACAATTTCATTTCCTTAATATCTCTTAATATCAATGTACTCAATACTCCAATAAAAACACATAGACTAACAGACTCGCTACACAAACAGGACCCAACATTTTGCTGCTTACAGGAAACACATCTCAGGGGAAAAGACAGACACTACCTCAGAGTGAAAGGCTGGAAAACAATTTTCCAAACAAACAGTCTGAAGAAACAAGCTGGAGTAGCCATTCTAATATTGAATAAAATCAACTTCCAACCGAAAGTTATCAAAAAAGACAAGGAGGGACACTTCATACTCATCAAATGTAAAATCCTCCAAGAGGAACTCTCAATTCTGAATATCTATGCTTCAAATGCAAGGGCAGCCACATTCATTAAAGAAACTTTAGTAAAGCACAAAGCACACATTGCACCTCACACAATAATAGCAGGAGACTTCAACACCCCATTCGCATCAATGGACACATCCTGGAAACAGAAACTAAACAAAGACACAGTGAAACTAACAGAAGTTATGAAAGTAATGGATTTAACAGATCATTTCATCCTACAACAAAAGGATATACCTTCTTCTCAGCACCACGTGGAACCTTCTCCAAAATTGGCCATATAATTGGTCACAAAACAGGCATCAATAGATACAAAAATATTGAAATTATCCCATGTATTCTATCAGATCACAAGGGAATAAAGCTGATCTTCAATAAGAACATAAATAATCCAAATCCAAAATTCACATGGAAACCTAACAACACTCTTCTCAATGATATCTTGGTCAAGGAAGAAATAAAGAAAGAAATTAAATACTCTTTAGAGTTTAATGAAAATGAAGCCACAACATACCCAAACTTATGGGACACAATAAAAGCAGTCATAAGAGGAAATCTCATAGCTCTGAGTGCCTCAAAAAAGAAACGAAAGAGAATGCACTAGCAGCTTGACCTTACACCTAAAAGCTCTAGAAAAAAGGAAGCAAATTCACCCAAGAGGAGTAAACAGCAGGAAATAATTAAACTCAGGGGCAGATTCTACCAAGTGGAAACAAGAAGAACTATTCAAAGAGTCAACCAAATCGGGAGCTGGTTCTTTGAGAAAATCAACAAGATAGATAAACTCTTAGCCAGACTCACTAGAGGGCACAGGGACAGCATCCTAATTAACAAAGTAAGAAATGAAAGGGAGACAAAACAACAGATCCTGAGGAAATCCAAAACACCATCAGATTCTTCTACAAAAGGCTATACTCAACAAAATTGGAAAACCTGGATGAAATGGATAAATTTCTATTGGTTTTGATCTGAGGAATTAGACCCCAGAATTTTTATTTTAAATAACAATTTTTGTCTTGCCAAAAGCAATCTACAGATTTAATGCAATCACCATCAAAATTCTTACTCAATTATTCAACAAATTAGAAAGGGCAATTTGCAAATTCATCTGGGATAAAAAAAAAAAAAAACCTAGGATAGCAAAAACTCTTTTCAATGATAAAAGAATCTCTGCTGGAATCACCAAGCTTGAAATAAAGCTGTATTACAGAGAAATTGAAAAAAAAATACTGCATGGTAATGGTACAGCAACAGACATGTAGAACAATGGAATAGAATTGAAGATCCAGTTATGAACACACACAACTATGGTCACTTGATCTTTGAGAAGGGAGCTAAAATCATCCAGTGGAAAAAAAGACAGTATTTTCAACAAGTGGTGCTGGCACAACTGGCAGTTAACATGTAGAAGAATTCGAATTGATCCATCCTTATCTCCGTCTACAAAGCTAAAGTCTAAGTGGATCAACGAACTCCACATAAAACCAGAGACACTGAAACTTATAGAGGGGAAAGTGGGCAAAAGCCTTGAAGATATGGGCACAGAGGAAAAATTCATGAATAGAACAGAAACGGCTTGTGTGATAACATTGAGAATTGACAAATGGGACCTCATAAAATTGCAAAGCTTCTGTAAGGCCAAAGACACTGTCAATAAGACAAACAGGCCACCAACAGATTCGAAAAGGATCTTTACCTATCCTAAATCAGATAGGGGGCTAATATCCAATATATATAAAGAACTCAATAAAGTGGAGCCCAGAAAACCAAATAAACCCATTAAGAAATAGGGCTCAGTGCTAAACAAAAAATTCTCACCTGAGAAATACCGAATGGCTGAGAAGCACCTGAAAAATGTTCAGCATCCTTAATCATTAGGGAAATGCAAATCAAAACAACCCTGAGATTCCACCTCACACCAGTCAGAATGTCTAAGATCAAAAATTCAGCAGAGGTGAGGATGTGGAGAAAGAGGAATACTCATCAATTGTTGGTGGGATTGCAAGCTTGTACAACCACTCTGGAAATCAGTCTGGCAGTTCCTCAGAAAATTGGACATAATACTACCAGAGGATCCCGCAATAACACCTCAGGGCATGTATCCAGAAGATGTTCCAACTGGTAAGAAGGACACATGGTCCACTATGTTCATAGCAGACTTATTTATAATAGCCAGAAGCTAGAAAGAACCCATATGCCCCTCAACAGAAGAATGGATACAGAAAACGTGGTACATTTACACAATGGAGTACTACTCAGCTATTAAAAACAATGAATTTTGGGGGGAGGATATGGGGGACTTTTGGGATAGCACTGGAAATGTAATTGAGGAAAATATGTAATAAAAATAAATAAATAAATAAATAAATAAATAAATAAATAAACAAAGAAACAAAAAGAAAAAAAACAATGAATTTATGAAATTCCTAGGCAAATGGATGGACCTGGAGGGCATCAACCTGAGTGAGGTAACCCAATCACAAAAGAACTCACACAATATGTACTCACTGATAAGTGGATATTAGCCCAGAAACTTAGAATACCCAAGATATAAGATACAATTTGTGAATTCATAAAACTCAAGAAGAATGAAGACCAAAGTGTGCATACTTTTCCCCTTGTTAGAATTGGGAACAAAACACCCATGGAAGGAGTTGCAGGGACCAAGTTTGGAGCTGAGACAAAAGGATCGTTCAATTAGAGACTGACATATCCGGGAATCCATCCCATAGTCAGCCTCCAAACGCTGAGACCATTGCATACACTAGCAAGATTTTGCTGAAAGGACACTGATATAGATGTCTCTTGTGACACTATTCCGGGGCCTAGTAAACACAGAAGTGCATGCTCACAGTCAGTTACTGGATGGATCACATGGCCCCCAATGGAGGAGCTAGAGAAAGTAACCAAGGAGCATAAGGGATCTGCAACCCTATAGGTGGAACAACAATATGAACTAACCAGTACCCCCCGGAGCTCGTGTCTCTATCTGCATATGTATCAGAAGATATCCTAGTCGGCCATCAGTGGAAAGAGAGGCCCATTGGTCGTGGAAACTTTATATGCCTCAGTATAGAGGAAAGCCAGGACCAAGAAGTGGGAGTGGGTGGGAGAGCACTTGGGGGACTATTGGGATAGCATTGGAAACGTAAATGAAATAAATACCTAATTGAAAATAAAAAAGAAAAATTAAAGAAAAAGAAAAAAATTTTAAAAAGAAGTGGGAGTCGGTGGGTGGGGGAGTGGGTGGGGAAGGGGTGTGGGTGACATTTGGGATAGCACTGGAAATGTAAATGAAATAAATACCTAAAAAAGAAAACAAGAGACACTGAAATTCATAGAGGAGAAAGTGGGGAAAAGCCTTGAAGATATGGGCACAGGGGAGAAATTCCTGAATAGAACAGAAATGGCTTGTGTGGTAGGATCAAGAATTGACAAATGGGACCTCATAAAATTGCAAAGCTTCTATAAGGCAAAAGACACTGTCAATAAGACAAAAAGGCCATTAACAGTCTGGGAAAGGATCTTTACAACTCCTAAATCAGATAGGGTACTAATATCCAATACATATAAAGAATTCAAGAAGGTGGACTCCAGAAAATCAAATAACCCCATTAAAAATGGGGCTCAGACCTAAACAAAGAATTCTCACCTGAGGAATACCGAATGGCTGAGAAGCACCTGAAAAAATGTTCAACACCCTTAATCATCAGGGAAATGCAAATCAAAACAACCCTGAGATTCTACCTCACACCAGTCAGAATGGCGAAGATCAAAAATTCATGTGCCAGAAGATGGTGGCGAGGATGTGGAGAAAGAGAAACACTCCTCCATTGTTGGTACAACCACTCTGGAAATCAGTCCTGGGCTTCCTCAGAAAATTGGACATAGTACTACCAGAGGATACAGCAATACCTCTCTTGGGCATATACCCAGAAGATGTTCCAACTAGTAATAAGAACACATGCTCCACTATGTTCATATCAGCCTTTATAAGAGCCAGAAGCTGGAAACAACCCAGATGTCCCTCAACAGAGGAAAGAAGACAGAAAATGTGGTACATTTAAACAATGGAGTACTACTCACCTATTTAAAACAATGAATTTATGAAATTCCTAGGCAAATGGATGGACCTGGAGGGTATCATCCTGAGTGAGGTAACCAATCACAAAAGAACTCACATGATATGTACTCACTGATAAGTGTATATTAGCCCAGAAAATTAGAATACCCAAGATACAAGTTGCAAAACACATGAAACTCAATATGAACGAAGACCAAAATGTGGATACTTCATTCCTTCTAAGAATAGGGAACAAAACACCCATGGAAGGAGTTACAGAGACAAATTTTGGAGCTGAGTCGAAAGGATGGACCATCTAGAGACTCCCACACCCGGGGATCCATCCCATAATCAGCCTCCAAACACAGACACCATTGCATATGCCACCTAAATTTTGCTGAAAGGACCCTGTTATAGCTGTATCTTGTGAAGCTATGCCGGTGCCTGGCAAACACAGAAGTGGATTCTCAAAGGCAGCTATTGGATGGCACACAGGGCCCCCAATGGAGGAGCTAGAGAAAGGAGCTAAAGGAGTCTGCAACCCTATAGGTGGAACAACAATATGAACTAACCAGTACCCCCCAGAACTTGTGTCTCTAGCTGCATATGTAGCAGAAGATGGCCTAGTTGGCCATCATTGGGAAGAGATGCCCCTTGGTCTTGCAAAATTTATATGCCTCAGGTCAGGGGAACACCAGGGCCATGAAGTGTGAGTGGGGGTGGAGGGGGTGGGTGTAGGTTATGGGGGACTTTTGGGATAGCATTTGAAATGTAAATGAAGAAAATACCTAATTTTTAAAAAAGGTAGAGCAGAGACTGAAGGAAAGTCCATCCAGAGAATGTCCCACCTGAGAATTCATTTCATATAGAAACCCAGACAGTATTGTGGATGCCAAGTAGAGCATGCTGAAAGGAGCCTGACATGGCTGTCTCCTGTGAGACCCTGCCAGAGCCCTACAAATACATAGACAGATGCTCACAGCCAATCATTGGACTGAGCCAAAGGTCCCTAATAGAATAGATAGAGAAAAGGCTGAAGGAGTTCAAGGGGATTGCAACCCCACTGGAAGAACAACAGTATCAACCAAGCAGTCCACAAGAACTCCCAGGAATATAGTCATCAACCAAGGAGTACACATGGCTCCAGCTGCATACGTTGTAGAGGATGTCCTTGTTAGGATTCAGTGGGAGGAGTGGTTCTTGGACCTATGAAGGATCAATAGATGCCCAGTGTAGGGGAACTGAGGGAAGAGGGGTGGGAGTGGGTGGGTGGATGGAGGAACACCCTCATATCAGCACAGGGAGGGAGGAGAGAATAGAGGGTTTCCATGGGAGGGGAGATAAAATTTGAAATGAAAATTTAAAAAATATATATCCAATAAAAATTACTAATACCAGAAAAAAGTACAAAAAATAAAAATAAAAGAAGTTTATATTATTCACCATGAGATGTCTACTTGGGGGACTGTCCAACTAGTATACTGCTGGCTTATTAAAACTCCTTTGAAATATGCAAGTGAATGTATAAGAGGAAGCCCCAATAGCAGTAGGTTTATGTAGAGTTTTTCAAAAGACACTTAGTGTTAGTTATTCCTCTCCATATTTCCTGGTCTGCATTCCATAATACACACACCCAACTCTAACACTTCATGTTCTATTATCATACTTTAATGCTTTAGAACACTGTGCTCTACCTCCAATTTTTACATCATGCCATGACTCTTACAAATTCCTGACTTTGATGGTTATTCCAATATAATTATGTATTAGGGTAATAAACCATATGTAATTGTCAATTAGCCGATATAAATTTCACAGTTGAGATCATCGATACATGCTTGTCCTAGACAAAAAATGTATCTGAGCAATTAATGACAAGTTATTCTTTCTTTTTGTCCTACTTCCACGTGTATCCCATTCTAAATGTTGGTATTTTTATTTGTAAAAATATTGTGCAATGATATCTTAATTCTCACACATCTAAGTATATGTTCTTTGTGCCTACGACAACATTGTTGCAGGTTTCAATATCAATAAATATTTAGAACATACAATTCTTAGATTTATAACCTAAGTTTTTACTTTTCACCATTGAAAATCAAAACTAACTCCCTAGTTTTTTATTATACCTAGAACAGAAATGAGTTGGATCTATTTATTTCTAAATGATGGCTCAATCCATATCTTTGCTTGTATGTTAGAATTCCTTCTTTACAAATCAGATTCTCTAGATTCTAGCAAAGTATATTAGGCCTATGATAAGGACTTAGGAGTATATGAGAAATCAAGTCATAATCTACCTGAAAACAAGTAGATATGGAATAACCCCAATATTCGGGTGGGAAAGACCAGCTTCAGTTAATAAATTTGCCATTTATGAATGTCCTGGGTCAAACATGGGAAAAGTAAGAATGAAGCAACTTCCAGGGAAATTACAGAATCTGACTGACACATTGCCAGTTTTCTAGAAGGACTTAGTGTCAGAATAATTTTGCAAGAGTGAAATAGTAGGGAGGAAAGTACTCTGTAGAAACTCACATAATGAGTCCCTTGTTCTACCCTGGAGCGCCCCAATTCACATCTGACCATGAGATCAATTCAGAACTTAGATTCTCCCGAAGGAAACATGAAAACCCTTCCCTAACTTCTGCCCAGGTACTCATTAACATCTAACAAACTCCTAGACATCATCAGTAAACATCAGAAAGGAATGGAGGTTCGCTCTGGGGATAAATGATTTTCCTTCATTGGAGGTATCCCAAAGGCACCATGAAGACAAATGTGCGGATGCCACAGATGACACAATAATAAACTCTCTGAAAGATGTCATGTCCGGGTGCTCTATTATTTTATGAGACTGGAAACTGGGACTGTGTTGGGTTACCTTCACAGCATTGCATGGAGAATAAGAAACCATTCCGAATTTCTTTGCATTCTTTCTCAAGCAAAGAGTGACACAGAGAAGTTCCTCAATCCAGGCACTAGGAAATATGCTTCTATAGGAGCTGTGCTCTGCAGCTGGCCTTCAGATGAGCATCTTCATCCTGACTGAGGCTCAGAAGGTGAGATTCTTCCATCCATGGGCTTCTGCTTAAAATTCTCTTCTTTCTTCGGTGAAAATTGTCTTCTGAAGCCAACATGAAACATTATTTCTTTCTGAAGTCTGCAGATTAACTTGAATAGGTTAATATTTTGCTTTCATCTCAAAGAAATGTCTCTGTCCTAGATTAGTACTTAGCAGAAAACAGCATTCAGTGTAACATATGCATGTGAATGTGATAATGAATTTTATCTGGTGGATGGAGGCCCTTGTGTTCCTATAGAAAACATATAAACAAGTGAAATGCAGACTGAGCATCAGCTTGCAAAGGGTGTAACAGTGATTGTGTTAGTAACTTTGGAGGGAATCTGGAGAAAATTATGAAACAATGAAACTTGTTAGCAGGTGGGGATTTTTTTCACATGGGGGACACATATGTAAGCCTATGTTCATTTCTGTGATCGGGACACAGGTGGTTTTGCCAGAAATATATGGTGGGTTTGTTTTGTTTTGTTTTGTTTTGTTTTTTGGCGTGTGGATAAGTAGTATAAAATTTTCTCAAAAGTCCTCAACTTATCTTTCTACAACTGAATTCACTTACACAACTTTATTATTATGTACAGTCTTACATGTTATTCCCATACACATTATTTTTACCATGTTACTATTACATAAGGTAATTCAACTCATTATTTTTTATGCTGCATTTGTATATTCTTTTAATTTTTATTGATTGTGTTACATCCCATTTGAAGCCTCCCCTCCCTTCCAATTGTATTGAATTCTGATCATGGAATCACAGACTCAAACTCGTCTCTTTCATGTCTGTATTCATATGTAAAACTCACGGTGTGTTAAAATGTGTGTTATTGTATTCCTGATCTACTGAACCAATAAAGACGTAGCTTCAGTACAAAATGTATCTCAAGGCGGAGTAATTCAAAAAGTATAAAATAACATTCTGAGTTACTGTACATGCATTGTTTTCCAGACAATGTTCCTGTGGTGTGATAGAATAGTGTCTCGCTTATCAAGTGAAGAAATTGTCTCAAATCAATTGGTAAGTGTGGACAATAGAACAGAGCCCAGAGAAGAGTAGTGACCTACCTAATCAAGACTCTAGGGCCCTGTAAAGCCCTCTCCATGTCTGTTCGTGGTAAATCCCTGAAAACCTCTGAGGAAGTGGCTCTTCAGATCATTTTGCTTTGCCAGTTTGGGGTTGGGACCATGGCCAATGACTTTCTGTTTGTCCATAATTTCTCTCCAGTCTTGACTGGTTCTAAACAGAGGCCCAGACAGGTGATTTTAAGCCACATGGCTGTGGCCAATGCCTTGACTCTATTCCTCACTGTATTTCCAAACAACATGATGGCTTTCGCTCCAAGAAACCCTCCAACTGAACTGAAATGTAAATTAAAATTCTTCAGTCACCTGGTGACAAGAAGCACAAATTTGTGTTCCACCTGTGTCCTGAGTGTCCATCAGTTTGTCACTCTGGTTCCTATTAGTAGAGGTAAACTACTCAGAGCAAGTGTCCCAAATTTGGTGAGTTATTCTTGTTACGGTTGTTGGTTTTTCAGTGTCTTAAGTAACATTCACATTCCAATTAAAGTCACTGGTCCACAGATAACAGACAATAACACTGACTCTAAAAGCAAGTTTTTCTGTTCCACTTCTGGATTCACTGTAAGAATTGTCTTCTTGCAGTTTTCCCATGATGCCACATTCATGAGCATCATGGTCTGGACCAGTGTCTCCATGGTACTTCTCCTCCATAGACATCGCCAGTGAATGCAGCACATCCTCACTCCCAATCAGGATGCCAGAGGCCAAGCTGAGTCCAGAGCAACCCATACTATCCTGATGCTGGTGGTCACATTTGTTAGCTTTTATCTTCTAAATTTTATTTGCATCATCTTTCATACCTTTTTTATACATTATAATTTATTCATACGGCTTCTTGGTGAGATTTTGGCTGCAGGTTTCCCTACTATTTCTCCCTTACTGTTGATCTTCAGAGATCCTAAGAATCCTTGTCTTGAGCTCTTCCACTGTTTTAAACCAGAGTCGCTACAAAATTTGAAACACAGAAGACAGCTTCACTAATACCATTAAGTACTTCATTTCATAAATATGTTTTCAATATCTTGTATGAACAAGGTGTGGTGCTCACTGCTGTAATTTTAAAAGAGTTCATATTTGTTGATATAAAATGATTTCTGGTTGGAATCTGCCTGACAGAGTAAATGAATTACTCATGACCCTCTCTTCTCTTGTATATAACTGCCTCCTGCTGCACGCTGGTCTAAAACTGATACAACCCATCTTCCCTAAACAGTTTAAAGTGTTAATATGGTCCTGATCAAACTGTTACTCTCTGCTCCTTCTTACTTAATACTTTTAACTTTGGATAAGAACAGAATCCCTCTCTATATTTCCCTATCTGAACAAATGAGAATGCGTTGCTATAATTAAATATTTTCAAGGAGGAAATTTTTATAAAGAGCAGATATATTGCATGTCATTCCATTTTACTTTGGAGATATATGCTTTGCTACCTTGGGCCCTACACAGGTGAGGGCCAAGCACTGAACAACATAAGTTTGTGCTCCCTAGAGCAGTACAAACTTCTGATCATACCAAGAATAATTAGGAAAAGAAGCAAAAACAGTTCATTCTCAGAAGCCTTAAGAAATTTAAATTCTCAGGACCAGGGAGGATACCAGATTCCACACTGGAGATCTTCTCCTGAAAGACCTTGGTAAAGTCTTCACTCTGGGCCATGGTGAAATTGTTTTTACGATCGTCACAAACACCTACTAATCAGACAGGAGATAAGACATATCAGAACAATGAGGTGGCAACGTTGTAACTCGGTCTGTTAGGGGCTCCCTCAGTCGCAAAATTAATTTTTCAGGAGATTAAAATCAAGCTTTTAACCTTTTCAGCTACCTGAGAATGACCAAGGCATTCAAGACCACAAGATAAATATCTGGAGTGGTTATAGCTGTCAGTGTGATGAAACTTAAAATCTGACTTGTGGTACTTATTCCTGTGAACAAGGAAAATGTTAGCACTTTTTTATGTGTATTGGGTGTGTATGTATTTTTTGGGATTCCATCCTCTTAAGAAGGATAGGTGTCATACCCCTAGAGCTGGAGATACAAACAGATGTAAGCCTACAAATACAGTTTCTAAGAATCAAGCTCTGATCCAATGTAAATGTGGCCAGGGTTCGACCCTGCTGAGCCATCTCTCCAGCCCCAAACTGAGAAATTTTTCCAACACAATTGAAACATCCTTTCCAATTTGGGGTAGCTGCAATCATTAATAACAGCTCTATTGAAAGAGCTTGAAATAATAGAATAGGAACCAACAGTTTGTATGTTCTATATTGAGCAATAGATTCACACTGAGTTAAAAAATTAATACCGAGACTCTTCATGTACCTTTTCAGAGACCTCTACTGATACTAAAACTGACAAGCCCATAGCACCAAGTCTTGATCTTAACACTGGCCATAATAAGAATCAGCAAGACAGCTCAGCAGCTAAAGCACTCACAACTTAGAAATGATTATCCCAGGTCCTACACAGTGGAAAGAACAAACTCCTACAATTGTACTCTGCCTTCCTCAATCTGTGCTTGAACATGCCCACACACAGAAAAGAAAAAAGTATATTTTCTAAACTTAGTTTTATCAATTCTGTGTATCCTATAACACTGATCTCTGGCTGTTAATCTGTGTTTCCCCTTACCTCTAAGCGGTATTTGGGGTACTTTATTGGATTGTATTATCTACCACCCTTCCAACCCTTTTTTCACCCAATCCCTTCCAACCAACTAAAACCCAGTAGTAAAGAAAATTTGGAGAGGGAAATGAGTCTAGACTTCTTAAGACTGCTTCCTGCTGAATAGAGTCATTTGATTGCTTTTCGCAAGTCCAGTCTTCATCATTAGGATATCTCCAACCAGCAATCAAACAAGAGAGCCAAACAGCAATTCATCAATAGCAAAATAAGGAGCAGGTACAGGAGCAAGAGGTATTGGCAGCAACACGCAAAGCAGGAGCCACCACAGGCCCTCTTGGGGATCTCACATTTATACCCTATCAAGAGTCTCCAGAATTTCAAACTATAATTGCCTAAAAAAAATCATACTCCTCCTAAAGCATGAGACACTCATAATTAGTGGTTGTGGGTAATTGGAAGCAGCCCAATATCCTATATCAGGAATTAAAACAAAAACATATTCACATATCATAACTGGGTTTTTGAAGAAATGAAAATGATCACATTAGTGAAGAAAAGAATCAATACAAAAATGTTAATAAAATTCAAACAAGGCATTAATAAAAATTAGAAAACTTTGGAGAGGGCTGAAATTAGCAGGTAAAATTTTAAGAAAACATGCACAAAAAAGAAAGAAGAGAGAGGGGGAAGGAAGGAAGGAAGGAAGGAAGGAAGGAAGGAAGGAAGGAAGGAAGCAAGGAAGCAAGGAAGCAAGGAAGCAAGGAAGCAAGGAAGGAAGGAAGGGCCTTTCTATGTTCCATCTCCAGTTCCATACCTCTGTCTGCAGTCTCTGGTCTACACTCCTCTCCCTGGCCCATAGTTCAGCCTGCCTTCCAGAATGCTGAGTCTTGCATGGTCATGAGGGTGATGGTGGGACATGATCACAACTCTGGGATAAAGCCAGTAGGACATGGGACTCCACAAGTGTTGACAATTATCAGGAAATATGATTCTTGACCAATTTATTGTGGAATGTCCTTCTGTCAAGGTTAATACCTCTTAGGATGGGAGGGTATTTTTATGTCTTAGCAAAAAGTATAAATGTTGTGCCCTTCATGGCAGCCCTAAATGATATAGAAAAGAACACTAAATACATGAATTTAAAAATATATAAACAGGATTCTCAACTATTCAAAATATAAGGATGTAATATGAGTTACAAGAGGGGCTTCATGTACCAAAAAGTACAGAAGCAGGTGCACAATGAACGAGCTTGTCAGATAGATGCAAAGGCAGGCAGATACAAAAGCAGGCAGGTTCCTGAGTTCAAGGACATCCTGCAACAGAGGAAATTTAGACCCAGCATGTGGGAGCAATGATCTCAGTGCTGTATCCTACCCTGATAGCTTATTGTATATTGTTACAAAGCAAGCAGATTTCTGAGTTTGTTTGCCATGTTAAATGTGCTTGCTATCTTTTCTTAGAAGTTAAGGGGCTAAGTTCAAAAGTGCTAATTTGTGAGATAATCAAAAGAGTATGTGGAGTAGATGATTGAATTAATATGAAAATAAAAGAATGAGCTATTGTCTATTAGAGGTTATCTCTCTGGTCATCTTCAGAAAGCTGTCTTAGCAGAACAGAAGGCTATCAACTTGTACCCCACAACTGACTTCAAGCCATTCTTTTTGTTGCATCAAAATACCACTTCCTCAGAACACCTCTCTAAGCCAAGGCTGGTCCTTGGCACCAGGATGCCTACTGACATCCAGAACAACCAAGAACAACTCACTCTCCAATTTGCTGCCTGCTGAACTACATTACTCCCAGAAACTGTGAGGTCTGCCCAGTTCTCTCCATTTTTCTGTGCCCTATCTTCCTATCCATACCTCTACATACAATTGAGAACCTGAACTTCAAGCTCTGGTCCAAAGCTCTGCATGCCTCCTGGGAGACCGGTTACCAACTGGGACAATCAGTCCCAGAGGTCTACTATGACCATGTATGACCAGGACAGCTAATACCAGAGACAACAAGATGGCTAAAGACATGAGCTAAAATATGATAAGGAAAAGCAAGTGCAATATGACACCATCAGTAACCAGCTATCCTACTCTAGCAAGCATTGGGTACCCTGACACACCTGAAGAGCAAGAAAATGAAGAATCATCTTATGAAGAATACAGAGGCCTTTAATGAGGAAATAAGTAAATATCTTTTTAAAATACAGGAAAATATGATCAAACAGACCTTTAAAAAGGAAACAAATAAATATGAAAGTATACAGGAAAATGCACACAAACAGGTGAAGGAAATAAATAAAACTGTTCGGGACCAGAAAATGGAAATAGAAGAAATAAAGAAAACAAAATAAGGAGCCAACTCTGGAGAAAGAAAACCTAGAGAAGAGAATTACAAGCCACAAGCATCATCAACAGAATACAAGAGAAAGAAGAGAGAAGCTCAGGCATCAGAGATACAATAGAAAAATTGCTGTATCGGTCAAAGAAAATGTAAATGAATAGATTCTAATACAATACACTCAGAAAATTTGGGACACTATGAAAAGACAAAATCTAAGAATAGTAGAAATAAAGGGAGAATAATGCCAGCTCAAAGGCACAGAAAATATACTCAACAAAATCATAGAACAAAACATCCCTAACCTAAAGAAAGATATGACTATAAAACTACAAGAACCAAAATAGATATGATGAGAAAGAAAATCCTGCCACCATATAATAAAACATTAAATGTACATAACAAAGAAAGAAATTTAAAAGATGAAGGGGAGAAAAGGACAAGTAACATATAGGGTAGACCTGTTAGAATTACACCTGACTTCACATCAGAGGCTCTAAAAGCCAGAAGGGCATGGAAATGAGTTTTGCCGAAATTAAGAGACCACAATATCAACCCAGGAAAATGTTCAATCACCATAGATAGAAAAGTAACCATATTCCATGGCAAAAACTATTTTAAGCAATATCTATTTAGTAATAGAAACATTCAAAGGTTACAAGAAAGAAAACTTCAACTCGAGGATAACTATACCCAGGAAAACATAAGAACTTAATCATTGAACAGCAAAACCAAAAGAATAGAATCACATACACACAAAAACACCTCCAACAACTAAACAACAAGGAGTAACAATCATTGATCATCATTATCTCCTAACAATGGGCCAGCACCGGGGTAGCTAGGGCGCAGAGTCGGCTGACACACGCCAACTACCCACAACACCCGCAACGGGATCATAAGACCTCTGGTGAGTGGAACACAGCATCTGCTCCAATCCAACCACGTGGGACCTGAGACTGCATTAGTTAGGGAAGCAGAAAAACCCAGCTTGAGCAGGGGCACAAGTCCCTTCCGGTCCGGCCAGCACCAGAGTAGCTAGGTCGCAGAGTTGGCTGACACCTGCCACCTACCCACAACACCTGCCACGGTGTTGCGGCCGCCAGCAGCTCGCAACGTGAACGGTTCGACTGAGAAGGCCGCTCGAGCTGTAAGAGAGGAATCTAGACGGGGCGGAAGAAAAAACGGACCTAAGACAAATTCATTCTGATCAAAGCTCAAATTTTATTGTTGGGACACTAGTTATGAAGGAAGTGGGAGGGGACCCGATTCCCGCCGAATAATCTCGGGTCCAGTAGAAAGGTGCACGTGTGTGGCTCCTCAGGTTCCAGCACTGGGCGTGGCAGAACGAATGAGCAGGAAGCTCCACCCCGAGCAAGCAGGTTTCAGGCTGGGGGAGGGGAGACTACATCTCCTCCCTTTTATTAACAAAATTTTAAAAAAGAAAAAGCTGGCCTGAGGGGGGAAAATTATCTATGCTCAATAGTTCTGCCTGGAATCTAGGGCTAAAGAAAAAACTTGCTTCACTGGGATTCCTGTACTTTTCTTATGGTAAACTGTATCTGGCTTAAGACTGTCCTTTCTAGTAAACAACTAACTGAAAGGCCTGGAGCTGCAGACTCTGACTTTATAATGCTAATTAGTACTTGGTAGGTAACTTTCTAGTTGAATTTTAAGTAGGGCGTTGGAACTCTGGCTAAGTTTGACTGAACGATGTGAAAATAACACTAAGTTGATATTCCTCCGCATTTTTGGATGATAGGTGGGAAACAGGGAGAAGGCGTTCGACCGGCTCTTTTATTTGGGTGGGAGGCAGTGAAGGGCTTGCCCTTTCAATAGTACGTCTCCAATCTCTCTCACCCCTATTAATTAAGTTAAATAAGGCAACGCTTAACTGAGGTGATCAAATGATTTTCTCATCCGTAGATGAGTGGGCTTTTAACCTTGGCTTGGGTGGACATGGACCCGATTCCTCCCGTGGGTAAAACCCACACATGTGGCTCTCGGTACCTTTTGGGGAGGCGAGGTAGAGCCGGAAAATATTTTTTATTTTTAACCAAAATATGATACCAACCTCTTTTAAACCGGGTTTATCTCACAGGAAACTCAGAAATGGTCAAGCCGGACCTTCCCTTGCAGTATCTCTGCACCAAGCGGTGCCCATACTGAATTTGTACAATCACAAACCAGTATGCACAGTTCTGAGTGCTGTGCAGCTCCTAAAGGAGAATTATCAACCTCAGAATTAGCAAAGCCTAAGCAAGAATTATGTCGTTAGTAACACCACGATTTGTGGCTAAAATAGGAGCTGGAAGTCGTTCCTCCTCATCCCTGTTTTTTCCACAGCCTATTGAGCTAAGGACACCTTGCAGCAACAGCAAGGGTGAAAAGCCAGAGGTCAGCTAAGGGGCTAAGCCTGTCTATCGAAATAAAAACCAATCTTTATTAATATAGAAATATCTACTCTTCTAACCCTCTAGGTAAACCTAAATTTTTAACTCAGACTGAAAACCACGTGCTGGAAATGTCCTGAGACTGGGGGTAACAGCTGCCACCTGTGTGCTCTAGGGGGGCGGGGATGCACATCCGCTGGTCCGCCTCGAGAATGTTGATTTACCTGCTTGAAAGACAAAATCTTGAAAGACAGTGAGAAAGTAGGAAAGCAGAACTTCTTTCGGGGAAGTCTAGGTACTTTATTCAAATGCAAATTGTAAAGCTGAGGCTAGTCTCTGGCCTCCTGTCGGGAGCTGGCTCAGAGAGTAGCTGGAGAACAGCTTTGAGAGCTGTTGCTCTCAGCTGAATTTTAAGCACAAAAGGAATTTTAGTCTTTAGAATGATACTTACCAGAAGAGTCAGAATCTGTGTTCATCTGACGAATTAATCTCTCTGGCAGCCACCGCGCTCCATCTTCATCTCGTGAAAAAACACAAACTGAGCCCCTACCCCAAATTAGAACTGGATCTGGACCCTTCCATTCATTAGTCAGGGGGTCCTTCCATTTTACCAATGCATAAGAATTAGAAGTAACTGGATGCCAGTGGTGATCCGCTGCAGACTGGCCCTTGATATCGGTGTGCAAGAAATTTAGGACAAATAAAGTGAAGGCAAGGTGGGCCTTTGGTGACCTTGGGGGATATAGCTGACCCTCTTTTGTCTTAAAAAGCCAATTCTTTAAGGTGCGGTGAGCACGTTCAACTATTCCTTGTCCCATGGGGTTGTAAGGAATTCCAGTTTTATGTTTAATACCGAATTCTTTACAGAATGAAATAAAGTTTTTACTGGAATAAGATGGCCCATTGCCTGTCTTAATAAGTTTAGGCAATCCCATGGCATTAAATGCTTGTAGGCAATGATCAATTACGTTTTTTGAAGCTTCTCCTGTATGCAGAGAAGCAAAAAGAAATCCTGAACACGTATCAATGCAAACATGTATATATTTTAGTTTTCCAAATTCTGCATAATGGGTTATATCCATTTGCCAAATATGATTAGGCATAAGGCCTCTAGGATTAACTCCTAGATGCGGCACTGGAGATAAAGTAATACATTTAGGACATTGTTTTACAATCATTCTCGCTTGCTCCTTTGTGATCTTATGTCGGAGCCTTAGGGTATGGCTAGAAAGATGAAACCTTTCGTGATCACGTTGGGCCAAAGCAACCCGATCTGAAACTAAGGCTTCTCCTATTAGAGCTCTGTCAATGCGATCATTACCCTCTGCCAGAGGTCCAGGAAGACCAGAGTGAGACCGTATGTGGCCAATATAAAACGGATTTTTCCGGGCGAGAATGATGTTTTGTAATTCTGAAAATAAAGATCCTGACGGCGTATTGAAGTTAAACGTACCACAGGTTTCCAATAAGGGTACTGACTGAGCAACATATAAACTGTCAGTAAAAATATTAAAAGCCTCATGTACAGACTGAAAAACCTTCAGTACTGCTGTTAATTCGGCGAGCTGAGCCAAGAGACCAGGAGTCTCTACGATAACCTGTTGATTACTAATAAGATATCCAGCTCGCCCTTTAGAGGAGCCATCAGTAAAAATCAATAGAGCATTATTTAAAGGCTGTAAGGAAGTCATCTTAGGAAATATCATATCATGCACATTTAAGAATTTTATCAACCTATCTTGGGGGTAGTGGCTATCTAGAGTTCCTTCAAACCCTAATTGCGCAAGCAACCAATCTGTACTATGCTGTTTCAGCCAAGTGTCCTGACTCACGCTGTAAGGCTGGACAATGATATCTGGCTCCTTTCCAAAATAAGTCAATGCCTGACTTCTTCCAGTGATAATCATCTGAGCCACTGCTTCGTGATATGGCAAGATATTACGTTTGGGAGAAATCCTCGAATGTATCCACATTATAGGAAAATTTTGCCATAGCAATCCCGTAGGCACATGAGTCGTATTAAAAATTAACAGGTGCAGTGGCAGGGAGTAATCTATGTAAGTGACAAACTGTTCTTCAATAGCCTTTTCCACTAGCTGTAAGGTCAGTAATCCTTCTGAGGTTAGGGATCTAGGGGAAGTGGGATCAGAACTCCCTTTAAGAATATCAAATAAAGGTTTCAACTCCCCTGTAGTAAGCTTTAGATAGGGGCGAAGCCAATTTATATCACCTAACAATTTTTGAAAATCATTTAAGGTCCTTAAGTTATCTCTACGAATAACAATTTTCTGGGGAAAAACAGCTTGATCAGTGAGTCTAAAACCCAAATAATTATAAGGATCCTGAGTTTGTATCTTTTCAGAAGCAATTTGTAATCCCTTATCAGCCAGGGCCTTTCGTAAGTCTCCATAACACAAAAGCAAATCTTGGGGGTCCTTTCCCGCCATCAAGACATCATCTGTGAAATGGATGATGTAAATATTTGGCCATTGTTGTCTAACAGGCTGAATTGCCTTTGCCACAAACCTTTGACATAAGGTGGGACTATTAGCCATGCCCTGCGGGAGAACTGTCCATTGATATCTTTTCATGGGTTCCTTGAAATTTACAGAAGGAACACTAAAAGCAAATCTCTCACAATCCTTTGGATGCAAAGGGATGGTAAAGAAACAATCTTTCAAATCTATAACAATCTTATAATATCCCTTAGGAATGGCTACTGGGGAGGGGAGCACCGGTTGTAAAGTTCCCATAAGTACCATGGTTTCATTAACCTTTCTTAAATCTTGCAACAGTCTCCATTTTCCCGATTTCTTCCTGATAATGAAAATGGGTGTATTCCAGGGAGAGTGAGACTCCACCAAATGTCCTGCTTCTAACTGCTCCTGCACTAGCAAAGAAGCGGCCTCTATTTTCTCTTTAGGTAAAGACCACTGATCTACCCACACCGGAATATCATTACGCCATTGAATTTTTTCGGCGTGGGATGCAGGCAAGACAGTGGCCGCTACTGAAAATACTTTAAACCTCTCACGTTAGAGTGGGGTTTAAGATCCTCAAAAGTCTTAATTTTCTGTCCCTTCTTTATTAGTCCACGATCAGGCAGGGGCCCCTGCCTGAACGTCTGTTCAGTCACCATCTCCTTAGAACTGCACAGGATAACGCCCATCTGTGACAACAGATCTCTTCCCCACAGGGTTACAGGCAAATTTGGCATAACATACGGCTGAATATTTCCTGATTTTCCATCCTCATCTCTCCAGGTTAGCAATTTGGAACTACGTTTTGGGTTACTGGCATAACCAATTCCTTGAAGGTGAGTTAAGGAAACAGACAGGGGCCAGTTTGAGGGCCAGTCCTGCCCTCTAATAATCGTTACATCGGCCCCGGTATCTATTAATCCTTCAAAGCTTTTTCCATCAAGAATCAATTTAAGGTTAGGTCTCTGATTGGTGATAGATTTCACCCAATTTACGCCAGAGGAGTCAAAGTTATTCTGTCCTTCTTCATTTTCAAAGAATTTAGATAGTGACCAGCGCAAAGGGATCAAAGTAAGTTGAGCAATTTTCTGATTAGTGGGTATAGTTATAGCACCACGAGGGCAAGCGGCTATGATTTTAATTTCTCCCTCATAATCATTACTTATAACACCTGGATAAATCTGCAGGCCTTCTACAATAGAACTGCTTCGTCCTAAGAGAAAACCACAGGTTCCTACAGGTAGTGGTCCAAAGACTCCGGTAGGCAGAGTTTGGACTCCCACTTCTGGGGTTAATGCTGCATGGACAGTGGAACAGAGGTCCAGTCTTGCATTTCCTGGGTTTGACCTGACAAACTCAAGAACTGATCTTGTTGGCTGGGCAGCAGATTTATAGCCCCATAAGCTGTCTTCTTTGAGTAACTCGGGGCCTGGGGCTGACCCCTTTCCTCGTTTCCCGGCACCGGGCGGCTCAAAACCCTCGTTTTATGCTTACAATCTTTTGCCCAGTGGTGGCCCTTCCCACACCGGGGACATATTCCTGAGCCACGGCCTGTTTGTCTAACCTCGGCACCCTTGTTCTGAGGACAATCAATTCTAAAATGATCTAAACTTCCACACTTAAAGCATACATTTTTCCCTCGTTTCCTTGAGAACATTGCCTGCGCGTGGGTTCCCTGCAAGGTCTCGCAGGAAGGCCCGATGTCTGCGCAAAGGCGGACATATCCCGCCAAATCTGTCGTTCCCTTATGCGGTTGAATCGCAGCTCGGCAAATTTCATTAGCATTCTCATAAGCCAATTGCATAACGAAAGGACTTCCCGTGTCCGGATTCCCAAGGATTCTACTAGCTGAAATCAATAGCCTGTCCACAAAATCCTGATATGGTTCATCAGAACTCTGCCGAATGCTAGCTAAACTTCCACCAATCTCTCCTTTGACTGGCAACCTTCCCCAAGCACGGCGTGCGGCCGTCGCAATTTGCACGTACACTGCAACGGGAAAATCAATCTGATTTGTCTGTCCCTCATAAGGGCCCTCTCCTAAAAGCATGTTGCTATCCCAGTCTGAATTACCAGCCTGAGCGTTAGAAGCAGCAGTTTTCTTACTGGCGTCTCGCCATTCAGAATCCCAAAGCAAAAAATCTCCTCCTGACAGGGTAGCCTTAGAAAGAGTCTTCCAATCTAAAGGGGTTAAGTGTGACTCCACAACTGTGTCCAGTAATGCTTGAGTGAATGGGGCTGAAGGGCCATATTGCACAACAGCCACCTTTAACTCTTTTATCAACTTGAAATCTAAGGTCTGGTAATGTCTGCCCCTAGTATCTTGCTGATAAACTACCTCGACCACCGGAAAGGCTAGCGTATTAGACATATTCTGTCCTTTCCCACGAGCCTGACCCACAACCTTTTCTAGCGGCACCTGGTGAACTACAGAAGAGTTACTCTTCTCCGCTTCTGACATCTTTTTTAGTTCCCGAAGCTCATTAGTCAGCCTCTGAAGCTTAATCTCAAACTCTAACTCGCTTAGTCATGTGTCCCTATGAGTGGCACCTCCCGAAGTGGGGACTACAGGTGGAGCGGGAGATTCACAAGAGGACCAATTCTCATTAAGGTAATGGGCAGCTCCTCTATCTGAGTGATTTTTGTTAAAAATCAGTTTTTCATCCAAGTTTCCACATTTATCAATTTTTGAGTTAAGAAGATCTTTTTCTGAGGAGGCCCTCTCTGACAGGCACTCCTCCTGAGATACCACAAGCTCCGCCTGGGGGCAACTTAGCCCTGGGGAAGTGGCATCTTTTATTGCATCATTTACGAGCGCCCAGAGGCCTAGGGTAAAATTATCTGCCTGAGTGATTTTTAAGGCCTCACCAACTTTCTCCCAGGTTCCACAATCTAGTGTTTCTTCTTCCTTGAACCATGGGCAACAGCTATCAATCTTACCTAAAAAATTTTTTACTAATTGTACTTCAAGCCTTTACTCCTCTGGCCTGAAACAACTCCTGAAAACTATGGGCAACCGCCTGATCCATGACTTTAAACCCTTTCTTCTTCCACCTAAGCAGCTTCCTAAAAAGCTGCGGCTAACCTGCCTGTTTCCGTTTCTAGTTCCGATTAACACGCTGCTGACCCAAGCAGAACCAGCGTTGGGTTAGCACTGATTCAAGCTTAATTCGTATCCTACCGCATCCTCAGCAACACTTTACAAAACTGAAATTTTAAGCTAGCGCTAGCATGTGTACCTGTCCGTTGCTCCGATGTCCGATACGAAGATCCTTTCCTGTGGAGCTCCAATGCAGCGTTCCTCTTAGCATCTCTCTGCCATTCTTCAGGTCCCAGTTCTGGCGCCAAAATGTTGCTGCTGCCAGCAGCTCGCAACGTGAACGGTTCGACTGAGAAGGCCGCTCGAGCTGTAAGAGAGGAATCTAGACGGGGCGGAAGAAAAAACGGAGCTAAGACAAATTCATTCTGATCAAAGCTCAAATTTTATTGTTGGGACACTAGTTATGAAGGAAGAGGGAGGGGACCCGATTCCCGCCGAATAATCTCGGGTCCAGTAGAAAGGTGCACGTGTGTGGCTCCTCAGGTTCCAGCAGTGGGCGTGGCAGAACGAATGAGCAGGAAGCTCCACCCCGAGCAAGCAGGTTTCAGGCTGGGGGAGGGGAGACTACACCACGGGACCTTAAGACTACTGGGAGTTGAACACAGCATCTGCTCCAATCCAATTGCATGGGACCTGAGACTACATTAGTTAGGGAAGCAGAAAATCCAGCCTGAGCAGGGGCACAAGTCCCTTCCGATCTGGCCAGCACCTGGGTACCTTGGTCGTGGAGCCTGCAGACACCCGTAAAATATACACAGGACGCTCCTCCGGATCTTAAGACCTCTGTGAGTGGATCACAACTTCTGCCAGGAAGCAGGTTCAAACACCAGCTATCTGGGCACCTTCCCTGCAAGAGGAGAACCTGCCTGAAGAGAGTACTCTGAGCACTGAAACTCAGGAGAGAGCTGGCCCCCTGGTCTGCTGATAGAGGCTAACATAAACAGCTGAGGAACAGGATTGAACCAGAGACAACTACAACAACTAACTCCAGAGATTACCAGATGTCAAAAGGCAAACGTAAGAATCTTACTAACAGAAACCAAGACCACTCACCATCGTCAGAACACAACACTTCCACCCCACCCAGTCCTGGGCACCTCAACACACCTGAAAAACTAGACTCGGATTTAAAAGCATATCTCATGATGATGGTAGAGGACATCAAGAAGGACTATAATAACTCACTTAAAGAAATACAGGAGAACACAGCTAAACAGGTAGAAGACCTTAAAGAAGAAGCACAAAATTCCCTTAAAGTATTGCAAGAAAACATGACCAAACAGGTGATGGAATTGAATAAAACCATCCAAGACCTAAAAAGGGAAGTAGACACTATAAAGAAAATGCAAAGTGAGGCAATGATGGAGATAGAGAACCTTGGAAAGAAATCTGGAACTATAGATGCAAGCATCAGCAACAGAATACAAGAGATGGAAGAGAGAATCTCAGGTGCAGAAGATTCCATAAAGAACATCAGCACAACAATCAAAGAAAACACAAAATGCAAAAAGATGCTAACTCAAAACATCCAGAAAATCCAGGACACGATGAGAAGACCAAACCTACGGATAATAGGAGTTGATGAGAATGAAGATTTTCACATTAAAGCTGGGAAGAACCCAGATGTCCCTCAACAGAGGAATGGATACAGAAAATGTGATACATTTACACAATGGAGTACTACTCAGCTATTAAAAAGAATGAATTTATGAAATTCCTAGGCAAATAGATGGACCTGGAGGGTATCATCCTGAGTGAGGTAACCCAATCACAAAAGAAGTCACATGATATGTACTCACTGATAAATGGATATTAGCCCAGATACTTAGAATAACCAAGATATAAGATACAATTTGTAAAATTCATGAAACTCAAGAAGAACAAAGACCAAAGTGTGGACACTTTGCCCCTTCTTAGAATTGGGAACAAAACAACCATGCAAGGAGTTACAGAAACAAAGTTTGGAGCTGAGACAAAAGGATGGACCATCTAGAGATTGCCATATCCGGGGATCCATCCCATAATCAGCCTCTAAACGCTGACACCATTGCATACACTAGCAAGATTTTGCTGAAAGGACCCTGATATAGCTGTCTCTTGTGAGACTATGCCAGGGCCTAGGAAACACAGAAGTGGATGCTCGTAGTTAGCTATTGGATGGATCACAGGGCCCCCAATGGAGGAGCTAGAGAAAGTACCCAAGGAGCTAAAGGGATCTGCAACCATATAGGTGGAACAACATTATGAACTCACCAGTACCCCCCACACACACATGGAGCTCGTGTCTCTAGCTGCATATGTATCAGAAGATGGCCTAGTCGGCCATCAGTAGAAAGAGAGGCCCATTGGTCATGGAAACTTTATATGCCTCAGTATAGGGGAACGCCAGGGACAAGAAGTGGGAGAGGATGGGTAGGGGAGTGGGGGGGGGGGGGTTAATGGGGGACTTCTGGGATAGCACTGGAAATGTAAATGAAGAAAATACTTAATTAAAAAGATTTTTTTAATTGTCAAGTCCAAAATCATTTATTCAAAATAAAATTGTAAATAAATTTTTTATAAAAACATAAAAGTGATGAATTCATGAACTTCTTAGGCAAATGTGTAGAACTAGAAAATATTATCCTGAGTGAGGTAACCCAATGTCAAAAGAACACACATGGTATGCACTCACAGATAAGTGGATATTATCCAAAAGCTAAGAATAACCAAGATACAATTCACAGACCATAGGAAGCTCAAGAAAAATAGAGACAAAAGTATGGGTGCTTCGGTCCTTCTTAGAAGGAGAACAAAATACTCACAGGAGAAAATATGTAGATAGAGAGTAGAGCAGAGACTGAAGGAAAGGCCATCCAGAGACTGTCCCACCTGGGGATTCATCCCATATAAGTTACCAAACCTAGACACCTTTGTGGATGGCAAGAAGTGCATCCAGAACGAGGCTGGTATGGGTGTCTCCTGAGAGAGCCAGCCAGAGCCTTACAAATACAGAGACAGATGCTCAAAACCAATCACTGGACTGAGAGTGGGGTCCACAATAGAGGAGTTAGAGAAAGAACCAAGGAGTTGAAGGGGATTTCAACCCCACAGGAAGAACAATATCAATCAACTAGTCCCCCAAGACCCCCCAGGGACTAAGCCATCAACTAAGGAGTTCACAAAGCTCCAGCAGCAGATGTTGCAGAGGATTCCCGCCTGGATTGACTAATTGTCCCTCCCTGCTAAGAAGTTATCCGCAGCCATAGAGTTCGTTCAGGAACAGTTGGCAGCCGGACATATTGAACCTTGTATGTCTTCCTGGAATACCCCTATATTTGTCATTCAAAAACGAAGTGGCAAGTGGCAGATACTACAAGATCTTAGGGCAGTCAATATGACCATGGTCCCCATGGGGGCCCTACAACCTGAACTCCCCTCTCCAGTAGCCATTCCCAGGGAACATGTCAAATTAGTCATTGATTTAAAAGATTGCTTCTTTTCCATCCCTCTTCATCCTGAAGATTGCAAATGCTTTGCGTTTAGCCTTCCCATAGTCAATTGTGTCGGGCCCTCCCCCCCCCCCCCGTTTTCAGTTGAGAGTTCTCCCTCAAGGCATGACCAACAGTCCCACCCTTTGTCAAAAATATGTGACTCAAATAATTGACCCCTTCAGGATGTCTTACCCTGATTCATATATCATACATTATATGGATGACATTCTTCTTGCAGGGCCTGATGAGGGTCAGTTATATTGTGCTGGTCAAAAATTTATTAATGCCCTCCAGAGTCAGGGACTCCAAATCTCCCCTGAGAAAATTCAGATTCACCCCCACATTTGTTTTGGGGCTTTGAATTGTTTCCTAATAGGATTCCCTCCCAAAAGGTTCATGTAAGGTGGCATTCCTTGCAGATGCTTAATGATTTTCAACGCTTGTTAGGAGATATTAACTGGCTCTGCCTTTACTTAAAACTTACAATGGGGGAGCTAAAACCTTTGTTTGATATTTTGCATGGGGACTCAGATCTGTCCTCCCCACGTACGCTGACCTATGAAGCACAAATATCATTGGACAAGGTAGAACAAGCCATCAATGAACAAAGCATTGGATATTTTCCCCCAGATCTTCCCCTCCAGTTCCTTGTTTTCCCTACTCCCTTTTCTCACACTGGTCTTCTGTGGCAACTTAAACTCTGTTTTGGGTCCATCTGCCGGCTTCTCCCTCTAGGGTACTGCCCACATATCCTCAACTGGTTGCCCATATTCTGCATCTTGGCAGGGAAGCTGCCCTTAGGCTTCTTGGCAAAGATCCTGATATTATTGTTCTCCCCTACAATACCTCCGAGTTCAGTGGCTAATTGGAAATAATGATGATTAGGCAGTCAATTGCACCTCCTTCCAGGGTGTGATCGATAGCCATTATCCCGCTGATAAATTGGTTCAATTCCTACATAGGACACCTGTGGTTTTTCCAAAAAGAACAAAGTCAGCCCTGATTGCTGGGGCCGAGGTAGTCTTTACCGACGGATCCTCCTCAGGTATAGCTGCCTTCAGCATTGATTGGGAGGTCTCACGTTTTATGACAGACTTCTCCTCAGCGCAGCTTGTTGAACTGGCAGCCATTGTTAGGGTGTTTGAACTCTTGCCTGAAACCCCTTTTAATTTGTATACAGATAGTGCCTATGTGGCTGCCTCTGTCCCCCTTTTAGAAACTGTTCCATATATCCGCCCCTCTACCAATGCTTCCCCTCTGTTTACTAAACTTCAAAAATGTATTCTTGCCCACAATTTTCCTTTTTTTTTTTGTTGGCCATATTCGTGCCCATTCTGGACTGCCTGGGCTGCTGTCTGAAGGCAACGATGTAGTTGATCGGGCCACCCAGGTAGTGGCTTCTGCCTTAACTACCACCCCTCTTGCAGCTACTCAATAGGCCCATGACTTACATCATCTTAATGCCCTGAGACTTACTGGCATTCCCTATAACCCCCAAGGCCAAGGCATTGTAGAAAGGACTCATCAAACCCTTAAAAATATGCTCTATAAGTTGCAGTCTGGGGGGGGGGAGGAATTCTTTATCCTCAATCTGGCAACTTGAAGAGCCTCTTGAATCATGCACTATTTGTCTTAAATTTACTTACATATGACACTGTAGGCAAGTCTACCGCAGATTGCCTTTGGCACCTTTCAACTGCCAACAATTATGCACGAGCTATGTGGAGAGATCCCTTGTCCAACAAATGGCAGGGTCCAGATCTGGTCCTTATATGGGACAAAGGACACGCTTGTATCTATGATTCAGGGGCCCAAAATGCCAGATGGCTCCCAGAGTGCCTAATAAAACCATACAATTCATCCAGGGAAGAAAAACCCTGAGAAACGCTTTCCTTTTGTGCTTACTTACAGAACACCAAAAGGATGGCCCGAGAGACGTCTCGCCTGACCCTTTGGACCTGAGTATATGTTCTTCTGCTACAAAGTGGGTCACAGGTAGAGAGTGCAAACCCCTACTAACTATACAATTATACATGGCAGGTTCTTAATGAAGCCAGGGACATAGTTAATGCCACCTCCACGATTGGAAGCTCTCCCTTGTGGTTGCCCCTAGAGGTCGACCTGTGTAAGCTAGCCCTAGGGGCTAGAGAGATCTGGGACACTCCCAGCCATTTCATGCCACAAGCTCAACCCATTACTACACAACAAAGATATAGTACAAACTCTGGATGCTATAATAAGTGGGCCAGATCCTTCTTAAATCTCACCCCAATTTATGTCTGCCCTGGTGACCACCGAGATCGGTCCCTGGGAAACAAGTGTGGTTATAGACCTAGCTATTACTGTGCCTCTTGGGGCTGTGAGACTACTGGAGACCCCTATTGGAAATATTCCTCTTCCTGGGACTTTATACAGGTTAAGAGGTGTAATCCGCCTAAGGGGCAGCCCTATGCAGACCCCACCACCTATAACAGACATTGTGATTCCTGGTGTAACACCTTGCAAACCACCTTTACTGAAGCAGGGAAGAAGTTCACTTGGGAACACTCATGGGGAGCAGAATGGGGCCTTTGTGCCTATGTGGGGGAAAGAGACCCCTGCCTCTCCTTTAAAGTACAATTAACAAAAGCAGGGAAGAAGCAGGGAAGAAGTTCACTTGGGAACACTCGTGGGGAGCAGAGTGGGGCCTTTGTGCCTAGGTGGGGGGAAGAGACCCCTGCCTCTCCTTTAAAGTACAATTAACAAAAGCCATCCTGATCCAGCCAAAGGTGGCAGTAGGGCCTAATCCCACTATCCATCCAAAATCCTCAGGGAAGTCCCCTCCTCACTTGCCTGTTACGCCCAAAGCCCCCTCTGATACTATGTTTCAGCCCACCCTTCCAGCTGGGTCCCACTCCTCCTCAGAATTAATTTTAGAGATGGTAAATGCTTCAATTGCTGCTATGCATGCAGCTAATGCTACTCAATATGATGAATGTTGGGTGTGTTTTTCTCCTCAACTCCCTTTTTATGAAGGAGTGGCAATATTTGGATCGCTTGTTGCAACCAATGATACCAATAAGCTTGGCTGGCACCCCAAGAACAATGAAGGGCTCACACTGAGTCAAGTGTTAGGGCTGGTCCTGGACCTTTTGGGGTTCTTCCATGCGCCCCCCTCAGGCCTTGCTAGAAGTTTGCAATCAGACTACTGTTGTGAATGCCACTTTTTAATACCTTGGGGCTCCTAATGGTACTTATTTAGCATGTTCTACTGGGCTTACCACCTATGTGGTTATCCAGACCTTTTTAACCAACAAGGATTACTGTGTCTTGGTTCAACTTCTACCAAAGTTAACAGTGCACCATGCAGAAGATCTCCTCTGGTTTTGGGAAAGAGGCACTAACCTGCCCCGAGATAGGAGAGAGGCCATTACTATGGTAACCCTAGCATTAGTCCTTGGTTTGGGTGCTGCAGGCGTGGGGACTGGTGTTGCCTCCTGGGTCTCCTCCAAGCAACAGTCTGCCCAGCTCACCAAGCTTAGCCTCACTGTGGACAAAGACATTCAAGAATTACAGAAGGGCTTAAAAATTTTTAAAAGATTCCTTGGTCTCCTTGTCTGAGGTAGTGTTACAAAATAGGTGAGGCCTCGATTTCGTGTTCCTGCAGGAGGGAGGGCTCTACACAGTCCTCAAAGAAGAATGTTGCTTTTATTCTGACAAGACCAGCTTAGTTCAAGATAGCATAGAAAAGGTCAGAATTAGTTTAGAGGAAAGAAAGTGCAACAGAGAAAAACAAGAATCCTGGTATCCTGGTATCCAAATTGGTTTTCTACTTCTCCCTGGCTCTCCACCTTGCTCCCCACCCTTTTGGGGCCCCTCGTGGGTATTTTGTTGCTTTTGTCATTTGGCCCCTAAGTTTTTAACAGGTTAACCAGTTTTGTTAAATCACAGATTGATTCTGCCTTAAATAAACCAGTTGCAGTCCACTACCATCGGCTAGACATCCGAGGCTCAGCCGAAGACCTCTCTTCTGCTGATGCTGAGAGAGCAGCTGTTGGCCTTCAGTTCTCCACCCTTGCTGCAGGCACAGAGCCTTCCTGGTTCGGTAAGCTGTGGAGACGTCAATGATGGGGAGGGTGACCTCCAGCTCCTAATAGTGGCTGAGGGCCATAAGCTGTGGAGTTGCCAATGACAGGAATATTGTAGTGCCACGAGCCAGATGCACACCAACTATTGGCTTCAGGTTGACTCCATGATGGGATTATTGTGGGTCCACTGCCTGGGACCCATCACAACTACAAAAGGCCTGATAACGCCATTGGAGTAAGACATGATGCCACCCGAATGGCCTAAGACAGAGGCCCTGCCCCATTAGGATTTGAAAAGGCCTAGTTACTGTGGTGCTGGACTAGGGTGCAAGCCACAAAGCCTGAAACAGTCTCTCCACCCACCCTCTTTTTATGTCCACACCCCCAACTTTAATAAAGAAAAGAGGGGAAGATGTGGAAGACCACACTGTGGGAAGCCAGACCTTCAACAGCTCCCTCCCTGAGAATCAATTGACCCTTTGTTGGGAGCCGAGCCACCCCCTCCTTCACACAAGGCTGATTGTGAGAACCAACTGATCCTTCTCTTGGCCAGTCACCTGGGGCTGTTTGGGCAGAACCAGCATCCAAAGATAAGCCACAAGATGTTTCAAGCCTGCACTTAGCATCTGCCCCAGATGTCCCTCCCTCTCTCTGTGCTTTGATCATTCCCCCTCAGAAATTCCCTATTTCCTCTCACTGTGTGCTGATAATCAGGCTTCCAGCCTCCATTAAAGTAGACCTTGACAACCCTTTGCTTGATCTCGCTCCCTTTTCTCACGCGTTTCTCTTTCAGGCTTGGTCCCTTTTGAGCCCCGAATAACTGGGTCCCGCGGGTCGGGATAATAAATGTCAATAAGCCAACACAAATTTTACAGATGAAATCATGGATATGTACTCGTCCTAGACAAACATAAGGTATCTGAGCAATTAAAGATAAGTTATTCTTTCTTTTTGTCCTATTTCCACATATATCCCATTCTAACTGCTGTTATTTTCATTTGTAAAAATATTGTACAGTGATATCTTAATTCTCACACATGAAAGTCTAAGTTCATTGTGCCTGAGACAATATTGTTGCAGGCTTAAATATCAATAAA
This sequence comes from Mus musculus, assembly GCF_000001635.26. Classification (NCBI taxonomy): domain Eukaryota; kingdom Metazoa; phylum Chordata; class Mammalia; order Rodentia; family Muridae; genus Mus; species Mus musculus. Next base: position 20,336,204 of record NC_000073.6, on the reverse strand, counting down.
GGTTTGGAACATACAATTCTTAGATTTATAATCTGAATTTTTACTTTTCATCATTGAAAATCAACTAAGTCCCTAGTTTTTTATTATACCTAGAGCAGAAATGAGTTGGAGCTATTTATTTCTTAATGATTGCTCAATCCATATCTTTGCTTGTATGTCCAGGATTACTTAATTACAAATGAAATTCTCTAGATACTACCAAAGTACATTAGACCTGTGATAAGGATTCATGAGTATATCAGAAAACGAGGCATGATCTAGCTGAAAATAAGTGGATATGGGAATAACTACAGGATTCAGGTGGGAAAGACCAGCTTTAGTTAATAAATTTGTCATTTATAAATGTCCTGGGTCAAACATGGGAAAAGTTGTAATGAAGCAACTTCCTGGGAAATTACAGAATCTGAATGACACATTGCCAGTTTTCTGGGAGGATTTGGTGTCAGAATAATTTTGAAAGAGTAAAATAGTAGGGAGGAAAGTACTCTGTAGAAACTCACATAATGAGTCCCTTGTTCTACCCTGGAGTGCCCCAATTCACATCTGACCAAGAGATCAATTCAGAACTTAGATTCTCCCAAAGGAAACATGAAAACCCTTCCCTAACTTCTGCCCAGGTACTCATTAACATCTAACAAACTCCTAGACATCATCAGTAAGCATCAGAAAGGAATGGAGATTTGCTCTGGGGATAAATGATAAATAATAAACTCTCTGAAGAATGTCATGTCCCGGTGCCCTGTTATTTTATGAGACTGGAAACCTGGACTTGTTAGGTTACCTTCACAGCATTACATGGAGAATAAGAAACCATTCCGAATTTCATTGCATTCTTTCTCAGGCAAAGAGTGACACAGAGGAGTTCCTCAATCAAAGCACTACAAAATATACTTTTACAGGAGTTGTGCTCTGCAGCTGGCCTTCAGATGAGCATCTTCATCCTGACTGAGGCTCAGAAGGTGGGATTCATCTACCATAGAGTTCTGCTTAAAATTCTTTTCTCTTTTCTTCAGTGAAAATTGTCTTCTGAAGCCAACATGAAACATTATTTCTTTTTGAAGTCTGCAGTTTAATTTATGTAGGTTAATATTCTGCTTTCATCTCAAAGAAATGTCTGTGTCCTAGATTAGTAATTAAGTGTAACATGTGTGTGAGATGTTGAATTTTATCTGGTAGATGGAGGCCCTTGTGTTCCTAAAGAAAATATATAAACAAGTAAAATGCAGACTAAACATTAGCTTGCAAAGGGTATAATACTAATTGTGTTAATGATTTTCAAGGGAAGCTGGAGATGACACAGCTAAGACTCTGGCACCTGACATTTTGGAACAAAAATTAAGATCAGAAAAACTATGAATAAATGAAACTTGTTAGCAAGTTGGGGTTTTTTCACATGGAGGACACATATGTAAGCCTATGTTAATCTGTGTGATCAGAAAACAGCTGGCTCTATCAGAAATATATGGTGGCTTTTGTGTGTGTGTGTGTGTGTGTGTGTGTGTGTGTGTGTGTGTGTGTGTGTGTGTGTCTGTGTTTGTATGGATGAATAGTATAAAATTTTCTCAAATCCAACATCTTAATTTTCTACAGCAGAATTCAGTTACACAACTTTATTATTATGTACAATCTTACATGTTATTCCCATACACACTATTTTTAATATGTTACTATAACATGAGGATATTCAATTATTTATTTTTATGTTGCATTTATATATTCTTTTATTTTTTTATTAAGTACATCCCATTTGCAGCTTCCCCTCCCTGCTAATTCAATTCTGATAATGGATTCACAAACTCATACTAGACTCTTTACTGTCTGTATTCATATGCAAAGCCCATTGTGTGTTAAAATGTGTGTTATTGTGTTCTTGACCTACTAAACCAATAAAGATGTAGTTGCAATACAAAATGTATCTTGAGTCAGGAGTAATTCAATAAGTATAATATTTTACCTTAGTTATTATACATGCATTGTTTTCCCTGCAATTTACCTGTAATGTGTAACTAGAATACGGTCTCACTTATCAAGTAAAGAAATGGTCTCAAATCAATTGGTAAGTGTGGACAATAGAACAGAGACCCACAGAGAGTAGTGACCTATCTATTCATCAATGTAGGATTGGGAAAAGCCCTCTCCATGTCTGCTCATGGTAAATCCGTGAAAACCACTGAGGAAGTGGCTCTTCAGCTCCTCTTGCTTTGCCAGTTTGGGGTTGGAACTGTGGCCAATGTCTTTCTGTTTGTCCATAATTTCTATCCAGTCTTGACTGGTTCTAAACAGAGGCCCAGACAGGTGATTTTAAGCCACATGGCTGTGGCCAATGCCTTGACTCTCTTCCTCACTATATTTCCAAACAACATGATGGCTTTTGCTCCCAAAACTCCTCCAACTGAACTCAAATGTAAATTAGAATCCTTCAGTCACCTGGTGGGAAGAAGCACAAACTTGTGTTCCACCTGTGTCCTGGGTGTCCATCAGTTTGTCACTCTGGTTCCTCTTAATAGAGGGAAAGGTAAACTTGTACTTAGAGCAAGTGTCACAAACATGGCAAGTTATTCTTCTTACAGTTGTTGGTTTTTCAGTGTATTAAGTAATATTCACATTCCAATTAAGGTCAGTGGTCCACAGATAACAGACAATAACACTGACTCGAAAAGAAAGTTGTTCTGTTCCACTTCTGGATTCAGTGTAGGCATTGTCCTCTTGCAGTTTGCCTATGATGCCACATTCATGAGCATCATGGTCTGGACCAGTGTCTCCATGGTACTTCTCCTTCATAGACATCGCCAGCGAATGCAGCACATCCTCACTCCCAATCAGAACCCCAGAGGCCAAGCTGAGACAAGAGCAACCCGTACTATCTTGATGCTGGTAGTCACATTTGTTAGTTTTTATCTTCTAAATTTTATTTGTATCATGTTACATGTCCTTTTTATGCATTCTCATTTCTTCGTAAGGCTTGTCAGTGAGATTTTAACTGCAGTCTTCCCCAGTATCTCTCCTTTACTGTTGATCTTCAGAGATCCCAAGGATCCTTGTTCTGTGCTCTTCAACTGTTGAAAATCAGAGTGGCTAAAAAATGCTAAATGCAAAAGACAGCTTCACTAATACCATTAAGGACTTTATTCCATAAATATGTATTCAACATTTTGTACGAACAAGGTGTGGTGCTCACTGCTGTAATTTTAAAAGAATAAGGCTATACACATTTGTTGATGTGAAATGATTTCTGTTTGGAATCTGATTGACATGGTAAGTGAGTTATTCACCATCCTCTGTTCTCCTGTATATAACGGTATTCTGCTGCAGGCTGGACTGAAACTGATGCAACCCATATTCCCTAAACATTTTAATGTGTTAAATGGTCCTGATCAAACGCATATTCTCGCTCCTTCTTAGTTAATACTTTAAACTTCGGATAAGAACAGAATCCATCTCTATATTTCCTTATTTGAATAAATGAGAGTGCTTTGCTATGATTAAATATTTTCAAGGATGAAATTTATATAAATAGTAAATATATTGCATGTCATTCCATTTTAGTTAGGAGATATATGCTTAGCTACCTTGGGTCTTACTCAAGTGAGAGTCAAGCACTGAAAATCAAAACTCTGTGCTCTCTACAGCAATACAATCTGCTGATCACATCAAGAGTAAATAGGAAAAAAGGCAAAAACAGCTCATGCTCTGAAACTTTCAGAGATTTAAAGTCACAGGACCATGGAATATACCAGATTCCACATTGGAGATCTTCTCCTGAAAGACCTTGGTAAAGACTTCATTCTGGGCCATGGTGAAATTGTTTTCCAATCATCACAAACACCTACCAATCAGACAGGAGACAAGACATATCAGAACAATGGGGAGGCAAAGTTGTCACTCCATCTGTCAGTGGCTTTCTCAGTCACAAAATTATTTTCTCAGAAGATTAAAATCAAGCATCTAATATTTTCAGCTATCTGAGAATGACCAAGGCAAGAAAGACCACAAGATAAATATCTGGAGTGGTTATAGCTGTCAGTGTGATGAAACTTATAATCTGACTTGTGGTACTTAGTCCTATGAACAAAGAATATTTTAGCATTCATTTTTTTGGTTCATGTGTATTGGGTATGTATGTATTTGTGGGGATTCCCTCCTCTTAAGGAGAATAGGTGTCATACCCCTAGAGCTGGAGTTACAAACTGATGTAAGTCTACAAATATAATTTCTCAGAATCGAGATCTGATCCAATGTAAATGTGGCCAGAGTTCTAACCTGCTAAGCCATCCCTCGAGGCCCACAATGAGAAATTTATCCAATACAATTAACTCTTCACTTCCAATATGGGGGAGTAGGAAATCGTAACATCAGCTATGTTGAAAGAGCTTGAAATCATAGAATAGGAACCAACAGTTTGTATGTTCTATATTGAGGATAGATTTGCACTGAGTTATAAAATTAATACTGAGACTCTTCATGTACATTTTCACAGACCTCTACCAACAATAAAACTGACAATCCCACAGCACCAAGTCTTGATCATATCACTGGCCATAATAAGAATCAGCAAGACAGCTCAGCAGCTAAAGCACTCACAACTTAGAAATGATTATCCCAGGTCCTACATAGTGGAGAGAACAAAATCCTACAATTGTACTCTCCCTTCCTTAAATCTGCGCTTGAACATGCCCACACACCGAAAAGAAAAAAAAGTGTACTTTATAAGTTCAGTTTAATCAGTTCAGTGAATCCTATAACACTGATCTCTGCCTGTTAATCTGTGTATCCCCTTACTTCTAAGCATTTTTGGGATACTTTGTTGGGTTCTATTATCTACCACCTGTCCAACACTTTTTTCAATTCAATAACTTCCAACAAACTAACACCCAGTAGTAAAGGAAAAAGTTAGAGAGGAAAATGAGTCTAGACCTCTTAATGCTACATCCATCTTAGATTAAGTGGGATGTGAGGGCTGCAAGCGGAGCAGAACTCCATAAGAGCATGAAGTACTTGGGGCCATGCCACACCAACACTCGCCCATGTGGCTGTGTTAAGCAGTGGGGTGACCACATTCCCTGAGTTCTAAAGCCATTGGTCATTCCTACTGCATGACCTTTGGCAATATTTGGACATCAGGAAAAAGGAAATGAAAACTACATTGGGGTTATAACACCTATTAGAATGGCCAAGATCAATAACACAGGTGACTGCTCATGCTGGCAAGGATGTGCAATAAGGGAAAGGCTCACCCATTGCTGGTGAAAGTAAGAACTTGTACAGTCACTATGGGAATAAGAATAGAGATTCCACAGAAAGTAGGCAATAGATCTATCTCACCACTCTTGGATATATACCTGAAGGGCACTTCATCCTACTACAAGGACATGTGATCAACCATGATTTTTGCTGCTCTATTCATTCACAATATGAATGAATCTGTAATCAACCAAGAAGTGTCAACAAAAGAAAGGATAAAAATTATGGCACATTAGCACAATGGAACAACACTCAGCTGTTTAAGAACAGGCGTCATGATGTTTGTAGGAGAATTGCAGTATGTATTCACTTATACAAACATTCCTCTTACCTGGATTTGCTTGATCAGCTGATGGAGCTCTGTGAGAAGCTCTGCAATTCGATAATCAGCAGACACAAGGGCCATGGGATGGGCCTGTGAAGGGCATCTGGTCAGAGAGGGGGAATGAAGGGAAAGCTATCATTGCCTGCTATGGGTTGGACAGTATTTCTGCTATGTAAAGTCCTGCTCCATGAATGACCTATTTGGAAATAAAAGATGAAAGCCACAAGTAGAATAAAACCTTTAGGAGTGACTGTGTCCTTATAAGAAGCAGCAAACACATACAGAGGGAAGACAGCCATATAACCACAGAGGCAGAGATTGGAGTGATGTGGCTTTGAACTTGAGAGTTTTTACTTGGCTTTCAGAGTAGCCAGTATGATAGCCAAGGACCACCACACTCTACTTTAAATAAGACTTTATGTGAAGATGGTTTCCAAATCAAAGGAACATTATTTTCTTACTAGAGTGGAAAGATAAATTACACACAAACACAAACTTGCTCATAACAAAGTAAATGTATTATAGTGGTATTGTGATGAAAATAAAATGTTTTTATTTAACAAAAAATAATCCTGGCAGTGGTGGTCCAAGCCTTTAATCCCAGCACTTGGGAGGCAAGGGCAGACAGATTTCTGAGCTTGAGGCCAGCCTGGTCTACAGAGTGAGTTCCAGGACAGTCGAGGCTATACAGAGAAACACTGAGTTTATCACTATCATCACAACCACCAGCATCAATATCATGATCACCACCACCACCAGCAGCTCACCATTCGCATTTTACCATCCTGATCACCATTACCATAACCACCATTACCATCACCACCATTATCACATTTTCCACCATCATCACCATCACGGGCATCACTATTATCAATCACCATCACTTATACATAGTTATTAGCCATTAAATAAATAATAATCAACCTACAAAGGAGATTGATACATAAAAATGTTCTAGTGAGGGACACGAGGATTTCATGAAAGGGGGGAAGAGATTGGCTCTTCTGAGTGGACTAGGGGGATGAGTTGGAAAAGAGCCAGCAGTGCAAGGAGACATAGGGTTGAGAGATGGAATTAAGAGAAAGAGCTGGAATTGGGGAGCATATGAGAGATGTTATGAAAACCTATGTCAGTGGAAATTTCTAACATATATGAAAGTGATCCTACTGAAATTTTCTAATAAATGAGGGTACAGAGTCCCAACTGACCACCTCTTTTCAAATAAGGGGTCTTCAAGTACAGAGACTGTAGTGCATTCAGCTGAGTTGTTGGCCAAAGATGTCCCATAGAAATGCCAACCAACCCCAGGCTGGGGCTGGAGAGATGGCTCAATGGTTAAGAGCACTGGCTTCTTGCTCTTCCAGAGGACGTAAGTTCTATTCCCAGCAACCATATGGTGGCTCACAACCATCTGTAATGGGATCTGATGCTCTCTTCTGGTGTGTCTGAAGACAGCTACAGTGTACACATATAAATTAAATTAATAAATCTTTATTTAAAAAACACCCAGGCTAACATTAATTGTTTGCTCTCCAGAAACTGACAGTGGGATACCCTTACCTAGGACAACACCCATAAACCCCCTCAATATGGAGAAGTTGAGCTAATACCTACATGGAGCCTTCACTCCTAGAGTCTTTGGTATGGAAAAGTACTCTACAGGCTACCAAAAGAGACACATAAACAAAAACTCAACCACAAAATTTTTGGCATAAATTCCTCCCTGCACACAAGATATGTTAATGCAATGCTGGCATGGAACTTGTGGGAGAAGCCAACCAATCTCTGATTTGTTATAGACAGAGCCCATACACAGCACTGTCAGGAGACCAAGTACCAGGAATTAGATAGTCAACATACCTATGGTAAGAATACTACCTGTCTAAGAAATAAAATAAAATCATTGATAGAATGAATTTTAATGGTATTTTGCTATATTCATAGATCAGTGTCCTATTCACTTATCATCAGAGATTCCTCCTACGACAGACAGAAACAGATTCAGAAACTGACAGCCTGGCATCATGTGGAAAGAGAGTCCTCAGAACACACAGCTCTAAATGGAATGCCTTTATCAAATCTCACTTCTCAGAGCTCAGGGAACTCTGAATAAGAGGAGTCCAGAAAGAGTGTAAGAGCCATGGGAATGAATGACACCAGGAGAACTAGACTCACTAAATCAACTGAGCAAAGTGAATATGAATACACAGAGACTGAAACATCAAGCATGGGCATACAAGGGTTTGCATCAGATTACCAGCATATATATTAAAGCTTTCAGCTTAGTATTTTTATCGAACACCTGAGTGTGAGAATGAATGGCTCACTGATTACTATGCCTTCTCTCAGGGTTCATTTTTTTTAAACAATTTTTTATTAGATTTTTTTCATTTACAATTCAAATGCCATCTTGAAAGTCCCTTATACCCTCCCTCTGCCCTGCTCTCCAACCCATCCAATCCTGCATCCTGACCCTGGCATTCCCTTGTATTGGGGCATATAATCTTTGGAGCATATGTACTTTGCTCTGATGATTTAGTGAGTCCAGTTTTCCTGGTGTCCGTCATCCCCATGGCTTTTACACTCTTTCTTGACTCCTCTTCTTAAGAGTTCCCTGAGCTATGAGAGGCGAGATTTGATGGAGACATCCCATTTAGAGCTGTGTGTTCTGAGGACTCTCTTTCCACATGATGCCAGGCTGTGAGTCTCTGAATCTGTTTCTGTCTGCCTAAGGAGGAATCTTCTCTGATGATTAACACAACAGCGAATAACACACTGAACTTTGAATAGGACAAAATACCATTGGAAGTCATTTTATCGATGTTTTTATTTTTTTATTTTTTTAGAGAGGTAGTATTTGGTCTTACCGTGGGTATGTTGACTATCTAATTTCTGGTTCTTGGTCACCTGACAGTGCTGTGTATGTGTTCTGTCTATGACAAATTAGACATTCATTGTATACTCCCACATGTTCCATACCACCTTTACATTAACATATCTTATGTGCAGGACAGATTGTAGGCCAAAAGTTTTGTTGCTGGGTTGGTGTTTATGTGTCACTTTTGGTAGCCTGCAGAGTACGTTTCCATACCAAAGACACTAGATATAGGAGTAAAGGCTCCATGTAGGTATTAGCTCAACTTCTCCATGTTGAAGGAGTGTATGGGTGTTGTCCTAGGTAAGGGTATCCCACTGTCAGTTTGTGGAGAGCAAACCATTGTCTTAACATCAGCCTAGTTTTTTTTTAAAGATTTATTAATTTAATTTATATGTGTACACTGTAGCTATCTTCAAGACACACCAGAAGAGAGCATCAGATCCCATTACAGATGGTTGTGAGCCACCATGTGGTTGCTGGGAATTGAACTCAGAACCTCTAGAAGAGCAAGCAGCCACTGTTCTTAACCATTGAGCCATCTCTCCAGCCCCAGCCTGGGTTTGGTAGGCATTTCCATGGGACGTCTTTGGCCAACAACTCAGCTGAATGCACTACAGTCCCTGTACTTGAAGACCCCTTAGTTGAAAAGAGGTGGTCAGTTGGGACTCTGTACCCTCATTTATTAGAAAATTTCAGTAGGATCACTTTCATATGTGTTAAAAAATTTCCCCTGTCATAGGTTTTCGTAACATCTCTCATATGCTCCCCATTTACAGCTCTATCTCCCTACATCCCCTCTCTCAACCCTATGTCCTGTTCCAACTCATCCCCTAATCCATTCAGCATAGCTAATCACTTTTCCCCATCTATGAAATCCATGTGTCACTCACTAAAACATCTCTATGTATATCAATCTCCTTTGTACCTTCATTATCATTTATTTAATAGCTATGTATGTATGTATGTATGTATAAGTGTCCACAGTCCTTTCTTCCCACAGAGACAAGAACGACACAGACACCAAGTTGGGTTCATGCAATAGCTTCTTCTTTTACTCCTTCTTGAAGCTTTTCTTACAACCTCTCTCCACTTAGGCAAGGGCAACAACAACAAAACTCCTATACTCACAAAGACTGACCTCATCTAGCTCCACTCCACCTCATCCAATCAGAATTCACACACGCTCCAGGCACGACCTCAGGTTGGCCACCAATAGGCTGACAGGTCTGGATCATGAGGAACAGCCCAGCCTGGCAGGCAGCCCACACATGCAGCCTCACTGTGCATGCTCGGGCAAGGCAGTAAACATGTGGGATTCACGGAGCCTGACAATGGTCCAGGGCGCCATCTAGGTCCATGTGACCACACCTGCTTCCCACATATAAGTGAATACATACCATATTTATATTTCTGGGTGTGGGGTACCTCACTCAGGATGATTTTTTTCTAGCTTCAGTCATTTTCCTATAAACATCATGATGCCTGTCCTTAAACAGCCGAGTACTGCTCCATTGTGCTAATGTGCCATAATTTTTATCCTTTCTTTTATTGTGACTTCTTGGTTGTTTCCAGGTTCTGGCTATTATGAATGAATAGAGCAGTAACAATCATGGTTGAGCACATGTCCTTGTAGTAGTATGAAGTGCCTTTCAGGTATATATCCAAGAGTGGTGAGATAGATCTATTGCCTACTTTCTGTGGAGCCTCTATTCTTATCCCCATAGTGACTGTACACATTCTTACTTTCACCAGCAATGGATGAGAAATTCCCTTACTGCACATTTTTGCCAGCATGAGCAGTTGAAAGACCCCAAGAGGAGCCCCTCGCTCAGGCCTCAGGACAATAGTGGACACTCAAGAAAACAGGATAGACCAACCTTGATGTAAACCACATGAGGCTTTATTCGGGAAAGCCAAAGCTCTGGGGATGACTCATATCCCACACAGGGGTAAAGGAGTCGACCTCGAGGGGAAAGAGGTCCCAGTTTTATAGGCCCTCAGGGGAGAAAGGAGAAGAGGGGAGTAGGGGATTTCCAGATCTAAACAATGTCTATTCTCAAGAAATGGGTATGGGAGGGGTACAAGGAAAGAGTCTGGTACAGGTGTAGCAACTCAGGATTGGCCGGGCTGTGGTTGCTGGGGAGATTCCTCTCTTGGAATGAACGAGTCTGCACATTGCCTCTCTGCACAGGGCTGACACACTACACAGGGCGGGGGCTTCGCATATGGTGGAGGTGCACTATGACCTTGAAGCCGACAGCCTGGAGGCCGAGCAGCAAGCTGGCCTTCGCCAGCCGCTTTTGGCTTTTTTCTTGACTGATTAGCTCGCATTTTATCTGGCTGGTACTTTTCTCTCTCATAACAAGCTTTTTCCTCTTCTGAGTCTGTTTCCTCAGAGGGGCTAAGTTCTTCATCTGATTCTGAGCTACTAAGAGCTAGCTCCTTAAACTCATCTAGCAACGGATATAGGCTCCCTCCTCTAGGGACCTCCACTGATTGATCTTTTTTCTTTTGTTTTTTCTCCTCCTTTCTTCTTATCTCTCCCTGGGTATCCTTCCCTGACATTATCTTCTCCTCAGGTTCAAGACCTGTGGAGAGGCCTGTATGCTTATTTGGTGCACCATGTTTCCCCTTTGCTCCTACTTTCTCTCCCCGCACTGCCTCTGATAGGCTTTCTTGAATTTCGTCCAGAATTTTCTGCCCTGCTTTAACTACTTGTTGACATTCCTCATCCTTTAAGCATGATCTAATCAGCTTCCACAAAGGCATGGTTTCTGCTTTAAGTTTGCCGTTCTCCTGCTCCCCAACTAAATCTCCCCCGAGTTTCTCCCAAGAGGGGATAGTTAAGGACCCTGAGCACACAAACCACGGTGCTATGTGATCTATCTCTTTTACAAAGCCTTCTAGTGTCTTGGTGGAGATTTTCAAGCCATGCTTCCTCCAGACCGACCGTAAGGTGGTCACCACAGAGTGGGAGGCTCCCACGCTATCTTCTTGCCTTTTTTCTAACCTTGCCTGACCTCGACTGAACACCAGTTAGCAATTCCTCCTGTAGAAACTGTACGCAATCTAAATAAAAGAACGAGCCCTGTGAAAGGGAACAGAAAGGCTTCTAACGCTGGAGAAAGTTCAAGGCCACACGTACCTTGCAGAGCTGTATTGTCCTGTAGTTAGGGTTAGGGTTAGATCTTCTTTGAAGGTCTGATAGAACTCTGCACTAAACCCATCTGGTCCTGGGCTTTTTTTGGCTGGGAGACTATTAATGACTGCTTCTATTTCCTTAAGGGATATGGGACTGTTTAGATCGTTAACTTGATCCTGATTTAACTTTGGTACCTGGTATCAGTCTAGAAACTTGTCCATTTCATCCAGTTTTCCAGTTTTATTGAGTATAGCCTTTTGTAGAAGGATTTGATGGTGTTTTGGATTTCTTCAGGATATGATGTTATGTCTCCCTTTTCATTTCTGATTTTGTTAATTAGGATGCTGTCCCCGTGCCCTCTAGTGACTTTAGCTAATGGTTTATCTATCTTGTTGATTTTCTCAAAGAACCAACTCCTCGTTTGGTTAATTCTTTGAATAGTTCTTCTTGTTTCCACTTGGTTGATTTCACCCCTGAGTTTGATTATTTCCTGCCGTCTACTCCTCTTGGGTGAATTTGCTTCCTTTTTTTCTAGAGCTTTTAGATGTGTTGTCAAGCTGCTAGTATGTGCTCTCTCCTGTTTTTTCTTGGAGGCACTCAGAGCTATGAGTTTCCCTCTTAGAAATGCTTTCATTGTGTCCCATAGGTTTGGGTATGTTGTTTCTTCATTTTCATTAAATCTAAAAAGTCTTTAATTTCTTTCTTTATTCCTTCCTTGACCAAGGTATCATTGAGAAGAGTGTTGTTCAGTTTCCACGTGAATGTTGGCTTTCCATTATTTATGTTGTTATTGAAGATCAGCCTTAGGCCGTGGTGGTCTGATAGTATACATGGGACAATTTCAATATTTTTGTATCTGTTGAGGCCTGTTTTGTGACCAATTATATGGTCAATTTTGGAGAAGGTCCCATGAGGTGCTGAGAAGAAGGTATATCCTTTTGTTTTAGGATAAAATGTTCTGTAGATATCTGTCAGATCTATTTGTTTCATAACTTCTGTTAGTTTCACTGTGTCCCTGTTTAGTTTCTGTTTCCACGATCTGTCCATTGATGAAAGTGGTGTGTTGAAGTCTCCCACTATTATTGTGTGAGGTGCAGTGTGTGTTTTGAGCTTTACTAAAGTGTCTTTAATGAATGTGGCTGCCCTTGCATTTGGAGCATAGACATTCAGAATTGAGAGTTTCTCTTGGAGGATTTTACCTTTGATGAGTATGAAATGTCCCTCCTTGTCTTTTTTGATAACTTTGGGTTGGAAGTCGATTTTATCCGATATTAGAATGGCTACTCCAGCTTGTTTCTTCAGACCATTTGCTTGGAAAATTGTTTTCCAGCCTTTCACTCTGAGGTAGTGTCTGTCTTTTTCCCTGAGATGGGTTTCCTGTAAGCAGCAGAATGTTGGGTCCTGTTTATGTAGCCAGTCTGTTAGTCTATGTCTTTTTATTGGCAAATTGAGTTCATTGATATTAAGAGATATTAAGGAAAAGTAATTGTTGCTTCCTTTTATTTTTGTTGTTAGAGTTGGCATTCTGTTCTTGTGGCTGTCTTCTTTTTTGTTTGTTGAGGGATTACTTTCTTGCTTGTTCTAGGGCGTGATTTCCATCCTTGTATTGCTTCTTTTCTCTTATTATCTTTTGAAGGGCTGGATTCGTGGAAAGATAATGTGTGAATTTGGTTTTGTCGTGGAATACTTTGGTTTCTCCATCTATGGTAATTGAGAGTTTGGCCGGTGTAGTGGCTATTCCTGGTTGTCAACTTGACAATATTTGGAATGAACTACAATCCGGAATTGGAAGGCTCACCAGTGACCCTTATCTGGAGGCTTGGAGATCCTTATCTGGATCTTGGTTTGAAGATCTTGAGCCACAGTGGCTATGGATTCCAGAAGATTGAATCTCCAATTTTAAGGAACACACCTTTAATCTGTGCTACACCTTTCATCTGGGATTAAAGGTGTGGCGGAACACACCTTTAATCTGGGCTACACCTTCTGCTGGAGACAATATAAGGACATTGGAAGAAGGGAGTCTAGCTCTTGCTCCTGCTCCTTCACCTGCTTGCTACGTGAGACTGAGTAACTGCTAGATCCTTGGACTTCCATTCACAGCTGCGACTGAACAATTGTTGGGAATTGGGCTGCCGACTGTAAGTCATCAATAAATTCCTTTACTCTCTAGAGACTATCCATAAGTTCTGTGACTCTAGAGAACCCTGACTAATACAGAAGTTGGTACCAGGAGTGGTTCTAGAGTAACAGAAGTACAAGGATGAATCTTTTAAAATACTGGAATTGGCTTGTTGATCCACCAGCACTTTCAACTATTGAAACCTCTCCAGATTCTCTCCCTACTGGGAGCTCAGAGAATTTTGAAGACCCATGGTTGAAACTATATTCCGAACTTAAAGAAGCTAATGCCCTTGATTTTCTTAATGAATTAGGTGATTCAGTGCACAAAGCTTTCTACAAGATGGGGAAAAAATCGGGAAATGATTTTACTGGCTGGCTGCTCTTAGTATCTGTGGAAAGAATGATGAATGAAAGGAAGGAGTTGTGTGATAAAATCGAAAGGCTCCAGACACAAGTAAACGATCTAAAAGTTGCTAAGTGTGTCCTTGAGGAGAATCTTCTCTCTTGTAGCAATAGAGCTCAAGTTGCAGAAAATCAAACAGAAACTCTCATTGTAAGGTTGTCTGAACTACAGCGAAAATTCAAGTCTCAGCCTCAGAGTGTGTCGACAGTTAAAGCAAGGGCTCTAATTGGCAAAGAATGGGATCCTACAACATGGGACGGGGATGTGTGGGAAGACCATGTTGAAACTGAGAATTTTGAATCTTCAGATTCTCAAGGGTTTGCCCCACCTGAGGAAGTAGTACCCTCAGCCCCACCCCTTGAAATAATGCCTTCCCCACATGAGGAAATTAATTTTGCAGAGTCCGATAAACCAGCAATGACTTTCACTACTGATGTTTCTCAAGACCCACCAATAGTTTCTTCTAGACCTGTAACCAGACTCAAAGCAAAACAGGCTCCTAGAGGGGAGGTAGAAAGTGTAGTCCATGAGGAAATTCGCTACACTACTAAGGAGCTTAATGAGTTTGCTAATTCATTCAAGCAGAAACCTGGTGAATATGTGTGGAAATGGATTTTAAGGGTGTGGGATAAGGGTGGAAGGAACATAAAACTAGAGCAGGCTGAGTTTATTGACATGGGTCCTTTGAGTAGAGATTCTAGGTTTAATACGGAAGCTCGCATAGTTAAAAAAGGTGTCAAAAGTTTGTTTGAATGGTTGGCTGAAGTGTTTATCAAAAGATGGCCTACTGGAAATGACTTGGAGATGCCTGATATTCCGTGGCTTAGTGTTGATGAAGGGATTTTAAGACTTAGGGAAATTGCAATGCTAGAGTTGATATATTGTGTAAAGCATAATTGTCCACAATGGGAAGGTCCAGAAGATATGCCTTTCACCAGCTCTATAAGACGCAAATTGGTGAGAGGGGCACCAGCACATTTGAAGGGTTTTGTTCTTTCCATTTTCCTTGTGCCAGATCTTAGCATTGGGGATGCTTCTGCTCAATTAGATGAATTAAATTCACTGGGTTTAGTTGGATTCCGAGGTAACAAGGGCCAGGTGGCAGCATTGAATCGCCATAGACAAGGTGATTCTAGTTATTATAATGGACAGCGTAGACAAAAGAATGTTTATAATAACATACCCAGTAATGGTCAGCACAGGAGAGGTGAAATTTATAATGGCATGACTCGGTTGGACCTTTGGTACTGGCTAACCAATCATGGTGTTTCCAGGAATGAAATACATAGGAAGCCTACTGCATATTTGTTTGATCTGTATAAGCAGAAAAATTCTCAAACAAATGAAAGAAAGGCTACATTAGATCGTGGTAAACAGCACAATGAAAGAAAGGCTACATTAGATCGTGGTAAACAGCAATCTCGGCCAGTGAATCAATTTCCAGACTTGAGACAGTTTGCAGATCCAGAACCCCTTGAATGAAGGGGTGGCCAGGTTCCACTGAGGAAGGATCTTGATAAGACACCCAATGGTTTTGCTGTTACCCTTTCTCCAGTTCTTCCCCAGAGGGACCTACGGCCTTTTACAAGGGTAACTGTACACTGGGGAAAAGGAAATAATCAGACTTTTCGGGGTCTGCTGGATACTGGTTCTGAGTTGACACTGATCCCAGGGGATCCCAAGAAACATTGTGGCCCTCCAGTTAAAGTAGGGGCTTATGGAGGGCAGGTGATTAATGGAGTTTTGACTGATGTCCGACTCACAGTAGGTCCACTAGGTCCCCGGACACATCCTGTGGTGATTTCCCCAGTTCCAGAATGTATAATTGGGATAGATATACTCAGAAATTGGCAGAATTCTCATATTGGTTCCCTGAACTGTAGAGTGAGGGCTATTATGGTTGGAAAGGCCAAATGGAAGCCTTTAGAGTTGCCTCTGCCAAAGAAAATAGTGAATCAAAAACAGTATCGTATTCCTGGAGGAATTGCAGAAATTACTGCCACTATCAAGGACTTGAAAGATGCAGGGGTGGTGGTTCCTACCACATCTCCGTTTAACTCTCCTATTTGGCCAGTGCAGAAAACAGATGGATCATGGAGAATGACAGTTGATTATCGAAAACTAAATCAGGTAGTAACTCCAATTGCAGCTGCTGTACCAGATGTAGTTTCGTTACTTGAGCAAATTAACACATCTCCTGGCACCTGGTATGCGGCTATTGATCTGGCAAATGCCTTCTTCTCAGTACCTATCCATAAGGACCACCAGAAGCAATTTGCTTTTAGTTGGCAAGGCCAACAGTATACCTTCACAGTTTTGCCTCAAGGATATATTAACTCTCCTGCCCTGTGTCATAATTTAGTTAGAAGGGATCTTGATCATTTGGATCTTCCATAAAATATCACATTGGTGCACTATATTGATGACATTATGCTGATTGGACCAAGTGAGCAGGAAGTAGCAACCACTTTGGACTCATTGGTAACACATATGCGTATCAGAGGATGGGAAATAAATCCAACCAAAATTCAAGGACCATCTACCTCAGTGAAATTCTTAGGAGTCCAGTGGTGTGGAGCATGCAGAGATATTCCTTCTAAGGTGAAAGATAAGTTATTGCACCTGGCCCCTCCTACAACCAAGAAAGAAGCACAACGTTTAGTGGGTCCATTTGGATTCTGGAGACAACACATCCCTCACTTGGGTGTGTTACTTAGGCCTATTTACCAAGTGACTAGGAAAGCTGCTAGCTTTGTGTGGGGCCTGGAACAGGAGAAGGCCCTTCAACAGGTCCAGGCTGCTGTGCAGGCTGCTCTACCACTTGGACCATATGGCCCAGCAGACCCGATGGTACTTGAGGTGTCTGTGGCTGATAGAGATGCTGTTTGGAGCCTCTGGAAGGCCCCTGTAGGTGAATCACAGAAAAGACCTTTGGGATTTTGGAGCAAAGCTCTACCATCATCTGCAGACAACTATTCTCCCTTTGAAAAACAGCTCTTGGCCTGCTTTTGGGCCTTAGTGGAAACTGAACGTTTGACAATAGGACACCAAGTTACTATGCGACCTGAACTACCCATCATGAGCTGGGTACTATCAGACCCTGCAAGTCATAAAGTGGGACGCGCACAGCAGCAGTCTATTATCAAATGGAAGTGGTATATATGTGATCGGGCCAGAGCAGGTCCTGAAGGCACAAGCAAGTTACATGAAGAAGTTGCTCAAATGCCTATGGTTTCTACTCCTGTTACAATGCCATCTGCTGCCAAGCATGCACCTATAGCCTCATGGGGTGTTCCCTATGATCGACTGACCGAAGAGGAGAAGACTTGGGCCTGGTTTACTGATGGCTCTGCACGTTATTCAGGCACCACCCAGAAGTGGACAGCTGCAGCATTACAACCCCTTTCTGGGACAACCTTGAAAGACACAGGTGAAGGGAAATCTTCACAGTGGGCAGAACTTAGAGCAGTACACATGGTATTACAGTTTGTTTGCAAGAAGAAATTGCCAGATGTACGATTATTCACTGACTCATGGGCTGTAGCCAATGGATTAGCTGGATGGTCAGGAACTTGGAAAGATCACAATTGGAAAATTGGTGAGAAAGACATCTGGGGAAGAAGTATGTGGATAGATCTCTCCAAATGGGCAAAGGATGTGAAGATATTTGTGTCCCATGTAAATGCTCACCAAAAGGTGACTTCAGCTGAGTAGGAGTTCAATAATCAAGTGGATAAGATGACCCGTTCTGTGGACAGTCAGCCTCTCTCCCCAGCCATCCCTGTCATTGCTCAATGGGCACATGAACAAAGTGGCCATGGTGGTCGAGATGGAGGTTATGCTTGGGCTCAGCAACATGGGCTTCCACTCACCAAGGCTGACCTGGCTACAGCTGCTGCTGATTGCCAGATCTGCCAACAGCAGAAACCAACACTAAGTCCCAGATATGGCACCATTCCTCGAGGTGACCAGCCAGCAACCTGGTGGCAGGTTGACTACATTGGACCACTTCCTTCGTGGAAAGGACAGCGTTTTGTTCTTACTGGAGTAGATACTTATTCTGGTTATGGATTTGCCTTTCCTGCACGTAATGCCTCTGCTAAAACCACCATTCACGGATTGACAGAATGCCTTATCTATCGTCATGGTATTCCACACAGTATTGCTTCTGACCAAGGAACTCATTTCACAGCCAGAGAAGTACGACAGTGGGCCCACGATCATGGAATTCACTGGTCTTACCACGTTCCCCATCATCCTGAAGCAGCTGGTCTGATAGAAAGA
The DNA here is from genome assembly GCF_000001635.26 of Mus musculus. Classification (NCBI taxonomy): domain Eukaryota; kingdom Metazoa; phylum Chordata; class Mammalia; order Rodentia; family Muridae; genus Mus; species Mus musculus. Next base: position 20,317,807 of record NC_000073.6, on the reverse strand, counting down.
TGGAACGGCCTTTTAAAGACGCAGTTACAGTGCCAATTAGGTGGTAACAGCTTGGAAGGCTGGGGTAGAGTTCTTCAGAAGGCAGTATATGCTTTGAATCAGCGCTCGATATATGGTACAGTTTCACCCATAGCCAGGATTCATGGGTCCAGGAATCAAGGGGTGGAAAAAGGAATAGTTCCACTTACTATCACTCCTAGTGACCCTCTAGGAAAATTTTTGCTTCCTGTCCCCATAACTCTAGGTTCTGCTGGCCTAGAAGTTTTGGCTCCAGAGAGGGGAGTGCTCCTACCAGGAGGTACAACAAACATTCCATTGAACTGGAAGCTCAGACTTCCCCCTGGTCATTTTGGGCTTCTAATGCCCTTAAACCAACAGGCTAAAAAAGGAATAACAGTGTTAGGAGGGGTGATAGATCCAGATTACCATGGGGAAATTGGATTACCTCTTCACAATGGTGGTAAGCAAGATTATGTCTGGAGTGTAGGAGATCCCTTAGGGCATCTCTTAGTACTACCATGTCCTGTGATTAAAGTCAATGGGAAACTACAACAGCCTAATCCAAGCAGGATGACAAAGGACACAGACCCATCAGGAATGAAGGTATGGGTCAATCCTCCAGGAAAAGAGCCAAGACCTGCTGAGGTTCTGGCTGAAGGAGAAGGAAATACAGAATGGGTAGTAGAGGAAGGTAGTTATAAATACCAATTAAGGCCACGTAACCAGTTGCAGAAACGAGGATTATAAAGTAATATGAATGCCCATTGTAAATTTACTAATGCGTTTGCGATTGTACGAGGGATAGTTATATTGAAAGACCCCCGAAGGGAGACCCTCACTCAAGCATTTAAGCCCCGGGACAGCCGCGGACCCAAGAAGACACTGAGACCGTACTCAAAATGTAGAAGGCAAGATTTTATAGAACAACAGCAAGAAAGCACATGGAACATAGACCAGAGCTCTGGGGTCGAAACTCATGCACCTAGTGGTGTAGAGGAGAATCGACGGCCAGCCAAAATTTTTCACAGGCTTATATAGTAAAACTCAAAGGGGGGAGAGCTGGGCAGGGAAAGTACAAGTTTACATCACTAGGGGGTTCTGCCAAGGGACAAGGGGTTTTGCCAAGGGAATCTACGTAACTAAGGGGTCATGTCCTATCATTTGGCAATGTACCCGGTTCATTTTGAGGTTGTTCCAGGAGGCCCTTATCTCAAAAATGTTCTTGGAACAGTTTTTAGTTGGGAGGGTTCGAACTTTAGGGTGAGGAGTTCAGGAATGCATTCTGGGGTGAAGAGTTTAGGAGTGTTCCAGGAACAATTTCTAGATGGGAGGGGTCGGGCTCTGGGGTGAAGAAGAGTTCAGTAAAAATTTTTATTCTTCATTCCCCACTTCTTCTAGGAGATAGCTCTAATCTTAGAGCGAGTTTTCAACCTCCTGAAGGACCCGATATTGTTGTCTTAGGACCATAACTTGGACTGCGTTTATCCTTTCTCTAATAAAAGCTACTAACTTATTAAGGATGCATGGGCCAAAAGTAAGCAAAAGCATAAGTGTAATTAAAGGTCCTGCTATAGTGGAGAGGAGAGTGGTGAGCCAAGGGGACTTATTAAACCAGCTTTCAAACCATCCTTGTTGGCTTTCTCTTTCTCTTTTACGTATATCTAGGCGTTCTCTAAGTTTAGCCATAGAATCTTTGATTACTCCTGAATGGTCAACATAAAAACAACATTCTTCTTTTAAGGCAGCACAGAGTCCTCCTTCTTTAAGGAATAATAAGTCTAATCCCCTTCTATTTTGCAGCACCACTTCGGACAGGGAAGTTAAAGATTCTTCTAATTTGGTTATAGACTGTTCTATAGTTCTAAGATCAATATCCATAGCTGCACGTAGTTCTTCATAGTATTGGGGGGTCTTAATTAAGGCAGCGGTTCCTGTACCTACTCCAGCTGCTACTCCCAATCCTAATAGAACTGCCAAAGTTAAGGTAACGGGTTCTCTTTTCCAGCGGACCCGATGTTCAAATTTATCTAAAAAAGAGCTATCATCATGATACAAGAGTCTAGGAATAAGCTGAACCAAAATGCAGAAATCTTTGGAACTATTAAAAACAGACATAAACACACAAGGAGTGAGACTGGTATTGCAAGCCCACACTGTGTCTAGGGGAGGTACCAAATACTGACCACTTTTGCTAGACTGGATGTTCTGGGTCTGATTACAGAGGTGCCCTTTATCCTGAGGTACCCGGCCCAGACAAAGCCCTCTTCCTGAAACTGCTGCTAGAGTCAGCTTTCTGTTTTCTCCCCAAAGGCATTGAGAATGATCTGAAGTAGTATTATAAGTCCTGATCTGAGCTATTCCTTCATAATAAGGGGGGCTAGAGGCATAGCATAACCAGCATGATTGAGTCATATTAGGGTTAGTTCTATTTAGAACTAAAAAAGCTCCTTGGACTAGACTGACCAGACGGTCCTCTGTTCCTAGGGGTGGTGGGGAAGCCAAGGTAGGCTTTATGAGGAGAGTATTAGTTCCTAGGGAGGGTACCACTGTGTTGGGCTGTGGAGTTGGTGGAGCTGGTACAGTCGGGACCTTTGGGGGAGCCAGTACGACTGGGGGCCCCTGTTCTATAAGGACCTTGTTGGGCCCTACGAGTGTCACTGCCGGGTCTCTGTCAGTCTGATCGTGAAAATGAACCCAGGATCTCTTAGTGGAATGTATACTCGCCAACCCCACCTATTTCCTTTAAGCCAACTTAGACGGTGTTGTTTTCCGTTCTCGGTGAACCTTATACGTAGGGGGTTGCAGTATTTATCTTTGCATGGTCCTGAGGGAGCTCTGTTTTTAAAAGCGCACCCACTCTCTTGATATTTATAGGGGTTTCTTTCTCCTTCGTTTGACTTATCATAGCCACTACCTCGTTTTACCGTGATTAGGTCCCATTTAGTGGAGGGCTTCCAGTAAGCATCCCCTGTCGTTTCACATGTCCATTTACCACAAAAGTAATCTGATGCCCCCCTGCATTCTTGTTGAAGCCTCTTGCTCTGACCCTGACCAGGGCAAACATAAAAATGTGCAGCTCTAAGATTAGCTCGGTAGAACTGCCCCGAACACCCATATGTGCTCCCTATCCCATTTGGGACACACCGCTCCTCAGGGGGTGGGTTGCTAAGATCAGTATGATCTGAGAGGTCCCAATTGGGGGATCCTGCCACTAACTTACAGACGTCAGGCGTGAGATCAGGCCACCAAGTCCAGAGGGGATGGACTGCAGTGGTTGCCCATACAATGTTTCCCTTTTCATTAAGCACCTCCCAGGACTGTTGAATTGGAGCATGAGGGTTAAGGTTCCCTAGGTCTAGAGTGGCGCCTGCGACGCAGACGAAGCTTAAGAGGATTGTCAGTGGCTGCCACTGTCCAATTGTCGTCGTGGTTTTTTTCATCTTGGCTGGCGGTCCTCTTGACGTGGGAGGCGTGGATCCAGGAGGCGATTCCATCAACTTTTACCGCAGTAGGGGTTGTCAGTAACACCAAATAGGGTCCCTTCCACCGTGGCTCAAGGCTGCCGGTTCTATGCCGCCTGACCAAGACTTTGTCTCCAACTCGGAACCCGTGGGGTACTGCGGTGGTCCCTGGGGTATAGGCTGCTTTCAGTTGGTCCCAAATCTGGGTTCTAATCACTTCTAGGGCCTTTAAATGAATAAGCAAAGAGGAGGGTAAGACAGGGTCAGAGTCGGAAACTAATGTTCTACCAGCTTCCATTAAGGGGGGAGGTCCTCCATACAGAACTTCAAAAGGAGTGAGCCCGAAACGTCCAGGAGTGTTCCGGGCTCGGAAGAGCGCAAGAGGGAGGAGAGCCACCCAGTCTTTCCCGCCGGTCTCAATGGCTAATTTAGTCAAGGTCTCTTTTAAGGTCCTATTCATCCTCTCTACCTGTCCTGAGCTTTGAGGGCGGTAAGCACAGTGTAATTTCCAATCGATGCCCAACTGAGTGGCCAAGCCCTGACTTACCTGGGCAACAAAGGCTGGTCCATTGTCGGACCCGATTACCTTAGGGATTCCAAATCTTGGCAGGATTTCTTCAAGGATCTTCTTGGCCACAATCTGGGCAGTCTCTGTTTTAGTGGGAAATGCCTCGACCCATCCTGAAAAGGTGTCTACAAATACTAACAGATACTTGTTACCATACATTCCAGGTTTAACTTCAGTAAAATCTACCTCCCAATACACTCCAGGACGGTCTCCCCGTTGTCTCTTTCCAGGTTCTCTGTAGGCTTTAGTTGCATTAGTGAATGCACATGGTTTGCAGGAGTCTATAATCTTTTGAGCCACTGACTTCAGGCTGGGGACTTGGTATTGGGAATTTTTAATTAGTCTCATCATTTTTTCAACTCCCAGGTGGGTGAATTGGTGTAGTCCTTTCACAAATTTTATTCCTTCTTCGGGAGTTAATTCTATTTTCCCTTCAAAAAAATATGGGAAGGGATCTCTGGTCCACCATAGCTCTTTTATGTTATACCTCTCGTCCTCAGTGCTTTTGGGCGGATCACCTTTTTCAGTTAAGATCATGGCCCCTTGAGCAACTTGTTTTGCTACTGAGTCTGCCATTCGGTTGCCCCTGGCCACCAAGTCTTCTCCTCTTTGGTGGCCGGGGCAGTGGATGATGGCTACCTTCTTAGGTGCATGTATGGCTTCCAACAGGGCCAGAATTTCTTCTTTGTTTTTAATGTCTTTACCAGCCGAGGTTAATAGCCCTCGCTGCCTGTAGATGGCCCCATGGATGTGTGCAGTAGCAAAAGCATAGCGGCTGTCAGTGTAGATGTTAACGATCTTACCTTTAGCCTCTCGGAGGGCTTGTATAAGCGCTATAAGTTCAGCCTTTTGTGCCGACGTTTCTTCAGGCAAAGCGCTTGCCCAAATTACCTTTTTCCCGTCTACCACCGCAGCTCCAGCCTTTCGCTTCCCCTCTATCAGGAAACTGCTGCCGTCCATGTACCAACTGGGAGCTCCAGGCCAGGGTTGGTCAGTCAGGTCACTTCTGGTCCCAGTTTCTTCAGCGAGGATGTCCATACATTGATGTACTGGGACGGAATCATTTGTTAGAGGGAGAAGGGTAGCTGGGTTGAGGATGGCAGGGGGCGCAAAGGTTACACGCTCATTTAGCAGCAGGCTCTGATAGTGTGTCATTCGGGCATTTGTCATCCATCTGTCAGGTGGCTGCCGCACGATACTTTCTAAGGCATGAGGGGCCACAACAGTCACCTGTTGTCCCATTGTCAATTTGTCAGCATCTTTGATCAACAGGGCTACTGCTGCAATAGCTTTCAGACATGTGGGCCATCCACTAGCAACAGGATCTAATTTTTTTTGACAAATAGGCTACAGGTCTCTTCCAGGGTCCCAGTGCTTGTGTCAACACTCCCCTGGCTACACCCGCTCTCTCGTCCACATATAGGACGAAAGGCTTAGTCAAGTCTGGTAATGCTAGCGCGGGGGCAGTCATTAGAGACGACTTGATAGCCTCAAAAGCTCTTTGGTGTTCTTCTTTCCACTCGAAAGGAACCCCTTCCTTAGTCAAAGGATATAGAGGTGCTGCTAGGGTTGCAAAGCCTGGAATCCAGAGTCTACAAAAGCCAGCAGTCCCCAGAAACTCACGTACCTGCCGTGGGGTAGTTGGCGATGGGATCATCATAACAGTCTTCTTCCGGGCCTCTGTGAGCCATCTTTTGCCCCCTCGGAGGGTATACCCCAGGTAGGTTACCTCAGTTTGACAGATTTGTGCCTTCTTAGCCGAAACTCGATACCCCAAGTCACTCAGTTCTGCGAGGAGCCTCTCAGTTCCCTGGTGACACAGCTCCTTCGAGGCCGCCGCAACCAAGAGATCATCCACATACTGTAGTAGGGTAAGCTGAGGGTTTCGAGCGCGAAAAGGCGCGAGATCCCGATGGAGGGCCTCGTCAAACAGGGTGGGGGAATTTTTGAACCCCTGTGGTAGCCTAGTCCAAGTTAGTTGACCAGTCTGTCCGCCCTCTGGGTCCCTCCATTCAAAAGCAAACAGGAGCTGACTCTTAGGGTGCAAACGCAGGCAAAAGAAGGCATCTTTTAAGTCCAGAACTGTATACCATGTTCTCTCAGGTGGGAGAGAGCTTAATAAATTGTACGGGTTCGGGACTGTGGGGTGAATGTCCAGGACCCTTTTGTTAACCTCCCGGAGGTCTTGTACCGGGCGATAGTCATTGGTCCCTGGTTTTCGAACCGGCAGAAGTGGTGTATTCCAGGGGGACTGACAGGCCACTAAAACTCCTTGGCCCAGCAACCTCTGGATATGAGGCCGGATGCCTTCTCTAGCTTCCTTGCTCATGGGGTATTATTTTACCGAAATGGGGGTGGCATCAGCTTTAAGTTCTACCACAACCGGAGGCACTTGTTTAGCCAACCCCATTCCTGCTTGTTCTGCCCAGACATTGGGGAACGCAGTTAGCCAACCTGAAGAGACTGCATTTTTGGGTTGCTCTTCATGCAACCGATACTCTTCCTCTGTGTTGAGGACAAGGCAGGCAACAGGGGCCTTTCCCCAGCTTACTTGTGGGCCTTCTGAAGTAAATTGGACTTGAGCCTTTAGTTTGGTTAGCAGATCGCACCCCAAGAGGGGAGCAGGGCACTCAGGTATCACCAGAAAGGAGTGGGTCACTATATTCTTGTCTATCTGAAGAGCTCGTTTGGTCGTCCAGGGGTAAAATTTACTACCAGTGGCTCCAATTACCATGGTCTTTTTGGAGCCCAGCTTGCCTAGGGGGTTAGTGAGTACTGAATGCTCTGCTCCGGTGTCTATCAGGAAGTTGACAGGGGTCCCCTCCACGGACAAAGTTACCCTAGGCTCAGGGAGGGGGTCTGAGCCCCGACTTCCCTAATCATCTTCTAGGGTCAGGACCTTGGATCGCTCCCGCTTTTTAGGGCAATCTCTAGCCCAGTGTCCTTTCTCTTTGCAATAGGCGCATTGGTCTTTTTCCAGTGGTATCTTTCTGCCACCTGGCGGTTTCACTTCCCTGTTGCCCAGGAGCCCTATTTTACCTTTTCCCGACTGTCTATCATTTACAACTGCGGCCAAAATTTTACTCAGATTTCTCTCCTGACGGCGATCCCGTCTATTTTCCCTCTCCTCTATTTCTTTCTTCTCTCTCTCCTGCCTCTCTTCTTCTGTTTCCCTCTTATGATAGACTTTCTCTGCTTCTTTTACTAAATCTTGGAGCGTATGATCTTGGAGCCCCTCCAGCCTTTGCAGCTTTTTTTTAATGTCGGGAGCGGACTGACCAATGAAGGCCATGGCTACAGCGGCTCTCTGCCCCTCTGACAAGGGGTCAAAAGGGGTGTATCTCCTATATGCCTCCATTAGACGCTCAAGGAAGACTGAGGGTGGTTCAGTCTGCCCCTGCAAGACCTCTCTTATCTTAGCCAAATTGGTGGGCCGTCTAGCGGCTCCTCGGAGACCTGCCACTAGAGTCCGGCGATAGACAAGGAGGCATCCCCTACCTTCCGCGGTGTTGTAGTCCCAGTTGGGGCGGTTCAAGGGAAAAGCCTCGTCCACGAGGTTAGGGAGGGCAGTGGGTGTGCCGTCTTCTCCCAGAACATTTTTTCTCGCCTCCATCAGGATTCTTTCTCTTTCTTCTGTGGTAAAAAGAACCTGCAAAAGCTGCTGACAATCATCCCAAGTGGGTTGATGGGAGAACATAAGTGACTCAAGGAGCCCAGTAAGTCCAGAGGGGTTCTCTGAGAAGGGAGGGTGGTTAGTTTTCCAATTGTATAAATCAGAAGAGGAAAAAGGCCAATACTGTAAAGGAATGAGATCATTAGGTCCTGGTGCTGGCCCTCCTACAGGTGCTCTGAGTGGCAAGGCAACTGTTGAGTCTGGCCCCCCTTCCTCCCCCGGGCTTCGGCCTCGGCGACTCCAAGTCCCCCCCCCCGCCGGTCCCTGAGCCCCTCTCACTACTGGTCCCTGTGGTGGGGCAGCTGCAGGTGGCTGTTGGGGCAAGGGGAAAGGGGGAGGTTGGGAGTCCATCCAGAGGAGGTCGTCAATCTCTGGATAGATCTTGGGGGGTGCTGATGGGCCGGACTTTCCAGCTGCATCAGACTGGGCAACCGCTACCGTCAGCTTCGAAGAGTTTGGGGTCCAAGGCTTGACCCATGGAGGTGGGAATTGGACGAGATTCTGCCAGGTCACAATGTAGGGGATCTGATCAGGGTGACCCCCTTCCTCCTGAAAAACAATTTGCCTGACGGCGGCGATTAGTGACAAGTCAAAAGCACCCTCAGGTGGCCAGCCCACTCCAAACGTTGGCCACTCAGAGGCGCAAAAGGTCTGCCACGGACCCTTTCTGACCTCCACCGACTGGTTGTGGGCTCTGACCCGCACCTCCTTCCAATGCTCCAGAGTCAGAGAAAGGGGAGTGGACACAGATTGTCCCATTTCTAGAAAAACAGTAGTCACAACAAGAGCGGACACGAGACTAAGACAAAAAAGAAACCAGAAACGGCGGCGACTCTGCGTCGACCACAAGCAACTCAAAGAATTAGATGGCCTCTCTAAGGCCGGCCGATTGAGACCCTCTGCACGAGGTGGGACTCGAACCCACGATCCCATGACCAAACGCGAGGTGGGACTCCAACCCACGGTCTCGCAACAAGGCGCGAGGTGGGACTCAAACCCACGATCTCGCAACCCCAAATGGTCTCTTGGCCTCCAAAGGGGTCCACCAGGTGTCCCTGGTCCTCCCCTGTTCCTCCTGGGACGTCTCCCAGGGTGAACGGATGGTGGACACCTGGACACGTCTATCCTTATCCACCCCGTGTTCCCTCTCGGAGCGCGGTCTCACTGAGCGTCCGCAAAACCGAAACTGCGATCGCACCAAACTTAGAAACAGAACACAGACATCAGGACAAAACAGAACAAAGAATCTTACCTCTAAGTGGGTCTAGGACCTCTGGGTGGTCGCGCTAATTCCCGGCCAATGCACCAAAATGAAAGACCCCCAAAGGGAGACCCTCACTCAAGCATTTAAGCCCCGGGACAGCCGTGGACCCAAGAAGACACTGAGACCGTACTCAAAATGTAGAAGGCAAGATTTAATAGAACAACAGCAAGAAAGCACATGGAACATAGACCAGAGCTCTGGGGTCGAAACTCATGCACCTAGTGGTGTAGAGGAGAATCGATGGCCAGCCAAAATTTTTCACAGGCTTATATAGTAAAACTCAAAGGGGGGAGAGCTGGGCAGGGAAAGTACAAGTTTACATCACTAGGGGGTTCTGCCAAGGGACAAGGGGTTTTGCCAAGGGAATCTACGTAACTAAGGGGTCATGTCCTATCATTTGGCAATGTACCCGGTTCATTTTGAGGTTGTTCCAGGAGGCCCTTATCTCAAAAATGTTCTTGGAACAGTTTTTAGTTGGGAGGGTTCGAACTTTAGGGTGAGGAGTTCAGGAATGCATTCTGGGGTGAAGAGTTTAGGAGTGTTCCAGGAACAATTTCTAGATGGGAGGGGTCGGGCTCTGGGGTGAAGAAGAGTTCAGTAAAAATTTTTATTCTTCAATATCATGTTAGGCGTATTTACAACCTTGTTATTGTTTCATGTGAACATGAGATATTATTTGTGTCAAGTTGACAAGGGGTGGATTGTAGTGGTTATTCCTGGTTGTCAACTTGACAATATTTGGAATGAACTACAATCCGGAATTGGAAGGCTCACCAGTGACCCTTATCTGGAGGCTTGGAGATCCTTATCTGGATCTTGGTTTGAAGATCTTGAGCCACAGTGGCTATGGATTCCAGAAGATTGAATCTCCAAGTTTAAGGAACACACCTTTAATCTGTGCTACACCTTTCATCTGGGATTAAAGGTGTGGCGGAACACACCTTTAATCTGGGCTACACCTTCTGCTGGAGACAATATAAGGACATTGGAAGAAGGGAGTCTAGCTCTTGCTCCTGCTCCTTCGCCTGCTTGCTACGTGAGACTGAGTAACTGCTAGATCCTTGGACTTCCATTCACAGTTGCGACTGAACAATTGTTGGGAATTGGGCTGCCGACTGTAAGTCAACAATAAATTCCTTTACTATCTAGAGACTATCCATAAGTTCTGTGACTCTAGAGAACCCTGACTAATACAGCCGGGTATAGTAGCCTGGGCTGGCATTTGTGTTCTCTTAGTGTCTGTATAACATCTGTCCAGGTTCTTCTGGCTTTCATAGTCTCTGGTGAAAAGTCTGGTGTAATTCTGATAGGTCTGCCTTTATATGTTACTTGACCTTTCTCCCTTACTGCTTTTAATATTCTATCTTTATTTAGTGCATTTGTTGTTCTGATTATTATGTGTCGGGAGGAATTTCTTTTCTGGTCCAGTCTATTTGGAGTTCTGTAGGCTTCTTGTATGTTCATGGGCATGTCATTCTTTAAGTTTGGGAAGTTTTCTTCTATAATTTTGTTGAATATATTTGCTGGCCCTTTAAGTTGAAAATCTTCATTCTCATCAACTTCTATTATCCGTAGGTTTGGTCTTCTCATTGTGTCCTGGATTTCCTGGATGTTTTGAGTTAGGATCTTTTTGCGTTTTGTATTATCTTTGATTGTTGTGCCGATGTTATCTATGGAATCTTCTGCACCTGATATTCTCTCGTCCATCTCTTGTAATCTGTTGCTGATGCTCGCGTCTATGGTTCCAGATTTTTTTCCTCGGTTTTCTATCTCCAGCGTTGCCTTGCTTTGGGTTTTCTTTATTGTGTCTACTTCCCTTTTTAGGTCTAGTATGGTCTTGTTCATTTCCATCACCTGTTTGGATGTGTTTTCCTGTTTTTCTATAAGGACTTCTACCTGTTTGGTTGTGTTTTCCTGTTTTTCTTTAAGGACTTGTAAATCTTTAGCAGTGTTCTCCTGTATTTCTTTAAGTGAGTTATTAAAGTTCTTCTTGATGTCCTCTACCATCAACATGAGATATGCTTTAAATCTGAGTCTAGCTTTTCGGTTGTGTTGTGGTGCCCAGGACTAGGTGGGGTGGGAGTGCTGCGTTCTGATGATGGTGAGTGGTCTTGATTTCTGTTAGTAGGATTCTTATGTTTTCCTTTCGCCCTCTGGTATTCTCTGGAGCTGTGCAGGATACACTGGTGGGGTCCTGAAGCCAAGATGCCTGTGCAGGATACACTCAGCAGGATCCCGGAACCAAGATGTCTGCTGCCGATGCTCAGGCAAAGTGCTCCCACACCGGGCAGATCCCAATCCTCAGAATTCTTAAGATTGCGTGGCTGGTGTTGTGGGTATCTGGCGGTAGTCAGCCGACTGTGCGCCCTAGCTACCCTGGTGCTGCTCGGACCGGAAGGGGCTTGTGCCCTTACTCAGACCGGGTTTTCTGCTTTCCTAACTAATGCAGTCTCAGGTCCTGCGCGATTGGATTGGAGCAGATGCTGTGTTCCACTCACCAGAAGTCTTAAGATCGCTTGGCGGGTGTTGTGGGTAGCTGGCGGTAGTCAGACGACTGTGCGCCCCAGCTACCTCGGTGCTGCTCTGACCGGTAAAGGGTAAATATCTTTTTAAAATACAGGAAGACAGGATCAAATAGGCCTTTAAAAGGAAACAAATAAATATGAAAGAATACAGGAAAATGCAATCAAACAGGTGAAGGAAATGAATAAAACTGTTCAGGACCTGAAAATGGAAATAAACGTAATAAGAAAACAAAAAAGGAGCCAACCCTGGAGAAATAAAACCTAGAAAATAGAATTACAAGCCACAAGCATCATCAACAGAATACAAGAGAAAGAAGAGAGAAGCTCAGCCATCAGAGATACAACAGAAGAAATTGCTGTATAGGTCAAAGAAAATGTCAAATAAATTGATTCTAATACAATACACTCAGAAAATTTGGGACACTAGGAAAAGACAAAAACTAAGAATAATAGAAATAAAGGAAGAAGAACCCCAGCTCAAAGGCACAGAAAATATACCCAACAAAATTATAGAACAAAACACCCCTAACCTAAAGAAAGAGATGACTATAAAACTACAAGAACCAAAATAGATTGGATAGGAAAGAAAATCCTGCCACCACATAATAAAACACTAAATGTACATAACAAAGAAAGAAATTTAAAAGATGAAGGGGAGAAAAGGACAAGTAACATATAGGGTAGACCTTTTAGAATTATACATGACTTCACATTAGAGGCTCTTGTGAGGAGCCGCCCTTGCAATCGCCATTACAAGATGGCGCTGATATCCAGTGTTCTAACTGGTAAACATATATTCTGCAATGTGCTAGGGTATTTTTCCATTCCTTGTGCCCTGCCTGTCCCGTGGTGTCATCTGGGCTGATAGTGAGCAGTTAATCAAGAGCTGACACATCACACAGAGGGGTATTTAGCAGCTCCATTTTCCGGGTTCGGGTCTTCCTGAGAAGTAAGCAATAAAGCTTTGCCTTAGAAGGATCTGGTTGTCCGAGTGTGTTTTGCTGGCGAAACATTACAAGGACAAGAAGTGATGCTGATAACCCGGGAACTATATCATCACCAGGCACTGAAAGGAGACCCCCGTTTCACACGGGGCAGATTCAGAACTACGGGACAATACAGCTCCAGGCACTGCTGCAAAGCAAGGTTTTACATCATAAAGTTGAGAAGTAATATACAAGTTTTGTTTTCTATTCATAGAAAAGCTTACTTAAACAATGAATCTAAACTATACATACACCACTAATTTTCTCTCATTTCTCTTCTCTCTCCAATATATCTCAAGTCATGCTTCATGTTCACTTTCTATTTTATTTTTTATTAAAAATAGCATTTTCTAACACAGTAGATCTTGATAACTGTTTCTTCTCTCTTTTTTCCTCTAAGTTTCTAAACATTTTCCCTCTGATCCAGATCATTATGAAACTAACAGGCTTCGATGGGAAAATAATGAAATGATGAATGTTCATAAAAAATCAATAAAAAATTAAAACTATTTCTAATAAGATAAAACAAAAACTAACACATCAAAGGTGGACAGGACCCTTACAGTTTCTATCTACAACCTGTAACTAACCCTGTGTCACAGCTCTCCATACCCAAATCCTGCCAGGAGAGAACTGTTCTCCCAGGAGTGATGAGATACACCTAAGATCACAGACTCACAGTGTAGAAGAAGGACAAGCTCCAGTCAGAGACAGCAAGACCAGCTAACACCAGAGATAACCAAATAGTGAGAGAAAAACAAAAGAACCTAAGCAAGAGAATCCAAGGCTATTTGGCATCATCAGAACCCAGTTCTCCAACAGAGCAAGCCCTGGATACCCTAACCTAAACAAAGAGAAGCCCAAAAACATAAAAGAAGTCTACAGAACCCCAAATAGATTGGACCAGAAAAGAAATTGTTCCCATCACATAATAATCAAAACATCAAATACACACACACACAAAAAGAAAGCATATTAAAATCAGTAAGGGGGAAAGGTCAGGTAACATATGAAGGCAGACCTATCAGAATTACACCAGACTTTTCACCAGAGACTATAAAAGCCAGAAGATCCTGGACAGAGGTCATACAGACCCTAAGAGAACAAAAATGCCAGCGGAGGCTACTATACCCAGCAAAACTCTCAATTTCCATAGATGGAGAAACCAAGATGATCCATGACAAAAACAAATTTACACAATATCATTTCACAAATCCAGCCCTACAAAGGATAATATATGAAAAACTCCAACACAAGGAGGGAAACTAGCCCCTAGGAAAAAAACAAGAAAGTAATATTTCAACAAACCCAAAAGAAGATAGTTATACAAACATAATCCCACCTCTAACAACAAAAATAACAAGAAGAAATAATCAATGGTTCTTAATACCAATGGGCTCAATTCTGCAACAAAAAGACATAGACTAACAGGCTGAATAAGTAAACAGGACCCAGCATTTTGCTGCATAAAGAAAATGCACCTCAGTGAAAAAGACAGACACCACCTCAGAATAAAAGACTGGAAAAAACTTCAAAGCAAAAGATTCTGAGAAATCAGCTCCAACCATGAATCTATTTCCACATCAAAATGATTCCACAAACGTTTTAGTACAGATTTTAACTCTCTACAATGGAATTGTTCACCAGAGGAACCTTTACACAGACTGGCTGACCTGGACCTGTCTCTGTAGACCAACTGGCCTCTTAAATCATAGCTCCATCTTCCTCTGGAGCACTGGGATCAAAGGCATGTACCACCACACTTAGCCCACATCTTGTTATTAAATCACACTACTACTTTGTCTAATTCCATTTCCTGAAGGGGAAGTGGATAACATTCTGTAAATAAAGCACTGTATTTACATGATAATACAACAATTCTTATGTGATTGCTTTTAAGCTATCCAATAAATTGTAGAATCTGCTTAATCTGAAAGGTTATGGTTTCAGGGGAATGTTCACAATGATGGAATCTCATCAACTTGTGTTTTCATCTTCAGTTCTTTTGAGTATTAAAAACAATACAAAACAAACAAGTTATGTAAGTGTTTTATGCATATACCACATACAAACAAACAAAGAAAAATGAGAATGGTCTTCTGTGTCCCAGTTAAAAATAAGTTCTGAATTGAGTAATGACTGTAAAATCTCCCCAGTGTATAAGAAAAGCTGATCTTCAAAACCTAGGAAATACAACATGATATAAAATGTTCTATTGATAAAGGAGCAACTACAGAAAGCTCTTACTTGCTCAAAGGAATCAGAGCCTTTTGATGCAGAACAAAAACCAAAGGCTGCTATGAACATAGTGGAGCATGTGTTCTTATTAACAGTTGGAACATCTTCTGGATATATGCCCAGTGTGGAGAACTGTGCCGTGAGCAATTGCCATTATAAGATGGTGCTGGCTTCCACTGCGCCTAGCTAGTAAACAAGCCTTATGCGCAAGTGCAAGAGTAAATTCACGCCCAGTCACTGCCCATCTCGGGGCGTAGTAATGGGGTGATGGGCGAGCAACTAATCAGGTGCTGTCACGCCACATCAGGTGCTGAAACGTCACGCTTGCGGGCTATATAAGCAGCACCATTTTCCAGTTCAGGGTCTTCCTTATGTTGAAGCAATAAAAGCTTTGCCGTAGAAGGATCCGGTTGTCCGAGTGAATTCTTGCCTGCGAGATACTAACTCGGGCAAGAAGTGGCGCCGAGAAACCCGGGAATTTATCATCACCAGGCCCTGATAGGAGACCCCCCCCCCCGTTTCACGGGGCGGGTTCAGAACTACGGGACACTTTACAGCTCTACAAGGTACGTTCTGTCTTGAACTTTCTCCAGCGTTAGAAGCCTCTCTGTTCCTTTTTACAGGGCTCGTTCTTTTTCTTTTGACTACATACTATTTCCACCAGTGGTATTGCTGGCTGGTTCTCAGTCGTGGTCAGGCCTGGACAGCGACCAGTATGGGGGCCTCCCACTCTGTGGTGACCACCTTACCGTTGGTCCTGAAGCAGTGTGGCTTGAAAGTCGCCACCAAGACACTAGAAGGCTTTGTAAAAGAGGTAGATCGCATAGCACCGTGGTTTGCGTGCTCAGGGACCTTAACTATCCCCTCTTGGGAGAAACTCAAGGGAGATTTAGTTAGGGAACTGGAGAATGGCAAACTTAAAGCAGGAACCATGCCGTTGTGGAAGCTGATAAGATCGTGCTTAAAGGACGAGGAATGTCAACAAGTGATTAAGGCAGGGCAGAGAATTCTGGACGAAATTCAAGACAGTCTATCAGAGGTAGAGCAGGAGAGAGATTAGGAGCAAAACGGACACATGATGCACCAATTAAGCATACAGGCCTTTCCACGGACCTTGAGCCCGAGGAAAAGATAATGTCGGGAAAGTATACCCGGGGTGAGTTTGGAAGGAAGGAGAAAGAAAAAGAGAAGAAGAAAGATCAATCAGCGGAGGTCCCTAGGAGAAGGAACCTATACCCGCCACTATATGAGTTTAAGGAGCTAGCTCTTAGTAGCTCAGAATCAGATGAGGGACTTAGCCCCTCTGAGGAAACGGACTTGGAGGAGGAAGCAGCTCTTTATGAGGGAGAAAGGTACCAGCAAGATAAAATGCAAGCTAATCAGTCCAGAAAAAGGCCAAAAGTGGCTGGCAAAAGCAAGTTTGCTGCTCAGCCTCTGGACTGTCGGCTTCAGGGTCCTAGTGCACCTCTGCCTTATGTGCAGAGGTATCATTCAGACTCATTCATTCCAAAGAGGAACAGAGGAAAATGCAACAGGCATTTCCGGTTTTTGAAGGAGCCGGGAGAGGGCGAGTTCACACTCCGGTGGAGTATATACAGATTAAGGAGCTTGCCAAGTCTGTCCGTAACTATGGAGTCAGCGCCAATTTCACTATAGCACAAGTCGAAATTCTTGCGGCTTCGGCAATGACTCCTGGAGATTGGACAACGGTGGTGAAAGCTGTGGTTCAAAATATGGGGATGTATCTTGAGTAGAAAGCATTATGGCAGGATTTCTGCCAGACACAGGCAAGGTCTAATGCCACCATGGAAGGGGACCAAAGAACGTGGACTTTTGAATTACTTACAGGTCAGAGACAGCATGCTGTTAACCAGACAAATTATCATTGGGGAGCATACGCTCAGATCTCAGCTGCCACTGTTAAGGCGTGGAAAGCACTCTCTAGGAAGGGGGAGGCGAGTGGACATTTGACAAGAATTACCCAGGGCGCAGGGTCATTCTCAGATTTTGTGGCCAGAGTGACAGAGGCAGCAGGGAGGATATTTGGAGACCCAGAGGCAGCTATGACTTTAATTGAACAGCTTGTTTATGAACAAGCTACACAGGAATGCAGATCAGCAATCACACCTAGAAAGAGTAAGGGGTTACAGGACTGGTTAAAGTTTGCCGTGAACTTGGAGAGCCGCTTACTAATGCTGGATTGGCAGCCAATATTCTGCAGGGGTGGAGGTGCTCAGACTCAGCAGAGCTCAAACTTTGCTTTAATTGTGGCAAACCAGGGCATTTAAAAAAGGACTGCAGAGCCCCCATAAAAAGGACAGTGCCAGGGTTGTGTACTCTTACACGCGTTCTCGCAACCGGCCAGGAAAGACGCAACAAACCGTAATCTTCTGTGGCAAAGCTTTATTGCTTACATCTTCAGGAGCCAGAGAGCAAGAGAGCAAGAGAGCAAGAGCAAGAAAGCAAGAAAAAGAACAAGAACAAGAAAGCAAGAGAGAGAAAAAGAACAAGAAAGCAAGAGAGAGAAAAAGAACAAGAGCAAGAAGAACAACAAGAGCAAGAGAGAGAAAAAGAACAAGAACAAGAAAGCAAGAGAAGAGAGAGAAAAAGCAAGAACAAGAGAGAGAAAAAGCAAGAACAAGAGAGAGAAAAAAAGAAGAAGAACAAGAAAGCAAGAGCAAGAAAAAGAACAAGAAAGCAAGAGTGCAAGAGAGAGAAAGAAAGCAAGAAAAAGAACAAGAACAAGAAAGCAAGAGAAGAGAGAAAACAAGAACAAGAGAGAGAGAGAGAAAGAAAGCAAGAAAAAGAACAAGAAAGCAAGAGAGAGAATAGCAAAACCCCGTCCCTTTTAAGGAGAATTATCCTCCGCCTAGGATGTATTACTCCCTGATTGGCTGCAGCCCATCGGCCCAGTTGTCATCACGAGAAAGGCAGAACACATGGCGGGAAAACTGCCCCTGCACGTGTGCAGATTATGTTTACCACTTAGAACACAGCTGGCAGCGCCATCTTATAATGGCAAATGTGAGGGCGGCTCCCAACATCTCCCCCTTTTCTTTTAATAAGAAAATAAGAGCAATAGGCCACCCATATTAATGAGAGTGGAGATAGAGGTCAAATCCCCAGTGTGCAGGTAAAGGAGCCATGTACAGGATTAGCTCTTAG
Organism: Mus musculus; assembly: GCF_000001635.26. Classification (NCBI taxonomy): domain Eukaryota; kingdom Metazoa; phylum Chordata; class Mammalia; order Rodentia; family Muridae; genus Mus; species Mus musculus. Next base: position 20,299,927 of record NC_000073.6, on the reverse strand, counting down.
GCTCACAGGCTTTTACCCAGAGCAACCCTGACCTGCTCCCGTGTCGTTTTACCTGGGGGAAGGGAACTAGGACACTGAACCTTCATGAAAGATGACATGTCTCCCTAGAATAGGCTCATATATGCCGCAGAGCCCTTCTACTGCAGTGCTTAGCCATGGAACTCTCTCGGGCTGCTGAAGCGCACTCACTCTATCCCGTGCAATGAGACTAGCCTCGTGGGGTGCAAGAGCTGAATGGCCAGCGACCTATTGCTTAAGCATAGATAACCATATATCAGGGGAAGCACCATGTTCTAGAGCTGCAAGTGCCTGGGCAATAACCACCTTGTCTCTCCTAGTTTGGGCCTTGAGCTTACAGACCAACCAGAGAAGCAACACTAATCCACAGCAAAGTGTATCTCCAAATAATCCCACCCATACCCATTCTTTAAAGAAGGAAAATGCTGAGGAGATCCAATTGGGTAATCCTTTGATCAGGGACAGGTCCAAGCGCGTGGAGTTGACCTGAAGTCTCAATTCCCGAAGGATCTGTTCAAATTTAGCCGTCCAATTCTGTAACATATACTGAAAAAGACTTTTTGACAAATTAGCTGCCCTAGTAAATTTCTCATACTGAATGGAAGTAACGCATAATGAGAGGTCCCCCAAGCTCCTGACAAACCCTGAGCCAGTCTTGTAAACCTTTGTTCTTTCTTGGGGCTATGGCCGCTCTGCATTCCTGCGTGGCTTGCTCATAAATAAGCTATTCTACCAGAGGTGCGGCTTGCTCTGAATCTCCAAAAATACGCTCTGCTGCCTCTGTCATTCTGGCCACAAAATCTGAGAATGACTCCTGAGGTCCCTGGACGATCTTTGTTAGGTATCCAGTGGCTTCACCTGCTTGGGAGAGCGCCTTCCAGGCCCTAATAGCCTTTTCATCTGATTCAGAACTATTAAGAACTGGCTCCTTGAGCTCACCTAGTGATGAGTATAGGCTCCTTCTCCTAGAGACCTCCGCTGATTGATCTTTTTTCTTTTCCTTCCTTCTAATCTCTCCCCAGGTATTCTTACCTGACCTAAACTTTTCCTCAGGTTCAAGACCCGTGGAAAGGCCTGTATACTTATTTTGTGTACCATATTTCCTCTTTGCTCCTACTCTCTCTCCCCGCTTTACTTCTGATAGATTGCCCTGAATTTCATCCAGAATTTTCAGCCCTGCCTTAACCACTTGATAACATGTGAAAAGGAACAAAAAGACTCCTAACACTAGAGAAAGTTCAAGGCCAAACATACCTTGTAAAGCTATTTCCCACTTTACTTCTGATAGACTGTCTTGAATTTCGTTAGGAAGTTCAAGGCCAGACGTACCTTGTAAAGCTATTTCCCACTTTACTTCTGATAGACTGTCTTGAATTTCGTTAGAAAGTTCAAGACCAGACTTACCTTGTAAAGCTATACTTACGGGTACCCTGTTCCCCAGCTGAAGAGTTCTGAATTCACGCAGTTGAATCCTTCTCAACAGTCTGTTTTACGGGAACACTTCATTACCACCGTTCCCCAGCTGAAGAGTTCTGAATTCACGCAGTTGAATCCTTCTCAACAGTCTGTTTTATGGGAACACTTCATTACCACCGTTCCCCAGCTGAAGAGTTCTGAATTCACGCAGTTGAATCCTTCTCAACAGTCTGTTTTACGGGAACCTTTATGACCTTGACCCGCAGTTCTGGTTCCGGAATGAGGGATCTTCCTTGCGCCGGTGATGGTAACCGTCCCAGGTTTTCTTGTCCCAGGTCTTCTCATCCCGGGTCTTCTCGTCCCGGGTTTCGGCACCAACTCTTACCCGCGTTTCGGCACCAACTCTTACACGCGTTCTCGCGACCGGCCAGGAAGAACGCAACAAACCGGAATCTTCTGCGGCAAAAGCTTTATTGCTTACATCTTCAGGAGCAAGAGAGCAAGAGCCAGAGCAAGAACAAGAGCAAGAGAGAGCAAGAAAGCAAGAAAAAGAACAAGAACAAGAAAGCAAGAGAGAGAAAACAAGAACAAGAGAGAGAGAAAGAACAAGAACAAGAAAGCAAGAGAGAGAGCAAGAGAGAGAAAAAGAACAAGAAAGCAAGAAAGAGAGAAAAAGCAAGAACAAGAGAGAGAGAAAGCAAGAACAAGAGAGAGAGAAAGCAAGAACAAGAGAGAGAAAAAGCACAAGAACAAGAAAGCAAGAGAGAGAGCAAGAGAGAGAAAAAGAACAAGAGCAAGAGAGAAAGCAAGAAAAAGACCAAGAACAAGAAAGCAAGAGAAAGAATGGCAAAACCCCGTCCCTTTTAAGGAGAATTATCCTCCGCCTAGGATGTATTACTCCCTGATTGGCTGCAGCCCATCGGCCCAGTTGTCATCACGAGAAAGGCAGAACACATGGCGGGAAAACTGCCCCTGCACGTGTGCAGATTGTGTTTACCACTTAGAACACAGCTGGCAGCGCCATCTTATAATGGCAAATGTGAGGGCGGCTCCCAACAGTGTACTAAGTGTGGAAAAGGATACCATTGAGCCAAAGATTGTCACTCAATTAGAGATATACGAGGCAGGCTCTTGCAGCCAGGGCCCCCTCAAGTGGTAGAAAATGAGAATGAAGGCATTTCAAAAAACGAGTTTTGGGCCCCCAAGTCCCAGGGCCCCAAAACATATGGGACTCTGATGGGCAACAAGTGGACACCACAGTCCACAGGGCAACAGAAGGCTCGGCTGGATTGGACCTCTGTGCCTCCACCCGATTCATGCTGATGGAAATGATTCTGCTTACTTAATAATGTCTTTAGATTCCAGGCCATCCTTGGAGTTAGTTATAGAAGGGAAACAATTTAAGGGAATTTTAGATACAGGAACAGACAAAAGTATTGTTTCTTCCCACTGGTGGCCAAAAACCTGGCCCGTCACTCAGTCATCACACTCTTTACAAGGGTTAGGCTACCAGTCCTGCCCCACTATTAGCTCCCGTTCTTTGAGATGGCAAGCGCCTGAAGGTCAAATGGGACAATTCACTCCTTATTTCTTACAACTCCCAGTTAATCTCTGGGGGAGAGATATTTTACAGGCAATGGGAATGACCTTGACTAATGAATACTCACCACAAGCTGTTCAAATGATGAGAAAAATGGGCTATACAGAAGGAAAAGGATTAGGGAAAGGAGAGCAGGGTAGGCTTGAACCTATCCCTCAAGAAGGTAATACTGGGAGACAAGGTTTGGGTTTTTTCTAGAAGCGGCTGTTGAGGGTTCCATGCCCATACCATGGCTTACAGAGGAAGCTGTATGGGTTCCTCAATGGCCTCTTTCCTCTGAAAAATTAGAAGCAGCCACAAATTTGATTTCTGAACAGTTACACTTAGGTCATTTAGAGCCCTCTACCTCACCCTGGAATACACCTATTTTCATAATTAAGAAAAAATCAGGCAGATGGCGCTTATTACATGACCTCAGAGCAATTAATGCACAAATGCGCCTGTTTGGGCCAGTTTAGTGAGAGCTACCATTGCTTTCTGCCTTACCAAAAAATTGGGAGATTATAATCATTGATATTAAAGACTGTTTTTTTCTCTATACCTCTGTGCCCTCAAGATAGGCAAAGATTCGCATTTATCATCCCAGCCATTAACCATTTGGAACCTGATCAGTGGTACCAATGGAAGGTTGCACCTCAGGGGATGGCAAATAGTCCTACCATGTGCCAACTGTACATGCAATTGGCACTTAAATCAGTTAGAAATTATTTTCCACCCTTGCTTCTAGCTCTTTATATGGATGACATTCTCATTTGCCATAAAAATCCACAGTTATTGCAAGATGCATACCCTATATTAATACAGACATTAGGGCAATGGGGATTGCAGGTAGCCACCGAGAAGGTGCAAGTTGCTCAAATGGGAACCTTCCTTGGGTCACACATTTATCCTGACAAAATTGTTCCTCAAAAATTAGAAATCTGCAAAGATCAATTACATACCTTAAATGATTTTCAAAAATTGCTGGGAGATATTAATTGGCTGAGACCATTTTTGAAAATTCCATCAGCAAAGTTAAAGCCTTTATTTGATATCTTAGAAGGAGATACTCACATCTCCTCCCATAGAGCACTTACCCCAGCTGCCTGTCAAGCTTTACAAACTATAGAAAAGGCCTTACAAGATGCCCAATTATTACGCGTTGATAAGTTGAAGTCATTTGAATTGTGTGTATTAAAAACCACACAGTTGCCAACAGCAGTCTTGTGGCAAAATGGACCCTTATTGTGGGTCCACCCTAATGCTTCCCCTGCAAAAATCATTGAATGGTACCCTAATGCAGTCGCTCAACTTGCACTTAGGGGAATAAAAGCTGCCATCACTCATTTTGGAGAAGAACCTCATATACTAATTGTGCCTTATACCTCTGCTCAAGTTAGAACCCTGGCAGCAACGACTGATGATTGGGCAGTCTTAGTTACCTCCTATTCAGGAAAAATTGACAATCATTTTCCTAAACATCCAATTTTGCAGTTTACCTTAACTCAAGCCATAGTGTTTCCAGTAATTACAGCCAAACACCCACTTGCAGACGGGGTGGTAGTATATACAGACGGATCCAAATCTGGCATAGGTGCATATGTAATAAATGACCAAGTAACATCCAAAAAATATAATGAGACATCACCCCAGGTTATAGAGTGTTTAGTGGTACTAGAGGTCCTTAACACTTTCCCAGGACCGCTTAATATTATATCTGATTCCTTATATGTAGTCAATGCATTGAATACACTTGAAGCTGCTGGCTTAATTAAATTATCTAGTAAGCTTGCTCACATTTTTCAACAAATTCAGTCAGCCTTGATACACAGAAGACATCGTGTCTATATTACTCATGTCAGAGCTCATTCTGGCCTTCCTGGCCCTATGTCTCATGGAAATGACTTAGCAGATAAAGCCACTAGAATCGTGGCTGCTGCTCTGTCCTCACAGACAGAAGCTGCAAGGGAATTTCATAAACGCTTTCACGTGATGGCTGAAACTTTACACCGCTGTTTTACTTTAACCAGAAAAGAAGCTTGTGATATTGTCACCCAGTGTCAAAACTGTTGTCAATTTTTACCTACTCCTCATGTAGGGGTAAACCCCCGAGGTGTCAGGCTATTACAAGTCTGGCAAATGGATGTCACACATATTTCCTCTTTTGGGAGAAATCAGTATTTACATGTTTCTATTGACACCTGCTCTGGTGTAATGTTTGCCACACCTTTAACAGGTGAAAAGACCTCTCATGTTATACAGCACTGCCTAGAAGCCTGGAGTGCTTGGGGCAAGCCCACAATCCTAAAAACGGACAATGGACCAGCGTATACTTAAGCTAAATTTCAACAATTTTGTCATCAAATGGATGTCACTCACCTGACTGGCCTTCCTTATCATCCTCAAGGACAAGGCATTGTGGAACGTGCCCACTGCACACTCAAGTCTTATTTTATAAAACAAAAAGGGGGAGTTGATGAGACTCTGCCCTCAGTGCCAAGAGTAGTTGTCTCCATGGCACTCTTCACACTTAATTTTTTGAATCTCGACGAGCAAGAACGTTCTGCAGCTGAACGACATAGCACAGACCCTGATAGACCAAAAGGAATTGTCAAATGGAAGGATGTTTTAACTGGTTTGTGGAAAGGCCCAGATCCTATATTAATAAGATCCAAGGGAGCTGTCTGTGTTTTTCCACAAGAGTGAAGACAACCCATTTTGGCTGCCAGAACGACTCACCCACAAGATATTCATCAAGGATGGTGTGGAAGATGCTGACCTCCCGAGGACTGTTCCTGATCCTGACAATGTTGAACTTGTCTCAGGTTCCTAGTATAATGGGCAAAAAGAGATGGGCCATTCTCTCGACTTTCCCTAAACCAATGCCAATTCGCCATGATGCTATAGTTTTTCCAAAATTCTTTACTACTAATAAAACAGTGGATTTGCCATATCTACTCTATGATCCCACCCGAGCACCATTAGGAGAAAATCGCTCTTTACTAGAACAGGGTTCTTTATGTTTTCAAATTAATGGACCAGGAAAATGTATCAACCTCACAGCCTGAACCTTGGGAATGTTTAATAAGCACCGAGGAGGCTTGGGGAGCACAACCCAAGATACTTCCAACGCAGATATAACCATTACAAATCGGACCTTCTGGCAGGATGCAATTTGGGCTAATGGTACATTTCTACCACCTAACTTTTCAAACAAAGAATGTCCCCACCAACCAAGAATAGCCCCCCCCCCATTGTAGTTTGGAAGATGAGGGGCTGATCCTGCCCTGGTCTGATTGTCAATCCTCCATCACTCGTTGGGCAGATCAGAGTAAAACCTTTTCCTTTTCTCCCAACATGATGGTTGACCTAGAGAAGGAATTTGCTATGAAAAAGGGACTTTTCATACAGGACATTAGAATGCATCCCTTTCACAAGTGGATGCTTTGTGAAGTCAATGGCAGTTGTACAGAACTCAATCCTTTGATCTTTATCCAGGGAGAAGCAGTTGGAAAGGCTTCTTTTACTGGCATCTAAAGAACTGCTCAGTATTGGGGAATGCATGCTGCCTCCCTGGACTCTTATGGATATACTAATACCAGTGTAGAGATCACTGGGTTCAATAAAACTTTGGTAAACCAGATTAATTATCTACCTACCCCAGTCTGTGTTTGCCCCCCTTTCTTGTTTATCCTTTCAAATGATTCATTTGAAGGCTGTTCTAATGATTCTTGTTGGATTTCTCAATGTTGGGATGTAACAAAGGACACCCGCGCCATGGTGGCCCAGATCCCACATTGGATCCCTGTTTCGGTGGAAACACCCTCCACCTTATCCCTGTTTAGACAAAAAAGAGATTTTGGCATTACTGCCGCCATGATCATAGCTATTTCAGCCAGTGCTGCTGCTGCTACAGCTTCAGGGTACACTATGGCTAATACGGTTCAAGCAGGCACAAAATTAAATCAGCTTTCAGTCGATCTGGCTGATGCCATCAATGTTCAAACTTCTGCTAGTGCTCAGTTGAAGGGAGGGCTGATGATTTTGAATCAGTGCCTCGATCTGGTTGAGGAACAAATAAGTGTTCTATACCAGTTGGCCCAGTTGGGCTGTGGAAGAAAATTGGGTACTCTGTGCATTACCAGTGTCCAATATGAAAATTTTACTCGTGCAGCTAATCTGTCTAGACAGCTCTCCTTGTATCTTGCAGGAAATTGGTCCGAGGGGTTCGATGAGACTCTTGAGGCCCTGATGGAGGCAGTTTTAAGGATCAAATCGACAGGAGTGGACCTGTCATTGACAGAGGGCCTCTCCTCCTGAATTTCATCTGCATTTTCTTATTTTAAGGAATGGGTGGGGGTAGTTTTATTTGCTGCTGCCATCTGCTGTGGACTTGTGTTCATGCTCTGGTTGGTTTGTAAGCTCAGAACCCAACAAAACCTTGACAAGGTCGTTATTACTCAGGCACTTGCAGCCATTGAACAAGGGGCCTCCCCTGAAATTTGGCTATCCATGCTTAAGACTTAGTTCTCTGCTATTGTGTCCCACGGATTTGTGGATCCATTGCACTGGGATGAGAGAGACTCAACGCTCATTGATCAGCACTTGCACTTCGCTGAGTTTTACTAATTCGTTTTTTAGCTGGCCTCTTTTATAGAGTTCGCCCTAGGCCATTTGACAGTTACTGTCACACAGTACTGCAGCATCCAGAGACGGGCAACTTTCCTCATATACAGACCAACCTAAGACACAGGACCCGGTGGCGATAGGGTTACCCTATGACAGGAAAGGCTGTGACATTGGAGGAATGACCTAAGACAGGAGCCACAGCAGATGGACATGACTGCAGAGGCCTAGACCAGCCTCAATTTTTAATAAAATAAAAAGGGGGAGATGTGGAGAGCCGTGCCATGAGCAATCGCCATTATAAGATGGTGCTGGCTTCCACTGCGCCTAACTAGTAAACAAGCCTTATGCGCAAGTGCAAGAGTAAATTCATGCCCAGTCACTGCCCATCTCAGGGCGTAGTAATGGGGTGATGGGCAAGCAACTAATCAGGTGCTGTCACGCCACATCAGGTACTGAAACGTCACGCTGCGGGCTATATAAGCAGCACCATTTTCCAGTTCGGGGTCTTCCTTATGTTGAAGCAATAAAAGCTTTGCCGTAGAAGGATCCGGTTGTCCAAGTGAATTCTTGCCGGCAAGATACTAGCTCGGGCAAGAGCCCAGGAGAGGTATTGCTGAATCCTCTAGTAGTACTATGTCCAATTTTCTGAGGAACTGTCAGACTGATTTCCAGAGTGGTTGTACAAGCTTGCAATCCCACCAACAGTGGAGGAGTATTCCTCTTTCTCCAGCATCCTCACCAGCATCTGCTGTCCCCTAAGCTGGAAAGGAACCAGATGTCCCTCAGCAGAGGAATGGATACAGAAAATGTGGTAAATTTATACAATGTAGTACTACTCAGCTATTAAAGACAATGAAAATATGAAATTCCTAGGCAAATGGATGGATCTGGAGGGTATCATCCTGAGTGAGGTAACCCAATCACAAAAGAATGCACATTGATATGCACTCACTGATAAGTGGATTATTAGCCCAGAAACTTAGAATACCCAAGATACAATTTGCAAAACACATGAAACTCAAGAAGGAAGACCAAAGTATGGATACTTCACCCCTTCTTAGAATGGGGAACAAAATACCCATGGGAGGAGTTACAGAGACAAAGTTTGGAGCTGAGACAAAAGAATGAACCATCCAGAGACTGCCTCACCAGGGGATCCATCCCATAATCAGTCACCAAACACAGACACTATTGCATATGCCTGCAAGATTTTGCTGAAAGGACCATGATATAGCTATCTCTCGTGAGGCTATGCCAGTGCCTGGCAAACACAGAAGTGAATGCTCACAGTCAGCTATTAGATGGAACACAAGGCCCCCAATGGAGGAGCTAGGAAAGGTACCCAATGATCTGAAGGGGTCTGCAACCCTATAGGTGGAACAACAATATGAACTAAGCAGTACCCCCAGAGCTCGTGTCTCTAGCTGCATATGTATCAGAAGATGGACTAGTTGGCCATTATTGGGAAGAGAGGCCCCTTGGTATTGCAAACTTTATATGCCCTAGTACAGGGGAATGCCAGGGCCAAGAAGTGGGAGTGGGTAGGTAGGAGAGCAGGGTGAGGGGAGAGTTTAGGGGACTTTCGGGATAGCATTTGAAATGTAAATGAAGAAAATACCTAATAAAAAATTAGAAAAAGTTATAAAAAAAAAGCCATGAACCACATTTAAAAAAAAAAAGTATTCCAACTACTGTCAATACTATCAAAACAAGTATATTAAACTAGATTTTCATTAGAATGCTATTTTTTTCACACTACTAATTCAAAACCCAAGATCCAGATAGATAGATAGATAGATAGGTAGATAGATAGATAGATAGATAGATAGATAGATAGATAAATAGATAGATAGATATCCAAACAATTCAAAACCCAAGATCCACATATATATGTGTGTGTGTGTATGTATATATATATATATGCAAACAATATACACATAAATGCAAACAACTATTGTGTGTCATCTTCGGGTCAAGAATGCCAAGTCAGCCTCTCCTCATAGAAGGAAATTACAATCTGAGGACATATCATATTTGCCTCCTTTGCCTGTACCAAGTCCGCCTCATCTGAGTCCTTCCATTTCATGAGAAACATTAATTCTCCACTGCTGTCCATGGCACCGATTATCCCTTCAGGATCAAGACCTCTGGCAAAGCCCTTGGTTTGTCAGCAGCTTCTCTCTTCTTCAATTTACTATCATCAGATTCACTGTAGGATAAAGATATCATTTTTGTACCATCTTTTTCTTTACCAGATTCTTGAGAATTAAGAAATGCTTCAATTAATTCTGGAGAATCTAAATTTTCTCCTGGTCCCTAAGTATTACCAGAATCTGTGAACCCCTTCCACGTCAGGAAATACTCCACCTTCCCGTTCACTATACGACAGTCCAGTACTTTCTCCACCACACATTCTTCAGGCTCTCACTCGTCAACTTTGTTGTTACTCTTTCCATTCTGTTTCTTTCCCATTCTTTGCAATGCAGTTTTATTGGAGGCCATTTTAAAATTTTAATCTGAGACTTGAGAAGTTCATCGCTCAGATGCTCAGGGCCCCAGATCCTGCAGAGCCTCCCACCTGCGCACTTCAGTTCAGCCACATGGAGGAAGAGCCATTCTAACATCCAATAATATAGACTTTGAACCAAAAGTTACCAAAAAAGATGGGGGAAAAAAACTTCATACTCATCAAAGGAAAAATCCATCGACATGAACTCTCAATTCTGAACATATATGTTCCAAATGCCAAGGCACCCACATTTGTAAAAGGTGCGGAAGATACGGGCTAAGGTTGAAATTCAGTGCTAACCCAACGCTGGATTCACTTAGGACAGCAGCGAATTTTTGGAACTAGGAACTGCTCAAGCCATCGTTGTCCACAGTTTTCAAAAAGGTGCTTTAGGGGAGAGGAAAAAGGGTTTAAATTAACTTAAATAATCAGGTGGATGTCCACAGACGGGAGCTGCATCAGGCGGCAGAAACAGGGTTTGTAATAATAAAATATTACAGAGGGAAATGGATTTTGAAACTCTCCCAGAGGCAGAGAGAAATGTCGGGGGATGCCCTGCCTTTTTCTCTCTAGTCCCTACAGCAGAAGTTCTCTGTTGTCTAATGTCTGGTGCACTGGTCTGTTCACGTATTCAATTCATGTGTGTTTTATCTCGTCCTCTGAATGACTGAATGTTTTGTGTTTCATGTTGGAAAATAAAGATGGCTAAGACTTTATCTGTTGGTTCAGCAAGAGAGTGGCCACATGCTTTAGCCAGGATCAGGCACAGCAGGGGAGCCACTCCTGGAAAAGCTGCTCTCAAAGAAAGGAAGTCTGCAGTCTCTTGGTTTGGGGGTGAAAAAAGCTGATAGATTTTTTTTTTTTTTCCTGGAGGGTTCTCTGCAATCGTGATTATTGTGTTTAGCTAATGACAAGGTGCTTTACTTATCTCATAGTTTGCTTCTAGTGAGCTTGTAATCACTGGAAAATTTTGCCTCTAGGTATGGCTTACCTCATGTAAGAAAAATTCTTAGAGTCTCTGTTTCAATACAAGAAGAAAAGAGTTTGAATCTTTCAGTGTATATTGTTTCCTAAGTGGAAAGTATTTTATTAGCTAATGTCTCTCAAGGGAAGTTTACGTTAAATCCTTGCTCTCACACAAGGAGTTTTTAAGTTCTAGGGAGAAGCTGTTGCTCCAGAAAACAGGCAAAATCTTTTTAATACTTAGGGTTTCAGTTATACTATAAAAGGCTTTGCAGAAAATAAAGAAAGCTTTTATAATTGTTATCAACTATAATCAATGGTAATTAAATATTAGCTGTGCCCAAAACAATTCTTTGGCAAGAGAAAACATTATTGTAAAGTCATTTTTCTTCTCCTCATGGCCAACTGTTGGTCCACTTGGAGCTGCTGCAAGGCAGGGCCTTGAGGCATGCAGCTTTCCCTGAGTGGTGGTGGTGAGGGAGGCCACCAGAAAGTGGGCACCTTTGTAGTGAACTCAGGGGAGGGCCGCACTTGCCATTGCCCCCATGAGCATCCACCTGTCCCCGCAGGGGGTAGCCGAATTTCCACCACACCCCCCCCCACCCCTTAAGACTTGGGATGCTCTGCAGCCCTGGCTTAGGTTTTCTGGCCTACAACAGATTGAGCGGATTCAGCCTCTTCCGCCTGAGAGGAAGGCCAGAGGCAGGCTAGCTTTAATAGAAGAGGAGGTGCCTAGTCTTACTGCAACTTGATAAGTCATGGCTATTACATATTACATGGCTACTACATGTAATAAAATATTACATATATTACACACATATAGAAAAGTTGGACACCAAAGGAAACAATGAGTGCAATGGGGAAGAGCAGAAAATATAACATGACCTCTAATATGAAATCTAGATTTAGCTGTGTATGCTGCACATGGGGATGAAGTGGACTGTGCAGGTGAAAGGGAAGACTAGTAGGAAGGAGCAAGAAAGACAGCAAAGGATGATGGTTGATCAGGTGAACATGAACCCAGGACAAAGACACTCATGGATAAAAGTGACATAACATCATCCTATATTTTGTACACTTAAAATTAAAATTCACCTATTTGTTAAAAAGGAAAATTCAGAGTCTTGAAGTTGGCTTAGCAGTTCATAGCACTTGCTACTTTTGCAGAGATCTGAGTTTGGTACCCAATACCCATGTCAGTTATCTAACTGCCTGTACCAATAGTTGCAAGGGAATCTCATAGCCTCTTCTGTTCTCCAGGGACGCCTAAGTACACACAAACACCACATATATACAAACACAGCACACATATCACACACATAAAGTCACTAAACACATACATGCACATTAAAACATACATATAGAACACACACACATACCACAAACACAAGCCCACCTACCACACAACACCTCACACCCAACCACCAGACACATATACATGCACACATACATAGATACCATACACAAACCATACATACCACATACACACACCACATACACCCACATACCTCATATACTCCACATACACATTCACCACACACAATACACATACACACTCACATATACATTCACCATGCACACACACTACACAAATAGACACAAACATACATACAACACACCTTTTAAAAGAGAGTTGGCTATTGGTATGTAGACTTTACAAAGGAATGGGGTTTTTCTTTTCCTCGACCCATTGATCCCTTTATAAAGTAACACAGAGTCTGAAACTTGGTTACTGTGGTGCTGGAGTAATGGATCAGTGGTTGAAATTTAAAAGGACATGGGTTCAATTCTCAGCACCCACATGGTATCTCCAAGCCAACTCTAACACAAATGAAGAGATCCATTGCCCTTTTTAGGCCTCAGTGAGTATTGCATGAACATGATGCGTATACACATATACACACAGACACACATAAACACTTGTAATGTATATGTACACATGAATGTATATATACATATGGAGACACATATGTATACATATATATGCACATGCTGCATATATAAGCATTTATATATATGTAACAAAATGATGTAAACAAATATTAGGTCACACACTAAGGGAGTATTCAGCTCAGTCAGAATTCAATCACCTGTGACTTGCCAATGCTTGTATCAATTCTCTGCTGATAACTTCTTTTCCAACCGCCCAAGACCTCAGAGGCAGCATGCAAAAGGTGTGTCGATTTCTTCACAAGCATTTGAGTCCAGAACAACTTGATTGTACTTTCCAAAACTGTTCCTTTCCAGTCCTGAAAGAGAATAGAATGTCCAACAGTATAACAATGAGAAGTCCAGGAGATAACTCTGTCTCCAATATACCATTGCTGAGAAAAGGTGAGAGGAGATACAGTGTCAAAGTTGTACTGTAGAAATGGGAAGTTTTTCAATATTTGCATAAAGCATGAGACATGGAAACCAATGTGCTTGGAAGTTAGCATCACACTCCAACAAATACTTTCAGGAAGAGTCATAGCAGATAAATTCATTACTGAGATGCCTTATAGAACCATGGTTAAGCTGAGAAGGAATGAGAGATACCTGTGCCCTGCTGGCTCTGCTTGTACAATGGATAAGTCCTGATAATATACTTAGATGATTCAGGTTTCAGTGACATTATCTAAGTCTGTAAGAAACTAGAGACATGGTCACCATAACAAAACTTTCCAGTTCAGAGGGGTTTTGTGGGATTACAATAGCAATTGGCAGATACAAGAGTGATAGAACCTATTTACACATGCTGCAACTGGGATGGATTCCAGTGGCTTTATGCCGAGTGACAAAAGTTAAAACCACAGATATGTACACATTGTACTTACGTAACCTTAAGAAAACATAAAATAACTGTAAAATGGAAGAGCATGCTGCTGATGTGGAGAGAGAAGGGTGCTGGGCATTGGTAGTTCACATATGACCCAAAATGTAGAATTGGAAGGTGTTTGGTGGTGGACTATATGTATTTCAGCAGAAATGGATTACAAAACCCCACATGGAGGAAAGTGATACAGAATACATCTGTTTTCCTTATGTGTCAGGAGCCATAATGGGACAAGCTAATAACTGGCAGATAATTATATAATAGCATGTTATATAGTTATTAGCAAGCTAATAACTAGATCTTCCTGAGATGGCCTCCTGCTTCAGATTATTATATAATCTGTGACAGGTTCACCCTTATTAAGCAAGGCTGTAAGGGATTCATTTTAACAAAGATTCTTGCTATTAATATGCTTTTCCTATTATTATTAAACATATATAACAATCACTAAGTAATAGCACACCCCTTCAAAGCAGATCTCTGCAGATCCATGAAGATGCACTGTCTAGTAGTGATGCTATATAGACAAATAGATGATTTCTTAATGATGACCCTATAAGAATTCCTAAAATTATATCAGTGATCATTAAGCTCTTTTACAGTGGGACTGCCATTAGGTCTTTTTCTTGAACTTGAACAGTAGTAAAATTACAGCTATTAAGTAGCAACGAAAAAAAAATCTGATGGTTGGTGGTTACCACAACATGAGGAACTCTATTAAATGGACAAGGCATTAGGAAGGTAGGAAACACTGGACTAGAATAACACATGACCTTGATTCTCTAACTCACTTTTTTCCTGTCTTAGACAATACCCCTCATAAAGGCACCTTAAACTTTGTGTGTTGAGAAAAAACCTTTACATATATTTTTTAAAAAAGGGGACACATGGTATTTACTGATGGGTAACAGTTGAAGGTATTAAAATACTCTAATCTTCAGAACATTTTCACTGTACCAGATTTAGTCTTCAGTACTGAAAAAACACACACACACACACACAAAATGGATGTGCCAAAACTATCCAAAGGAAGGCTTAACAAAATTATGATGTCCAAGAATTTTAACTTTTTAAGACAAAAACACAGAAAAAAGGACCCTCACCAGATATCAGATGCAGAAACAATAGAAATCATCCAGAAAACATGAAAATCTTAACCTAGCACATCTACAATCTATAGCAGACAGGCTTATCCATAACCTAGCACATCTACAATCTATAGCAGATAGGCTTATCCATAACCTAGCACATCTACAATCTATAGCAGATAGGCTTATCCATACGTAGTGGGAAAGCACATGAAGGAATGTCATATTTAACAAATGGTACTAGAACAACACACATCTACGTGCAAATAAATACAACTGGCTCCTGCGGAACGACACTTGTGGTTGTTTTCTGGTCCTCACATACACCTGTGCACACACATGCATCCACACTCCTGAATAGATGCTGAACATTATTCATTATTAATATGAAAATAAAAACAATGAGATATCTTCATATGCCTAAGGAATTGAGCAAAGGACTGTGGGTGTGGCTCAGATGGAAAAATGCTTGTCTAGCAAGCAGGCAGCTCTGGTTCTGTTCTAGCATCACATGCACATGAAGGAATGAATGAATGAATGAATGAAGAGCCTACTCCTGGGTGGCCTTAGAATTCAGATGTGAGTATACGGTAGAAATAGAAAACCAACTCTTATAAGCAGGCCTCTGGTGCCACAGATACTCCTAGGCATGTGGTCACCCCTATGTGTATATGATACAAAAATAAATGTAATGTAAAAGTACACATACATATTGAAGTTACAATACTTTCAATCCCCACGTCGTTTACTGAGATGCAACGTCAGCGTAAGTTGGGAAATCCATCTATCGGGAAAGATCACTACTGGGCCCTTCTAAACAACTGAATGAAGTCATCAAGCTACTATATCAAGAAGCCCAAAGGGAGACATTACCCAATATCTAGTCTTTACAGAGAAACTAAAAAATTGAGACACAAAAAATATGGACACATTTCCAGAAAGCTCAGTAGGGCACCTGGATGGTAGGCATGTCTCTGTCAGACAGCCTGAGGCAGGCTAGGAAGATACTGCATTGTAGTGATGGGGGTTGGGGGAGGGAGAGGGAGGGGCTTGGGGAGGAGGGATGTTATGCTCTAGAGACCTGGTGTCCAGAGGTCAGACCCCACTGACAAGGACCTGAAGGCCCACTGACACTGTATGTGTTCTTCAAAGGACATCTTGTCTAAGAGCATAAATAAACTATCATCACTTAGGGCCAGGATGTCTTTCTGAAGACATCCCCACCAAGTATAACAAAATATATAAGGAATTAGGCTGTGTTTATTTCGGGCTAAAACAGAGGTTCTCAGTCTGTGCTTGTGACCCCTTAAGGATCGAGTGACCCTTTCACTGGAATCGCAAATCAGATATCCTGAATATCAGATATTTACATTGTGATTCATAACAGTAGTAAAATTACAGCTATTAAGTAGCAACGAAAAAAATCTTATGGTTGGTGGTTACCACAACATGAGGAACTCTATTAAAGGGACACAGCATTAGGAAGGTAGAGAACCACTGGACTAGAATAACATATGACCTTGATTCTCTAGCTCGCTTTTTTCCTGTCCTAGACAATACCCCTCATAAAGGCACCTTAAACTTGGTGTGTTGAGAAAAAACCTTTACATATTTTTTTTAAAAAAAAGGGGACACACGGTATTTACTGATGGGTAACAGTTGAAGGTATTAAAACACTCTAATCTTCAGAAGTAAGGAGCCACAGGCACAAAGGCTCAAATCAGGGCATCTCTTGTTTCTTTATTGCTCTTTCCTCCTCCCTCATCTTCCCCCATCCAGGTCCCTGGAAGGATGCCTGGACCTGCTCCTCTTTGCCCTGAGTCTAAAGTCAGCCAGCCTTGCAGGTGGAGCGAAATCTTCACTCATTTATCCAAAAGCTAATTTGATTTCAACTAAACAGAGGTGGTAATTATGTTTTTCTCCAAAACAGGGACATAAGACCTAAAATCAACAGCAGCAGTGACAGTCCAATCGACCTTGTGGAACCTCAGGATGCAAACTCAACATGGTGGCTTCAGCAGGATGATGCTAAACAAGCACGCTGCCCAATAGTCCCAGGGTGTCATGGCACAGCCTGGTCCTTCTCCACTGTGCACCCTGGAAACAGGGACCCAGCAAGTGGTGCGGAAAAGGAAGGCCTTAGGCTGCAGAAGCCCAAGGCTACAGTATGCTTGGTCCACTTCAGCTCTGCAGTCCACCTGCTGCACTCTCCCAAGCCTCAATGCCTTTGATTTTTAACATTACAAAATAACATTCTTTTAAAAATACTTTAAAATTCCCATACCCCCCCAATGTGTGTGTGTGTGTGTGTGTGTGTGTTATGTGCGCAGAGGTCAGAAGATGATTATCAGTAGACTGAAGCTGGAGTTTACAGGCAGCGGTGAGTCACTCATGTCAGAACCAAACGTGGGTCCTCTAGAAGAGCAGCAAACATTTTTAATCACTGAGCTGTCTCTCCAGCACCACAAATTACACCACAAAGTGTGTGTGTGTGTGTGTGTGTGTGTGTGTGTGTGTGTGTAATATTTCTTAGCAACCTTAGAAGTGTAACTTGAGAGCCATTAAGATCTTATGTCTATCCACTACCAAGAAACTGTGAGTCTCCCTTGAAAAGCCCATTTCCTATTCTCATATTCTTTCTCTCTCTCTCTTTCTCTCTCTCTCTCTCTCTCTCTCTCTCTCTCTCTCTCTCTCCTGAAGTACTTTTCTACTTTTCTTTTCTTTTTTTTATTTTTTAACTTTCTTTAAAGAATTCAACTTGCCCTCACATCTGGCTTGCTCTGAAATTAATTTCTTTGTTGAATCCACAAATCCTGGTTTTGCCAAGTGTGTGTGTGGGCAGGGGGGTCTGAAAATAATTCCCCAGGCAGCCGCCACTGTGGTGTGGGTCTGTTTTCCTATCATTAGTGACAACCCAACTAGATCAGACACTGCAGGAAGAGGAAAAGTATAAGAACCCAGACCAGACTTCTGCTCAGGCCAACATACCTGCAGCAGCCCCTCATCTCTCATGGTCACTGTAAGAAATAAATTGCTGTGGTCCATTTTCAGTGTGCTCTGAACTTAGAGATCAAAGAAGTACATATTGATACCAGGATGCCCAACCCCTGCCCCAATCTCCTCTAATTGGTGGCCAGCAGTTTGCAGAACTGCAAAGTTACAGGCAGTCTTCCTTGTGTCTGAAGCTGCAAACAGAAAAGGGTCTGACTTAACCATGAATATTCCCTAGATGAGGCGTTGCTTCCTGAAATAATCTGATGGGGGAATTTGGGAAAGCATTTAAATGCCAGAATACAGGAAGAAGAACTGTGAAAAGCGGTCTCTGGGGCATGATGCAGTTGTTGCTCACACAGACTCTCAGTGGCTGGGGTTGCCTGAGCAAGACCAAGCCAGTCAACATTCTTGCATGGATGGAAGAGGGGGTGTAAGGTCCCACTCCTGACTGAGGAGCTAATGACACTTGATAGCTACTGAGAAGGAGAACCAGTCTTCCATGAGGAGGACACACCCCTGGTAGTTGCCAGTGTTCATGTGAGTGATCCCACATTTGTGCATGTATGGGGAGCACTAACGGGACTATATTTAGCTTGAAATTTCATGAGCAAATCATGTACTTTACATGAGAAACAACAAAGACATCAACCCAAATCAGAAGGAAATAATAATCAATGAGAGAGAGAGAGAGAGAGAGAGAGAGAGAGAGAGAGAGAGACTGACTCAAAGTCAGTTCAGTAGATTCTTTGAGAACCACTAACAGGTTTAATTTAAAAAAAAATAAGCCAGGCGGTGGTGACACACACCATTGGTCCCAGCACTCAGGAGGCAGACAAGGGAATCTCTGAGTTCAAGGCCAGCCTGTTCTACAGAGTAAGTTACAGAACAGCCAGAGCTACACAGAGAATCCCTGTCTTGAAGAACAATAACAAAAGTCACCAGGTGGTGCAGGCCTTTAATCCTAGCACCCAGGTGGCAGAGGGAGGTGTAGCTCTGTGAATTTGAAGCAGGACAAGGCTACAAAGTGAGACCTTGTCTCAAAACAAAAACAAACCAAACAAAAACAACAACCAAACAACAACAAAAGAAAAACAATCAATCAAACAAAGAAACAAATGATGGAAAAGAGAATAACAAATGAATAAAATCATTAGTTAGCATCCAGAAACCTGACCACACACCCTGCAGGAACTAAGAGCAGGGACAGTCATGACTCTCAACCCAGTCAAACTGATGGTTTAGTTCACATATACTGGTTCTTTAAAATGACATCCCTTGCTTTCCATTTCTGCTTTTGGTTCCAGCTTTGAGCAGGTTAGGCAAGCATGCTTACCACCAAGCTTACCTTCAGGCCTAAGGGAAAGGCTGAAGGCTAACTTTACGGGGTGAAACAAATTCCTCTCCAAGACTTTAGATTCCAACATCTTCACCAGTAACTTGGGTCAAAAGATTGTTGCTCCAGAAATTATTTACACACTTACACACACACACACACACACACACACACACACACACACCTCACAGGGGTCGGAGGTTGGGAGGATGAGCAAGCACACAAACTTGTCCCAGAACCCCAGTTGTTTGAGGCACAGGCTGCATGCTGGAAGTGTTAACAAATGTTCACACCCAACCACTTAAAAAACAATACACTAGAAACATTAAGTAGTTTTTGTTGTTGTTACTGCTGCTGCTGCTGTTTTTGGTTTATGAGACAGGGTTTCTCTGTGTAACCCTGATGTTCTGTAACTCACTCTATGGAGCAGGCTGGCCTGGAACTCAGAGGTCCCACTGTCTTTTCCTCCTGAGTACTGGGGTTAAAAGCATGTCCCACCACTCCCAGGCTTCTTTAGCTTTTTGTTTGTTTGTTTTGTTTTGAGACAGGGTTTCCTCTGTGTAGCCCTGGCTGTCCTGGAACTTGCTATGTTGACCAGGCTGGCCTTGAACTGATTGAGCCTGCCTCTGCCTCCTGAATTCTGAAATGGTATTCATCCTGTGATACCATGACTACCTTCTTATTTATTTGTTTGTTTATATATATTGTTTATATATATTTTTTTAAATTAGACCTTTTGGGACCTCTCAAAACAATCTACTGACTTTGACTCTCTTTTTATCATTCATTATTATTTTACCTGGATTTGGTGCTGGGATCAAAGGCATGTGACATCACACCAGGGTAAATATTAAAGTTTTTATGTTGGCCAACAGTATCCTGCTACTGCTAATTTCCTGGCTTTGATATACTGTGGTCTGAAAACATCATTTATATTTCCAGAACATAAACCCTGAGTTATTTTTGGTAAAATACCACAGGTAAATTTGCAGGGGTCTCTGTTACAAAATGACATAAACTAAGTGGTTTAAAACTACAGAACTTCCATTAGGGATGTGGGTTGACTGGCAGCATGCCAGCTTAGTGTGTACAGAGCCCTGGGTTCCATCCTAGCAACACAGAAAATCAGATGTGGTGGTGCACACCTGTAATACTAGAACCTGGGAGGTGAAAGCAAGAGGATTAGAAGTTCAAATTCACCCTTGGCTACACAATGATTTTTCAGCTAGCCCACAGTCCTTGAGACACTGTCAAAAAACCAACCAACTCCAAAAACACCAAAACCTCTAGGAATTGAATTGCCTCACACTTTCTGAGGTAGGGGATCAGTGGCTCTCCATCAGGGAACCCCTGACCTGCCCCTTCGAAGCCCCAGATTTGTTGAAAAATCTTGTATTTTTCTTGTAGCTATTTAACTCCAATATCTGCCTTGATTATCATATAATTCTTCCTTTGTTTTGGTCTCCACAGGGTTACCCTTAGAATGACTAAATTAAATCCACATCAATCTCTTCTTGCCACCTTTTGAGGTATTAGAGGTCAGGACTTTCATATATTTGTTTAACCCCAGGCGACACAACTCCACACTCCAGCCAACAGGAAAGACCCCTTTTATTGATATGCAAGGGCAGTCTTTGCCCATGCATTTACCTAACAGCCAAGAAAAAGGAAAAAGAAAAAAGGTGAGTCTTCAAAGGATTATACCCTGGAAATGGAATATCAAGATCTTTCTGGCCTCCATGGTGAACTCACATGAAAGGCTTGGGCTTGGACACAAATACTCACTATGTTCACATCTGCCTGATTCTCTGTGGGTTCTCCTGATTCTCGGTCTCACAAACATGAATATAAATACATAAATATATCTCTACCCTCTACATTCCCAGTTATCCAACCCTCACGATGCCTACACGTTATTTTCTCTTTGTATCTGCCAGGCCTCATGAGCACCCGCTCCTCTGAGGTCTCCAGCTAACAATCTCTTGTGGTCCCTCTACTTACTTCGAAGTAGGAAGAAGACAGATAAAGTCAGCAGGATTGTCTGTGGATCCAGCCAGAGCAAGCGTTAGAGGATTCAGTCTAGTAGTAATTTTTGTTTTCCTTTAAAAAAAAAAAAAGTTAAATAGTTAAATATAAGTACCGCAAAGTGTCTAGGCTACCCTGCTAAAACGAAAGTCATCCAAATAGCCATAACACAGGATGCAAACTAGTTCTGGTGTGTCAAGGCATGAGGAAGGAAAAAGGGAAGCAAAATGAAGTGCACATACAACCTCCTCAAATAATAAAGAAAATAAATGCATACAAGAGGGAAAAAGCCGAAGATTTGCTGACTCACTGCCCAGGGGCTTCCAATTAGTCCTTAATACATGGCAGCTGGACCTGGGCAGAAAGTTCTATGGTGCCATGTGATTGACCAATGCGTCACTTCCTTTCATTGGTCTGGGGGGCGGGAGAGGGGGGTTGGCTAGAAGAAGAAGGATGTGATTGATGTCAGAGGATGGGTGTGGCTTTGAGCCCTCAGTTCCTGGTATTCTACAGATAGCGGATATTGCAGTGAATCTTGGTGTAGGGTTCACGATGCACTCCGGATAGGGGACTCTGAGGTTTCTGACTGTAGGAATCCCTCCAGCATCTCCCTGGAGAGATGGATGGAAAGCTCAGATCCCTTCATCTTCTTTAATGCTATTTTATTTGTTCCATCACTATCTAGCATTTAAGAGGAGCATATAAATGAGGGTAGGCAGTTTCTTTATCTCTGCTTCTTCCCACTATAAAGTTCAGGCTGGCCTTGAACTCGGGATCTTCCTGCCTCAGCCTTCTGAGTGCTAGGACTACAGGTGTGTTCACTTGTGGCAAAATTTCAAGCTCTAACTATAATTACCAAGGCTTTCTTTTTCCTGGCTTAGGCTGCCCACTGTCAAAATTTGGCAATATTTGAAAATATTAAGTGGGGTAGGGGCCATCAGTGAGAAGGCTCAGCTGGTTGTACTTGACATCAAGCCTTGAAGACCCGAGTTCAATCCCTAAGATCTATATGGTGGAAGGAGAACACTTACTCTTGCAAATTGTCCGCTCACACACAATTTATAGATGAATAAATAAATGTAATAAATTTTTAAAATTAGTGGTAAATCCCAGAAATAAAGAACCCAATAGTGGGGCTGGCAAGATGGCTCAGTGGGTAAGAGCACTGACTGCTCTTCCAAAGGTCCTGAGTTCAAATCCCAGCAATCACATGGTGGCTCACAACCATCCATAGTGAAAACTGATGCCCTCTTCTGGCGCGTCTGAGCGGAGTTGACCAGAGCAAGTGGGGCTGATTGGAGTGAGCAGAGGTCTTAAAAATTCAATTCCCAACAACCACATGAAGGCTCACAACCATCTGTACAGCTATAGTACACCCATATACATAAAATAAATAAATAAATAAATCTTAAAAAAAGAACTCAATAGTATTAATTGACCTTTACTTGTGTAGTTAATGTTGCTCTAATTTATTATAAGTTATTATTATTAATAATCTGTTATACCTAATGTACAGATTAAACTACTGTAGAAATATGGGAAAACTATACAGGGTTCCATCTTATCTGAGTCTTACCCATCCATTGGGCAGCATCAAAACGTTCATGGAAGATCAATGTAAATATAGATAGATAGATATTTAATATTTATACATATTATGGGAAGATGGTCAAGTTTTTATATCAACTTTATAAAATTTCTTAAAGCATGGCTGGCTGGGTGTGGAATACTACTAGCATGGTCCTTGAGCATCTCACCCAACTGCTCCATCATGAAGCTAGAACTCCACCCTGTGCCCTGTCCAGTCTGGTCCAGTGTTGTCATTGTTGTCCCCCAAAGAAAATATTGCTGCAAAGCCTGAGAGCCTGAGTCTGACTCTGGGGACTCACTGATTCTCCTAAGCTGTCCTCTGACTGCCACGCCTAGACATGGGGATGCACGCACATACATGCACGCATACACACCAGTAAACAAAACAGAAAAGGTATCATTTTAAGTGATCTCTTCTTCAGCATGAGGTTTTTGGTGCTTTGCTTTTGGACCTCTCTTTATTGAGTCATTTTCTAGTTTACAAAGACTTAGGAGTACAAAAACCTGGGAGTACAGAGAGATGTTACATCTTTTCTGTTTTTCTCCTTTGAGTCTACTGAGCAGACCATTTTTCCTGTGTGGTGCATGATGAGAGGAGTCGCAGTCACCGAGGGTACTCTGAAACCTTGGCTGATGTCAGGGGACAGCTGCAGGTGGGAACGGGTCCTCAGTGATGGTTACAGATGCCAGGTGATTCTAGAACGCTGAATCCTGGGTTAAGAATCTAGATCAGTGTTCTCTACCTTAGTGATGTGTTGTGTTGACCCCCAACCATAACATGATTTTCATTCCTACTTCATAACTGCAACTTTACTACTGTTATTAATGATCATGTAAGTATCTGATGGGCTGGATATTTGATATCTGACCCCTGTGGATAGGTCATTCAACCTCCCCAAGGGGTCAAGACCCACAAGTTAACACAGGTCTAGGAAGTATGACTACACCTTCTCCGCTGCTCTGATTTCACACATTCCACAAATATTTATTTACTTTAAGAAAACTTTTATTTCTTTATTCAGTGTGTAAGAGATAGTAATTTCCAGGAGTCAGTGCTCTCCTTCCATGTGTTGGTCTCAGGAATTGAATTCAGGTCATCAGGCTTGATGGCCAGCACCTTTACCAAAGGAGGGAGCCATCTTGGTGGCCCTCCACAAGCATTTGTGACATCTCAGATTTACATAGAACCTCATCGGTTGATGACATAGCTTATTCACTAATGTAGTTTATGGCATCTCTAGCTGTGTGAAATTGAGATTGGTGTGGACGTTCCTGTGCCCTCCAGATCACTTGCTGTGAGGTTCCTGCCTGACGCTCCAGGAGTTCTGATATTACAGCCGGTGTAGACCATTTTGCAATCAGGAGATGTTGTGAAAACCTACAATGAGAAAGACTTCTGAGGTGCCCAATCTAGTTCAGAAAGGCACAGGTGTGACAGTGTTCTTTTTTATTCTGTTCTCTGTAAGGAGTAACTGTGGCCATGGAGGCGTGTCTAGCCTGTGGCCTAAAGACCGCTTGCTTAACACACTACACACACACACAAATACATGCACAAACACAAAATTAAAATGAAAAAATGAATGCAGAGGAAAATAGAAAAATTAAATAAAGCAATACAGTCTGGACACTTTCTGATATGAGAATTTCATCCAAATGATTATCAAACTAGGAACCCTGAGTAGAAAAGAAAATGAAGATAGTACTTTCATATACAGGCTAATAGAGTCCAAAGGGAAAGGGAAAAATCTAGAATATCAGCTTGTAAACATAATGTTTACAAAAGACCAGAATACTTTTCCTAAAATGTATTCACTTACATCCCAATATCAGCCCCCCTCCTCCCAGCCCCCCCCCCCACAGCTTCTTTCCCCATTTTTCCCTCTCCTTCTCATCTGAGAAGTAGGAGCCCCTCTCTGAACCCCGGAATCAGAATTCTCAAAATCAAATGACACTGGCTAAAAGGATCATGGCTGTAGAAGGATGACCCTGGGTCTTCAATAGAAACTTAACTCCACTCTTTAACTCTCTAATTCTTTGATGTTTAAAGATGATTTCTTGGTTTTATTTTACGTGCATTGGTGTGGGGAGCGGGTGTGGTGGCAGTCCCAAAGGCGCCAGGGACTGCAGCTAAGTCATATGACTTGCACCTGACTTCCTCATATAAGACACAAACATCTTGAGTGCTGCGCAGGTGTACCAGGATGCAGGTGAATCCAATTTGGTGGAGATTTGCCCCTGCTGCCCTGATTAGCTGAAGCCTCGTGACTGGCTAGGGGGTGTGGCCTGCGGTGCGTGGATGAGAGAGACTATAAAAGGAGTGAGAGGCCCAGGGTTCGGGGGAGATATAAACAAGAAGAATCAGGACTGAATAAACTGCTGTTAGAAGGACTGGTGGTCGCATCGTTCTCGCTGGTCGAGAGCGGGCACAACACATTGGTATTTTGCTTATATGTATGTCTCTGAGAGGGCATCCAGTCATCCTGAACTGGATTACAGACAGGTGTGAGCTGCCCTGGGGGTGCTGGGAATCGAACCCAGGTTTTCTGGAAGAGTATCAGTGCTCTTAACTCCTAATCCATTTCTCCTAATTTTTTGATGTATATACAATTTCTAGCCATGCTCCTTTACTAATGCCCCAGAGTCCATGTCATCTCTGTCTTCCTTTCTTTACTTTCTATATTTCCATTTCCATATTTTCCCTTCATTTCAGTTTAGCTAGATGTATTATGTTGATCTTTTAAAATATTTTGGGTTTATGTTTGTTCACTTCCAATTTTATTTACTTAAACACTGATTCAAGAAAGTCTCTCATGTGGCTCAGGTTGGTCTCGAGGTTTCTGCAGAGCTGAAGATGACTTTGAACTCCTGATTCCCCTTCCTCTCATTAAGGGCTGGGCTTGCAGGTGTACAGCACCATCCCTGGGATTGCAGAGGATGTACACCACTGTTCCTGGTTTACGCAACACTTGGAACTTGAACTCAGGACCTCTTGGCATACTGAGCAAGCACTCTACCAAGCTGCACTCCAACTCCTCCGTTTTTATTTTACTTACTCACTATTAATATTTCTTTCTCTTTGTTTTTTTACTCACTGTCTTAGTTGGACTTCTGTCTTAGTTAGGGTTTTACTGCTGAGAACAGACACCATGACCAAGGCAAGTCTTATAAAAAACAACATTTAATTGGGGCTGGCTTACAATTTCAGAGGTTCAGTCCCTTATCATCAAGGTGGGAGCATGGCAGTATCCAGGCAGGCATGGCACAGGAGGAGCTGAGAGTTCTATGTCTTCATCCAAAGGCTGCTAGTGGAAGACTGACTTCCAGGCAACTAGGGTGAGGATCTTATACCCACACCCACAGTGACACACCCATTCCAACCATGTCACACCTATTCCAACAAGGCCACAACTTCAGATGGTGCCACTCCCTGATCCAAGGATATACAAACCATCACATCCTACTCCCTGGTCCCCATAGACTTGTTCAAAACCATGAGTCTATGGGAGCCATATTTAAACATAGCATAATGCAAAATGCATCTAGTCCAACTTTCAAAGTCCTCATAGTCTATAGCAGTTGCAACACTGTTAAAAGTCCAAAATTCAAGGTCTCTTCTGAGATTCATTCAACTTAATTAACTGTAATCCCCAAAGCAAGGCAGGAAACCAGCTGGGCAAATTCCAAACTCTCCATCTCCATGGCTGATGTCAAAGCAGTCTTCAGATCTCCACTCCTTTGTCATCTTTGTTGACTGCAACAAACTGCTTTCTCCTGGGCTGGTTCCACTCCCTGTTAGCTGCTTTCCTCAGCATGTATCCCATTGCTCTGGCATCTTTAATATCTTTGAGTCTCCAAGGCAATTTCAATGTTACAGCTTCCTGTTTCAGTGTCTGGGATTCCACTTGATTTTTTGGAATCCTCCTAAGGGCTGGCATCACTTTTCCAGCTCTGCCCTCTGTAGCACTCTAAGCTCAGGTTGATCCACTCTACTACGGCTGCTGTTCTTGGTGATCATCCCACAGTACTGACATCTCCAATACACTGGGGTGTTCCACTCCAACTAGGCTTCACCAATAGCCTCTCATAGGCTCTCTTCACGTGTCAAGCCTCAAATCCTTTGCATGACCCCTTCAGTCTTGGGCCATCAACTACAGCTGAGGCTTCACATTCTCCAATGGCCTTCCCTGGCCTCTCACAGTGCTAAGCCTCAGCTTCTCTCCATGATCCCTTCATTCCTGCACAAGCAGTACCACCTGAGTGACTCTTACACATTACCAAGTCCAGCCACAGCATGAGGTACAACCTTGGGTATCTCTGGAACACAGCTTCTTTGTGCTCCCAGAAAACAATTTCCAGAAGATTTCACCTCAACAATGCTGGTCTCTTCTTAATCACTGCTAATTCCTTAGCTCCAGCTAACCAGCATCAATTTTCCCAGTAGTTCCTTCCATTCTTAACTCTAGAGTCAGAGCCACATGACTAAAGCCAGGAGATCTCTGAGTTCAAGGTCAGCCTGGTACAAGTCCGAGATCCAGACATGGTAGTACACAACTTTAATCTGGGCCACACCTCCTGAGGGAGACCTATATAAGGACATTGGAAGAAGGGAGATTCAGTCTTTGTTACCACTTGCATTTACTTGCCAACACATCTGTTGGAATCTACTTCTACTGAAAACCAGCTGAAACAACTAGCCTCGTGGGACTGAGCAACTACTAGATTCTTGGACTTCCAATTAACAGCTGACCATCACTGAGAAATTGGACTACAGATTGTAAGTCATTACAATAAATTCCCTCAATATAGAGAAACATTCCTTACATTCTGTGATCTAGATAACCCTGACTAGTACAGTATGCAAGTATAGACTACATTAAACATATTTTCTCCCATACTGCCTTACCTTCTCCTTCATTGCTTCTCTCCTGATTTTTTTTATTGTATCTTAAAATTTTTTCAGTTTTTAAAATTTTATGTAACTGGATGTTTTGCCTGCCTATATGTCTATGTACTACATGAATTCAGAGTCTGCAGAGATCAGTAAAGAGTGGTTGATCCCCTGGGATTAGGGATACATATAGTTGTGAGCTGCCATATGAGTGCTAGGAATCGAATCTTGTTTCTCTCCTAGAACAGCAAGCACTCTCAACTATGGAGACATGTCTCCTGGATTTTTAATTTTGTCTATTTATTTATTTATTTATTCACTTTATATCCCAATTGAAGCCCCACATCCAACTGCCCCCCTCTCCTCCCAGTCTCCTATACTCCTCTCTTTCACCTCTGAAAAAATGGAAGCCCCTCCTGGGTACCAACCCACCCAGGCACCTCAAGTTTTTGTAGCACTAGGCACATCCTCTCCCACTGAGGCCAGACAAAGCAGACCAGTTAGAGTAACAGGATCCACAGGCAGGCAGCAGAGTCAGACTAAGCCCCCATAAGACAAAGCTGCACATCTGCTACATATGTGTCGGGGTCTAGGTCCAGCCCTTGTATGCTCTTTGGTTGATGGCTCTTTTCTTGGAACTCCCAAGGGTATAGGATAGTTGACTCTGATGGTCTTCTGTGGAGTCCCTGCCCCCTCCAGGTTCCCCAATCCTTCCCCCAACTCTTCCAGAAGACTTCCTGGGCTTGCTCTCATGTTTGGCTACGGGTCTTTATGTCTGTTTCAGTCAGCTGCTGGGTGGAGCCCCTCAGAGGACAATTATTCTAGGGTTGTGACTGTGAATCCATGATGACAGATACAAACAACCTAAGGCTCCAAGATAAGAAGGCAGGCCTACAATGTGTCCCATTGATCCTCTGAGGAGAGCTCAGCACACCGCCCCACCCTAAACTGCAGGGGTTGCTTCTGCATTCACTTATGTCAGTCTCACACAGGGTACCTATTTATCCAGGCCCGCAATGACAAATATAGCTGTCAACAGTGTCTTCACATGTTCTATCATTGTGACAAGGCTTTGACTAACAATGAGGTATCAAAGCCTCACAATGTGGCCCTGTGAATCTACTCCCCATACAGTCACAGTAGTAGCTGTTTCTTCCATCCACACACAGATCCCTCGGAGATGTGGCTGACTGGCACGTTCATCAAAGTTGAGTTCACAGTGGTCTCCAAGAAGTCTAGGTGAACAATCACAGAAGTGAGCCCCAAGAGCATCCTGACACATGGGGCATCATGTAGACATGGCTGGGATCCACATCCATCAATTCCCAACTCATAGCTCACTGTAGAATACTCTTGAGGACCAACTCATGTGTCGCTTCACTGAAGTCTCCCAGAGTTTTAAATATTTTGTGTGTGTGTGTGTGTGTGTGTGTGTGTGTGTGTGTGTGTGTATGGGGTGTGTTTGAACACTCTCATGTGGGTGCCTGCAGAGGCTAGAAGACAGCATTGCCTTCTCTGGATCTGCTGTTACAGATGATTGTGAGGGACCTGAGATAGATTTTGAGAGCTGAACCCTAGTCCTCTGCAAAAACAGCAAGTACTCTTAACTTCTGAGCCTTCCCTCCAGCCCTTTAAAGTAAAAATTTTACTTAGCATTCAAATAATAGGATTCATGATTACATTTTATACACCTGTCATAACACTTTGCTTTGTCTGTCTTCCTCCTGCCACCCTCCTCCCTCCTCGTCTTTCTTCCACCACCCTCCTCCCTCCACATATTCCTCCTACCACCCCCTCCCTCTTCATCTTCCTCCCACCACCCTCCTCCCTCCTCATCTTCCTTCCACCATCCTCCTCCCTCCACATATTCCTCCCACCACCTTCCTCCCTCCTTCTGTTCCTCCCACCTCCCTCTTCCCTCCACCTGTTCTCCCCCACCACCCTCCTCTCTGCCACATTTTCCTCCCACCACCCCCTCCCTCCACACCTTCCTCCTGCCACTCTTCTCAATGCAACATGCTGCCTTTTTTCTATCACTTCCCTTAATTTAAATAATGCCTTCTATTTCCTTTCCTTTTCTTTTATTGAAGAGATTTTTGGGTTTTTTTTCTTCACATAACATCCTGATCAAGGACTTCCTTCCCTCAACTCCTCCCATTCTCTCCCTCCTTCCTCCTCCACCTGAATCCACAGACTTCTAAGAGGTAATAGTAAGATATGACAACATGAAATGTAATATGATTAAAATAAAAACCTATCATATTGGAGTTGGACAAGATAAACAAAGATAAGGAAGCCGGGCGTGGTGGCCAACGCCTTTAATCCCAGCACTTGGGAGGCAGAGGCAGATGGATTTCTGAGTTCGAGACCAGCCTGGTCTACAAAGTGAGTTCCAGGACAGCCAGGGCTACACAGAGAAACCCTGTCTTGAAAAACCAAAAAAACAAAAAAACCCACCCCATTCCTGAGCCAGGCATGGTGGCACACACCAAAATAATAATAATAATAATAATAATAATAATAATAATAATAATAATAATAATGAAAAGTACCCAAAAGAAGGCATAAAAATAAGAGACACACTCATTCACAGACTCAGGAATCCCATAAAAATCCTAAATTGGTGTAGATTGCTTTTATCATGTTTAGGTATTGGCCTTGAATTCCTGATCTTTCCAGAACTTTTATCATGAATGGGTGTTGGATCTTGTCAAATGCTTTTTCTGCATCTAACGAGATGATCATGTGGTTTTTGTCTTTGAGTTTGTTTATATAATGGATTACATTGATGGATTTTCGTATATTAAACCATCCCTGCATCCCTGGAATAAAACCTACTTGGTCAGGATGGATGATTGCTTTAATGTGTTCTTGGATTCGGTTATCGAGAATTTTATTAAGGATTTTTGCATCGATGTTCATAAGAGAAATTGGTCTGAAGTTCTCTATCTTTGTTGGATCTTTCTGTGGTTTAGGTATCAGAGTAATAGTGGCTTCATAAAATAAAACAGAGGAATGGATACAGAAAATGTGGTACATCTACACAATGGAGTACTACTCAGCTATTAAAAAGAATGAATTTATGAAATTCCTAGCCAAATGGATGGACCTGGAGAGCATCATCCTGAGTGAGGTAACACAATCACAAAGGAACTCACACAATATGTACTCACTGATAAGTGGATACTAGCCCAAAACCTAGGATACCCACGATATAAGATACAATTTCCTAAACACATGAAACTCAAGAAAAATGAAGACTGAAGTGTGGACACTATGCCCCTCCTTAGAAGTGGGAACAAAACACCCATGGAAGGAGTTACAGAAACAAAGTTTGGAGCTGAGATGAAAGGATGGACCATGTAGAGACTGCCATATCCAGGGATCCACCCCATAATCAGCATCCAAACGCTGACACCATTGCATATACTAGCAAGATTTTATCGAAAGGACCCAGATGTAGCTGTCTCTTGTGAGACTATGCCGGGGCCTAGCAAACACAGAAGTGGATGCTCACAGTCAGCTAATGGATGGATCACAGGGCTCCCCATGGAGGAGCTAGAGAAAGTACCCAAGGAGCTAAAGGGATCTTCAACCCTATAGGTGGAACAACATTATGAACTAACCAGTACCCCTGAGCTCTTGACTCTAGCTGCATATGTATCAAAAGATGGCCTAGTCGGCCATCACTGGAAAGAGAGGCCCATTGGACACGCAGACTTTGTGTGCCATGGTACAGGGGAACGCCAGGGCCAAAGGGGGGGAGTGGGTGGGTAGGGGAGTGGGGGTGGGTGGGTAAGGGGGACTTTTGGTATAGCATTGGAAATGTAAATGAGCTAAATACCTAATAAAAAATGGAAAAAAAAAATCCTAAATTGGAAGTCATAACGTAAATGCAGACGACCTGGTGCAAACCCGTGTGGGCCCTGTGCTTGCTGCTTCAGTATCTGTGAGCTCATATGGTCTTTGCTCCTGGTGATTAAGAGGGCCTTGTTTTCTTCTTATCCTTCAATACCTGCTGGCTATTACACTCTTTATACCTCCACTTCCACAGGCTTCCCGGAGCCCTTAGGGAGGGGTTTAACAAAGACAATAGATTTAGGCTGAGTGTTTCAAGCTCTCTCACTCTTCATTATGTCTGACTTTGAATCTCTGTATTTTCCCCATCTGCTGCAGGAGCAATTTTCTTTGGCATTGGCTAAGCAAAGTGCTGATCTGTGAGTATAGCAAAATGTCACTAGGATTAATTTTTTTTTTGCTACATTTTTCTTTTGGACTAGTATTATTTTGTTTTATGCTAGGTTCCTTGGTTATCCAGTCTCAGGTATCTAGCCACCCAACCAGAGTTGGGTGTGAGTTCCTTCTTCTAGAGTGAGCCTTAGGTCAAATCAGATACTGATTGGTTACTCCTACAAACTTTGTGACACTATTTCACTAGTGTATTTTGCAGGCAGGGCATCATTGTAGATTGGAGAGTTTGTGGCTGACTTGGTGTTTGTTTTTCTTTTGGTAGCATGCACAGGATCTTCCTGTACCAAAGGCAATAGAACATAGGGTTAAAGGCTCTATGTAGGCATATCAGCTTGGCTCCTCCATGTTCCTTGAGTTGCTTAGTTCGTTTCAGAAATGGTCTTAGCTGTCAGCAAGCTATAGTCCTTTGAAATAGCCTGGGTTGTTTAGGGATTCTCACAGGATAGCTCTGAACAAGCCAATTAGATATAACCTAATCCCAGGACTGGAAACTTCATTTAGTGAGAAGAGATGGTGAGTGAGGCTCTATCTCTCCCATTATTTAATAATTTCATTTAGAGCACACTTATATATGTATATATTTTAGGAAGCTTCTGTTGTACAGGTTTCCATACTACCACTCAAATGGCCCTTATGTTAGCTGTCTCTCCCCTCCACTTCCCCACTTGATCTTCCTATTCCAGTCCCACTTCAACGATAGCTATTCTATTTCTCTTTACTAACAAGATCTACATGTACCCCCATTGTCTCTTACTCTGTATCCAATTTCTGTGGTTCTATTGATTGTAGCTAGTTTAACATTAATTCAACAGGTAATATCCACATATACTGGAACATGTAAGATTTATCTGAGTGGGTTATCATATGCAGGAGGGTTTTTTGTTTTTGTTTTGTTTCACGCCCAGTGAAGGATAGCAGTCTGCAGCCTGGTGGGATTCAGATGACTTCACTTAGTATTATGAAAGTGGGAAGGGTCTTTATTGGGGTTTGGATATGGTAATGGCTATTCCTGGTGGTCACGTTGACTATATCTGGAATAAACCAAAATCCAGAATTGGAGGGCTCACCTATGATCCAGATCTTGAGGCTGGAAGACACAAGTTTCTGACCTGGATCTTGGCATGGAGATCTTGATGCAAAGTGACTACGAAAAGATTAGGCTAAGGCAAGATAGTACACACCTTTAATCCCAGGAGACTAAAGCCAAGAGATCTCTGAGTTCAAGGTCAGCCTGAGATAAATCCCTGTTCCAGGGATTGTAGTACACACCTTTAATCTTGGCCACACCTTCTGAGGGAGACCTATATAAGGACGGTGGAAGAAGGAAGATTCACTCTTTTTAACCACTTGCATTTACTTGCCAGCGTACCTGTTGGAATCTACTTCAACAGAAGACCAGCTGAAACAACTAGCCTCGTGGGACTGAGCAACTACTAGATTCTTGGACTTCCCATTCACAGCTGACCACTGTTGGGAAGTTAGACTACAGACTGTAAGTTGCCATAATGAATTACTTCAATATAGAAAGACATTCCATATGTTCTGTAACTCTAGAGATTCCCCAAGCAATACAGATATCAACTATCCAAGAAAGGGTCCTGAGTTTGAACATTGGTCCCTAGCATATGGCCCTGTTGTTCCAGTTGCCAAAAATCTTGAAAATATAGCCTGGCAGATAGAGTTAGTCATAGGGGTTAGGGTTGTGAGTCCTGTGTCCACTCTAACACAGGGATCGGCTGCTTGAGAAGGTAGGACAAAGGGAGTTTGTGCTAGTCCCATGCCATTGCTGCATGGGTATTGGGCTGTGGGAAACTACAGTCTGAGGTGCGTGGCAGTCACAGCTGGCTTGAAGGTCCCTGGGCCTGAGAAGAGGCTAGAGCCATGGAGTTCCCAAATTCTTGGACACTCCAGCACCTCTGCAAATAGAGGAAGATCTGAGAACAGAATCTGGGCCTGTGGGATGGAGCTAGCCCTGGGCTGTGCGTGGGAAAGGGGAGAGCTCTGGCTGGTCCCTTGTGGAGAGTCCTTGGCTTGAGAGAGGCCAACTTGGCTTGGTGGCAGTTGTGGTTGAGAATGCAAATAGACCTTCTACAGGAAATTAGACAGTGGCTCTATAGGCAAGGGCCATCTCTGTGGCTCCCCACAGTGGATCCCAATGAAAAGAGGCAGTCCATGGTGTTAAGGTATTTATTGTCATGGCAGAAATTGAATGAGTAAAACCATACCCCACTTCTCAGGATGGGCCTGAGATTAAATACCATTTGCTGGGAGGAATGTATGAGAAGGAAAGCTTATTGGCTAAGAACTCAAGGCCTCTAGGTACCTCATTAGAATGGAGATCTGTCTTGAGTCTAAGTGACCACAGGTCACATCTCTTTTCCTATTAACTTGGTCTGAGATGTTCAGGCTACATGTGGAAGGGCTTTGGGCATTGCCCTTACTTTACTGATGAACACAAATCTATAAGGGCCTGCATCTAGTGACAAGGGCCAGGTGCCTGCTGCAGGCAAAATTCCTACCATCCCTTCAAGGTCTCTGGGCTTCTAGCCTTAGCCCAACTGAAGGCCAGGCTAACTTTCATGGTCAAATTCCTCACAATAAGGGATCTAGGGACTGCTAACTAGGTGTAACCTTCTTCAGGTGTTTCTACTGCCCCACTAACCAGCCTTTCCTGTCCTGAGGACAGAATGTGAAAGAAACCAGTGAACTGTGCCCTACCATCATTGGTCCATTTTACCTCTGACCTCAAAAGGAGCCATTGGGAGGTCATTGACCTGCCCACTTAAGCTCTGGCTAAGGCTGCCTCCTGTCCTTACAGTGACTGAAGTAGCTGTTGGTTGGTAGAGAGCATTTGGAGTTCTAGGCTGTTGAGCCACTGCGCTTGGATCTTCGTGTATTGTTGAATCTGAACATAGTGAGTTTTCTTTTAAATCCTTAGGTTTCAGTTTAGAGGTTACTGGGTTGTTTGTTTCCTTGTTTGTTTGTTTTTTAAAGGTGTATTTATTTTATATTTGTGAGTGCACTGTAGCTATAAAAATAGTTGTGAGCCTTCATGTGGTTGCTGTAAATTGAATTTTTAGGACCTCTGCTCACTCTGGTCAGCCCCACACTCTCATCCCTGCTCATACTGGTCCAAGGATTTATTTATTATTATACATAAGTACAGTGTAGCTGACTTCAGATGCAGCAGAAGAGGGCATCAGATCTCATTACAGGGGGTTGTGAGTCACCATGTGATTGCTGGGATTTGAACTCAGGGCCTTCAGAAGAGTCCTCTTACCCACTAAGTCATCTTGTCATCCCGAAGTTTCTGTTTTCTGCTTTTGTACTAACTCTCTCTTCCAGTCCTTTGTTGGTTCGAAGTATGATTGGAAGAAATTATATCTTCTATGTTCTTTAGTTTTTTGACTTTGTTTTAAAATGTCCTATTTTACATGGCATATTCCTTTCACTATTTTGGAACATTAGTTTATGTTAACTACACAACATGTTCATTCTCAGTGATATTTCCATACATGTACATGAAGAACATTGATCACATTCTCCTCCCCATCACACTTTCTTATGCCTGCCCCATCCAAGTCCCTCAGTGTTTCCCTGTTTTGTTCACACCCTTACTTTCCAAGTAGAGGCCACATCACATCAAGTCCTCCTGTTCAGAGGACTGAAACAGGATTGGATGGTCTCTTAAGCAAGGGCACCAATGTGTCTCTGCTTTAGCAGAAAGATTCCTCCTGGCTGGTTATCTTCTGATCTTCCTGGAAGTTCAAACATCATGACTCCATGCAAGGAGCAAAGGCAATGCTCAGATCCTATTCTGTTGATTCTATTTATGGAAGTGGGCAGCTGAAAAGGTTCAAGGCCAGAATAAATGTAAGTCTAAAAGGAGCCACAATTGTACTTCCTTGAAGATCTTTCCTTGGTGGAAGATAAAATTGCTTGTCCCTGAACCTACTTGGGTCCCTCTGTCTGCAGCTGTCATCCCATGATGTATCTTCTGTCTTAAGTAGAGCAAATGTGCTATGAAAGCTAGTGTCTTCTCAGGCATAGGAGATGGGGGCAATAGTAATTTTGAAGCAAAGAATCAAGTCTGTGCCCTTGAGTCCCACTGGCCAAAGAACTCAAAAACATGTTGAGGAACAAAAGCTGCCTACTGCTTGGATGGTCTACCTCTCATTTCACAGAACTCCGTTACAAACTCCTGTCCCTTTGGAAAAACAGAGGGGAATTGTTACTGTCTCTGGATCCTGGGCTTTGGTGAGAAGTCTCAGGCCTAATGGGGAACATGGGATGAATGCTATCATCTTCCTCTAAACCTCACAGGTGTTAGTCTCAAACCCTGGGTTACCATAGAAAACAGTATTTTGTTCTAACTACCAATGTAGTAAATAGCTACCATCCTTTAGCACCTATGAATGTGTGTTTTTAAAAAAAATTAATAATTGAATCCTTTTAGTGTACACATGAGTTATTACAAAGTTGTCATAAAGGCTAGGGTCTAAGTGAAAAGCTGAACACTGTCCATCTGTAGCCAATGAATGCCAGAATCCATAACTGAGGGAGGACCAAAGCTCTGGAGCCCATCATCAGTCTTAGGACTCCTTGTTAACAAGGGGAGTTTCCTTGTTAAAGTTGGGGTGTCAAAAGTTCCACAGAGTGTCAAGTTGTTTGAACATTGTTCCTACCTGTTTGCATAGCTTAGGGAAAATTATGAACCTTCGGCAGTGGACCTAGCAGGAAGAAGGGTCACTGGGCAACACTGGGGACAGATATTTGAGTGTAACCAGCCCTCTACTGCCCCACTGACCAAGACCAGACGTCCTGTCTTTCAAGAAAGAATGTGGGGAAAGCCAGTGGATTGTGCCTGGACACCATTGATCAATTTCATGGTTTGACAACACCAGGACCCATTGTAAGGAATGATAGACACCTGTCCACTTACAGCTCTGAATGAGGCTGCTTCCTGTCATTACAGGACAGAAGCTGTAAGTTGATTGGAAAGCAACTGGCATTCAATGATGCTGAGCGATTAGACTTGGACTTCAGGAGCTTCAGATCCCAAAATAGTGAGTTTCTCTACACTTAGGTGACTATGATAGGCTTTTGTGGTTATGGTTTGTGTGTTTGCTGGCTTGATTTATGTGTTTACTTTTCAATGTTCTTTATTATCTTCTATTTTACTTTTTAAAGTTACATTTGATAAATTAGAATGTTTTATGTCTTCAATAACATGCATGAGTATTTTGCCTCCATGTGTGTCTGAGCACCACCTCCCTGGTCTCTGCTATGGAGGTCAGAAGATGGAGTCAGATTTTTCTGGAACTAGACTTATAGATGGTTGTGAGCCTCTTGTCAAACACCCTGAATTAAAGCAATAACATGTTCATATACCATACCTAGGTTTTAAACCAAACGAAGCTCTCACTACAACTGCCTGTAGTTCTACTCCAGAGAATCTGATGCCCTCTTCTGACCAACAAGGTTCATAAGTAACATTATATAGAAAGATTTGTATCAGTATTTTAAGTAGCATGTAGTGATGATGAGTCTGCTGTATAAGTGGCCTTAGAGGCTAGAGGTGTAAGATTGAGAGCTGGACTTAGGGCAGTTGTGGGCCATCTGACCTGGGTCTTGACAACCAAGTGCAGGTCCTCTACAGGAGTAGCTGACATTTTGGACTCCAGATCCAGCTCTCCAGCCTGGACACTGTGGGTGTTGGAGTGTCTGTTTGTTGTCTTATGCACTCCACTAGAACCTGATTTTCTTGGTGCACTGGCTCTCAGTGTGTGCTGAGACCAGGGGAGAGGATGGTTCTTTCCAATGAGCAGCTCTTACTGTCCGTGATCCCTTGTTTTGTTCTATCAGTTTGCACTTGGTTGCTGTCAACCTGATCTATGTCATAGTTTGTGTCTACTGCTTTAGAAGGTGCTTTGCTCTTCTCTTCCCAAGCATTCCAAATACCTGATTAGGTTATCTGACATGTTTCTGGCATTTTTCTTGTCTTTTGGAGGTAAGAAGTTTTAAATGTAAAAATTCTCTTCAGCCTGATTTTAAATGGTTTGTTTTTGTTTTGTTCCTTTTTTTTTTTTTTTTTTTTTACTTTCTCATTGCAAGGTTGGTTCTAGCCAAGTCATAGAGGGTCTGATGATGGAGCAGGATCTGAAGATGATGGAGCAGGATCTGAAGGCCTGCTACTCAATTGAAGAGAACTTCGACACTAACTATAAGATGCTGAACACACTGGGTGAAGGAAACTTTTCAGTGGTGAAACGGGCCTTCCATGTCCCCACAAGTACCTCTGTGGCTGTAAAAATTCTCCAAAACACCAAGGAGTACACCTCACCCATCTGCAGGGAAGCCAGGATTATGAAATCACTTAGCCATCCTAACATTATCAAGCTGTTTCATGTGGTCCAGAGAAGAGAGACTACCTACCTGGTGATGGAGTATGCCTCAGAGGGAGAGCTACTAGATTGCATCATCAACGTGGGGTCTTTAGAGGAGAGCGAGACTCGAAGGCTGTTTGCTCAGATAGTACATGCGGTGCAGTACTGCCATGACCATCACATTGTCCATAGAGACATAAAGGCCAGCAACATTTTGATCGACTGCAGGGGAAATGCCAAGCTGTGTGATTTTGGCTTGGCTGCTGAAGTGATTCCTGGACAAAAGCTGGCAGGTTTCTGTGGCACACTGCCCTACTGTGCCCCGGAACTCTTGCAAGCAGAGAAATATGAGGGCCCCCCTGTAGATATCTGGAGTTTAGGGGTCCTCCTGTTCCTCATGGTATCTGGGAACTTGCCTTTCCAAGGCAAGTCTTTTGTGGACTTGAAGCAGGAGATCATCTCTGCAAACTTCAGCATCCCTTCCCATGTTCCCATTGATATTTTCAATGTCATCATTGAACTGCTGATGATCAATCCCAGCAGGAGGCCCACCATCCACCAAATCATGAGGCGCCCCATGATCAGGGGCAGTGAGGCATGTTTACCACCTACTTCCACACAGACTTTCCCAGGCACCCCAAGCCACAGCATTGTCAGGACCATGAGAGTCATCACATAGAAGCCTGACAGGAATATGTCCTCCTGCAGTCCCCAAGAGGAGCTCTGTGGATCCCTGCAGCCACCTAAGAGTGTAGGTGTTCCAGGATCCTCCTCTCGGGATATCTTGGAGAAAGAGACCCTCATGGAAAAAAGAACCTCACCCAGGAAGAGGCCATCAAACATGAAGAGGCTGTCCATCAGAAAGTTGCTGTCATTCGAGAAGAACCCATTATTGGTGGCCAGCCTCGGGATGGAGGTGGAGCCACCTTGCTACATCCACTCTAGTAGTGACTCACTTGACAGGCTTAGAAACCTGGAAGCAGTCCTGAGGCAAAGAGTTTCACGGAAACTTAGTCTCCTGGAACCATAGCATCCCGTATAATAAATGCTCCAAACTTGTCCTTGCGAATGGATCTGTGTGCTTTCTTTCAGTATTGTTTTATTATAGGTGCCTCCAAGCAATGACTTGCTCAATATCTAAGCAAAATCGAACTTTGCTCCCTGGCCTTCAACAATGCCCTAGTCTTGAGCTGGCCCTGGGCTTGGAATTCAGTAAAAATGTTGCCCATTCAGTGACATTCAGAATTGCCTCTAGTATTGTAAGAGAGATAGTGAAAGAAATCAGGCATTACTATCTACTACATAGAGCTAGAAATCTCAGGGCAAGCTTAACAATGTAAGTTTAGAATTCTTATTATAGTTATGTATGGCATACTACATTACTTATTAGTATAAAGTCCCCCCAATACTATCACTTAGAATAAAAGTCAAGCTGTTCCCATATACAGGAATTTACAGTGGTTTAGGAAGTAGATTGGGCTGTGGTTTTAGAGTATTGCATTATTGATGAGAAAGTTAGCTAGAGAGGAACTCCCTAATTAGAACCATGACTTGGGCATGAAAGCCCTTGCCTCGAGAGTGTAAAGACCTCAAACACTTGGCTTCTAAGAATATAGCTGATCTTAGATAGAGAGGACTTTGTCTCAATTGTTTTATTGCCCAGTTCCTGCCAGTTTTTATGTTTGCATTTCTCTGTTCTGTGTAAGAGTCATTAAGCATCCGGTAACCTCATTGTACCTTGCCAATGTGTCACCTAATTCCCCTATTTTCTTCTGTATTAAAAGTCTGGTACTCAATTTGACAAATTACATTCACATACCACACTCCCTTGTGTTCGTATTTGTTTGTCATCCAGGCCAACTCCTTGCCCACTGATAACTGGAACCCCGAGTTTCACCCTTGGATCGAGGACCCAAGTGAGGTTCATCTACAGCACTTCCCCTTGTATCTGGTGACACCATTGGAAGGAAATAAGGAAGATAACCATGAACTGTCTCTGAAATCTGTGCTGCTGCCTGCCATTAACAAAGAGGAGTTTTGTTTTTAATTTTTAACTCTATCATTTTTATTTGTATAAATATTTTATCCCACCTGCTAATTAGGCAACTCCCAAGGCTGAGTGGCTCTGCCCGACTACTCCAACTTCTTGGGATTCTGTAATGTTCTTGCAAAATCAGGAATCCTGACCAGAGGCAAGGGCACTATAGTCTTTGGATTCTTTAATGAAAACAGATCAGACTTTCCTCCTTGCTCAGCCTCCAGAGAGGTACCAGCTAGGTCTGGGGATAGCAATGTCAGTCTGAGCCATCTACACTGGGAATAGCTCAGCACCGTGTCACTGGGTTCCTCAATAGCCAGGACCTGGTACACCATGTCTCAGGCAGCAATTCATGCCAGTACAGCCTTCAGCCCTTGAAAGGCTGCCGTGCACACAGAGATGAGTTGGTAACCACAGTCTTACTGAGGCCAGGACTATCTGGAAAGGCATTCGGGGTACCCAAGTCAAGCAGCACATAGAGGTCAGGTTCAGAGTCAAGTTGTTGTTCACCATAGCTACGTCCTTCACATTCAGAAAGCCTTTGGAAACGTCCCTATTAGTTCCTGAAAAACAAAACAAACAGTAAACATGATGGGAAAAATGGCACAGCAGATGGGTGCTCTTCTCCTTCCCTCCCCTTTCCACAGTTCCTCCCCTTAGGCAACCAGGTAAGGCTAAGCCTATAGTAACACTGGTCCATTCTCTCTCCTCTTGGAGTTTGGAATATTCAGGACTGACTCTCTACCTACACAAAGGGCACTGAAGTTAGAGCTCACAGTCCTGGTCTGGACAGGAGTCTCATCTGCATGGTTGATGAGCAGCAGGCTTTACAGCAGATCAGTCTTAGGGAGCTCATGCTCAGAGCAGAGAAACTGCTGCCCAGTGGCCTTAGAGTCCAGACAGGGGGGTGTAAACACCACTCACAGGCCAGGCTGTTGCTTGGCCATCTCTGCCTTCAGTAACTTCAACACTGAGTCACTGCTTGCACTTAGGAGCAATGAACCTGGAGACAACAACCAGGCCAGCTGTGGGGCCAGTGCTTTCCCCAAACCTTAGGTGGCACCCCTCAGCACACACACAGGGCAACCCAGCCTACTTCCTCCAGGCCTGGAACTTAACCACAAAAGCATCTACTCAACTGGCATGGGGCAGCACCTCTCTCTCCCCTTGGTCTGGGAGAGAGGAAATTCAGGCCAGCATCCACTTGGGTTGGGTAAAAAAGGTGACCAATAGCCAGGGAGGCTTGGCTCAGCAGGACATCCCAGTCCCCCAGAGCTTCCAGGTTCCCCTTGGGCTGTTTGCACAAGAAAATCAGTCCTTTTCTGGGACACATGTTCCTAATCTCTACCCTGTTCCCAAATCAGTTTCCTCCTCCAGGGTTGGTTTGTCTTCATCCATAGGGGACATACCAGGAAGTGACCAGTGCTGCCTTGGATTAAGTCCTTGCCTGTGTAGAGCTTGTGGTCCCTTGCACTCTGATTAACAGAAGCCTTCTCTGGAAGAGCACAGCAGCTCTCCCAGGAGATGCTGGGCAGACAGAACAAATAAATGAAGAGGACACACGGGTCAAAAGAAAGGCTGAAAATCACAACAATCTCATGAACAAGACCCATCTTGAGTAAAAACACACCTTGACGTGCTGGGAACTGTCAACAGCAGCCTTATCTTGTAACCTGTCTCATGCATCTCAAAAAACAATTCAAAATCTCAAACAAGACTTCTCAGAACTCTGGAGCTCTTGGAGGAGAAGGAGTGTAAGACATGGATTGCTTTGTTGCATGAGGTAAGCTAGAGTCCATCCAAATTACAGTCACGCAGGCTAGGGGCTAGC
Organism: Mus musculus; assembly: GCF_000001635.26. Taxonomy (NCBI): domain Eukaryota; kingdom Metazoa; phylum Chordata; class Mammalia; order Rodentia; family Muridae; genus Mus; species Mus musculus. The sequence goes on along the minus strand of NC_000073.6, from coordinate 20,257,574 downwards.
CCCTCTTTGTTTTAGAAAGTTACAAGTGTTAGGCCTAGTCACTTATCTGGGTCATATAGGGAAGCCAGCAATCGGAGGGGGCCACTCTCCAGTCCCATTTTTTTTTTTACTGGCTGAGGCTTTTATCCTAGGCCAATGAGGTAGGGATCAAGATGCAAGCTCTATAGGCCTATAGGAGAAGAGAACTGCACTTTCTCTATCTACATTTTAAAAAAAAAAACACTCTCAAATGTTGCCAAATCAGCCCCTTAGCCATTCATGCCTTTTCTGTATGCCAAAGTTCCCTTTCTGCAGAATTGTATATTTAAAACTACTTAGTTATCACTAGTCTCTTGAATTTGTTACCTTATTTCCAAAAGGACCTTCAACAGATAAAGCAAGCTCAAGGTCAGCTGCTCTATATGAGACCCTGTCTCAAGACAAAACGTAATGCAGGAAAGAAAAGAAGGTGGAGGTGGAGAGATAGCCCAGTCAGTGACAGGCTTGCCTTGATGAGTTTGAACCCCAGAACATGTGGGAAGCAGTTTCTGCTGTGCCTGCTTGGCCTAACTGGTAAACAAGCAATATGCGCATGTGCAAGAGTGTGTTCGAGCCAAGTCACTGCCCATCCCTGGGCGTGCTGAGAGAGCAGCCAATGAGGTGTGGACACGCCGCACTGAGGTGTATATAAGCAGTGCCTTTTTGGGGCTCGGGGTCTTCCTCTTCATGCTGAAGCTAGCATAATAAAGCATTGCTGCAGAAGGATCCGGTTGTCCGCGTGTGTTCTTGCTGGCGAGATGATAGTGCGCAGGACAAGAACACACATTGAAAATGCTAGGTGTGCAACGAAAGAGTACACATGGAGGAATCCATGCTTCCAGCTACATATGTAGCAGAGGAAGGCCTTATCTGGCATCAACTGTTGGAGAGGACCTTGGTCCTACAGAAGCTTGATGCCTCAATGTAGGGGGATGCTAGATTGGTGAGGCAGGAGTGCCTAAGTGGTTGGTGGAGCATTCTCATACAGGCAAAAAGTGGGGCACGGAATGGGTGGTTTGCAGAGGGGAATCTAAGAAAGGAAATATTGTTTAAAATGGAAATAAATAAATTAATAAAAGGAAAAGAAGAGATAATGCTAGGTGGCTAGGCAGTGTGGTGCTTGCTTTTAATCCTAGAACTCCAGAGGCTGAAGCAGGTTGATTTCTGAGTTCCAGGCCAGCCTGGTTTACAAAGCTAGTTCTATGACATCCAGGGCTCCACAGGGAAACCCTGTCTTGGCCAGACAGCAGTGATGCCTTTAATTCCAGCACTCAGGATGTAGAGGCAGGTGACCCTCTGAGTTTGTGGCCAGTCAGGTCTACAGAGTGAGCTCCAGAACACCCAGAGCTACACAGAGGGAAATCTAGTTACAAAACAAACAAAACAAAACAAAACAAAACAAAACAAAACAAAACAAAAATTAAAACACTTTTTAAAAGGTGGCCATGCATGAAATGAATAACAATAAACATTGTCCTCTGGCCTCCACCCCCTAAAACCTCCGAACACACCCAGTCACCCAGGAATAAACACATACATTAACATATGAGGAAGAAAACCAGGAAAAGGAAAGTTTCTTAAACAAAAGTAGGCATAGAGAGTCTTGTTAGAGACTTTTAAAGAAATTATTGCACATATGTGAGTACACTGTGGTTCCTTTCAGGAGGAGAAGAAGAGAAAATGTGATCCCATTACACATGGCTGTGAACCACCATGTGGTTGCTGGTAATTGAACTGAGGACCACTGGAAGAGCAGCCAGTGCTTTTAACCACTGAACTATCTTTCCATCCTCTATATCTCCCTTTTTAAGGCTCTTTGAATGTCTTATTTATTTACTTACTCACTTACTTACTTACTTACTTACTTACTTACATATGTGTATGGGTGTTTAAGTGCATGTATGTCTCTCCACTACTTGTATGCAATTCATAGTGGAGACCAGAAGACGGCCTTTGCTTCTCCAGGGACTAGAGATATAGACAGTTGTGAGCTACTATGTAGGTAGTAGGTCTTGAATCCCAGTGCCCTGGAAGAAGCAGCCAGCTGTTCTTCACTGCTCCCATGTCTTTCTGGCGCCCTGAATTCAAAGTTTGAATAATGTAACAAAATGGTAGGTCTTAGTATTGCTGCTTGAAATTCCAGTAGTTAGGAAGCTGAGGCAGGAGAATCAGCTTCACTATGAGATCGTGGAGCCAGCCTCAGCTACATATTAAATTCCAGGACAGCCTGAGCTATATCACTCTCTCCTCAAATTAAATCCCTCACAATCCTATACAGGGCTGTTAATCTAGGCCTACAGGATGTAGGAGCTATTTAGTTTTTTTATACTTTTTCTTTTTTCTTTTTTGTTTGTTTTGTTTTGAGTCAGGGTTTCTCTGTGTCGGCTGGCTAGCCTGGAACTCACTCTGTAGACCATGCCAGTCTCAACCTTGGAGAGTTTCCTACTTCAGGCCCTGGAGTGCTGGGATTAAAGGCATGCACAACTACTACCATATGGCTGAAAGCAGTGTTTCTTAACATTTATTCTTCTGAGCTGCAGAGATGGCTCAGCCTTTAAGAGACCTGACTGTGCTGCAGATTGTGTTCCCAGCTCCCAGCAGTAGCTGTAACTGCAGTCCCACGAAATTTTCTGACCTCTAGAGTCACAAAGATGCATGCAGGTGACCAATCATTCACATAAAATGAATAAAAATTTGAAATTAAATTAAATTTTATTTTAAAAATATAAACTTATTTTTATGTGTGTGAGTCTTCTATCTGTGTGTGTGTATGATGTATATTTGCCACATGTGACTGGTTTCTACGGAGGTGAGTAAACAGCTCTTATTCCCTAGAACTGAAGTTGCAGACAGTCATGAGTTGTCATGTGGATGCTGATAAATGAACTTGGGTCCTATACAAGATCGGCCAATAATTTTTTTCTTTTTTTCCCAATTTTATTAGGTATTTTCTTCATTTGCATTTCAATTGCTATCCCAAAAGTCCCCTATACCGTCCCTGCCCCACCCTGCCCTGCTCCTCTACCCACCCACTCGCACTTCTTGGCCTTGGCATTCCCCTGTACTGGGGCATATAAAGTTTTCAAGACCAATGGGCCTCTCTTTCCACTGATGGCCTACTAGGCCATCTTCTGCTACATATGCAGCTAGAGACACAAGCTCTGGGGGTACTGGTTAGCTCATATTGTTGTTCCACCTATAGGCTTGTAGACCCCTTCAGCTCCTAAGGTACTTTCTCTAGCTTCTCCATTGGGGGCCCTGTGTTCCATCCAATAAATGACTGTGAGCATCCACTTCTGTATTTGCCAGGCAGTGGCATAGCCTCACAAGAGACAGCTATATCAGGGTCCTTTCAGCAAAACCTTGCTGGCATATGAAATAATGTCTGCGTTTGTTGGCTGACTATGGAATAAATCCCCGGGTGGGGTAGTCTCTATATGGTCCATCATTTTGGCATAGCTCAAAACTTTGTCTCTGTAACTATTTCCATGGGTATTTTATTCCCTACAAGGAGGAATGAAGTATCCAAACATTGGTCTTCCTTCTTCTTGATTTTTTGTGTTTTGCTACTTGTATCTTGGGAATTTTAAGTTTCTGGGATAATATCCACTTATCAGTGAGTGCATATCAAGTGACTTCTTTTGTGATTGGGTTACCTCCCTCATGATGTGTTCCAGGTATATCTACTGGCCCAAGAATTTCATAAATTCCTTGTTTTTAATTGCTGAGTAGTACTCCATTGTGCAAATGTACAACATTTTCTGTATCCATTCCTCTGTTGAGGGACATCTGGGTTCTTTCCAGCTTCTGGCTATTATAAATAAGGCTGCCCTGAACATAGTAGAGCATGTGTCCTTATTACCAGTTGGGACATCTTCTGGGTATATGCCCAGGAGAGGTATTGCTGGATATTACTGTAATACTATGTCCGATTTTCTGAGGAACTGCCAGACTGATTTCCAAAGTGGTTGTACAAGCTTGCAATCCAACCAACAATGGAAGGAGTGTTCCTCTTTCTCCACATCCTCGCCAGCATCTGCCGTCACCTGAATTTTTTACCCTACCCATTCTGACTGGTGGGGGTTATCTGAATTTCTGGAGTCCAGCTTCTTGTGTTCTTTGTATAGGGGATATTAGTCCCCTATCAGATTTAGGATTGGTAAAGATCCTTTCCCAATCTGTTGGTGGCCATTTTGTCTTATTGACAGTACATTTTATGTTTCAGAAGCTTTACAATTTTATGAGGTCCCATCTGTCGATTGTTGATCTTACAGCACAAGCAACTGATGTTCGGCTCAGGAATTTTTCCCCTGTACCCATATCTTCAAGGCTTTACTCCACTTTCTCCTCTATAAGTTTCAGTGTCTCTGCTTTGTGTGGAGGTCTTTGATCCACTTAGACTTGAGCTTTGTAAAAGGAGATAAGAATGGATCAATTTGCATTCTTCTATATGATAACCGCCAGTTGTGCCAGCACCATTTGTTGAAAATGCTGTCTTTTTTCCACTGGATGGTTTTGGCTCCCTTGTCAAAGATCAAGTGACCAGAGGAGTGTGGATTCATTTCTGGGTCTTCAATTCTATTCCATTGATCTACCTGTCTGTCTCTGTACCAGTACCATGCAGTTTTTAACACAATTGCTCTGTAGTACAGCTTGAGGTCAGGCATGGTGATTCCCTCAGAGATTCTTTTATTGTTGAGAATATTTTTTGCTATCCTAGGTTTTTTGTTATTCCAGATGAATTTCCAAATTGCCCTTTCTAACTCAGTGAAGAATTGAATTGGAATTTTGATGGGGATTGCGTTCGATCGGTAGATTGCTTTTGGCAGGATGGCCATTTTTACTATATTAATCCTGCCAATCCATGACCATGGGAGATCTTTCCATCTTATGAGATCTTCTTCAATGTCTTTCTTCAGAGACTTGAAGTTTTTGTCATACAGATCTTTCACTTCCTTAGTTACGGTCACAAGGTATTTTATATTTTTTGTGACTATTGAGAAGCATGTTGTTTCCCTAATTTCTTTCTCATCCTATTTATCATTTGGGTAAAGAAAGGCCACTGATTTGTTTGAGTTAATTTTATATCCAGCTACTTCACTGAAGCTTTTTATCAGATTTAGAAGTACTCTGGGGAATTTCTATGATCATTTCTATAAACTATCATATCATCTGCAAATAATGAGATTTTGAATTCTTCCTTTCCAATTTGTATTCCCTTGATCTCTTTTTGTTGTCTAATTACTCTGGCTAGGACTTCAAGTACTATATTGAACAGGTAGGTAGAAAGTGGATAGCCTTGTCTAGTCCCTGATTTTACTGGGATTGCTCCTAGCTTCTCTCCATTTACTTTGATATTGGCTAGTGGTTTGCTTTATATTGCTTTTATTGTGTTTAGGTATGGGCCGTGAATTCCTGGTCTTTCCAAGACTTTTATCATGAATGGGGGTTGGATTTTGTCAAATGCTTTCTCAGCACCTAATGAGATGATCATGGGATTTTGTCTTTAGGTTTGTTTATATAGTGGATTACATTGATGGATTTCCGTATATTAAACCATCCCTGCATCGCTGGGATGAAGCCTCCTTGGTCATGATGGATGATCATTTTGATGTGTTCTTGGATTCGGTTTGCAATGATTTTATTAAGTATTTTTGCATCAATATTCATAAGGAAAATTGTGATGAAGCTCTCTTTCTCTGTTGGATTTTTGTGTGGCTTAGCTATCAGAGTAATTGTGGTTTCATAGAATGAATTGTGTAGAGTACCTTCTGTTTCTATTTTGTGGAATATTTTGAGGAAACTGGATTTAGGTCTTCTTTGAATCTCCGACGACCTCTGCACTAAACCCACCTGATTCTGGGCTTTTTTTGGTTGGGAGACTATTAATGACTGCTTCTATTTCTTTAGGGGATATAGCACACTTTAGGTCAATAATCTGATCCTGATTTAACTTTGGTACCTGGTGTCTGTCTAGAAATTTGTTCATTTCATCCAGGTTTTGCAGTTTTGTTGAGTATAGCCTTTTGTAGAAGGATCTGATGGTGTTTTGGATTTCCTCAGGATCTGTTGTTATGTCCCCCTTTTCATTTCTGATTTTGGTAATTAGGATGCTGTCCCTGTGCCCTCTAGTGAGTCTGGCTAAGGGTTTATCTATCTTGTTGATTTTCTCAAAGAACCAGCTCCTGGTTTGGTTGATTCTTTGTATAGTTCTTTTTGTTTCCACTTGGTTGATTTCAGCCCTAAGTTTGATTATTTCCTGCCGTCTACTCCTCTTTGCTTCCTTTCGTTCTAGAGCTTTTATGTGTGCTGTCAGACTGCTAGTGTATGCTCTCTTTAGTTTCTTTTGGGGGGGCAATCAGGGCTATGAGTTTTCCTCTTAGGACTACCTTCATCGTGTCTCATAAGTTTGGGTATGTTGTGGCTTCATTTTCATTAAAAAGTCTTTAATATATCTCTTTATTTCTTCCTTGACCAACTTATCATTGAGTAGAGTGTTATTCAGCTTCCAGGTCAACATTGTATTTCTAATATTTATGTTGTTATTGAAGATCAGTCTTAGTCCTTGGTGATCTGATAGGAAGCACGGAATAATTTCAGTATTTTTTTATCTGTTGAGGCCTGTTTTGTGACCAATTATGTGGTCAATTTTGAGAAGTTACCCTGAGGTGCTGAGAAGAAGGTATATCCTTTTATTTTAGGATAAAATGTTCTGTAGATATCTGTTAAATCCATTTGTTTCATAATTTCTGTTAGTTTCACTGTGTCTCTGTTTAGTTTTTGTTTCCAGGATCTGTCCATTGATGAGAGTGGGGCATTGAAGTCTCCGCTATTATTGTGTGAAGTACATTGTGTGCTTTGAGCTTTACTAATGTTTCTTTAATGAATGTGGCTGCCCTTGTATTTGGAGCATAGATATTCAGAATTGAGAGTTCCTCTTGGAAGATTTTACCTTTGATGAGTATGAAGTGTCCCTCCTTGTCTTTTTGATAACTTTGGGTTGGAAGTCGACTTTATTCGATATTAGAATGGCTACTCCAGCTTGTTTCTTCAGACCATTTGCTTGGAAAATTGTTTTCCAGCCTTTCACTCTGAGGTAGTGTCTGTCTTTTCCCCTGAGATGGGTTTCCTGTAAGCAGCAGAATGTTGGGTCCTGTTTGTGTAGCCAGTCTGTTAGTCTATGTATTTTTATTGGGGAATTTAGTCCATTGATATTAAGAGATATTAAGGAAAAGTAATTGTTGCTTTCTGTTATTTTTGTTGTTAGAGTTGAGATTCTTTCTGTTCTTGTGCTGTCTTCTTTTAGGTTTGTTGAAGGATTACTTTCTTGCTTTTTATAGGGTGTAGTTTCTGTCCTTGTATTGGTGTTTTCCCATTATTACCCTTTGAAGAGCTAGATTCGTGAAAAGATATTGTGTGAATTTGGTTTTGTCATGGTATACTTTTGCTTTGCCATCTATGGTAATTGAGAGTTTTGCTGGGTCTAGGAGCCTGGGCTGGCATTTGTGTGCTCTTAGGGTCTGTATAACATCTGCCCTGTATCTTCTGGATTTCATAGTCTCTATTGAGAATTCTTAAGTAATTCTAATACGACCTGCCTTTATATATTTCTTGACCTTGTTCCCTTAATGCTTTTAATATTCTGTCATTATTTAGTGCATTTGTTATTCTGATTATTATGTGTCAGGAGAAATTTCTTTTCTGGTCCAGTCTATTTGGAGTTCTGTAGTCTTCTCATATGTTCATTGGCATTTCCTTCTTTAGGTATGGGAAGTTTTCTTCAATAAATTTTGTTGAAGATATTTGCTGGCCCTTTAAGTTGAAAATCTTCATTCTCATCTATATCTATTATCCTTAGCTTTGGTCTTCTAATTGTGTCCTGGATTTTCTGGATATTTTGTGTTAAGATATCTTTGGATTTTGCATTTTCTTTGATTGCTGTGTCCAACCAAATGACCCCAAGAAAAAAGCTGGAGTAGCCATTCTAATATCAAATAAAATCGACTTTAAACCAACAGTTATCATAAAAGGTATAAAAGGACACTTCATACTGATCAAAGGAAAAATCTACCAAAAAGAACTCTCAATTATGAACATCTATGCTCCAAATGCAAGGAGACACATATTCATAAATGAAACATTATTAAAGCTAAAAGCACACATTTCACCTCACACAATACTAGTGGGAGACTTCATCACCCCACTCTCATCAATGGACAGATCATGGAAGTAGAAACTAAACAGAGACACAGTAAAAGAACACAAATTAAGAACTAAATGCCCAGGAGAGGTATTGCGGGATCCTCCTGTGGTACTATGTCCAATTTTCTGAGGAAACGCCAGACTGATTTCCAGAGTGGTTGTACAAGCTTGCAATCCCACCAGCAATGGTGGGGTGTTCCTCTTTCTCAACATCCTCGCCAGCATCTGCTGTCACCTGAATTTTTGATCTTAGCCATTCTGATTGGTGTGAGATGGAATCTCAGGGCTGTTTTGATTTGCATTTCCCTGATGATTAAGGATGCTGAACATTTTTTCAGGTGCTACTCAGCCATTTAGTATTCCTCAGGTGAGAATTCTTTTATAGTTCTGAGCTATAAAAGAATAACCCATTTTTAAATCGGGTTATTTGATTTTCTGGAGTCCACCTTCTTCAGTTCTTTATATATATTAGATATTAGTCCCCTATCTGATTTAGGTTAGGTAAAGATCCTTTCCCAGTCTGTTGGTGGCCTTTTTGTCTTCTTGACAGTGTCCTTTGCCTTACAGAAGCTTTGTAATTTTATGAGGTCCCATTGTGAATTCTCGATCTTACAGTACATGCCATTGCTGTTCTATTCAGGAATTTTTCCCCTGTGCCCATATCTTCGAGGCTTTTCCCCACTTTCTCATCTATAAATTTCACTGTCTCTAGTTTTATGTGGAGTTCCTTGATCCACTTAGATTTGACCTCAGTACAAGGATATAGGAGTGGATCAATTCACATTCTTCTATATGTTAACCGCCAATTGTGCCAGCACCATTTGTTGAAAATGTTGTCTTTTTTTCCACTGGATTGTTTTAGCAGTCTTGTGAAAGATCAAGTTGACCATAGGTGTGTGGATTCATTTCTGGGTCTTCAATTCTATTCCACTGGTCTCCTTGTGTGTTGCTATACCAGTACCATGCAGTTTTTATCACAATTGCTCTGTAGTACAGCTTTAGGTCAGGCATGGTGATTCCACCAGAGGTTCTTTTATCCTTGAGAAGAGTTTTGCTATCCTAGGTTTTTTGTTATTCCAGATGAATTTGCAGATTACTCTTTCTAATTCGTTGAAGAATTGAGTTGGAATTTTGATGGGGTCAAAGGATAAAGGCAGGCCCTAGCACACCCAGAACCTTGGGATCACTGAGACCAGTCTATGTAGAAGAGCATGTGGGCAGCAGAAGTAATAGAGCTTCTTGGACAGGGTCCCTTCTGCCTTCATCCTCAGCCAGGAGACAGAGCTGAGACCCAGAACCCTGGACACCTTCCCTGCCAGAGGAGAGTCTGCCTCTAGGGAGGGCTCTGACCCCAGGACTCAGGAGGTGGATCTGAGCTCCAGAGTTTTGTGAACCTTCCCTGCAAGAGGAGAGCTTACCTACATAGAGTGATCTGACCACTGAGATGCAGGAGAGAGTTTCCCAGGAGTGCTGACAGAGGCTAAAGAATCACAGGAGTATCTAGCTCCAGCCAGAGACAGCTAGAACTATAACATCTAACACCAGAGATTATCACATGGCGAAAAGCAAACAAAAGAATCTTACTAACAGAAACCAAGAACAATGGGTATCATCAGAACTCAGTACGCCCACCACGGCAAGTCCTAGATACCCCAACACAAACAGGTAGAAATCATTAAAGAAAAACAGGAAAACACATCCAAACAGGTGATGGAAATGAACAAGACCATACTAGAACTAAAAGGGGAAGTAGTCACAATAAAGAAATCCCAAAGTGAGGCAACGCTGGAGATAGAAAACCTAGGAAAGAGATCTGGAACCATAGATGCGAGCATCAGCAACAGAATACAAGAAATGGAAGAGAGAATCTCAGGTGCAGAACATTCCATAGAGAACATCGACACAACAGTCAAAGAAAATACAAAATGCAAAAGGATCCTAACTCAAAACATCCAGGTAATCCAGGACACAATGAGAAGACCAAACCTACGGATAATAGGAGTTGATGAGAATGAAGATTTTCAACTTAAAGGGCCAGCTAATATCTTCAACAAAATAATAGAAGAAAACTTCCCAAACATAAAAAAAGAGATGCCCATGATCATACAAGAAGCCTACAGAACTCCAAATAGACTGGACCAGAAAGAAATTCCTCCCGACACATAATAAACAGAACAACAAATGCACTAAATAAAGATAGAATATTAAAAGCAATAAGGGAGAAAGGTCAAGTAACATATAAAGGAAGGCCTATCAGAATTACACCAGACTTTTCACCAGAGACTATGAAAGCCAGAAGAGCCTGGACAGATGTTATACAGACACAAAGAGAACACAAATGCCAGCCCAGGCTACTATATCCGGCCAAACTCTCAATTACCATAGATGGAGAAACCAAAGTATTCCACGACAAAAACAAATTCACACAATATCTTTCCACGAATCCAGCCCTTCAAAGTATAATGACAGAAAAGAAGCAATACAAGGATGGAAATCACGCCCTAGAACAACCAAGAAAGTAATCATTCAACAAACCAAAAATAAGACAGCCACAAGAACAGAATGCCAACTCTAACAACAAAAATAAAAGGAAGCAACAATTACTTTTCCTTAATATCTCTTAATATCAATGGACTCAATTCCCCAATAAAAAGACATAGACTAACAGACTGGCTACACAAACAGGACCCAACATTCTGCTGCTTACAGGAAACCCATCTCAGGGAAAAAGACAGACACTACCTCAGAGTGAAAGGCTGGAAAACAATTTTCCAAGCAAATGGACTGAAGAAACAAGCTGGAGTAGCCATTTTAATATCGGATAAAATCGACTTCCAACCCAAAGTTATCAAAAAAGACAAGGAGGGACGCTTCATACTCATCAAAGGTAAAATCCTCCAAGAGGAACTCTCAATTCTGAATATCTACACACCAAATGCAAGGGCAGCCACATTCATTAGAGACACTTTAGTAAAGCTCAAAGCATACATTGCACCTCACACAATAATAGTGGGAGACTTCAACACACCACTTTCTTCAATGGACAGATCGTGGAAACAGAAACTAAATAGGGACACAGTGAAACTAACAGAAGTTATGAAACAAATGGACCTGACAGATATCTACAGAACATTTTATCCTAAAAAAAGGATATACCTTCTTCTCAGCACCTCATGGGACCTTCTCCAAAATTGACCATATAATTGGTCACAAAACAGGCCTCAACAGATAAAAAATATTGAAATTGTCCCATGTATCCTATCAGACCACCATGGCCTAAGACTGATCTTCAATAACAACATAAATAATGGAAAGCCAACATTCACGTGGAAACTGAATAACACTCTTCTCAATGATACCTTGGTCAAGGAAGGAATAAAGAAAGAAATTAAAGACTTTTTAGAGTTTAATGAAAATGAAGCCACAACGTACCCAAACCTATGGGACACAATGAAAGCATTTCTAAGAGGGAAACTCATAGCTCTGAGTGCCTCCAAGAGGAAACGGGAGAGAGCACATACTAGCAGCTTGACATCACATCTAAAAGCCCTAGAAAAAAAGGAAGCAAATTCACCCAAGAGGAGTAGACGGCAGGAAATAATCAAACTCAGGGGTGAAAACAACCAAGTGGAAACAAGAAGAACTATTCAAAGAATTAACCAAACGAGGAGTTGGTTCTTTGAGAAAATCAACAAGATAGATAAACCCTTAGCTAGACTCAGTAAAGGGCACAGGGACAAAATCCTAATTAACAAAATCAGAAATGAAAACAGAGACATAACAACAGATCCTGAAGAAATCCAAAACACCATCAGATCCTTCTACAAAAGGCTATACTCAAAAAAACTGGTAAACCTGGACGAAATGGACAAATTTCTGGACAGATACCAGGTACCAAAGTTGAATCAGGATCAAGTTGACCATCTAAACAGTCCCATATCACCTAAAGAAATAGAAGCAGTTATTAATAGTCTCACAACCAAAAAACGCCCAGGACCAGATGGGTTTAGTGCAGAGTTCTATCAGACCTTCAAAGAAGATCTAATTCCAGTTCTGCACAAACTATTTCACAAAATAGAAGTAGAAGGTACTCTACCCAACTCATTTTATGAAGCCACTATTACTCTGATACCTAAACCACAGAAAGATCCAACAAAGAAAGAGAACTTCAGACCAATTTCTCTTATGAATATCGATGCAAAAATCCTCAATAAAATTCTTGCTAACCGAATCCAAGAACACATTAAAGCAATCATCCATCCTGACCAAGTAGGTTTTATTCCAGGGATGCAGGGATGGTTTAATATACGAAAATCCATCAATGTAATCCATTATATAAACAAATTCAAAGACAAAAACCACATGATCATCTCGTTAGATGCAGAAAAAGCATTTGACAAGATCCAACACCCATTCATGATAAAAGTTTTGGAAAGATCAGGAATTCAAGGCCCATACCTAAACATGATAAAAGCAATCTACAGCAAACCAGTAGCCAACATCAAAGTAAATGGAGAGAAGCTGGAAGTAATCCCACTAAAATCAGGGACTAGACAAGGCTGTCCACTTTCTCCCTACCTTTTCAACATAGTACTTGAAGTATTAGCCAGAGCAATTCGACAACAAAAGGAGATCAAGGGGATACAAATTGGAAAAGAGGAAGTCAAAATATCACTTTTTGCAGATGATATGATATTATATATAAGTGACCCTAAAAATTCTACCAGAGAACTCCTAAGCCTGATAAACAGCTTCGGTGAAGTAGCTGGATATAAAATAAACTCAAACAAGTCAATGGCCTTTCTCTATACAAAGAATAAACAGGCTGAGAAAGAAATTAGGGAAACAACACCCTTCTCAATAGTCACAAATAATATAAAATATCTTGGCGTGACTCTAACTAAGGAAGTGAAAGATCTGTATGATAAAATCTTCAAATCTCTGAAGAAAGAAATTAAAGAAGATCTCAGAAGATGGAAAGATCTCCCATGCTCATGGATTGGCAGGATCAACATTGTAAAAATGGCTATCTTGCCAAAAGCAATCTACAGATTCAATGCAATCCCCATCAAAATTCCAACTCAATTCTTCAATGAATTGGAAGAAGCATTTTGCAAATTCGACTGGAATAACAAAAAACCTAGGATAGCAAAAAGTCTTCTCAAGGATAAAAGAACTTCTGGTGGAATCACCATGCCAGACCTAAAGCTTTACTACAGAGCAATTGTGATAAAAACAGCATGGTACTGGTATAGAGACAGACAAGTAGACCAATGGAATAGAATTGAAGACCCAGAAATGAACCCACACACCTATGGTCACTTGATCTTCGACAAGGGAGCTAAAACCATCCAGTGGAAGAAAGACAGCATTTTCAACAATTGGTGCTGGCACAACTGGTTCTTATCGTGTAGAAGAATGCGAATCGATCCATACTTATCTCCTTGTACTAAGGTCAAATCTAAATGGATCAAGGAACTTCACATAAAACCAGAGACACTGAAACTTATAGAGGAGAAAGTGGGGGAAAGCCTTGAAGATATGGGCACAGGGGAAAAATTCCTGAACAGAACAGCAATGGCTTGTGCTGTAAGATCAAGAATTGACAAATGGGACCTAATGAAACTCCAAAGTTTCTGCAAGGCAAAAGACACCGTCAATAAGACAAAAAGACCACCAACAGATTGGGAAAGGATCTTTACCTATCCTAAATAAGATAGGGGACTAATATCCAACATATATAAAGAACTCAAGAAGGTGGACTTCAGAAAATCAAATAACCCCATTAAAAAATGGGGCTCAGAACTGAACAAAGAATTCTCACCTGAGGAATACCGAATGGCAGAGAAGCACCTGAAAAAATGTTCAACATCCTTAATCATCAGGGAAATGCAAATCAAAACAGCCCTGAGATTCCATCTCACACCAGTCAGAATGGCTAAGATCAAAAATTCAGGTGACAGCAGATGCTGGCGTGGATGTGGAGAAAGAGGAACACTCCTCCATTGTTGGTGGGTTTGCAGGCTTGTACAACCACTCTGGAAATCAGTCTGGCGGTTCCTCAAAAAATTGGACATAGTACTACCGGAGGATCCAGCAATACCTCTCCTGGGCATATATCCAGAAGATGCCCCAACTGGTAAGAAGGACACATGCTCCACTATGTTCATAGCAGCCTTATTTATAATAGCCAGAAGCTGGAAAGAACCCAGATGCCCCTCAACAGAGGAATGGATACAGAAAATGTGGTACATCTACACAATGGAGTACTACTCAGCTATTAAAAAGAATGAATTTATGAAATTCCTATGCAAATGGATGGACCTGGAGGGCATCATCCTGAGTGAGGTAACACATTCACAAAGGAACTCACACAATATGTACTCACTGATAAGTGGATATTAGCCCCAAACCTAGGATACCCAAGATATAAGATACAATTTGCTAAACACATGAAACTCAAGAAGAATGAAGACTGAAGTGTGGACACTATGCCCCTCCTTAGAATTGGGAACAAAACACCCATGGAAGGAGTTACAAAGACAAAGTTTGGAGCTGAGATGAAAGGATGGACTATGTAGAGACTGCCATTTCCAGGGATCCACCCCATAATTAGCATCCAAACGCTGACACCATTGCATATACTAGCAAGATTTTATCGAAAGGACCCAGATGTAGCTGTCTCTTGGGAGACTATGCCGGGGCCTAGCAAACACAGAAGTGGATGCTCATAGTCAGCTAATGGATGGATCACAGGGCTCCCAGTGGAGGAGCTAGAGAAAGTACCCAAGGAGCTAAAGGGATCTGCAACCCTATAGGTGGAACAACATTATGAACTAACCAGTACCCCGGAGCTCTTGACTCTAGCTGCATATGTATCAAAAGATGGCCTAGTCGGCCATCACTGGAAAGAAAGGGTCATTGGACACGCAAACTTTATATGCCCCAGTACAGGGGAACGCCAGGCCCAAAAAGGGGGAGTGGGCGGGTAGGGGATTGGGGGTGGGTGGGTATGGGGGACTTTTGGTATAGCATTGGAAATGTAAATGAGGTAAATACCTAATAAAAATGGAAAAAAAAAGAATTACAGGAAAACACAACCAAACAGGTGATGGAATTGAACAAAACCATCCAAAATCTAAAAATGGAAGTAGAAACAATGAAGAAAGCCCAAAGGAAGACAACTCTGGAGATAGAAACCCTAGGAAAGAAATCAGAAACCATAGATGCAAGCATCAGCAACAGAATACAGTGATATATTGAAACTAACAGAAGTTATGAAACAAATGGATTTAACATATATCTACAGAACATTTTATCCTAAAACAAAAGGATATACCTTCTTCTCAGGACCTCATGGTACCTTGTCCAAAACTGACTATATAATTGGTCACAAAACAGACCTCAACAAATACAAAAATATTGGAATTATCCCATCCAGGGGCTAAGGCTAATCTTCAATAACAACTTAAATAATAGAAAGCAAGCTGTGATGGTTTGTATATTCTTGCACATATTTGGAGGTGTGGCCTTGTTGGAATAGGTGTGACCTGGTAGGAGTAGGTGTGTCACTGAGAGTGTGGGCTTAATACTCAAGGCCTAGGTGCCTAAAAGTCAGTCTTTCACTAGCAACATTTGAAGGAAGACATAGAAATTTCAGCTCTGCCTGCGTCATGCCTGCCTGGATACTGCCATGCTCCCACCTTGATGATAATGGACTGAACCTCTGAATCTGTAAGCCACCCCAATTAAATGTCATTGATAAGACTTGTCTTGGTCATGGTGTCTATTCACAGCAGTAAAACCCTAACTAAGACACCAAAATTCACGTGAAAGCTGAAGAACAATCTACTCAATGATACCTTGGTCAAGGATGAAATAAAGAAAGAAATTAAAGACTTTTTTGAGTTTAATGAAAATGAAGACAAAATATACCCAAACTTATGGGACACAATGAAGGCAGTACTAATAGAAAAAATCATACCTCTGAGTGCCTACAAAAAGAAACTAGAGAGAGCATACACTTGCAGTTTGACATAACACCTAGAAGCTCTAGAACGAAAGGAAGCAAATTTACCCAAGAGGACTAAACTGCAGGAATTAATCAAACTTAGGGCTGAAATCAAGGAAGTGGAAACAAAAAGAACTATTCAAAGAATCAACCAAATCAGGAGCTGGTTCTTTGAGAAAAATCAACAAGTTAGATAAACCCTTAGCCAGACTCACTAGAGGGCACAGGGACAGCATCCTAATTAACAAAATCTGGAATGAAAAGGGAGACATAATAACAGAACCTGAGGAAATCCAGAACTCCATCAGATCCTTTTTCAAAAAGCTATACTCAACAAAACTGGAAAACCTGGATAACATGGACAAATTTCTACACAGATACCAAGTACCAAAGTTAAATCAGGATCATATTAATGATCTAAACAGTCCAATATCCCCTAAAGAAATAGAAGTAGTCATTTATAGTCTCCCAACCAAAAAAAGCCCAAGACCAGATGGGTTTAGTGGAGAGTTCTATCAGACCTTCAAAGAAGACCTAATTCCAGTTCTCCTCAAACTATTCCACAAAGTAGAAACAGAAGGTGCTCTACCCAATTCATTATATGAAGCCACAATTACTCTGATACCTAAACCACATAAAGACCTAACAAAGAAAGAGAACTTCAGACCAATATCCCCTATGTTTATCAGTGCAAAAATACTCAATAAAATTTGGGCTAACAGAATTCAAGAACACATCAAAACAATCATTCATCATGATCAAGTAGGCTTCATCCCAGGGATGCAGAGATGGTTTAATATACAGAAATCCATCAACACAATCCACTATATAAACAAAGACAAAAACCTCACGATCATTTTTTAGATGCCGAGAAAGCATTTGACAAAATCCAACTCCCATTCATGATGAAAGTCTTGAAAAGATCAGGAATTCAAAGTCCTTACTTAAACATAATAAAAACAATACACAGCAAACCAGTAGCCAACATCAAAGTAAATGGAGAGAAGCTGGAAGCAATCCCACTAAAATCAGGGACTAGAGAAGGTTGCCCACTTTCTCCCTACATATTCAATATAGTACTCAAAGTCCTAGCCAGAAAAATTAGACAACAAAAGGGGAGACAAATTGACAAATTGGAAAGGAACAAGGCAAAATATCACTATTTGCAGATGATATGATACTATATATAAGTGATCCTAAAAATTCCACCAGAGAACTCCTAAACCTGATGAACAGTTTGAGTGAAGTAGCTGGATATAGTATTAACTAAAAAAAAAATCAATGGCCTTTCTTTACACAAAGGATAAACAGGCTGAGACAGAAATTAAGGAAACAACACCCTTCACAATAGTCACAAATAATATAAAATACCTTGGTGTGACTCTAACCAAAGACCTGAAAGATCTGTATGATAGGAACTTAAAGTCTCTGAAAAAAAAATCAAAGAAGATCTCAGAAGATGGAAAGATCTCCCATTCTTATGGATTGACAGGATTAATATAGTAAAAATTACTATCTTGCTGAAAAAAAATCTACAGATTCAATGCAATCCCCATCAAAATTCCAAGAATTTCTAATTCTTCAATGAATTAGAAAGGGCAATTTGGAAATTCATCTGGAATAACAAAAAACCTAGGATAGCAAAACTATTCTCAATGATAAAAGAATCTCTGGTGGGATCACCATGCCTGACCTCAAGCTGTACTACAGATCAATTATGATAAAAACTGCATGATACTGGTACAAAGACAGACAGGTAGATCAAGGTAATAGAATTGAAGACCCAGAAATGAACCCACACACCTATGGTCAATTGATCTTTGACAAGGGATCTAAAACCATCCAATGGAAAAAAGACAGCATTTCAACAAATGGTGCTGGCTCAACTGGCAGTTACCATGTACAAGAATGCGAATTGATCCATTCTTATCTCCATGTGCAAAATTCTAGTCTACATGGATCAAGGAACTCCACATAAAACCAGAGACATGGAAACTTATAGAGGAGAAAGTGGGGAAGAGCCTGGGCACAGGGGGAAATTCCTGAACAGAACAGCAATGGGCTTGTGTTGTAAGATCAAGAATCAACAAATGGAACCTCTTAAAAATGCCAAGCTTCTGTAAGGTAAAAGACACCCTCAGTGAGACAAAACAACAGTCAACAGATTGGAAAAAGATCTTTACCAATCATATATATATCAAAATGTTGGACTCCAGAAAATCAAATAAGCATATTTCAAAATGGGGTACAGAGGTAAACAAAGAATTCTTCAGTGAGGAATATCGGGCTGAGAAGCACCTAAAAAAATGTTCAACATCCTTTTTCATCAGAGAAATAAGAATCATACTCATGGATTGGCAGGATCAATATAGTAAAAATGGCTACTTGCCAAAAGCAATCTACAGATTCAATGCAATCCCCATCAAAATTCCAACTCAATTCTTCAATGAATTAGGAAGGGCAATCTGCAAATTCATCTTGTAAAACAAAAAACCTAGGATAGCAAAAACTCTTCTCAAGGATAAAAGATCCTCTGGTGGAAATACAAATCAAAACAATACTAAGATTACACTTCACACCAGTCAGAATGGCTAAGATAAAAATCTCAGGTGACAGCAAATGCAGGCAAGGATGTGGAGAAAGTGGAACACTCCTCCATTGCTGGTGGGAGTACAAGCTAGTACAACAAATCTGGAAATCGATCTGGCAGTTCCTCAGAAAATTGGACATAGTTCTGCCAGAAGATCCAGCAATTCTTCTCCTGGGCATATACTCAGAAAATGCTCCAATTTTTAATAAGGACACATGTTCCACTATGTTCATAGCAGCCTCATATATAATATCCAGAAGCTGGAAAAACCTTAGTGTCCCTCAACAAAGAATGGATACAGAAAATGTGGTACATTTACAAAATGGAGTTCTATGCAGCTATTAAAAACAAGGAATTCATGAAATTTTTAGAGGAATGGATAGAGCTGGAGGATATCATCATGATTGAGGTAACCCAATCACAAAAAGACACATGTGATATGCACCCACTGATAAGTGAATATTAGCCCAGAAGCTCAGAATACCCAAGATACAATTTGCAAAACACATGAAACTCAAGAAATAGGAAGACAAAATGTGGACACATCAATCCTTCTTAGAAGGGTGAACAAAATACCCATGGAAGGAGTTACAGAGACAAAGTGTGGAGCAGAGACTGAAGGAGTGACCATCCAGAAACTGCCTCACCTGAGGATCCATCCCATAAACCACCACCAAACCCAGATACTATTGCAGATGCCAACAAGAGCTTGCTGACAGGAGACTGGTATAACTGTCTACTGAGAGGCTCTGCCAGTACCTGACTGATATAGAAGTGGATGCTCACAGTCATCCATTAGATAGAGCACAAAGCCCCCGTTGAAGAAGCTAGAGAAAGTACCCTTTCAGCTGCAGGGGTGTGCAGCCCCATAGGAGGAACAACAATATGAAATAACCAGTAACCCCAGAGCTCCCTGGGACTAAACCACTAATAAAAGAAAATGCATTATGGGAATTGTGGCTCTAGCTGCATAAGTAGCAGTGGATGGCCTAGTTGGTCATCAATGGGAGGCGAGGCCCTTTGACTATGAAAGTTCTACGCCCCAGTATAGGAAAATGCCTAGGCCAGGAATCAGAAGAGGGTGGATTGGTGAGCACAAGGAGGGGGTAAAGGATAGGGGATTTTCAGGGGAGAAACTAGGAAAAGGGATAACATTTGAAATGTAAATAAAGAAAATATCTAATATAAATAAATAAATAAATAAATAAATAAATAAATAAATAAATGAAAGTGATGAATTCATGAACTTCTTAGCCAAATTATAGAACTATAAATTATCATCCAGAGTGACGTAACCCAATGGCAAAATAACACACTTGGTATGCACTCACTGATAAGTGGATATTAGCCCAAAAGGTATAAATAACCAAGATAGAATTCACATACCATAGGAAGCTCAAGAAGATGGGAGAAAAAGTGTGGGTGCTTCAGTCCTTCTTAAAAAGAGAACAAAATACTCACAGGAGCAAATATGGAGATAAAGAGTAGAGCAGAGACTGAAGGAAAAGCCATTCAGAGACTGTCCCACCTGAAGATTCATCCCATATACAGTTACCAAACCCAGACACCTTTGTGGTTGCCAAGAAGTGCATCGAGAAAGAGGCTGGTATGGCTGTCTCCTGAGTGACCCTGCCAGAGCCTTACAAATACAGGGACAGATGCTCAAAACCAATCATTTGACTGAGCATGGGGTCCACAATAGAGGAGTTAGAGAAAGGACTGAAGGAAGTGAAGGGGATTTCAACCCCACAGGAAGAACAATATCAATCAACCAGTCCCCCAAGAACCCCCAAGGACTAAGCCATCAACTAAGGAGTACAGGAAGCTCCAGCTGCATAAGTTGCAGAGGATGTCCTTGTCATGCATCAGTAGGGGGAGTGGTTCTTGGTCCTATGAAGACTCAAGAGATGCCCCAGTGTAGGGGAAGGAACTGAGGGTAGAGAGGTGGTAGTGGGTGGGTATGTGGAGGAAAACCCTCATATAAGTAGGGGAATAGGGGATGCTATAGAGGGTTTCCAGGAGGGATAATATTTGAAATGAAAATGAAGAAAATATCCCAAATATCCCATAAGAACTTATTAATACCTGAAAAAAAGAAATTACAAAAAATAAAAGAAAAGAACTTTACATTATCCAACGTCAGACATCTACGTGGGAAACTGTCCAACGAATATAGTGCTGGTTTTTAAAGCTCTTTTGAACTATGCGTGTGAACATATTACAGGAAGCCCCACAGTACAATGTTTCTGTACATATTTGCAAAAAAAAAAAAAAACTTAGTATTAGCTATTCCTCTCCATATTTCCTCGTCTACTTTTCCTCCTACACACACCCAAATCTAACTCTTCATCTTCCATTATCACCTTTTCATTCTTTAGAAGACTGTATTTTACCTTCTCATTTTTTTCAACATGCCATGACTCTAACAAATTCCGGACTAGGAAGGTTATTCCAATATAATTATGTATTAGGCTAATAAGCCATATGTAAATGTCAATTAGCCGATATAAATTTTACAGATGAAATCATGGATATGTGCTTGTTCTAGACAAACATAAGGTATCTGAGCAATTAATCATAAGTTATTCTTTCTTTTTGTCCTATTTCCACATATATTCCATTCTAAATGCTGGTATTTGCATTTGTAAAAATATTGTACAGTGATATCTTAATTCTCACACATGAAAGTATAAGTTCATTGTGCCTGAGACAATATTGTTGCAGGATTAAATATCAATAAAGGTTTGGAACATACAATTCTTAGATTTATAATCAGAATTTTTACTTTTCATCATTGAAAATCAAAACTAAGTCCCTAGTTTTTTATTATACCTAGAGTAGAAAGGAGTTGGAGCTATCTATTTCTTAATGATTGCTCAATCCATATCTTTGCTTGTATATCCAGGATTACTTAATTACAAATGAAATTCTCTAGATACTACCAAAGTATATTAGACCTGTGATAAGGATTCATGAGTATATCAGAAAACAAGGCATGATCTACCTGAAAAAAAGTGGATATGGGAATAACCCCAGGATTCAGGTGAGAGAGACCAGCTTTACTTAATAAATTTGACTTTTATAAATGTCCTGGGTCAAACATGGGAAAAGTTGTAATGAAGCAATTTCCTGGGAAATTACAGAATCTGACTGATACATTGCCAGTTTTCTGAGAGGACTTGGTGTCAGAATAATTTTGCAAGAGTAAAATAGTAGGGAGGAAAGTACTCTGTAGAAACTCACATAATGAGTCCCTTGTTCTACCCTGGAGCATCCCAATTCACATCTGATGACAAACTCAATTCAGAACTTAGATTCTCCCAAAGGAAACATGAAAACCCTTCCCTAACTTCTGCCCAGGTACTCATTAACATCTAACAAACTCCTAGACATCATCAGTAAGCATCAGAAAGGAATGGAGATTTGCTCTGGGGATAAATGATTTTTCCTTCATTGGAGGTATCCCAAAGACACCATGCAGACAAACGTGCGGATGCCACAGATGATACAATAATAAACTCTCTGAAGGATGTCATGTCCCGCTGCCCTGTTATTTTATGAGACTGGAAACTTGGACTTTGTTGGGTTACCTTCACAGCATTGCATGGAGAATAAGAAACCATTCTAAATTTCATTGCATTCTTTCTCAGGCAAAGAGTGACACAGAGAATTTCCTCAATCCAGGCACTAGGAAATATACTTCTATAGGAGCTGTGCTCTGCAGCTGGTTTTCAGATGAGCATCTTCATCCTGACTGAGGCTCAGAAGGCGGGATTCTTCCAACCATAGACTTCTGCTTAAAATTCTCTTCTATTTTCTTCAGTGAAAATTGTCTTCTGAATTCACCAGGAAACATTATTTCTTTCTGAAGTCTGCAGGTAACCTTATATAGCTTAATATTTTGCTTTTGTCTCAAAGACATGTCTCTGTCCTAGATTAGTACTCAGGAGAAAACAGCATTCAGTGTAACATGTATGTGAGATGTTGAATTTTATCTGGTGGATGGAGGCCCTCATGTTCCTACAGAAAACATATAAACAAGTAAAATGCAGACTAAGCATCAGCTTGCAAAGGGTGTAACAGTGATTGTGTTAGTAACTTTGGAGGGAAGCTGCAGGTGACACAGCTAAGGCTCTGGCACCTGACATTTTAGAACAAAAATTAAGATCAGGAAAAATATGAATAGATGAAACGTCTTAGCAAGTTGGATTTTTTTTTACATGGAGGACACATATGTCTGTATATGTTCATCAGTGTGATCAGAAGACAGCTGGCTTTATTAGAAATATGTGGTGTGTTTTTGTGTTTGTGTGTGTGTTCGTGTGGATGAGTAGTATAAAATTTTTTCAAAAGCCAACAACTTAATTTTCTACACCTGAATTCAATTACACAATTTTATTATTTGCAATCTTACATGTTATTCTGATACACATAATTTTTAATATGTTGCTATAACATAAGGAAATTCAATTAATAGTTTTTATGCTGCATTTATATATTGTTTTATTTTTAATGATTTAGTTATATCCCAATTGAAGCCTCCCCTCCCTCCTAATTGTATTGAATTCTGATGATGGGATCACATGTTCAAACTACTCTCTTTCCTGTCTGTATTCATATGCAAGAACCAATGTGTGTTAAAATTGTGTTATTGTGTTCTTGAGCTACTGGACCAATAAATTTTTAGTTGCATTACAAAATTTATCTCAAGGCCAGAGTAATAAAATCAGGATAATATTTTATTTGAGTTATTATATATACATTGTTTTCCAGGCAATTTACCTGTAGTGTGATAGAATAGTGTCTCACTTATCAAGTGAAGAAATTGTGTCAAATCAATTGGTAAGTGTGGACAATAAAACAGAGACCCTAGAAGAGTAGTGTCCGACCTAATCATCACTCCAGGGTCCTGTAAAGCCCTCTCCATGTCTGTTCATGATAAATCCGTGAAAACCACTGAGGAAGTGGCTCTTCAGCTCCTCTTGCTTTGCCAGTTTGGGGTTGGGACTGTGGCCAATGTCTTTCTGTTTGTCCATAATTTCTCTCCAGTCTTGACTGGTTCTAAACAGAGACCCAGACAGGTGATTTTAAGCCACATGGCTGTGGCCAATGCCTTGACTCTATTCCTCACTATATTTCCAAACAACATGATGGCTTTTGCTCCCAAAACTCCTCCAAATGAACTCAAATGTAAATTAGAATCCTTCAGTCGCCTGGTGGCAAGAAGCACAAACTTGTGTTCCACCTGTGTCCTGAGTATCCATCAGTTTGTCACTCTTTTTCCTGTTAGTAGAGGTAAAGGTAAACTTATACTCAGAGCAAGTGTCCAAAATTTGGCGAGTTATTCTTGTTACAGTTGTTGGTTTTTCAGTGTCTTAAGTAACATCCACATTCCAATTAGGGTCACTGGTCCACAGATAACAGACAATAACACTGACTCTAAAAGCAACTTGTTCTGTTCCACTTCTGGATTCATTGTAGGCATTGTCTTGCAGTTTGCCCATGATGCCACATTCATGAGCATCATGATCTGGACCAGTGTCTCCATGATACTTCTCCTCCATAGACATTGCCAGCGAATGCAGGACATCCTCACTCCCAATCAGAACCCTAGAGGCCAAGCTGAGACCAGAGCAACCCGTACTATCTTGATGCTGGTGGTCACATTTGTTAGCTTTTATCTTCTAAATTGTATTTGTATCATCTTTCATGCCTTTTTTATACATTCTCGTCTCTTCATAAGGCTTGTCAGTGAGGTTCTGGCTGCAGTCTTCCCCAGTATCTGCCCCTTACTGTTGATCTTCAGAGATCCTAAAGATCCTTGTTCTCTGCTCTTCAAATGTTGAAAACCAGAGTCACTTAAAAAATGCCAAATACAGAAGACAGTTTTATTAATACCATTAAGTACTTTATTCCATAAGTATGTTTTCAACATTTTGTTTTCAACAAGGTGTGGTGCTCACTGCTGTAATTTTAAAAGACTATGGTTATAATCATTTGTTGATGTGAAATGATTTCTGGTTAGAATCTGACTGACATGGTAAGTGAGTTATTCACCATCCTCTGTTATCCTGTATATAACTGCATTCTGCTGCAGGCTGGATTAAAACTGATGCAACCGATTTTTCCTAATGTTTAATGTGTATACGGTCTTCACCAAATTTTACTCTCTGCTCCTTCTTACCTAATATTTCAAACTTCATACAAGAACAGAATCCCTCTCTATATTTCCCTATCTGAACAAATGAGAATGTATTGTTATTATAAATATTTTCAAGGATGAAATTTTTATAAATAGTAAATATATTGCATGTCATTCCACTTTAGTTAGAAGATATATGCTTTGCTACCTTGGGCCCTACTGAGGTGAGAGTCAAGCACTGAACAACATAACTTTGTGCTCTCTAGAGCAGTACAATCTGCTGAGCATATCGAGAATAAATAGGAAAAGAGGCAGAAACAGCTCACGCTCAGAAGCCTTAAGAAGACCAGGGAGGAATCCAGGATCCACACTGGAGATGTTCTTCTGAAAGACCTTGGTAAAGACTTCACTCTGGGCTATGGTGATATTGTTTTTCCAATCATCACAAACACCTAGCAATCCGACAGGAGACAAGACATATAGAGCAATGAGGTGGCAACGTTGTCACTCTGTCTGTCAGTGGCTTGCCAGTCAAAAAATTATTTTCTCAGAAGATTAAATTCAAGAACTTAACAATTTCAGCTGCATGAGAATGACCAGGGCAGTGAAAACCACAAGATAAATCCAGGAGTGATTATAGCTCTCAGTGTGATGAAACTTAATATCTGACCAGTGATACTTACTCCTGTGAATAAAGAAAACTTTAGCATTCATTTTTTTTTTGGTTTATGTGTGTGGGGTGTGTATGTATTTGTAGGGATTTCCTCCTCTTATGAAGAATAGGTGTCATACCCCTAGAGCTGGAGTTACAAACAGATATATGCCTATGAATATAGTTTCTCAGAATCAAGCTCTGATCCAATGTAAATGTGGCCAGGGTTCTACCCTACTGAGGCATCGCTCCAGCCCCAAACTGAGAAATTTATCCAACACATTTGACACTTCACTTGCAGTTTTGGAGGAGTGGGAAATCATTAATAACAGCTATATTGAAAGAGCTTGAAATAATAGAATAGGAACCATCAGTTTGTATGTTCCATATTGAGGAATGGATTCACACTGAGTTACAAAATTAATACTGAGACATCCCATGTACATTTTCACAGACTTGCACCGACCCTAAACTGACAAACTATGGCACCATGTCTTGATCATAACACTAGCCATAATAAAGTGTATTTTCTAAATTTAGTTTAATCAGTTCAGTGTATCCTATGACACTGATCTCTGCTTGCTAATCTGTGTATCTCCTTATCCCTAAGCATTGTTATGGGGTGGTTTATTGGGTTCTATGATCTTCCAACACTTTTTTCACCCCAATCGCTTCCAACCTACTAACACCCATTAGGGAAGAAAAAAGTTAGAGAGGAAAAGGAGTGAAGACCTCTTAATGCTAATTCTTTCTTAGATTAAGAGGGATCTGAGGGCAGTAAGCAGAACAGAACTTCATAATAGCATGAAGTACTTGGGGCCTTGCCACACAAATACTTACCCATGTGGCTGTGATAATCAGTGGGCTGACCATATTACCTGAGTTTTAAAGCCATTGGTCATTCCTATTGCATGACCCTTAGCAATATTTGGACATCAAAAAAAAGGAAATGAAACCCACCTTGTGATTCTATCTAACATCTATTAGAATGTCCAAGATCAACAACACAGGTGACTGCTCGTGCTGGCAAGGATGTGCAATAAGGGAATTGCTCAACCATTGCTGGTGAAAGTAAGAACTTGTACAGTCTCTATGGGAATAAGAATGTGGATGCTCACAGTCAGCTATTGGATGGATCACAGGGCCTCCAATGAAGGAGCTAAAGAAAGTACCCAAGGAGCTAAAGGGATCTGCAACCCTATAGGTGGAACAACATTATGAACTAACCAGTACCCCGGAGCTTTTGACTCTGGCTGCATATGTATCAAAAGATGGCCTAGTCGGCCATCAGTGGAAAGAGAGGCCAATTGGATTTGCAAACTTTATAAGCCCCAGTACAGGGGAACACCAGGGCCAAAAAGTGGGTAGGGGAGTGGGGGGGAGGGTATGGGGGGACTCTTGGGATAGCATTGGAAATGTAAATGAGGAAAATATCTAATAAAAATATTTTTAAAAAAGAGTAAAGATTCCACAGAAAATTGGCAATAGATCTATCTCACCACTCTTGGATATATAACTGAAGGACACTTCATCCTACTACAAGGACATGTACTCAACCATGATTCTTACTGCTCTATTCATTCATAATAGCCAGAACCTGGAAAGAACCAAGAAGTCACAACAAAAGAAAGGATAAAAAATATGGCACATTAGCACAATACAGCATTACTCCACTGTTTAAAGACAGGCATCATGATGTTTATAAGAGAACGGCTAAAGCTAGAAAAAAAATCTATCCTGAGTGAGGAAACCAACACCCAGAAAGGTAATTATGGTATGTATTCACTTATACATACATAGCCATTAAATAAATGATAATCAAGCTAAAAAGGAGATTGATCCATAGAAATGTTCAAGTGAGGGACACATGGATTTCATGGAAAGGGGAAAGAGATTAGCTATTCTGAGTGGTCTAGGCGGGTGGGTTGGAACAGGTATAGGGTTGAGAGAGGGAATGGGTGGAGAGAGAGCTGGAATTTGGGAATATATGAGAAATGTTATGAAATCCCATGGCAGTGGAAATTTAGTAACATATATGAAAGTGATCCTACTGAAATTTTCTAATAACTGAGGGTATGAAACACCCAACTGACCACCTATTTTCAACTAAGGGGTCTTTTCAAGTACAGGGACTATATTGCATTCAACTGAGTTGTTGGCCAAAGATGTCCCGTGGAAATGCCTACAAAACCCAGGCTAGGGCTAGAGAGATGGCTCAATGATTAAGACCACTGGCGGCTTGCTATTCCAGAGATCCTAAGTTCAATTCTGAGCAACCACATGGTGACTCGCAACCATCTTCAATGGAATCTGATCCTCTCTTCTGGTATGTTGAAGACAGATACATTGTACACATATCAATGAAATAAATAAATCTTTTTTAAAAAACACACACAGGCTGATGTTAAGACAAAGGTTTGCTCTCTACAAACTGAAAGTGGGATACCCATACCTAAGACAACACCCATACACTCCTTCAACATGGAAAAGTAGACCTGGTACCAACATAGAGCCTTTATTCCTATAATAGTGTTTGGTATGGAAAAGTACTCTGCACGCTACCAAATGAGACACATGAACATCAACTCAGCCACAAAACGTTTGGCCTTTAATCTGTCCTGCACACAAGATATGTTAATGCAATGGTGGCATGGAACTTGTGGGAGTACCCAACCAATATCAAATTTGTCGTATACAGAACACATACACAGCACTGTCAGGTGACCAATAACCAGAAATTAGATAGTCAACAAACATACCTACGGTAAGACCAAATACTACCTCTCTAAAATAAAATAAAATAAAATAAAATAAAATAAAATAAAATAAAATAAAATCATCAATAATATGACTTCTAATTATATTTTGCCATATTCATAGATCAGTGTGTTTTTAGCTTATCATCAGAGAAGAATCCTCCTACAGCAGACAGAAACAGATTCAGAGAATCACAGACTGGCAACATGTGGAAAGAGATTTCTCAAAACACACAGCTCTAAATGGAATTTCTCCATCAAATCTTACCTCTCAGAGCTCAGGGAATTCTGAAGAAGAGGAGTCGAGAAAGAGAGTAAGAGCCATGGGGATGAAGACACCAGGAGAACTGGACTCACTAAATCAACTGAGCAAAGTACACATGAATACAGAGATTGAAACATCAAGAATGGGCCTGCAAGGGTTTGCATCAGATTACCTGCATATATATTAAAGCTTTCAGCTTAGTATTTTTATGGAACACCTGAGTGTGTGAACGAATGAGTCACTGATTGCTATGCCTTCCCTCGGGGTACATTTTGTTCTGTTTTATTGTCTAGACCAGGCATAATGTGATGGATTTTGTCTTATATTATATTCTCTTTTGTCCCATTTTTTGTCTCCTAGAAAGTAATTCTTTTCTTTTATATATGTATATATTTTTATTATGTATCTTCCTCATTTACATTTCAAATGCTATTCCAAAAGTTCCCCATACCCTCCCTCCCCCCACTCCTCTACAAAACCCACTCCCACTTCTTGGCCATGGTGTTCCCCTGTACTGAGGCATATAAAGTTTGCAAGACCAAGGGGCCTCTCTTCCCAGTGATGGCTGACTAGGTCATCTTCTGCTACATATGCAGCAAGAGACACGAGCTCTGGGGGTACTTGTTACTTCATATTGTTGTTCCACCTATAGGGTTGCAGACCCCTTCAGCTCCTTGGGTACTTTCTTGAATGGAGGAAGTCTACTCTTTCAGCCTCTGGTTTTCCCTTGCTTTAAAATCGATAGAAAGGGATGAGATCCCCAATCATGGTTTGGCGAAAAGTAATACATTTTAAGAATATCTTTAGAATGGGATATTCTAATAAGACTAACTATGTGCTTATTTTCTTGCAAAAGAACTTTACATAAACCTCCAAACTAATTGGTTGTCAGGTTTTTTAAAATTTTTTTATTAGGTATTTTCCTCACTTACATTTCCAATGCTATCCCAAAAGTCCCCCATACTCTCCCCCCCTCCCCTACCCAGCCAATTCCACTTCTTGGCCCTGGTGTTCCCCTGTACTGAGGCATATAAAGTTTGCACGACCAGTGGGCCACTCTTTCCACTGATGACCGGCTAGGTCATCTTCTGATACATATGAAGCTAGAGACACAAGCTCAGGGGGGTACTGGTTAGTTCATATTGTTGTTCCACCTATAGGGTTGCAGATTCCTTTAGCTCCTTGGGTACTTTCTCTAGCTCCTCCATTGGAGGCCCTGTGATCCATCCAATAGCTGACTGTGAGCATTCATTTCTCTGTTTGCTAGGCCCTGGAATAGTCTCACAAGAGACAGCTATGTCAGGGTCCTTTCAGCAAAATCTTCCTAGTGTATGCAATGGTGTCAGTGTTTGGAAGCTGATTATGGGATGGATTCCCGGATATGGTAATCTCTAGATAGTCCATCCTTTTGTCTCAGCTCCAAACTTTGATTTGTAACTCCTTCCATGGGTGTTTTGTTCCCAATTCTGAGAAGGGGCAAAGTGTCCACACTTTGATTTTCGTTCTTCTTGAGTTTCATGTTCTTTGAATCTTGTATCTTGAGTATTCTAGCTTCTGGACTAATATCCACTTATCAGTGAGTACATATCATGTGAGTTTTTGTGATTGAGTTACCTCACTCAGGATGATGCCCTCCAGGCCCATTCATTTGCCTAGGAATTTCATAAAAGCATTCTGTTTAATAGCTGAGTTGTACTCCATTCTGTAAATATACCGCATTTTCGGTATCCATTCTCTGCTGAGGGGCATCTGGGTTTTTTCCATCTTCTGGCTATTATAAATAAGGCTGCTATGAACATAGTGGAGCATGTTTCTTTCTTACTAGTTGGAATATCTTCTGGATATATGCCCAGGAGAGGTATTGCTGGATCCTCCGGTAATACCATGTTCAATTTTCTGAGAAACCACCAGACTGATTTCCAGAGTGGTTATACAAGCTTGCAATCCCACCAACAGTGGAGGAGTGTTTCTCTTTCTCCACATCCTCACCAGCATCTGCTGTCACCTGAATTTTTGATCTTAGCCATTATGACTGGTGTGAGATGGAATCTCAGGGTTGTTTTGATTTGCATTTCCCCAATGATTAAGGATGCTGAACAATTTTTCAGGTGTTTCTCAGTCATTCGGTATTCCTCAGGTGAGAATTCTTTGTTTAGCTCTGAGCCCCATTTTTAATGGGGTTATTTGATTTTCTGGAGTCCACCTTCTTGAGTTCTTTATATATATATTGGATATTAGTCCTCTATCTGATTTAGGATAGGTAAAGGTCCTTTTCCAATTTGTTGGTGGACTTTTTGTCTTATTGACAGTGTCTTTTGCCTTACAGAAGCTTTGCAGTTTCATGAGGTCCCATTTGTCAATTCTCAATCTTACAGCACAAGCCATTACTGTTCTATTCAGGAATTTTTCCCCTATGCCAATATCTTCAAGGCTTTTCCCCACTTTCTCCTCTATAAGTTTCAGTGTCTCTGGTTTTATGTGGAGCTCCTTGATTCACTTAGATTTGACCTTAGTACAAGGAGATAGGAATGGATTGATTCCCATTCTTCTACATGATAACCACCAGTTGTGCCAGCACCATTTGTTGAAAATGCTGTCTTTTTTCCACTAGATGGTTTTAGCTCCCTTGTCGAAGATCAAGTGACCATAGGTGTGTGGGTTCATTTCTGGGTTTTTAATTCTATTCCATTGGTCGACTTGTCTGTCTCTACACCAGTACCATGCCGTTTTTATCACAATTGCTCTGTAGTAAAGCTTTAGGTCAGACATGGTGATTCCACCAGAGGTTCTTTTATATTTGAGAAGAGTTTTTGCTTTCCTAGGTTTTTTGATATTCCAGATGAATTTGCAGATTGCTCTTTCTAATTCGTTGAAGAATTGAGTTGGAATTTTGATGGGGATTGCATTGAATCTGTAGATTGCTTTTGGCAAGATAGTCATTTTTACTATATTGATCCTGCCAATCCATGAGCATGGGAGATCTTTCCACCTTCTGAGATCTTCTTTAATTTCTTTCTTCAGAGACTTGAGGTTCTTATCATACAGATCATTCACTTCCTTAGTTAGAGTCATGCCAAGGTATTTTATATTATTTGTGACTATTGAGAATGGTGTTGTTTCAATAATTTCTTTCTCAGCCTGTTTATTCTTTGTGTAGAGAAAGGCCATTGACTTGTTTGAGTTAATTTTATATCCAGCTACTTCACTGAAGCTGTTTATCAGTTTTAGGAGTTCTCTGGTGGAATTTTTAGGGTCATTTATATATACTATCATATCATCTGCAAAAAGTGATATTTTGACTTCATCTTTTCCAATTTGTATCCCCTTGATCTCCTTTTGTAGTCGAATTGCTCTGGCTAGGACTTCAAGTACAATGTTGAATAGGTAGGGATAAAGTGGGAGCCTTGTCTAGTCCCTGATTTTAGTGGGATTGCTTCCAGATTCTCACCATTTACTTTGATGTTGGCTACTGGTTTGCTGTAGATTGCTTTTATCATGTTTAAGTATGGGCCTTGAATTCCTGATCTTTCCAAGACTTTTATCATGAATGGGTGTGGGATTTTGTGAACTGCTTTCTCAGCATCTAACGAGATGATCATGTGGTTTTTGTCTTTGAGTTTGTTTATATAATGGATTACATTGATGGATTTTCATATCCCTGCATCACTGGAATAAAACCTACTTGGTCAGGATGGATGATTGTTTTGATGTGTTCTTGGATTTGGTTAGTGAGAACTTTATTGAGTATTTTTGCATCAATATTCATAAGCAAATTGTTCTGAAGTTCTCTATCTTTGTTAGATCTTTCTGTGGTTTAGGTATCAGAGTAATTGTGGCTTCATAGAATGAGTTGGGTAGAGTGCCTTCTACTTCTATTTTGTGGAATTGTTTGTGCAGAACTGGAATTAGATCTTCTTTGAAGGTCTGATAGAACTCTGCACTAAACCTGTCTGGTCCTGGGCTTTTTTGGTTGGGAGACCATTAATGACTGCTTCTATTTCTTTAGGGGATATGGGACTGTTTAGATCCTTAACTTGATCCTGGTTTAACTTTGGTACCTTGTATCTGTCTAGAAATTTGTTCATTTCGTCCAGCTTTTCCAGTTTTGTTGACTATAGACATTTGTAGAAGAATCTGATGGTGTTTTGGATTTCTTCAGGATCTGTTGTTATGTCTCCCTTTTCATTTCTGATTTTGTTAATTAGGATGCTGTTCCTGTGCCCTCTAGTGAGTCTGGCTAAGGGTTTATCTATCTTGTTGATTTTCTCAAAGAACCAGCTCCTCATTTGGTTGATTCTTTGAATAGTTCTTCTTGTTTCCACTTGGTTTATTTCGCCCCTGAGTATATTTCCTGCCGTCTACTCCTCTTGGGTAAATTTTCTTCCTTTTTTTCTAGAGCTTTTATGTGTGCTGTCAACCTGCTAGTGTGTGCTCTCTCTAGTTTCTTTTTGGAGGCACTCAGAGCTATGAGTTTTTCTCTTAGAAATGCTTTCATGGTGTCCCATAAATTTGGGTATGTTGTGTCTTCATTTTCATTAAACTCTAAAAAGTCTTTAATTTCTTTCTTTTTAAAAATATTTTTATTACGTATTTTCCCTAATTACATTTCCAATGCTATCCAAAAAGTCCCCCATACACTCCCCCCCCCACTTCCCTACCCACCCATTCCCATTTTTTTGGCCCTGGCGTTCCCCTGTACTGGGGCATATAAAGTTTGTGTGTCCAATGGGCCTCTCTTTCCAGTGATGGACGACTAGGCCATCTTTTGATACATATGTAGCTAGAATCAGGAGCTCCGGGGTACTGGTTAGTTCATAATGTTGTTCCACCTATAAGGTTGCAGATCCCTTTAGCTCTTTGTGTACTTTCTCTAGCTCCACCATTGGGAGCCCTGTGATCCATCCAATAGCTGACTGTGAGCATCCACTTCTGTGTTTGCTAGGCCCCGTAATAGTCTCACATGAGACAGCTATATCTGGGTCCTTTTACCAAAATCTTGCTAGTGTATGCAATGGTATCAGCGTTTGGAAACAGATTATGGAGTGGATCCCTGGATATGGCAGTCTGTAGATGATCCATCCTTTTGACACAGCTCCAAACTTTGTCTATGTAATTCCTTCCATGGGTGTTTTGTTCCCAATTCTAAGAAGGGGCACAGTGTCCACACTTTGGTCTTCATTCTTCTTGAGTTTCCTGTGTTTAGCAAATTGTATCTTATATATTGGGTATCCTAAGTTTTGGGCTAATATCCACTTATCAGTGAGTACATATCATGTGAGTTCCTTTGTGCTTGGGTTACCTCACTCAGGATGATGCAATCCAGATCCATACATTTGCATAGGAATTTCATAAATTCATTCTTTTTAATAGCTGAGTAGTACTCCATTGTGTAAATGAAACACATTTTTTTTTTATCCATTCCTCTGTTGAGGGGCATATGGGTTCTTTCCAGCTTCTGGCTATTATAAATAAGGCTGCTATGAACATATTGAAGCAT
The DNA here is from genome assembly GCF_000001635.26 of Mus musculus. Taxonomy (NCBI): domain Eukaryota; kingdom Metazoa; phylum Chordata; class Mammalia; order Rodentia; family Muridae; genus Mus; species Mus musculus. The sequence continues at coordinate 20,223,441 of NC_000073.6, read as the reverse complement.
GTGTTCTTCTTACCCGTTGGGACATCTTCTGGATATATGCCCAGGAGAGGTATTGCTGGATCCTCTGGTAGTACTATGTCCAATTTTCTGAGGAACCGCCAGACTGATTTCCAGAGTGGTTGTACAAGCTTGCAATCCCACCAACAATGGAGGAGTGTTCCTCTTTCTCCACATCCACTTTCTCTACATTCTCGCCAGCATCTGCTGTCACCTGAATTTTTGATCTTAGCCATTCTGACTGGTGTGAGGTGGAATCTCAGGGTTGTTTTAATTGCATTTCCCTGATGATTAAGGATGTTGAACATTTTTTCAGGTGCTTCTCTGTCATTCGGTATTCCTCAGGTGCAAATTCTTTGATCAGTTCTGAGCCCCATTTTTAATGGGGTTATTTGATTTTCTGGAGTCCACCTTCTTGAGTTTTATACATACATACATACATACACACACACACACACACACACACACACACATATATATATATATATATATATATATATATATATATATATATATATATAGGATATTAGTCCCCTACCTGATTTAGAATAAGTAAAGATCCTTTCCCAATCTGTTGGTGGTCTTTTTGTCTTATTGACGGTGTCATTTGCCTTGCAGAAGCTTTGCAGTTTCATGAGGTCACATTCTCGATCTTTCAGAACAAGCCATTGCTGTTCTATTCAGGAATTTTTCCCCTGTGCCCATATGTTCAAGGCTTTTCCCCACTTTCTCCTCTATAAGTTTTAGTGTCTCTGGTTTTATGTGGAGCTCCTTGATCCACTTAGATTTGACCTTAGTACAAGGAGATAGGAATGGATCGATTCCCATTCTTCTACATGATAACAACCAGTTGTGCCAACACCATTTGTTGAAAATTCTGTCTTCCTTCCACTGGATGGTTGTAGCTCCCTTGTCGAAGATCAAGTGACCATAGATGTGTGGGTACATTTCTGGGTCTTCAATTCTATTCCATTGGTCTACTTGTCTGTCACTATACCAGTACCATGCAGTTTTTATCACAATTGCTCTGTCGTAAAGCTTTAGGTCAGGCATCCGTCTAGGCCATCTTTTGATACATATGCAGCTAGAGTCAAGAGCTCCGGGGTACTGGTTAGTTCATAATGTTGCATCTACAGGGTTGCAGATCTCTTTAGCTCCTTGGATACTTTCTCTAGCTCCTCCATCGGGGGTCCTGTGATCCATCCAATAGTTAACTGTGGGCATCCACTTCTGTGTTTGCTGGTTTCTACCTGCAAGCCTAACTGAGCAATATCAATACTGTTTAGGAATTGGTTCTTGCCCATGGGATGGGTCTCAATTTGGGTCAGTCATTGGTTGGCCATTCCCTCAGTCTATGCTCTTTATTTGTCCCTATACATATAGTAGTCAGGGTACATTTTGGGGCAAAAGATTTTTGAGTAGTTTGTTGTCCTTATCCTTCCAGTGGGAGCTTTGCTTGGCTACAGGAAGCTGGCTCTTCAGGATTCACATTTCCGACTATTGGAGTCTCAGCTAGAGTCACCCATAGATGCTCTGAAGCCTCTCCTCATCCCGAGTCTCTGGAACATTCTAGGGACTGACCTCCTCAATCACTGATATCCCTTATCTCTCCCCTGCTCTACCTGCAGTACTTCTCAGCTACTCAAAATTCCTCTGTTGAGAATTCTCTGTTAAGCTCTGTATCCCATTTTTTAAATTGAGTTATTTGGGTAGTTGGTATCTATCCTCTTGAATTCTTTATAATTTTGGATATTGGCCACCATCAGATGTGTGATTGGTACAGATATTTCCTTAATTTGTAAGTTTCCATTTTATCCTACTGACAGTGTCCTTTACCTTACAGCAGGTTTGCAATTTCATGAGGTCCTACTTATTCGCTGTTGATCTTAGAGCCTGAGCCAATGGTGTTCTGTTCAGGAAATTTTCTCCTATACCAATTTGAACAAGGGTATTTCCCAGTATCTCCTCTATGTGATTTGGTGAATATAAACTTAGAATTTTTTAAAACCTACTTTTATTAAGGGCTCTTAAATGATTTAATGTACATTCTACCCCATCACTTTCCAGAGGTTCAGGAAAGAAAGGTTAACAGAGCAAAAGAGAATGAAGGCCACTTTACAACTAACTCTTTGACCACATGATCATCTAGTTAGATGCTGAGAAAGCATTTGACAAAATCCAACACCCATTCATGATAAAAATTTTGGAAAAATCAGGAACTCAATTCCCATACATAAACATAATAAAAGCCTTATACAGCAAACTACTAGGCAACATCAAACTAAATGGAGAGAAACTTGAAGCAATCCCACTAAAAATGAAGAACTAGACAAGGCTGCCCATTTTCTCCCTACATATTCAATATAGTACCTGAAAGCCTTTAAGAGCAATTAGACAATAAAAGGAGATCGAGGGAATGCAAATTGGAAAGGAAGAAGTCAAAATATCAATATTTGCAGATGATATACAGGATATATAAGTAACCCTAAAAATTCTACCAGAGAACACCTAAACCTGATGAACAGCTTCAGTGCAGTAGCTGGATATAAAATTAACTCAAACAAGCCAATGGCCTTTCTCTACACAAAGAATAAACAGGCTGAGAAAGAAATTAGGGAAACAACACCCTTCTCAATAGTCACAAATAATATACAATATCCTTGGGGTGACTCTAACTAAGGAAGTGAAAGATCTGCATGATAAGAACTTCAAGTCTCTGAAGAAAGAAATCGAAGACCTCAAAAGAGGGAAAGATCTCTCTTGTTCATGGAATGGCAGGATTAATATAGAAAAAAATGGCTATCTTGCTGAAAGCAATCTATAGATTCAATGCAATCCCCATCAAAATTTCAACTCAATTCTTCAACGAATTGGAAAGGGCAATTTGCACTTCATCTGGAATAACAAAAATCCTAGGATAGCAAAAACAATTCGCAAAATAAGAGAACCTCTGGGGGAATCACCATGCCTAACCTAAAGCTGTACTACAGAGTAATTGTGATTTTTAAAAAAAACTGCATGGTACTGGTAGACTGACAGACAGGTAGACCAATGGAATAGAACTGAAGACTCAGAAATGAACCCACACACATATGGTCACTTGATCTTTGACAAAGGAGCTAAAAGAATCCAGTGGAAAAAAGACATTTTCAACAAATGGTGCTGGCTTAACTGGTTGTTATCATGTAGAAGGATGCGAATTGAAAAAATTCTTATCACCATGTACAAAGCTCAAGTCTAAGTGGATCAAGGAACTCCACATAAAACCAGAGACACTGAAACTTATAGAGGGGAGAGTGGGGAAAACCCTTCAAGATATGGGCAAAGGGGAAAAATTACTGAACAGAATAGCAATGGCATATGCTGTAAGATTAAGAATTGACAAATGGAACCTCATGAAATTGCAAAGTGTCTGTAAGGTAAAAGACACTGTCAACAGGAGTAAAAGGCCACCAACAGAATGGGAAAGGATTTTTACCCATCCTAAATCTGATAGGAGACTAATATCCAATATACAAAAAAAAAACTAAAAGGCTGGACTCCTAGGAAAGAAATCAGGAAACATACATGTGAGCACTAGCAAAAGAATATAAGAGATGGAAGAGAGAATCTCAAGTGCAGAAGATTACATAGAAAACATGAACACAACGATCAAAAAAATGCAAAATCCAAAAAGATCCTACCTCAACACATCCATGAAATCCAGAACACAATAAGAAGGCCAAACCTTACAATTATAGGTGTAGATGAGAATGAAGATTTTCAACTTAAAGGGCCAGTAAATATCTTCAACAAAATTATAAAAGAAAACTTCCCTAACCTAAAGAAAGAGATACCCATGAACATACAAGAAGGCTACAGAATACCAAATAGATTAGACCACAAAAGAAATTCCTCCCAACACAAAATAATCAGAACATAAAATGCACTAAATAAAGACAGAATATTAAAAGCAGTAAGAGAAAAATGTCAAGTAACATATAAAGGGAGACCTATTACAATTACACCAGACTTCTCACCAGAAACTATGAAAGCCAGAAGATCCTGGACAGATGTTATACAAACCCTAAGAGAACACAAATGTCAGCCCAGGCTACTATACCCAGCAAAACTCTCAATTACCGTAGATGGAGAAACGAAGGTATTCCATGACAAAAACAAATTCACACAATATCTTTCCATGAATCCAGCCCTTCAAATGATAATAAAAGGAAAACGCCAATACAAAGGCAGAAATTACACTCAAGAAAAACCAAGAAAGTAATCTTTCAACAAACATAAGACTGCCGCAAGTAAAGAACCCCCGAAATCTAACAACAAAAATAACAGGAAGCAATAATTACTTTTCCTTAATATCTCTTAATATCAATGGACTCAATTCCCCAATAAAAAGGCATAGACTAACAGACTGCCTAAACAAACAGGAGCCCACATTTTGATGTATACAGGAAACCCATTTCAGCGAAAAAGGCAGACACTACCTCTGAGTAAAAGCCTGAAAAACAATTTTCCAAAGAAACGGTCTGAAGAAACAAGCTAGAGTAGCCATTCTAATATCAAATAAAATCGACTTCCAAAACAGAGTAATCAAAAAAGACATGTAGGGGCACTTCATACTAATCAAAGGTAAAATCTACCAAGATGAACTCTAAATTCTGACTATCTATGCTCTAAATGCAAGGGCAGCCACATTCATTAAGGAAACTTTAGTAAAGCTCAAAGAACACATTGCACCTCACACAATAATAGCGGGAGACATCAACACCCCACTCTCATCATTGGACAGATCCTGGAACAGTAACTACACAGAGACACATTGAAATTAAGAGAAGTTATGAAATCAATGTATTTAACAGATATCTACAAAACATTTTACCCTACAACAAAAGAATATACATTCTTCTAAGCACCTCATGGTACTTTCTCCAAAATGGACCATATTGGTCACAAAACATGCCTCAACAGATCCAAAAATATTGAAATTATCCCATGCATCCTATCAGATCACCATGGACTAATGCTGATCTTCAATAAAAGATAAATAATAGAAAGCCAATGTTGACATGGAAGCTGAATAACACTCTACTCAATGATAAGTTGATCAAGGAAGAAATAAAGAAATTAAAGACTTTTTAGAGTTTAATGAAAATGAAGCCACAACATAACCAAACTTATGGAACACAATGAGAACAGTTCGAAGAAGAAAATTCAAAGCTCTGAGTACCTCCAAAAAGAATCTAGAGAGAGAACACACTTGCAGCTTCACAGCACACCTAAAAGCTCTAGAACAAAAGTAAGCAAATATGCCCAAGAATGAGTAGACAGCAGAAAATAATCAAACTCAGCTTGTACAACCACTCTGGAAATCAGTCTGGCAGTTCCTCAGAAAATTGAGTATAGTACTACCAGAAGATCCTGCAATTCCTCTCCTAGGCGTATACCCTGAAGATGCTCCAACTTGTAATAAGGACACATGCTCCAATACATTCATAGAAGCCTTATTTATAATAGCAAGAAGCTGAAAGAACCCAGATGTCCCTAAACAAAGGAATTGATACAGAAAATGTGGCATATTTGCACAATGGAGCTACTAAAAACAAGGAATTCATAAAATTTTTAGAGAAATAGGTAGATCTAAAGTATAACATCCTAAGTGACTTAACACAATCACAAAAGAACACACATGATATACACCCACTGTTAAGTCGATATTAGGCCAGAAGATCCAAATACCCAAGATACAATTTGCAAAATATATGAAACACAAGAAGAAGGAAGACCAAAGTGTGGACACATTGATACTGTTTAGAATGGGGAAGAAAATACGCATGGGAGGAGTTACAGAGACAAAGTTTGGAGCAGAGACTAAAGGAATGACCATCCAGAAACTGCCTCACCTGGGGATACATCCCTTAAACGACCACCAAACCAGATACTATTGCAGATGCCAACAAGAACTTGCTGACAGGAGACTGGTATAGCTGTCTCCTGAGAGACTCTGCCAGTGCCTGACTAATGTAGAAGTGAATGCTCAGTCATCCATTAGATGGAGCACAGGGTCCCCAATGAAGAAGCTAGAGAAAGTACCCAATCAACTGCAGGTGTTTGCAGCCCCCTAGGAGAAACAACAATATGAACTAACCAGGAATCCCAGAGCTCCCTGGGACTAAACCATCAATCAAAGAAAATTTATTACGGGACTCGTGGCTCTAGCTGTATATGTAGGAGAGGATGGCCCAGTCGGTCATCAATCCGAGGAGAGGCCCTTTGTACTGTGAAGGATCTAAGCTCCAGTATAGAGGAATGCTTGGGCCAGGAATCAGAAGTGGGTGGATTGGTGAGCAGGAGGAGGGGGTAGAGGATAGGGGATTTTGTGGGGAGAAACTAGGAAAGGGAATAACATTTGAAATGTAAATAAAGTAAGAAAATATCTAATAAAAATAAAAGTGATGAATTCATGAACTTCTTAGGCAAATGTGTAGAACTAGAAAATATTATCCTGAGTGAGGTAACCCAATGGCAAAAGAACACACGTGGTATGTACTCACTGATAAGTGGATATTAACCCAAAGCTAAGAATAACCAAGATACAATTCACAGACCATAGGAAGCTCGAGAAAAATGGAGACCAAAGTATGGGTGCTTCGGTCCTTCTTAGAAGGAGAACAAAATACTCACAGGGGCAAATATGTAGATAGAGAGTAGAGCAGAGACTGAATGAAAGGCCATCCAGAGACTGTCCCACCTGGGGATTCATCCCATATAACTTACCAAACCCAGACACCTTTGTGGATGCCAAGAAGTGCATCGAGAAAGAGGCTGGTATGGCTGTCTCCTAAGTGACTTGCCAGAGCCTTACAAACACAGAGACAGATGCTCAAAACCAATCACTGGACTGAGAGTGGGGTCCACAACAGAGGAGTTAGAGAAAGGACCAAAGGAGTTGAAGGGGATTTCAACCCCACAGGAAGAACAATATCAATCAACTAGTCCCCCAAGAACTCCCAGGGACTAAGCCATCATCTAAGGAGTACACAAAGCTCCAACAGCAGAAGTTGCAGAGGATGTCCTTGTCATGCATCAGTGGGAGGAGTGGTTCTTTGTCCTATGAAGGCTCAATAGATGACCAAGTGTAGGGGAACTGAGGACAAATAGGTGGGAGTTGGTGGGTGGGTGGAGGAACACCCTCATATAAGCAGGGGGAGAGGGGATGGGATAGAGGGCTTGTGGGGGAGGGGGATAACGTTTGAAATGAAAATGAAGAAAATATCCAATAAAAACTTATTAATACCTGAAAAAGTTACAAAAAATAGAATTAAAGAATTTTACATTATTCATCATGAGATGTCTACAAGGGGTACTGTCCAACTAATATGGTATTGGTTTATTTTAACTCCTTTGAAATATGCATGTGAACCCTGAGATTGCACCTCACACCAGTCAGAATGGCTAAGATCAAAAATTGAGGTAACAGCAGATGCTGGCGAGAATGTAGAGAAAGTGGATGTGGAGAAAGAGGAACACTCCTCGATTGTTGGTGGGATCTAGCTTGTAAAACCACTCTGGAAATCAGTCTGGCAGTTGCTCAGGAAAATTAGACATAATACTACCAGAAGATGCAGCAATACCTCTCCTGGGCATATATCCAGAAGATGTTCCAACTGGTAAGAAGAACACATGCTCCACTATGTTCATAGCAGCCTTATTTATAATGGCCAGAAGCTGATAAGAATCCAGATGTCCCTCAACAGAGGAACAGATACAGAAAATGTGTTTCATTTACACAATGGATTACTACTCCGATATTAAAAACAATGAATTTATGAAATTCTTAAGCCAATGGTTGGATCGGGAGGGTATCATCCTGAGTGAGATAACTCTATTACAAAAGAAGTCTTTTTTTTTCCAATTTCTTTTTTTAATTAGGTATTTATGTCATTTCAATATCCAATGCTATCCCAAAATTTCACCCCAAGCTCCCCCACCCACTCCCATTTCTTGGCCCTGGCATTCCTCTGTACTGAGGCAGAAAAAGTTTGCACGACCAATAGGCCTCTCTTTCTACTGATGGATACATATGCAGCTAGAAACACGAGCTCTGGGGGTTACTGGGTAGTTCATATTGTTGTTACACCTATAGGGTTGTAGATCCCTTTAGCTCCTTGGTTACTTTCTCTAGCTCCTCCATTGGGGGCCCTGTGATCTATCCAGTAGCTGACTGTGAGCATCCACTTCTATGTTTGCTAGACCACGGAATATTCTCACAAGAGACAGCTCTATCTTGGTCCTTTCAGCAAAATCTTGCTAGTGTACGCAATGGTGTCAGCGTATGGAGGCTGATTATGGAATGGATCCCCGGATATGGCAGTCCCTAGATGGTCCATCCTTTCGTCTCAGCTCCAAACTTTGTCTCTGTAACTCCTTCCATGGGTGTTTTGTTTGCAATAATAAAAAGGGGCAAAGTGTCCACACTTTGACCTTCTTTCTTCTTGAGTTTCATGTGTTTAGCAAATTGTATCTTATATCTTGGGTATTCTAAGTTTCTGGGCTAATATCCACTTATCAGTGAGTACATATCATGTGAGTTCTTTTGAGATTGGATTACCTCACTCAGGATGGTGCCCTTCAGGTCCACCATTTGCATAGGAATTTCATAAATTTGTTCTTTTTAATAGCTGACAAGTACTCCATTGTGTAAATGTACCACATTTTCTGTATCCATTCCTCCGTTGAGGGGCATCTGGGATCTTTCCAGCTTCTGGTTATTATAAATAACGCTCCTATAAACATAGTGGAGCATGTATCCTTCTTTCCAGTTGGAACATCTCAGGATATATGTCCAGGAGAGGTATTGCAGGATCCTCCGCTAGTACTATGTCCAATTTTCTGAGGAACCACCAGACTGATTTCCAGAGTGGTTGTACAATCTTGCAATCCCACCAATAATGGAGGAGTGTTCCTCTTTCTCCACATCCTCACCAGCATCTGATGTCACCTGAATTTTTTATCTTAGCCATTCTGACTGGTGTGAGGTGGAATCTCAGGGTTGTTTTGATTTGCATTTCCATGATGATTAATGATGTTGAACATTTTTTCAGGGGCTTCTCAGCCATTCTGTATTCCTCAGGTGAGAATTATTTGTTTAGCTCTGAGCTGCATTTTTAATGAGGTTATTTGATTATCTGGAGTCCACCTCTTGAGTTCTTTATATATATTGAATATTAGTCCTCTATCTGATTTAGGATAGGTAAACATCCTTTCCCAATTTGTTGGTGGATTTTTTGTCTTATTGATGGTGTCTTTTGCCTTGCAGAAGCTTTGCAGTTTCATGAGTTCACATTTGTTGATTCTTGATTTTACAGCACAAGCCATTGCTGTTCTATTCAGGAATTTTCCCCCTGTACCCACATCTTCGAGGGTTTTCCCTACTTTCTCCTCTATAAGTTTCAGTGTCTCTGGTTTTATGTGGAGTTCCTTAATCCACTTAGATTTGATCTTAGTACAAGGAGATAGGAATGGATCAATTCACATGCTTCTACATGATAACCGCCAGTTGTGCCAGCACCATTTGTTGAAAATGCTGTCTTAATTCCAATGGATGATTGTTGCTCCCTTGTGAAAGATCAAGTGACCATAGGTGTGTGGGTTCATTTCTGGGTCTTCAATTCTATTCCATTGGTCTACTTCTATGTCGCTATACCAGTACCATGCAGTTTTTATCACAATAGATCTCTAGTACTATTTTATGTCAGGCATGGTGATTCCACCAGAGGTTCTTTTATCCTTGAGAAGAGATATTGCTATCCTAGGTTTTTTGTTATTCCAGATGAATATGCAGATTGCCCTTTCTAATTCGTTGAATAATTGAGTTGGAATTTTGATGGGGATTGCATTGAATCTGTAGATTACTTTTGGCAAGATAGCCATTTTTACTATATTGATCCTGCCAATCGATGAGCATGGGAGATCTTTCCATCTTCTGAGATCTTCTTTGATTTCTTTCTTCAGAGACTTGAAGTTCTTATCATACAGACCTTTCACTTCCTTAGTTAGAGTCATGCCAAGGTATTTTATAATATTTGTGATTATTGAGAAGGGTGTTGTTTCAATAATTTCTTTCTCAGCCTGTTTATCCTTTGTGTACAGAAAGGCCATTGACTTGTTTGAGTTAATTTTATATCCAGCTACTTCACCGAAGCTGTTTATCAGGTTTAGGAGTTCTCTGATGGAATTTTTAGAGTCACTTATGTATACTATCATATCATCTGCAAACAGTGATATTTTGACTTCATCTTTTCCAATTTGTATCCCCTTGATCTCCTTTTGTTGTCGAATTGTTCTGGCTAGGACTTCAAATACTATGTTGAACAGGTAGGAAGAAAGTGGGCAGCCTTGTCTAGTCCCTGATTTTAGTGGGATTGCTTCCAGCTTCTCACCATTTACTTTGATGTTGGCTACTGGTTTGCTGTAGATTGCTTTTATCATGGTTAGGTATGGACCTTGAATTCCTGATCTTTCCAAGACTTTTATCATGAATGGGTGTTGGATCTTGTGGAATGATTTTTCCGTGTCTAAGGAGATAATCCTGTGGTTTTTGTCTTTGAGTTTGTTTATATAATGGATTACGTTGATGGATTTCTGTATATTAAACCATCCCTGCATCTCTGGAATAAAACCTACTTGGTCAGGATGAATGATTGTTTTATTGTGTTCTTTAATTCCGTTAGTGAGAAATTTATTGAGTATTTTTGCATCAATATTCATAAGGGAAATTGGTCTGAAGTTCTCTATCTTTGTTGGATCTTTCTGTGGTTTAGGTATCAGAGTAATTGTGGCTTCATAGAATGAGTAGGGTAGAGTACCTTCTAGTTCTATTTTGTGGAATAGTTTGTGCAGAACTGGAATTAGATCTTCTTTGAAGGTCTGATACAACTCTGCACTAAACACATCTAGTCCTGGGCTTTTTTTTTTTTTTTTTTTTTTTTTTTTTTTTTTTTTTTTGCTGGGAGACTATTAATGACTGCTTGTATTTCTTTAGGGGATATGGGACTGTTTAGATTTTTAACTTGATCCTGATTTAACTTTGGTACCCGGTATCTTTCTAGAAATTTGTCCATTTTGTCCAGATTTTCCAGTTTTGTTGAGTATAGCCTTTTGTAGAAAGATCTGATGGTGTTTTGGATTTCTTCAGGATCTGTTGTTATGTCTCCCTTTTCATTTCTGATTTTGTTAATTAGGATGCTGTCCCCATGCCCTCTAGTGACTCTAGCTAAGGATTTATCTATCTTGTTGATTTTCTCAAAGAACCACCTTCTCTTTCCTTTATTCCTTGAATAGTTCTTCTTGTTTCCACTTGGTTGATTTCACCCCTGAGTTTGATTATTTCCTGCCGTCTACTCCTCTTGGGTGAATTTGCTTCCTTTTTTTCTAGAGCTTTTAGTTGTGTTGTCAAGCTGCTAGTGTGTGCTCTCTCTAGTTTCTTTTTGGAGGCACTCAGAGCTATGAGTTTCCCTCTTGGAAATGCTTTCATTGTGTCCCATAAGTTTGGATATGTTGTGGCTTCATTTTCATTAAACTCTAAAAAGCCTTTAATTTCTTTCTTTATTCCTTCCTTGACCAAGGTATCATTGAGAAGAGTGTTGTTCAGTTTCCACATGAATGTTGGCTTTCCATTATTTATGTTGTTATTGAAGATCAGCCTTAGTCCATGGTGGTCTGATAGGATGCATGGGACAATTTCAATATTTTTTTATCTGTTGAGGCCTGTTTTGTGACCAATTTTATTGTTATGTTTGGAGAAGGTCCTGTGAGGTTCTGAGAAGAAGATATATCCTTTTGTTTTAGGATAAAATTTTCTGTAGATATCTGTTTAGTCCATTTTTTTGTAACTTCTGTTAGTTTCACTGTGTCCCTGTTTAGTTTCTGTTTCCATGATCTGTCCATTGATGAAAGTGATGTGTTGAAGTCTCCCACTATTATTGTGTGAGGTGCTATGTGTGCTTTGAGCTTTACTAAAGTGTCTTTAATGAATGTGGCTGCCCTTGCATTTGGAGCATGGATATTCAGAATTGAGAGTTCCTCTTGAAGGATTTTACCTTTGGTGAGTATGAAGTGTCCCTCCTTGTCTTTTTTGATAACTTTCGGTTGAAAGTCGATTTTATTCGATATTAGAATGGCTACTCCAGCTTGTTTCTTCAGACCATTTGCTTGGAAAATTGTTTTCCAGCCTTTCACTCTGAGGTAGTATCTGTCTTTTTCCCTGAGATGGGATTCCTGTAAGCAGCAGAATGTTGGGTCCTGTTTGTGTAGCCAGTCTGTTAGTCTATGTCTTTTTATTGGGGAATTGAGTTCATTGATATTAAGAGATATTAAGGAAAAGTAATTGTTGCTTTCTTTTATTTTTGTTGTTAGATTTGGCATTCTGTTATTGTGGCTGTCTCCTGTTTAGTTTGTTGAGGGATTACTTTCTTGCTTTTTCTAAGGTGTGATTTCCGTCCTTGTATTGGTTTTTTCTGTTATTATCCTTTGAAGGGCTGGATTCGTGGAAAGATAATGTGTGAATTGGGTTCTGTCGTGTAATACTTTGGATTCTCCATCTGAGTTAATTGAGAGTTTGACTGGGTATAGTGGCCTCGGTTGGCATGTCTGTTCTCTTACAGTCTGTATAACATCTGTCTAGGGTCTTCTGGCTTTCATAGTCTCTGGTGAAAAGTCTGGTGTAATTCTGATAGGCCTGCCTTTATATGTTACTTGACCTATCTCCCTTACTGCTTTTAATATTCTCTCTGTATTTAGTGCATTTGTTGTTCTGTTATCATGTGTCAGAGGAATATCTTTTATGGTCTGGTCTATTTGGAGTTCTGTAGGCTTCTTATATGTTCATGGACATCTCTTTCTTTAGGTTTGGGAAGTTTTCTTCTATAATTTTGTTGAAGATATTTGCTGTCCCTTTAAGTTGAAAATCGTCATTCTCATCTATTGCTATTATCCGTAGGTTTGGTCTTCTAATTGTGTCCTGGATTTCCTGGATATTTTGAGTTAGGATCTTTTTGCATTTTGCATTTTCTTTAATTGTTGTGCCAATGTTCTCTATGGAATCTTCTGCACCTGAGATTCTCTCTTCCATCTCTTGTATTCTGTTGCTGATACTCGCATCTATGGTTCCAGATTTCTGTCCTAGGGTTTCTATCTCCAGTTTTGCCTCACTTTGGGTTTTCTTTATTGTATCTACTTCCCTTTTTAGGTCTTGGGTGGTTTTATTCAATTCCACCACCTGTTTGGTCGTGTTTTTCTGCAATTCTTTAAGGGAATATTGTGCTTCCTCTTTAAGGTCTTCTACCTGTTTAGCTGTGTTCTCTTGTATTTCTTTAAGTGAGTTATTAAAGTCCTTCTTGATGTCCTCTACCATCATCATGAGATATGCTTTTAAATCCGGGTCTAGCTTTTCGGGTGTGTTGGGGTGCCCTGGACTGAGCGAGGTGGGAGTGCTGGGTTCTGATGATGGTGAGTGGTCTTGGTTTCTGTTAGTAAGATTCTTACGTTTGCCTTTTGCCATCTGGTAATCTCTGGAGTTAGTTGTTATAGTTGTCTCTGGTTAGAGATTGTTGCTCTCATGTTTCTGTTAGCCTCTATCAGCAGATCTGGGAGACTAGCTCTCTCCTAGTTTCAGAGGTCAGAGCACTCTCTGCAGCCAAGCTCTCCTCTTCCAGGGAAGGTGCACAGATATCTGGCTTTTGGACCTCCCTCCCGGCCGAAGATGAAGGCCCAAAACAGGACCTGTCCCAGATGCTGTGTTACTTTGGCCTGTCACAGAAGTTGTTAGCTTCTGTAGTCCACACTCTCACAAGCACAGACTAGTCTCGAAGGATCTGGGAACCAAGATGGCTCCCCCAGGTACTCCTGCAAAGCCCTCCTGGGCCGGGCAGTCACCTATCCTCTGGCAGGGAAGGTGCCCGGATTTCTGGAACCCGAAAAGGGGCCTGCCTCAGAAGCTTGTGGCTCCCATGTGTCCCAGAAGCTGTTAGCTTCTGTAGTCCACACTCTCACCTGTGCAGACTAGTCTTGGTGGTGTCCGGGAACCAATATGTCTCCCACAGATGCTCAGGCCAAGAAGTCTCTTGATATGCACTCACTGATAAGTGGATATTAGCCCAGAAACTTAGAGTACCCAAGATACAAGATACAAAGCACATGAAACTCAAGAAGAACCATAGTGTGGATGCTTTGTCCCTCCTTAGAATGGGGAACAAAATACCCATGGGAGTAGTTACAGAGACAAAGTTTGGAGCTGAGACAAAAGGATGGACCATCCAGAGACTGCCCCACCCGGGAATCCATCCCATAATCAGCCACCAAACACAGACACTATTGTATATTCGAGGAAGATTTTGCTGAAAGGACCCTGAAATAGCTCTCTCTTGTGAGGTTATGCAAGTGCCCAGCAAATACAGAAGTGGATGCTCAAAATCATCTATTGGATGGAACGCAGGTCTGAAGGGGTCTGCAACCCTATAGGTAGAACAACAATATGAAGTAACCAGTACCCCCAGAGCTCGTGTCTCTAGCTGCATATGTAGAAGAAGATAGCCTAGTTGGCCATCATTGGGAAGATAGGTCCCTTGGTCTTGCAAACTTTATATGCCCCAGTACAGAGGAACGTCAGGGCCAAGAAGTGGGAGTGGGTGGGTAGGGGAGCAGGGTGGGGGGAGGGCATGGAGGTCTTTAGGGATAGCATTTGAAATGTAAAGGAAGAAAATATCTAATAAGAAATTGAAAAAAAAAGAAGTATGCATGTGAACATATTACAGGAAGCCCCAACAGTACAATGTTACTGTACAGATTTTCAAAAGACACTTAGTGTTAGTTATTCCTCTCAATATTTCCTCATCTACTTTCCTTCCTACACACACCCAAATCTAACCCTTCATCTTCCATTATCACCCTTTCACCCTTTATAAGACTGTATTCGACAAGCCATGACTCTTAAAAATTCCTGACTTTGAAAGTTATTCCAATATAAGTATGTATTAGGCTAATAAGCCATATGTAAATTGTGGAAGACGAGTCTGAGGGAAACCAGACCTTCAACAGCTCCCACCCTGAGAATCAATTGACCCTTTGTTGGGAGCTGAGCCACCTCCTCCTCACACAAGGCTGATTGTGAGAATCAACTGACCCTTCTCTTGGACAGACACCTGGGGCTGTTTGGGCAGAACCAGCATCCAAAGATAAGCCACAAGATGTTTCAAGCCTGCACTTAGCATCTGCCCCAGATGTCCCTCCCTCTCTCTGTGATTTGATCCCACTCAGACACTCCCTATTTGCTCTCACTGTGTGCTGATAATCAGGCTTCCAGCCTCCATTAGAGTAGACCTTGACAACACTTTGCTTGATCTCGCTCCCTTTTCTCGCCCATTTCTATTTCAGGCTTGATCCCCCTTGATCCCCGAATAACTAGGTCCCACAGGTCGGGATAATAAATGTCAATTAGCCAACACAAATTTTACAGATGAAATCATGGATATGTACTCGTCCTAGACAAACATAAGGTATCTGAGCAATTAAAGATAAGTTATTCTTACTTTTTGTCCTATTTCCACATATATCCCATTCTAAATGCTGGTACTTTCATTTGTAAAAATATTGTACAGTGATATCTTAATTCTCACACATGAAAGTATAAGTTCATTGTGCCTGAGACAATATTGTTACAGGCTTAAATATCAATAAAGGTTTGGAACATACAATTCTTAAATTTATAACCTGAATTTTTACTTTTCATTATTGAAAATCAAGACTAAGTCCCTAGTTTTTTATTATACCTAGAGCAGAAATGAGTGGGAGCTATTTATTTCTTAATGATTGCTCAATCCATATCTTTGCTTGTATGTCCAGGATTACTTAATTACAAATGAAATTCTCTAGATACTACCAAAGTACATTAGACCTGTGATAAGGATTCATGAATATATCAGAAAACAAGGCATGATCTAGCTGAAAATAAGTGAATATGGGAATAACCCCAGGATTCAGGTGGGAAAGACCAGTTTCAGTTAATAAATTCGTCATTTATAAATGTCCTGGGTCCAACATGGGAAAAGTTTTAATGAAGCAACTTCCTGGGAAATTACAGAACCTGAATGACACATTGCCAGTTTTCTGAGAGGACTTGGTGTCAGAATAATTTTGCAGAAGTGAAATAGTAGGGAGGAAAGTACTCTGTAGAAACTCATATAATGAGTCCCTTGTTCTACCCTGGAGCGCCTTAATTCACATCTGATGACAAACTCAATTCAGAACTTAGATTCTCCCAAAGGAAACATGAAAACCCTTCCCTAACTTCTGCCCAGGTACTCATTAACATATAACAAACTCCTAGACATCATCAGTAAGCATCAGAAAAGAATGGAGATTTGCTCTGGGGATAAATGATAAATAATAGACTCTCTGAAGGATGGCATGTCCCAGTGCCCTATTATTTTATGAGACTGGAAACCTGGACTTGTTAGGTTACCTTCACAGCATTGCATGGAGAATAAGAAACCATTCCGAATTTCATTGCATTCTTTCTCAGGCAAAGAGTGACACAGAGAAGTTCCTCAATTAAAGCACTACGAAATAGACTTCTACAGGAACTATGCTCTGCAGCTGGCCTTCAAATGATCATCTTCATCCTGACTGAGGCTCAGAAGGTGGGATTCATCTACCATAGACTTCTGCTTAAAATTCTTTTCTCTTTTCTTCAGTGAAAATTGTCTTCTGAAGCCAACATGAAACATTATTTCTTTCTGAAGTCTGCAGTTTGATTTAAGTAGGTTAATATTTTCCTTTCATCTCAAAGAAATGTCTGTTTCCCAGATTAGTAATTAACTGTAACATGTATGTGAGATGTTGAATTTTATCTGGTAGATGGAGACCCTTGTGTTCCTACAGAAAATATATAAACAAGTAAAATGCAGGCTAAGCATTAGCTTGCAAAGGGTATAAGACTGACTGTGTTAATAATTTTCGAGGGAAGCTGGAGATGACACAGCTAAGACTCTAGCACCTGACATTTTAGAACAAAAATTAAGGTCAGAAAAACTATGAATAAATGAAAATTGTTAGCAAGTTGGGGTTTTTTTCACATGGAGGACACATATGTAAGCCTGTGTTCATCTGTGTGATCAGAAGACAGTTGACTCTATCAGAAATATGTGGTGGCTTTTGTGTGTGTGTGTGTCTGTGTTTGTGTGGATGAATAGTATAAAATTTTCTCAAAAGCCAACATCTTAATTTTGTACAGCAGAATTCTGTTACACAACTTTATTATTATGTACAGTCTTACATGTGATTCCCATACACACTATTTTTAATATGTTACTATAACATAAGGATATTCAATTAATTATTTTTATGTTGCATTTATATATTCTTTCATTTTTTATTGATTAAGGTACATTCCATTTGCAGCTTCCCCTCCTTGCTAATTGAATTCTGATGATGAATTCACAAATTCATACTAGAGTCTTTACTGTCTGTATTCATATACAAAGCCCATGGTGTGTTAAAATGTGTGTTATTGTGCTCTTGACCTACTGAACCAATAAAGATGTAGTTGCAATACAAAATGTATCTTGAGTCAGGAGTAATTCAATACGTATAATATTTTACTTGAGTTATTATACATGCATTGTTTTCCCTGCAATTTACCTGTAATGTGTAACTAGAATACTGTCTCACTTATCAAGTGAAGAAATTGTCACAAATCAATTGGTAAGTGTGGACAATAGAACAGAGACCCACAGAGAGTACTGTTCTATCTATTCATCACTGTAGGATTGGGAAAAGCCCTCTCGATGTCTGCTCATGGTAACTCCCTGAAAACCACTGAGGAAGTGGCTCTTCAGATCCTCTTGCTTTGCCAGTTTGGGGTTGGAACTGTGGCCAATGTCTTTCTGTTTGTCCATAATTTCTCTCCAGTCTTGACTGGTTCTAAACAGAGGCCAAGACAGGTGATTTTAAGCCACATGGCTGTGGCCAATGCCTTGACTCTATTCCTCACTATATTTCCAAACAACATGATGGCTTTTGCTCCCAAAACTCCTCCAAATGACCTCAAATGTAAATTAGAATCCTTCAGTCACCTGGTGGTAAGAAGCACAAACTTGTGTTCCACCTGTGTCCTGAGTGTCCATCAGTTTGTCACTCTGGTTCCTCTTAATAGAGGGAAAGGTAAACTTGTACTCAGAGCAAGTGTCACAAACATGGCAAGTTATTCTTCTTACAGTTGTTGGTTTTTCAGTGTCTTAAGTAACATTCACATTCCAATTAAGTTCAGTGGTCCACAGATAACAGACAATAACACTGACTGGAAAAGAAAGCTGTTCTGTTCCACTTCTGGATTCAGTGTGGGCATTGTCTTCTTGCAGTTTGTGTATGATGCCACATTCATGAGCATCATGGTCTGGACCAGTGTCTCCATGGTACTTCTCCTCCATAGACATCGCCAGCGAATGCAGCACATCCTCACTCCCAATCAGAACCCCAGAAGCCAAGCTCAGTCCAAAGCAACCCATACTATCCTGATGCTGGTGTTTACATTTGTTAGCTTTTATCTTCTAAATTGTATTTGTATCATATTACATGCCCTTTTTATGCATTCTCATTTCTTCGTAAGGCTTGTCAGTGAGATTTTAACTGCGGTCTTCCCCAGTATCTCTCCTTTACTGTTGATCTTCAGAGATCCCAAGGATCCTTGTTCTGTGCTCTTCAACTGTTGAAAATCAGAGTCGCTAAAAAATGCATAATACAAAAGACAGCTTCACTAATACAATTAAGGACTTTATTCCATAAATATGTATTCAACATTTTGTATGAACAAGGTGTGATGCTCTCTGCTGTAATTTTAAAAGAATAAGGCTATACACCTCTGTTGATGTGAAATGATTTCTGGTTGGAATCTGACTGACATGGTGAGTTATTCACTACCCTCTGTACTTTTGTATATAACTGCCTCCTGCTGCAGGCTGGTCTAAAACTGATGCAACCTATCTTCCCTAAACAGTTTAATGTGTTAAATGGTCCTGATCAAACGCATATTCTTGCTCCTTCTTAGTTAATACTTTAAACTTCGGATAAGAACAGAATCCATCTCTATATTTCCCTATTTGAATAAATGAGAGTGCTTTGCTATGATTAAATATTTTCAAGGATGAAATTTATATAAATAGTAAGTATATTGCATGTCATTCCATTTTAGTTAGGAGATATATGCTTAGCTACCTTGGGTCCTACTCAGGGGAGAGTCAAGCACTGAAAATCAAAACTTTGTGCTCTCTAGAGCAACATAATCTGCTGATCACATCAAGAGTAAATAGGAAAAAAGGCAAAAACAGCTCACGTTCCGAAACTTTCAGAGATTTAAAGTCTTAGGACCAGGGAGGAATCCAGGATCCACACTAGAGATCTTCTCCTGAAAGACTTTGGTAAAGACTTCACTCTGGGTCATGGTGAAATTGTTTTCCAATCATCACAAACACCTACCAATCAGACAGGAGATAAGACATATCAGAACAATGGGGAGGCAAAGTGGTCACTCCATCAATCAGTGGCTTTCTCAGTCACAAAATTATTTTCTCAGAATATCAAAATCAAGCATCTAATATTTTCAGCTACCTGAGAATGACCCAGGCAAGAAAGACCACAAGATAAATATCTGGAGTGCTTATAGCTGTCAGTGTGATGAAACTTATAATCTGACTTGTGGTACTTAGTCCTATGAACAAAGAATATTTTATCATTCATTTTTTGTTCATGTGTATTGGGTATGTATGTATTTATGGGGATTCCCTCCTCTTAAGGAGAATAGGTGTCATACCTCTAGAGCTGGAGTTACAAACTGATGTAAGTCTACAAATATAATTTCTCAGAATCGAGCTCTGATCCAATGTAAATGTGGCCAGGGTTCTAACCTGCTGATCCATCCCTCGAGGCCCACAATGAGAAATTTATCCAACACACTTAACTCTTCACTTACAATTTGGGGGAGTAGGATATCGTAATGAAATGTTGAAAGAGCTTGAAATAATAGAATAGGAACCAACAGTTTGTATGTTCTATATTGAGGATAGATTCACACTGAGTTATGAAATTAATACTGAGACTCTTCATGTACATTTTCACAGACCTCTACCAACAATAAAAATGACAATCCCACAACACCAAGTCTTGATCATACCACTGGCCATAATAAGAATCAGCAAGACAGCTCAGCAGCAAAAGCACTCAGAGCTTAGAAATGATTATCCCAGGTCCTACATAGTGGAGAGAACAAACTCATACAATTGTACTCTGCCTTCCTCAAATCTGTGCTTGAACATGTCCACACTCCGAAGAGAAGAAAAGTATATTTTCTAAGTTCAGTTTAATCAGTTCAGTGTATCCTATAACACTGATCTCTGCCTGTTAATCTGTGTATCCCCTTATTTCTAAGCATTATTTTGGGATACTTTGTTGGGTTCTATTATCTACCACCCGTCAAAAACTTTTCAATTCAATTACTTCCAACAAACTAACACCCAGTAGTAAAGGAAAAAGTTAGAGAGGAAAATGAGTCTAGACCTCTTAATGCTATGTCCTTCTTATATTAAGTGGGATGTGAGGGCTGCAAGCAGAGCAGAACTCCTTAACATCATGAAGTTCTTGGGGCCATGACACAACAAGATTAACCCATGTGGCTGTGGTAATCAGTGGGGTGACCACATTCCCTGAGTTCTAAAGCCATTGGTCATTCCTACTGCATGACCCTTGGCAATATTTGGACATCAGGAAAAAGGAAATGAAAACTACATTGGGATTCTAACACCTATTACAATGGCCAAGATCAACAACACAGGTGACTGCTCATGCTGGCAAGGATGTGCAATAAGGGAAAGGCTCACCCATTGCTGGTGAAAGTAAAAACTTGTACAGTCACTATGGGAATAAGAATAGAGGTTCCACAGAAAGTAGGCAATAGATCTATCTCACCACTCTTGGATATATACCTGAAGGGCACTTCATCCTACTACAAGGACATGTGATCAACCATGATTTTTTTTGCTGCTCTATTCATTCACAATAAGAATAAATCTGTTATCAACCAAGAAGTGTCAACAAAAGAAAGGATAAAAAGTATGGCACATTAGCACAATGGAGCATTACTCAGCTGTTTAAGAACAGGCATCATGATGTTTGTAGGAGAATTGCGGTATGTATTCACTTATACAAACATTCCTCTTACCTGGATTTGCTTGGTCAGCTGATGGAGCTCTGTGAGAAGCTCTGCAATTCGATAATCAGCAGACACAAGGGCCATGGGATGGGCCTGTGAAGGGCATCTGGTCAGAGAGGGGGAATGAAGGGAAAGCTATCATTGCCTGCTATGGGTTGGACGGTATTTCTGCTATGTAAAGTCCTGGTCCATGAATGACCTATTTGGAAATAAAAGATGAAAGCCACAAGTAGAATAAAACCTTTAGGAGTGACTGTGTCCTTATAAGAAGCAGCAAACACATACAGAGGGAAGACAGCAATATAACCACAGAGGCAGAGATTGGAGTGATGTGGCTTTGAACTTGAGAGTTTTTACTTGGCTTTCAGAGTAGCCAGAATGATAGCCAAGGACCACCACACTCTACTTTAAATAAGACTTTATGTGAAGATGGTTTCCAAATCAAAGGAACATTATTTTCTTATTACAGTACAAAGATAAATTACACACACACACACACAAACTTGCTCATAACAAAGTAAATGTATTATAGTGGTATTGTGATGAAAATAAAATGTTTTTATTTAACAAAAAGTAATCCGGGCAGTGGTGGTCCAAGCCTTTAATCCCAGCACTTGGGAGGCAGGGGCAGACAGATTTCTGAGCTTGAGGCCAGCCTGGTCTACAGAGTGAGTTCCAGGACAGTCGAGGCTATACAGAGAAACACATCATCACAACCACCAACATCAATATCACGATCACCACCAGCAGCAGCATCTCACCATTCCCACTTTACCATCCTGATCACCATTACCATAGCCACCATTACCATCACCACCATTATCACATTTTTCACCATCATCACCATCACGGGCATCACTATTATCAATCACCATCACTTATACATAGTTATTAGCCATTAAATAAATAATAATCAACCTACAAAGGAGATTGATACATAAAAATGTTCTAGTGAGGGACACGAGTATTTCATGAAAGGGGGGAAGAGATTGACTCTTCTGAGTGGACTAGGGGGATGAGTTGGAAAAGGGCCAGAAGTGCAAGGAGACATAGGGTTGAGAGATGGAATGAAGAGAAAGAGCTGGAATTTGAGGGCATATGAGAGATGTTATGAAAACCTATGGCAGTGGAAATTTCTAACATATATGAAAGTGATCCTACTGAAATTCTCTAATAACTGAGGATACAGAGTCCCAACTGACCACCTCTTTTCAACTAAGTGGTCTTCAAGAATTCAAAATCAACATGATTGATTTTTATGTAAAAGTTTAGATTTGTGATTCCTTTAAGCTTTTTTCAGATTATTTTAGAGATAAATAATAAAATACTTGTCCCTTTCTTTGTAATTTCTGCCTTCCAGGAAGAGAAACTTGATGAGAAAACTGCCTTGCATGTGTACACTTTGTGAATTTATAATAAGTTCCTTACTTATAAATGTACCTAGGTTAGATGCCAGCAAGATTTTGATGAAGGGACTCTGGTATATCTGTCTCGTATGAGGCTATGCCAGGGCCTGGCAAATGCAGATGTGGATGCTCACAGTAATCTGTAAGATGGAACACAGTGCCCCCAATGGAGAAGCTAGAGAAAGCACCCAAGGAGCTGAAGGGGTCTGCAACCCTATTGGTGGAACAACAATATGAACTAACCAGTACCCCCAGAGCTTGTATCTCTAGCTGCATATGTAGCAGAAGATGGCCTAGTCAGCCATCACTGGGAAGGGAGGCCCCTGGTATTGCAAACTTTATATGTCCCAGTACACAGGAATGCCAGGGCCAAGAAGCAGGAGTGGGTTGGTAGGGGAGCAGGGCATGGGGGGAGGGTATAGGGAACTTTCGGGATAGCATTTGAAATTTGAAATGTACATAAAGAAAAATCTAATAAAAAATAAATAAAATCTAAAAAAAAAATGTACCTGGGTGTTTGGGGATAATTTGTTTTCTTTACCTTTACTATATAATGTTATTTCTCATAACAGTATTGGGTAACACACTGTTTTTCATAATCATTTACTAGAAGAAAACTAAAACATACTCACATTGTAGTTTTATACTGCTTGAAAATTTTTGCTAGGATATATAAGCTATGGAAAAAGGAATAAAGAGTGGAGAGCTGAAAATTGTTCCTTTCATACAAGAACTATGTGTATGTGTGTATATGTGTAAAGTTTGTTTGAGTGGAAGTTTGGAACAAAGTTCATTGAGCAGAAGTATCTGTATATATACATATATATAAAGCTTGTCTGGGTGTGTGTTGGAGCTTGCTCCATCCACCAACTGTTTTTATATATGTAAGTGTGTGTGAAAGGCTCGGTTAGTTAGTGCTTGCTCTAACTATTCCATGTATTAATGTGTATGTCTCTCTGTAGGTCTGTATGCATGTAAGTTTGTATGAACATATGTATGTATGTATGTATGTATGTATGTATGTATGTATGTATGTATGTATGTATTTGTATGAGTTATTGGACTACTTTATTTCAGCCATGCAGTGTGTGTGTGTGTGTGTGTGTGTGTGTGTGTGTGTGTGTGTGTGTACTGAGGCATCATCTTGCTGCTTTTTTCCTTTGATGTATATAAGGTGTCCTTCTCCATCTCTTTTCATAACTTCTGGTTGAAAGTCTGTTTTATTAGATATTATAATGGCTAGGCCAGCTTGTCTCCTGGGTCCGTTTGCTTGGAAAACCTATTTCCAGTCCTTTACTCTGAGGCAGTGTTTATTTTTGTTGCTGAGCTGTATTTCTTGTATATAGTAAAATCATGGATTCTCTTTGCCTATCTACTCTGTTTTTATTGGTGACTTGAGTCCATTGCTGATAGGAGATACTAATGCCCAATGATTGTTACTCGTTGGTGTTTTGTTGTTGGAGGTGTTATTGTGTGTATATAATTCTATTCTTTTGGTTTTGCTGTTCAATGATTAAGTTCTTATGTTTTCCTGGGTACAGTTAAACTCCTTGAATTGAAGTTTTCTTTCTTATATCTTTGAAGGACTCTATTAGTAAATAGATATTTCTTAAATTTATTTTTGTCATGGATTATGTTTACTTTTCTATCTATGGTAATTGAACATTTTCATGGATTGATACTGTGGTCTCTTAAGGTCTGCAAAACTCTTGTCCATGCCCTTCTGGCTTTTAGAGCCTCTGATGTGAAGTCAGGTGTAATTCTAACAGGACTACCCTATATGCTACTTGTCTTTTTCTCCCCTTCATCTTTTAAATTTCTTTCTTTGTTATGTACATTTAATGTTTTATTATATGGTGGCAGGATTTTCTTTGTCATCAAATCTATTTTGGTTCTTGTAGTTTTATAGTTATCTCTTTCTTTAGGTTAGGGATGTTTTGTTCTATGATTTTGTTGAGTATATTTTCTGTGCCTTTGAGCTGGGATTCTTCTCCCTTTATTTCTACCATTCTTAGTTTTTGTCTTTTCCTAGTGTCCCAAATTTTCTGAGTGTATTGTATTAGAATCAATTTATTTGACATTTTCTTTGACCGATACAGCAATTTTTCTGTTGTATCTCTGATGGCTGAGCTTCTCTCTTCTTTCTCTTGTATTCTGTTGATGATGCTTGTGGCTTGTAATTCTCTTCTCTAGGTTTTCTTTCTCCAGGGTTGGCTCCTTTTTTTGTTTTCTGTATTACATTTATTTCCATTTTCAGGTCCTGAACAGTTTTATTCATTTCCTTCATCTGTTTGGTTGCATTTTCCTGTATTCTTTCATATTTATTTGTTTCCTATTTAAATACCTGTTTGATCCTGTCTTCCTGTATTTTAAAAAGATATTTACTTATTTCCTCATCAAAGGCCTCTATCTTCTTCATACGATGAGATGTGAGGTCATTTTCTTGCTCTTCAGGTGTGTCAGGGTACCTAATGCTTGCTAGAGTAAGATAGCTGATTACCGGTGGTGCCATATTTCACTGGCTTTTCCTTATCATATTTTAGCTCATCCTTTAGCCATCTTGTTGTCTCTGGTATTAGCTGTCCTGGCCATACAAGGTCACAGTAGGCCTCTGGGACTGATTGTACCACTTGGTAACAGGTCTACCAGGAGGCATGCAGAGCTGTGAACTAGGGTGTGGAGTGCAGGTTCTCAATTGCATGTAGATGTGTGGACAGGAAGATAGGGCATAAAAAGAATGGAGAGAATTGGGCAGACCTCACAGCTTCTGGTAGTAATAGAGTTCAGCACATGGGAAATAGGAGAGTGAGTTGTTCTTGGTTGTTCTGGATGTCAGTAGGCCTCCTGGTGACAAGGACCAGCCTTGGCTTAGAGGGGGGTTCTGAGGAAGTGGTGTTTGGGAGCAACAAAAAGAATGGCTTGAAGTCAGTTCTGGGGTACAAGCTGATAGCCTTGTGTTCTGCTAAGACAGCTTTCTGAAGATGACCAGAGAGATAACCTGTAACAGACAATAGTCCATTCTTTTATTTTCATGTCAATGCAATCATGCACCCCACATACTCTTTTGATTACATCACAAATTTTGAACTTAGCCCCTTAACCGCTAAGAAAAGACAGCAAGCACATTTTTCTTAACATGGCAAACAAACTCAGAAATCTGATTGCTTTGTAAGAACATACAATAAGCTATGAGATCACTACTCCCTCATGTTGGGTCTAAATTTCCTCTGTTCCAGGATGTCCTTGAACTCAGAAACCTGCTTGCTTTTGTGTCTGCCTGCCTTTGCATCTTTCTGACAAGCTTGCTCATAGTGCAACTGCTTCTGTACTTTTTTTGGTACATGAAACCCCTCTTGTAACTCATATTACATCTTTATTTTTTGAATAGTTGAGAAATCCTGTTTATATATTTTTAAATTCATGTATTCAGTGTTCTTTCCTATATCATTAAGGGCTGCTGTGAAAGCCACAGCATTTATAGTTTTTGCTAAGGCATAAACATACCCTCCCATCCTAAGAGGTATTAACCTTCCCAGAAAGGACATTCCACAATAAACTTGTCAAGTATCATATTTCCTGATAACTGTCAACACTTGTGGAGTCCTATGTCCTACTGGCTCCATCCCAGAGTTGCGATCATGTCCCACCATCACCCTCATGACCATGCAGGACTCAGCATCCTGGAAGGCAGGCAGAACTATGGGCCAGGGAGAGGAGTATAGATCAGAGATTGCAGACTGGTGTGTGGAACTTTAGATGGAACATAGAAAGGCCATGCATTTATTTGTTTGTTTGTTTGTTTATTTGTTTATCTATCTATTTATTTATTTATTTATGCATGTTTTCTTGAAATTTTACCTGCTAATTTCTTCCCTTTCCAAAGTTATCTCATTATAATTCATGCCTCCTTTGAATTTTCTTAACATTTCAGTATTAGTTCTTTATTTTGATTGATGTGATAATTTTCATTTTGTCAAAAACCCAGTTATGTTACATGAATATGTTTTTGTTTTAATCCCTGATATGGGATATGGGGCTGTTTCCAATTGTCCACAACGAATAATTATGAGTGTCTCATGCTTTAGGAGGGGTATGATTTTTTCCAGCTGCAGACAGTTTTAGTTTGGAATTCTTGGGGGTCTTGAGAAGGTATTTGTGTGACATCCCCAAGATGGCCTGTGGTGGCTCCTACTTTGCCTGCTGCTGTCAGTCCCCTTTGCTGCTGTACCTGCTCCTGATTTTGCTATTGATGAATTATTGTTTGGCTGTCTTGTTTGACTTCTGGTTAGATATATCATGATGATAGATTTTGGACTTACCAAAACCAACATCAGAGGTCTACACTCCTTTTCCTCTCTAACTATTCTTTACTACTGAGTGTTGGTTGGAAATATTGTGCTGAAAAAAACTGTTGGAAGGGTAGTAGATAATACAGTCCAATAACGTACACCAAAATAATGCTTAGAGATAAGGGTATATACAGATTAACAGGCAGAGATCAGTGTTATAGGATACACTGAACTGATTAAAGTGAACTTAGAAAATACACTTTTTTTCTTTTCAGTGTGTGGACATGTTCAAGCACAGATTTGAGGAAGGCAGAGTGCAATTGTAGGATTTTGTTCTCTCCACTAGGTGGGACCTGGGATAATCATTTCTAAGTTGTGAGTGCTTTAGCTGCTGAGCTGTCTTGCTGATTCTTATTATGGCCAGTGTTATGATCAAGGCTTGGTGCTGTGGGATTGTCAGTACATGAAGAGTCTCGGTATTAATTTCATAACTCAGTGCAAATCTATCCTCAATATAGAACATACAAACTGTTGGTTCATATTCTATTATTTCAAGCTCTTTCAATATACCTGATATTGATGATTTCCTACTCCCCCAAATTGTAAGTGAAGAGTTAAGTGTGTTGGATAAATTTTTCAGTGTGGGCCTCAAGAGATGGCTCAGCAGGTTGGAAGCCTGGCCATATTTACATTGGATCAGAGCTCGATTCTGAGAAACTATCTTTGTAGGCTTACATCAGTTTGTAACTCCAGCTCTAGGGGTATGACACCTATTCTCCTTAAGAGGAGGGAATCCCCACAAATACATACATACCCAATACATATGAACAAAAAAATGAATGCTAAAATATTCTTTGTTCACAGAAGTAAGTACCACAAGTCAGATTATAAGTTTCATCACACTGACAGCTATAACCACCCCTGGTATTTATCTTGTGGTCTTTCTAGCCTTGGTCATTCTCAGGTAGCTGAAAATATTAGATGCTTGATTTTAATCTTCTGAGAAAATAATTTTGCGATTGAGAAAGCCACTGACAGATGGAGTGACAACTTTGCTTCCTCGTTGTTCTGATATCTCTTGTCTCCTGTCTGATTCGTAGGTGTTTGTGATGATTGGAAAAACAATTTCACCATGGCTCAGAGTCAAGTCTTTACCAAGGTCTTTCAGGAGAAGATCTCCAGTGTGGATCCTGGATTCCTCCCTGGTCCTGAGACTTTAAATCTCTTAAGGCTTCTGAGCAGGAGCTGTCTATGCCTCTTTTCCTATTTACTCTTGATGTGATCAGCAGATTGTACTGCTCTAGAGAGCACAAAGTTATGTTGTTCAGTGCTTGACTCTCACCTCCTTAGGGCCCAAGGTACCAAGCATATATCTCCTAACTAAAGTGGAATAACATGCAATATATTTACTATATACAAAATGTTCATCCTTGAAAATATTTAATTAGAGCAATGCATCCTTGTTTGTTCAGATAGAGAAATATAGAGAGGGATTCTGTTCCTGTCCGAAGTTTGAAGTATCAACTAAGACGGAGGGAGAGTATCAGTTTGATCAGGACCATTTAACACATTTAACTGTTTAGTGAAAATTGGTTGCATCAGTTTCAGTCCAGCCTGCAGCAGAATGCAGTTATATACAGGAAAACAGAGAATGGTGAATAACTCACTTACCATGTCAGTAAGATTCCAACCAGAAATCATTTCACATCAACAAATGAGTATAGCCTTATTCTTTTAAAATTACAGCAGTGAGCACCACACCTTGTTCATACAAAATGTTGAAAACATATTTATGGAATAAAGTACTTAATGGTATTAGTGAAGGTGTCTTCTGTATTTGGCAGTTTTTATGGGCTCTTATTTTCAACATTTGAAGAGCACAGAACAAGGATCTTTAGGATCTCTGAAGATCAACAGTAAGGGGCAGATACTGGGGAAGACTGCAGCCAGAACCTCACTGACAAGCCTTATGAAGAGACGAGAATGTATAGAAAAGGCATGAAAGATGATACAAATACAATTTAGAAGATAAAAGCTAACAAATGTGACCACCAGCATCAGGATAGTATGGGTTGCTCTGGTCTCAGCTTGGCCTCTGGCGTCCTGATTGGGAGTGAGGATGTGCTGCATTCGCTGGCGATGTCTATGGAGGAGAAGTACCATGGAGACACTGGTCCAGACCATGATGCTCATGAATGTGGCATCATGGGAAAACTGCAAGAAGACCATGCCTACAATGAATCCAGAAGTGGAACAGAACAAGTTGCTTTTAGAGTCAGTGTTATTGTCTGTTATCTGTGGACCAGTGACCTTAATTGGAATGTGGATGTTACTTAAGACACTGTAAAACCAACAACTGTAGCAGGAATAATTCCACAAATTTGGGACACTTGCTCTGAGTATAAGTTTACCTTTACCTCTATTAACAGGAACAAGAGTGACAAACTGATGGATACTCAGGACACAGGTGGAACACAAATTTTTGCTTCTTGCCACCATGTGACTGAAGAATTCTAATTTACATTTGAGTTCATTTGGAGGAGTTTTGGGAGCAAAAGCACTCATGTTGTTTGGAAATATAGTGAGGAATAGAGTCAAGGCATTGGCCACAGCCATGTGGCTTAAAATCACCTGTCTGGGCCTCTGTTTAGAACCAGTCAAGACTGGAGAGAAATTATGGAAAAACAGAAAGACATTGGCCACAGTTCCAACCCCAAACTGGCAAAGCAAGAGGATCTGAAGAGCCACTTCCTCAGTGGTTTTCACGGATTTACCATGAGCAGACATGGAGAGGGCTTTACAGGACCCTAAAATGATGATTAGGTCGGACACTACTCTCCTCGGGTCTCTGTTTTATTGTCCACACTTACCAATTGATTTGACACAATTTCTTCACTTGATAAGTGAGACACTATTCTATCACACTACAGGCAAATTGCCTGAAAAACAATGAATGTATAATAACTCAAATAAAATTTTATACTGATTTTATTACTCCTGCCTCAATGTAAATTTTGTATTGCAACTACATCTTTATTGGTTCAGTAGGTCAAGAGCACAATAACACACATTTTGCCACACCAAGGTCTTTGCATATGAATACATACAGTAAAGAGTCTACTATGAGTCTGTGATTCCATCATCAGAATTCAATACAATTAGGAGGGAGGAAACGCTTCAATTGGGATGTAACTAAATCAATAACAAATAAAAGAATATATAAATGCAACATAAAAATAATTAATTGAATTTTGTGTATTATAGTAACATATTAAAAATAGTATGTATGGGAACAATATGATATTGCACTCAATAATAAAGTTGTGTAACTGAATTCAGTTGTAGAAAATTAAGTTGTTGGCTTTTGAGAAAATTTTATACTACTCATCCTCAAAATTAAAAAAAAAAACACCAAATACTTCTGATAAAGCCACCTGTGTTGTAATGACACAGATGAACACAGGCTTACATATATGTCCTCCATATGAAAAAAAAAAAACACTTGCTAACAAGTTCCATTTATTCATAATTTTACTGATCATAATTTTTGTTCTAAATGTGAGGTGCCAGAATCTTACCTGCATCATCTGCAGATTCCCTCCAAAATTATTAACACAATCCCTTTGCAGTAATATAATATAATATAATATAATATAATATAATACAATATAATATAATCCCAATACCCTTTGCAAGCTGATGCTTAGTCTGCACTTTACTTGTTTATATGTTTTCTATAGGAGCAGGAGGGCCTCCATCCACCAGGTATAATTCATTATCTTACATGCATATGTTACACTAAATGCTGTTTTCTCCTGAGTACTAATCTAGGACACAGACATTTCTTTGACATGAAAGCAAAATATTAACCTATTCAAGTTAACCTGCAGACTTCAGAAAGAAAGAATGTTTCATGTTGGCTTCAGAAGACAATTTTCACTGAAGAAAAGAGGAAAGAATTTTAAGTAGAAGTCTATGGTTGGAAGAATCCCACCTTCTGAGCCTCAGTCAGGATGAAGATGCTCATCTGAAGGCCAGCTGCAGAGCACAGCTCCTATAGAAGCATATTTCCTAGTGCCCGAATTGAGGAACTTCTCTGTGTCACCCTTTGCCTGAGAAAGAATGCAATGAAATTCGGAATGGTTACTTATTCTCCACGCAATGCTGTAAAGATAACCCAACAAAGTCCTAGTTTCCAGGCTCATAAAATAATAGGGCACCGGGACATGACATCCTTCAGAGAGTTTATTATTGTATCATCTGTGGCATCCGCACATTTGTCTGCATGGTGTCTTTGGGATACCTCCAATGAAGGAAAATCATTTATCCCCAGAGCAAATCTCCATTCCTTTCTGATGTTTACTGATGATGTCTAGGAGTTTGTTAGATGTTAATGAGTACCTGGGCAGAAGTTAGGGAAGGGTTTCCATGTTTCCTTCGGGAGAATCTAAGTTCTGAATTGAGTTTGTCATCAGATGTGAATTGGGGCGCTCCAGGGTAGAACAAGGGACTCATTATATGAGTTTCTACAGAGTACTTTCCTCCCTACTATTTCACTTCTGCAAAATTATTCTGACACCAAGTCCTCTCAGAAAACTGGCAATGTGTCATTCAGATTCTGTAATTTCCCAGGAAGTTGCTTCATTAAAACTTTTCCCATGTTGGACCCAGGACATTTATAAATGACGAATTTATTAACTGAAACTGGTCTTTCCCACCTGAATCCTGGGGTTATTCCCATATTCACTTATTTTCAGCTAGATCATGCCTTGTTTTCTGATATATTCATGAATCCTTATCACAGGTCTAATGTACTTTGGTAGTATCCAATTTTTAATAGGGTTATTTGATTTTCTGTAGTCTAACTTCTTCAGTTCTTTGTATATATTGGATATTAGCCCTCTATTAGATGTAGGATTGTTAAAGATCTTTTCCCATTCTTTTGGTGGCCTTTTTGTCCTACTGACAGTGTCCTTTGCCTTACAGAAGTATTTAAACTTCTCTTTCAGGTTTAGGTGATTTCTTTTTCTAGTTGCTTGCCAATTAACTCCCAAAGCACTATCTAAGCCACAACCAAAACTCACAGGCTATTACCCCTGGTGCTGGTAATTCTCCAAAACTTGGTGGCTGAAGACAGCACATACTAAACACACAGAACATGAAGAAATCAAACTGGCACTTACTTTGAAGATTTGTATGCCGCCCATCTGTCCATAGGTGGTATAGAAACAGGTTGAAAAGTCAAGTGGAAATCATTCTTTAAAGGTGCCACATACAGTACTGCAGGAGAAAAGGACTCAGCAATACCATCCTTCTGTGAACCCTGACATGTTCAGCAATTATGGGCTTGATGAGATCTATCCATTGATTAAAGCTGGAAGAAGCTGAGGAGGAGGGCAACCCTATAGGAAGACCAGCAGTCTCAACTAACCTGGACCACAGAGATGACTCAGACACTGAGCCACCAACCCGGCAGTATATACCAGCTGATGTAAGGCACCCAACATGTATATACAGCAGAGTACTGTGTAATCTGGACTAAGTGAAAGAAGATGCCCCTAACCCTGGAGAGACTTGAGGCCCCAGAGAGTGGGGAGGGTAGAGGTGGAGACATCCTTTTAGAGAAGGGGGACAAGGCATGAGATGAAGAATAGTCAGAGGGCAAACCAGGAGGGAGATAAAGACAGAATTATAAAAAAAAAAGTTTGAAGAAGAAAAACATGGAAAAAATGTTATAGGAGAGACCAACTACTTTCTTCTTAGGCTACAGACCCTATCCACAAGCTAGAACTCATAAATGTCACTGTTTATATTTTCTGTGGGCAGATGGATACTAGGAGGGAATCCAGTACTGTTTCCCTTAATGGAACTAGAACTGAAATATTTTTTTAATTTTATTTTTTTAAATTAGGTATTTTCTTCATTTACATTTCCAAGCTATCCCAAAAGTGCCCCATACCCTCCCATGCCACTACCCTACCCACCCACTCCCACTTCTTGGCCCTGGCTTTCCCCTATACTGAGGCATATAAAGTTTGCAAGACCAATGAGCCTCTCTTTCCAATGATGGCTGACTGACCATCTTCTAATACATATGCAGCTAGAGACAGAAGCACCGGGGGTACTGGATGTTCATATTGTTGTTCTGCCTATAGGTTTGCAGATCCCTTTAGCTCCTTGGGTACTTTCTCTAGCTCCTCCATTGGAGGCCCTGTGATCCATCCAGTAGCTAACTGTGAGTATCCACTTCTGTGTTTGCTAGGCCCCGGCATAGTCTCATAAGAGACAGCTATATCAGGGTGCTTTCAGAAAAATCTTGCTAGTGTATGCAATGGTGTCAGCTTTTGGATGCTGATTATGGGATGGCACCCTGGATATGGCAGTCTCTAGATGATCCATCCTTTCGTCACAGCTCCAAACTTCGTCTCTGTAACTCCTTCAATGGGTGTTTTGTTCCCAATTCAAAAAGGGGCAAAGTGTCTACACTTTGATCTTCATTCTTCTTGAGTTTCATGAGTTTCCCAAATTGTATCTTATATCTTGGGTATTCTAAGTAACTGGGCTAATATCCATTTATCAGTGAGTACATATCATGTGAGTTCTTTTGTGATTGGGTTACCTCACTCAGGATGATGTCCTCCAGGTCCATCCATTTGCATAGGAATTTCATAAATTCATTCTTTTTAATAGCTGAGTACTACTCCATTGTGTAAATGTACCACATTTTCTGTATCCATTCCTCTGTTGAGGGGCATCTGGGTTCTTTCCAGCTTCTGGCTATTATAAATAAGGCTTCTATGAACATAGTAGAGCATGTGTCCTTCTTAATGGTTGGAACATCTTCTGGATATATGCCCAGGAGTGGTATTGAGAGATGCTCCGGTAGTACTATGTCCAATTTTCTGAGGAACCGCCAGACTGATTTCCAGAGTGGTTGTGCAAGCTTGCAATCCCACCAACAATGGAGGAGTGTTCCTCTTTCTCCACATCCTCGCCAGCATCTGCTCTCACCTGAATTTTTGCTCTGAGGCATTCTGACTGGTGTAAACTAGAATATCAGGGTTGTTTTGATTTGAATTTCCCTGATGATTAAGGATGCTGAACATTTTTTCAGGTGATTCTCAGACATTCGTTATTCCTCGGTTGTGAATTCTTTGTTAAGCCCTACACCCCATTTTTGAATAGGGTTATTTGATTTTTTGGAGTCCATCTTTTTCAGTTCTTCATATATATTGGATATTAGTTCCCTATCTGACTTAGGATAGGTAAAAATCCTTTTCCAATCAATTGGTGGACTTTTTGTCTTATTGACGGTGTCTTGTGCCTTACAAAAGCTTTTGCAATTTTATCAGGTCCCATTTGTTGATTCTCAGTCTTAGAGCACAAGCCATTGCTGTTCTATTCAGGAATTTTTCCCCTGTGCCCATGTCTTCAAGGCTTTTCCCCACGTTCTCCTCTATAAGTTTCACTGTCTCTGGTTTTATGTGGAGTTCCTTGATCCACTTAGATTTGACCTTAGTACAAGGATATAGGAATGGATCAATTAGCATTCTTCTACATGATAACCACCAGTTGTGCCAGCACCATTTGTTGTCTTTTTTCCACTGGATGGTTTAGACTCCCTTGTAAAAGATCAAGTGACCATAGGTGTGTGGGTTCATTTCTGGGTCTTCAATTCTATTCCATTGGCCTACGTCTCTGTCGCTATACCAGTACAATGCAGTTTTTACGATAATTGCTCTGTAGTACAGCTTTAGGTCAGGCATGGTGATTCCACCAGAGGTTCCTTTATCCTTGAGTAGACTTTTTGCTTTCCTAGGTTTTTTGTTATTCCAAATGAATATGCAGATTGCCCTTTCTAATTCATTGAAGAATTGAGTTGGAATTTTGATGGGGATTGCATTGAATCTGTAGATTGCTTTTGGCAAGATAGCCATTTTTTACTATATTGATCCTGCCAATCCATGAACATGGGAGATCTTTCCATCTTCTGAGATCTTCTTTAATTTCTTTCTTCAGAGACTTGAAGTTCATATCATACAGATCTTTCACTTCCTTAGTTAGAGTCATGCCAAGGTATTTTATATTCTTTGTGACTATTGAGAAGGGTGTTGTTTCCCTAAAATCTTTCTCAGCCTGTTTATCCTTTGTGTAGTGAAAGGCCATTGACTTGTTTGAGTTAATTTTATATCTAGCTACTTCATTGAAGCTGTCTAACAGGTTTAGGAGTTCTCAGGTGGAATTTTTAGGGTCACTTATATATACTATCATATCATCCTCAAAAAGTGATATTTTGAATTCTTCATTTCCAATTTGTATTCCTTTATCTCCTTTTGTTGTCGAATTGCTCTGGCTAGGACTTCAACTACAACGTTGAGTAGGTATGGAGAAAGTGGGTAGAATTTTATTGAGTATTTTTGCATCGATATTCATAAGGGAAATTGGTCTGAAGTTCTCTATCTCTATTGGGTCTTTATGTGGTTTAGGTATCAGAGTAAATGTGGCTTCATAGAATGAATTGGGTTGAGTACCTTCTGTTTCTGTTTTGTAGAATATCTTGAGAAGCTCTGGAATTAAGTCTTCTTTGAAGGTCTGATAAAACTCTGCACTAAACCCATCTGGTCCTGGGTTTTTTTTTTTTTTTTGGTTGGGAGACTATTCATGACTGTTTCTATTTCCTTAGGTGATTGGGACTGTTTAGGTCATTAATCTGATCCAGATTTAACTTTGGTACCTGGTATCTGTCTAGAAATTTGTCCATTTCTTCCAGGATTTCCAGTTTTGTTGAGTATGGCATTTTTAGTAGGATCTGATGGTGTTCTGGATTTTCTTGCACCCGGGGATCCATCCCATAATTGGCCACCAAATGCAGTCACTATTGCATATGGGAGGAAGATTTCCCTGGAAGGACCCTGATATAGCTATCTCGAGTGAGGCTATGCGAGTGCCTGGCGGATACAATAGAGGTTGCTCACAGTCACCTATAGGATGGAACACAGGGCCTCCAATGGAGGAGCTAGAGAAAGTACCCAAGGTGCTGAAGGGTTCTGTAACCCTATAAGTGGAACAACAATATGAACTAACCAGTACCCCCAGAGCTTGTGTCTCTAGCTGCATATGAAGCAGAAGACTGCCTAATTGGCCATCATTGGAAAGAGAGGCCCCTTGATCTTGCAAACTTTATATGCCCCTGTACAGGGGAACACCAGGGCCAAGAAATGGGAGTAGGTGGGTAGGGTAGTAAGGAGGGAGCACAGGGTATGTGGGATTTTCAGGATAGCATTTGAAATGTAAATGAAGAAAATACTTAATAAAAAATTGGGAAAAATGTTGGGTCCTATTTGTTTAGCCAGTTTATTAGTCTATGTCTTTTTATTGGGGATTTGAGTCCATTGATGTTAACAGAAATTAAAGAAAAATAATTGTTGCTTCCTGTTATTTTGTTGCTAAAGTTGGGATTCTGTTCTCTCTTCTTTAGGTTTGTTGAAGGGTTACTTTCTTGCTTTTTCTAGGGTGTAGTTTCTGTCCTTTTGTTGGTGTTTTCTGGTTATTATCCTTTGAAAGACTGGATTCATGGAAAGATATTGTGTGACTTTGGTTTTGTCATGGAATACTTTAGGTCCTCCATCTATGGTAATTGAGAGTTTTGCTGGGTATAGAAGCTTGGGCTGGCAATTGTGTTCTCTTAGGGTCTGTCTAGGATCTTCTGGCTCTCATAGTCTCTGGTGAGAAGTCTTGTGTAATTCTAATAGGCCTGCATTTATATTACTTAACATTTTTCCCTTACTGCTTTTAATATTCTATCTTCATTTAGTGCATTTGTTGTTCTGATTATTATGTGTCAGTAAAAATTTCTTTTGTGGTCCAGTCTATTTGGAGTTCTGTAGGCTTCTTGTATGTACATGGGCATCTCTTTCTTTAGGTTTAGATAGTTTTCTTCTATAATTTTGTTGAAGATATTTGCTGGCCCTTTAAGTTGAAAATATTCGTTATCTACCCCTATTATCTGTCGGATTGTGTCCTGTATTTCCTGGATGTTTTGAGTTAGGATCTTTTTGCATTTTGCATTTTCTTTGATTGTTGTGCCCATGTTTTGTATGGAGTTTTCTCCACCTGAGATTCTCTCTTCAATCTCTTGTATTCTGTTGCTGATGCTCTCACCTATGGTTCCTGATTTCTTTCCTAGGGTTTATATCTCCAGAGTTGTCTCACTTTGGGTTTTCTTTATTGTTTCTACTTTCCTTTTTAGGTCTTGGATGGTTTTGTTCAATTCCATCACCTGTTTGGTTGTGTTTTCCTGTAATTCTATAGGGATTTTTGGGTTTCCTCTTTATGGACTTCTATCTGTTTAGCAGTGTTTCCTGTGATTCTTAAGTTCTTCTACTGTTTAGCAGTGTTCTCCTTATTTCTTTAAGTGAGTTATTAATGTCCTTCTTAAGGTCCTCTACCAGCATCATGAGATATGATTTTGAATCCTATTCTTGTTTTTTTTTTTTTTTTTCTGGTGTGTTGAGGTATCCAGGACTGGCAGAGTTGGGAGTGCTGGGTTCTGATGATGGTGAGAGTTCTTGCTTTCTATTGATAAGGTTCTTACATTTGCCTTTCGTTATCTGGGAATCTCTGGTATTAGTTGTTATAGTTGTCTCTGGCTGGAGCCTGTTTCTCCTGTGATTCTGTTAGCCTCTGTCAGCTGTCCCGGGATTCCAGCTCTCTTCTGAGTCTCAGTTGTCAGAGTACTCTCTTCAGGCAAGCTCTCCTCTTGCAGGGAATGCACATAGAAGTCTGGTATTCAGACCTGCCTCCTGGCTGAAGATGAAGGCCCAAAACAGGGCCTGTCCCAGAAGATGGGTTGCCTCTGCAGTCTGTGCACTCACCTGCACAGACTGGTCTCTGAGGGACCCAAGACACAAGATGTTTCGCTCACCTGCTCTGGAGGTCAGAGCCCTCCCAGGTGATCACCTCTCCTCTGGTGGGGAAGGTGCCCTGATGTCTGGAGCCCGAGAGGGAGCTCTGTCCCAGAAGCTGTGTTGCTTCTGCCTGTTCCATAACCTGTTTTGCTTCTGCAGTCTGCTCGCTCACTCTCAGCAGTCTGTGAGCTGATCTGTGCAGATTGGTGTCAGAGGGACCTGGGAAACAAGATGGCTCCCTAACCTGCTCTGGGGATCAGAGCCCTCCCAGGCGGCCACCTCTCCTCTGGCTGGGAAGGTGCCTGGATGTTTGCAGTCCAAAACAGAGCCTGTCCCAGAAGCTATGTTGCTTCTGCCTGTCCCAGAAGCTGTTTTGCTTCTGCAGTCCACTTGCTCACCCTCAGCAGTCTGCGAGTTGGTCTCAGAGGGACCCGGGACACCTTAATTTCATTTTTTTACTTATTCATTTTACATCCTGCTCACTGCCCCCTCCTGGATACCCTCCTACATTCCTTCCACATTCCTCCTCCTCTTCTCCCCTGAGCATGTTAGGGCCACCTGTGTATTATCCCCTGTCCCCCCAACTTTGGCATGTCAAGTCTCTGTAATGTTAGAACTTCCTCTCCCATTGAGGCCACACAAGGCAGCCCAGCTAAAGGCAGCCCAGCTAGAACATATTCCACGTACAGACAACAGCTTTTGGGGACACACCCTGTTGGAGCTCTCCAGGACCCACATGAAAACCAAGCTGCACATTTGCTACATAATTGCAGGGAATATAAGGTCCAGCCCTTTATATTCTTTGCTTGTTGGGTCAGACACTGAGAGACCTAAAGCTTAAGATTAGTTGACTGTTTTCCTGTGTACTTCCTATCCCCTTCAGGGCAGGCCATCCTTCTTTCTATTCTTCCATAAGAATCCCCAAGTTCCAACCAATGTGTGGCTATGGGAGTCTGTTATTTGTCTGAGTCAGCTGCTAGGTGTAACCTCTCAGAGAAGAACATGCTCCTGTCTGCAAGCATAGCAGAGCATCATTCATAGTGTTAAGGGTTGGCACTTGTCCATAGGATCTGTCTCAAGTTGGGCTGGTTATTCCTTTGCCTCAGTCTCTGCTCCAACTCCTGTGGCTTCATTTCTTGTAGACAGGATCAATTTTGGGTTGAAAGTTTTGTGGGTGAGTTAGTGTCTCTATCTACTTGGTGTCTGGAGTTCCTGTCTGGCTACAGGAACTAGCCACTTCAGGTTCCATATCCCCAATGTTGTGAGTCATAGCTAAGGTCACACACCCCCCCCCCATTGATTCCTGGCTGTCTCCCTTATTCTGAGTCTCTGCCTCATCGTGGAGAAGCCCCACCCCCTCATATTAACCTTAAAATACAGGTACCATGCTAAATTCCAGACCCAAAGTAGCAAAACAAGAAGGAAGGCCCAAACTCGGAAGCCTGAAT
This sequence comes from Mus musculus, assembly GCF_000001635.26. Classification (NCBI taxonomy): domain Eukaryota; kingdom Metazoa; phylum Chordata; class Mammalia; order Rodentia; family Muridae; genus Mus; species Mus musculus. Next base: position 20,184,141 of record NC_000073.6, on the reverse strand, counting down.
CTCACTTAGAAGGAGGAATAGAATAGTCCTGAGAGGCAGATGGAGGGAGTGGGGATGGGGAAGGGATGAGGGTTTAGGATTAGGCATGGGGAAGGACAGAAGAGATGGTCATGAAAATGAATGAAAACAATGTTTTTTAGGTAAACATAGTGATACCAGCACTGGGGAAACAGGCGGTGAGGACAGCTGAGCTAAGGTGTAGAATATGCTGTAAATGTCTCACAGAAAGTGAGTAAAGATAAAGAAGGAACAGAGTTACTATGAATAATTATGAGATCAGTGACTATGACATTGATTACACCAGTGTTCATAAATGTAAGAAAACTCAACACTAAGTTATAATGCATGAATAAGAAATACACATGATTAAGCACATAAACAGTGAGTGGGTGAAACAGCCACAAGAAGGAGGTGTGGAAAGTGTAGGTGTGTGTGTGTGTGTGTGTGTGTGTGTGTGTGTGTGTGTGTGTCTGTGTGTGTGTGTGTGTGTGTGTGCATGTGTGTGTGTGTGTGTGTGTGTGTGTGTGTATGTATGTATGTGTATGTGTGTGCATGTGTGTGTGTGTATGTTGGAGGGGCCCTTCTCCCTGCAGGGAATTATGCTGTCTCTTCATTCTCAATACATTCCTCTCTTTTATCCCTGGGGACTGATGACAGAGAAGTAGTCATAGCTGTAAAGAGACACAAATGACTGTCAACAAAACTTGGGATGGTGATATGTCTCAATGAGAGAAGGGGCTTACCACCATGCCTGACAACAAAAAAATCCCCATAGGAGAAGTGAGAGGATAATTTTCCACGAATAGTCCTCTGATCTTAACATGTGTGCAGCAGCAAGCACCTGGTAAAAACACATGCAGATTTGTAAATATTTTTCCATTAGTAAACAGAATTGTTTGTTTTTGTGCCAGACTGGACAAATCTGCGTTTTCCGAGGAATCACAGACATTATTGCAAGATGTAGAAAAGAAAAATAATAATCTGAATATTTTGTATTATCCCTGGTTTGAAGAGGAATGCAACAAGAGGGGTGTTCATCTGGTATGGCACAGCAGGAATTGATCTGTGACAAAGGCTTATCCTCTGTTATGTTTCTCCCATATACCCTGCCCCAAGTTGCACACCATGGTAGTGGTAGCTGTTTCCAGGGCTGTTCTTCCACCTTGTCCCACTCCCACCCATCTATACATCTCCCCACACCACTTTGCAATGTTTATATTACAAGCAAATTCAATAAACACTAAGCGTGTTTGAAAACATGGATGTTTCTTCAATGAATGTGTTGTAGTGGTTGTGATATTTGTAGCATGTCTTCACTAGGTGTCTTTCTCAGCAGCTAACATCCACATGAACTTCTGTGGGTAGTTCATGCCAAGATTCTAAAAGACATGAATATCACTGTGCAGAAAGTGGGAAGCGGGAAGATAATGTCTAGAATCCCCAAAGGTTAAGATTTGGATCAATAATTTTGGGAAAAGAATTTCAAAAATTCTTTTCTAAGTTCTAGGGATCAGATCTAGGACTCACTCTTGGGGTTGGGCAATGATAAATTAAGTGATTAAAAGTATTTCTTGCTCTTCAGAACCAGAGTTCAAACCTCAGCAATACACTGTGTGCCTCTCAACTGCCTGTAACTCCAGCTCTAGGGTATATGATATGCTTTCCTGGCCTCCACAGGTACCTATGTGCATGTACATACAGAGATGTACATATACATACAAATAATAAACCTTGGAAACATCATAGTTTACATTTTAACTGTTATTCACTATGGTGTTTGCTATAAGTTACAATGAATAGGTCAGTCTTGCTTAAATATTATATTTTAAAAATAAATAATCTAAGTCAGTACTTTCCAGCTTGTGGTTCGTGATATCAGATATTTACATTATGATTCATAACAGTAGAAAAATACAGTTATATCCACCCCATAATCAGCATCCAAACGCTGACTACATTGCATACACTAGCAAGATTTTATCGAAAGGACCCAGATGTAGCTGTCTCTTGTGAGACTATGCCGGGGCCTAGCAAACACAGAAGTGGATGCTCACAGTCAGCTAATGGATGGATCACAGGGCTCCCAATGGAGGAGCTAGAGAAAGTAGCCAAGGAGCTAAAGGGATTTGCAACCCTATAGGCGGAACAACATTATGAACTAACCAGTACCCCGGAGCTCTTGACTCTAGCTGCATATGTATCAAAAGATGGCCTAGTCGGCCATCACTGGAAAGAGAGGCCCATTGGACACGCAAACATTATATGCCCCAGTACAGGGGAACGCCAGGGCCAAAAAGGGGAAGTGGGTGGGTAGGGGAGTGGGGGTGGGTGGGTATGGGGGACTTTTGGTATAGCATTGGAAATGTAAATGAGCTAAATACCTAATAAAAAATGGAAAAAAAAAGAAAAATACAGCTATAAAGTAGTAATGAAATAATTTTATGGTTGGCAGTCACCACAACTTGAGCAATTGTATTAAAGTGTTGCAACATTAGGAAGGTTGAGAAATAATATTATTATGAATAATATTTAAATTGTTTCTTTTTAAAACATACACATTTTATGGTTATATGTGCACCTGGGTATGTGTATTACACCATGTGTTTACAGAAGCTCTTGGGGATCAAGAGGGTGTCAGGTCCTCTGAAACTGTAGCTACAGGTGAGTATGAGCTGCATGTGGGTGCTAGAAAGTTGGACCTGACCCACGTCCTCTGTATGGTCAGTATTAATAATGTCTGAATCACCTCTCCAGTCTTTAAATTATTTTTTACAAAACTAAAAAATATATTATCAGTTCAGTTGAGCTTTCTTAATAGAAATAATTGACTTATTCCCAAACTACTATTCAGCTTCAATATAACTCTGATACATTTAACTCAATGTTGATTTCTTCAACAGAATAGAATGCCTCCCCTTTAATTGTCTTGTTTTCCATTAATTAATTTATTTATTAACTTAACATCCCAGTCTTGGCCCCACTCCCTCCTGTCTTCGAAAGCCCATCCTGCAAGTCCCTCCCTGTGAATCCTTTTTGTTGTTGTTGTTGTGCACAAGAGTGAAGATACCTGTCAATGCCACAAGAGGGCACTAGGTCCCTCGCAGCTGGAGGCCCCTGTGAGGGCTTGGTGTGCGTGCTGGGAAATAGAAATGGCTATTTAGGAAGACCAACATGTAGATACTTAATTCATCCTTAGAATAGGGAACAAAATACCCATGGAAGGAATTACAGAGACAAAGTTTGGAGCTAAGATGAAAGAACCATCCAGAGACTACCCCACCCACGGATCCATCTCATAATCAGCTATCAAAAGCAGACCCTATTGCAAATGCCAGGAAGATTTTGCTGAAAGGACCCTGATATAGCTGTCTCTTTTGAGGCTATGCCAGTGTCTGGCAAATACAGAAGTGGATGCTCACAGTCATCTATTGGATGGAGCACAGGGTCCCCAAAGGAGGAGCTAGAGAAAGTACCGAAGGAGCTAAAGGGGTCTGCCACACTATAGGTGAAACAACAATATGAACTAACAAGTACCCCCAGAGCTCATGTCTCTAGCTGCATATGTATCAGAAGATGGCCTAGTTGGCCATCATTGGGAAGAGAGGCCCCTTGGTCTTGCAAAATTTATATGGCCCTGTACAGGGGAACTCCAGGGCCAAGAAGTGGGAGTGGGTGGGTAGGGGAGTAGGGCAGGGGAGGGTATAGGAGACTTTAGGGATAGCATCTGATATGTAAATGAAGAAAATATCTAATAGAAATTGAAAAAAATAAGAAATGGCTATCTTCTGCAATAGCCTCACATGGTGTGAACAGCTGAGCTGTAGCTATACCCCACCTGTTTCAAGCTCTAATTAGACAAGTGTTGACTCTTTCTATGGGTTCCTTTTAACTATAGATGTTAAGCTCTCAGGGAGGCATACACTTCTCTTCTGCTTGTGCCCTCCAACAGTAATAGATCCATCATCATCATAGATGTTTGAAAGAGACATTAAAATGATGGTGCATGGACTGGAGGGTTGCCCAGTGCTTGATAGCTGGATTTGATTCTCAGCACCTACATGGAGGCTCATCTCCTACTCAAGCACCAACATGTGGTACACAGACAACTTGAAGGCAAAGCACTCATATATCAAATAATAAAAATAAATACAAATTACTTTTAATGATAATTTATTATTAATACTTTGCTTGTAATTAACAATCTCAAACTAGGTACAGACATGTCTGCCTGTTTGTTCACAGAGCAAAATAATTATTTTGCTCTGATTTTGTAATGTGACACAGAAGACAACTCAAAAACCATAGCATTCTAATGCTCATTCCATTGCTGTAGTAAAACACTGATGAAAATCAACATGAGGAGAGAAGGGTTTTATTTACCTTACAGGTCCATCAAGGGAAACTGAGGCAGGATCTGGAGTAGAGATCACAGAAGAATGATGCTTACTGGCTTAATCTCTATGGCTTGCTTAGAATGTTTTTGTTTTGATTTGTTTTGTTTTTTAATCCAGAGCCACCTCTCCAAGTGTGGCACCACTCTGCATGGGCAGGGTCCCCTCACAACCCATATCATGAATCAAGAGAATGTCACCATAGACTGGTGTACAGGCCAATATGATGGAGGCATTTTCTCCATTGAGTTTTCCTGTTCCTAGTTTACTTAAACTTGTTTCTAGATGACAAAAAAGTACAGGTAGGTTTTATTTTTAAGCACAAGTAACTAACACTCATAGTTCCTGAAAGATTTACAGTCTTCCAACTTATAGCTAGGCTGTGGTAGTACCCACATTTAATGCCAGCACTTGGGGAGCTCAGGCACTCACTCTGTTGAGTTCAAGGCCAGCTTCCTCTACAGAGCAAGTTCTAGGACAGCCAGGACTACACAAACTTTATCTGGTACTAGAAGAGGGTCAATCAACAACCTTCCAACCAGGGGAGGTGACCCAGATCCAGATTCAATATTTTCCCCCTGTAGACTGTCAATTGCTTCACTTTGAGCCAAAGTGAATAGATTCTTCCAGTCACCAGAAATTCCTGTCATGCTAAGATGGAAATGCAGTCAGAAAATGAGCAAATATTGCACATGCACAGGCAAGCCTGTCATTCTGTCACCTCATCAATCCAGTTGGTATTTTCCCCCAAGACCAAACTAGTCCTCCTACAATTGTCTGCTTCATACCAACTGTCAAAACGACCTTGAGCACAGAAGGACTGGAACAAGTGATGATATAGAGCTGGTGACTGTGAGTGTCAGAAATGCTAGATGGGAAATCCTGGTCTTGGAACTTTCATGGAAAAACCGAGGAAGTTTCTTCTCATACCTGAACCTCGGTCCTCTGCTCCTCAGTGTTGAAAAATGGCAACCATGTGATAGAACAGCACATTACAAAACGCACTGAGGGTTTGCCGGTGTCCTTGAACTACTTTTTCAACTAAGGTATGTAGTACAGTAATGGAACTGTTACACAATATATTATCAGAAAAATATCCATTAGTGCTGGGAGCCTCCTGGCCCAGGGAGAGTAGTAGCGAATTCACAGAGCAGGACTCTGGTGATGGTTTTAAAGTCTGAGGGTCTCAGGGCTTTCTAGCTCAGTGACTGTACTGAAATGCTGATAACTTTAAAAGGTTCTAAAAACTTCCTTTCTCTTTCTGAGGGTAAAAGACTGCTAGCTTAGGAGAGTGACACCAGTAGCCTGACAGTGGGGGATTAAGTAATGTGGTCTTTCTTCTATCTCAACGGGAACTGCACAGCTCTAACTTAGCCTGCTGGTCAGAAGTCACAGGAAGAAAAAGGGACACTTAGAGAAGTGGTTATAGAGTTTATTACTAAGTTGTAAAAATTTTCCTATGAAAGCTATCTAAGGGGAAAAGCAGAAAGATCCTAAGTGGGGAAAAGGAAAATGTTCTAGTAAGGAAAAATTCTTCTAGGCAGGGGGAAAGGGAAAAATTCTCTTCTCTTCTCTTCTCTTTGTCCTCAGTGCTTACACATCCTTCAGAATACATGATCACCTGTTACAAAGTTCATCACAAGTTCACACAAAAAAATCAAATCATAAATTGAAATAGAAGTTTATTTATAGCAATGAATGTTTACAGGCATATCCATTGGGAGTAATTATCTGGCTAAACATCTATCACCTGTCTCAGCTCCACAGGTTCACTGAAGGTTTAAAACCATAACTAAGTGATTAGTGAAGTTTTATATAGATAAACCCAGTCAATATTTTATCTTCTGTTCTAGCACCTATAATAAATCGTTAGTTCCCTTTTGTGACCTTTGTTTAATTATTTTACAACCTCTTGGAATGTGCTTTGAGATGGAGAAAGTCTGTTTACTATCTAAGAGCAATTAACTGGTGACACATGGGAAACTGGCAGAGTTCTCTTTGCAGTTTTGACTATCAGAAAAAGACCTAATGGCAGTCCCACTGTAAAAGAGCTTAATGATCACTGATATAATTTTAGGAATTCTTATAGGGTCATCATTAAGAAATCATCTATTTGTCTATATAGCATCACTACTTGACAGTACATTTTCATGGATCTACAGAGATCTGCTTTAGAGAGGTGTGCTATTACTTAGTGATTGTTATGTATGTTTAATAATAACAGGAAAAGCATATTAATAGCAGGAATCTTTCTTAAAATGAATCCCTTACAGCCTTGACTAATAAGGGCAAACCTGTCACAGATTATATAATAATCTGAAGCAGGAGGCCATCTCAGGAAGATAGTTATTAGCTTGTTAATAACTATATAACATGCTATTATATAATTATCTGCTAGTTATTAGCTTGTCCCATTATGGCTCCTGACACATAAGGAAAGCAGATGTATTCTGTCTCACTTTTCTCCATGTTGGGTTTTGTAATCCATTTCTGCTAAAATACATATAGTCCACCACCAAACACCTCCCAGTTCTAATTTTTGGGTCATATATGAACTACTAATGCCCAGCACCCTTCTCCCTACACATCAGCAACATGCTCTTCCATTCTACAGTTATTTAATGTTTTCTTAAGGTAACATAAGTCCATTGTGTACATATCTCTGGTGTTAACTTTTGTCACTCGGCATAATGCCACTGGAATCCATCCCAGTTGCAGCATGTGTAAATAGGTTCTATCACTCATGCACAAAATTGTATCTGTCAATTGATATTGTAATCCCACAAAACCCCTCTGAACTGAAAAGTCTTGTTATGGTGACCATGTCTCTAGTTTCTTACAGACGTAGATAATATCACTGAGATCTGAATCATCTAAGTATATAATCAGGACTTATCCATTTTACAAGCAGAGCCAGCAGGGCATAGGTATCTCCCATTCCTTCTCTGCTTAACCATGGTTCTATAAGGCATCTCAGTAATGGATTTATGGGCTATGACTCTTCTGAAAGAAATTGTTGAAGTGTGATGCTAACTTCCAAGCACATTGGATTCCATGTCTCATGCTTTATGCAAATATTGAAAAACTTCCCATTTCTACAGTAAAACTTCGACACTGTATCTCCTCTCACCTTTTCTCAGCAATGGTATATTGGAGACAGAGTCATCTCCTGGACTTCTCATTGTTATACTGTTGGACATTCTATTCTCTTTCAGGACTGGAAAGGAACAGTTTTGGAAAGCACAATCAAGTTGTTCTGGACTCAAATGCTTGTGAAGAAATCAACACACCTTTTGCATGCTGCCTCTGAGGTCCTGGGCGGTTGGAAAAGAAGTTATCAGCAGAGAATTGATACAAGCATTGGCAAGTCACAGGTGATTGAATTCTGACTGAGCTGAATACTCCCTTAGTGTGTGACCTAATATTTGTTTACATCATTTTGTTACATATATATAAATGCTTATATATGCAGCATGTGCATATATATGTACACATATGTGTCTCCATATGTGTATATATATATATATATATATATATATATATATATATATATTCATGTGTACATTTACATTACAAGTGTTTATGTGTGTCTGTGTGTATATGTGTATATGCATCATGTTCATGCAATGCTCACTGAGGCCTAAAAAGGGCAATGGATCTCTTCATTTGTGTTAGAGTTGGCTTGGAGATACCATGTGGGTGCTTAGAATTGAACCCATGTCCTTTTAAATTTCAACCACTGATCCATTACTCCAGCACCACCGTAACCAAGTTTCAGACTCTGTGTTACTTTATAAAGGGATCAATGGGTCAAGGAAAAGAAAAACCCCATTCCTTTGTAAAGTCTACATACCAACAGCCAACTCTCTTTTAAAAGGTATGTTGTATATATGTTTGTGTCTATTTGTGTAGTGTGTGTGCACGGTGAGTGTATGTGTGAGTGTGTATGTGTTTAGTGGTTGGGTGTGGGGTGTTATGTGGTAGGTGGGCATGTGTTTGTGTAATGTGTGTGTTGTGTGTATTGAATATGTATGTTTTAGTGTGCATGTATGTGTGTGATATGTGTGATATGAGTGTGTGTATATGTCTGGTATGTATGAGTGTGGTGTATGTGTGTGATATGTATGGTGTGTTTGTATATATGTGGTGTGTGTGTGTGTGTGTGTGTGTGTTTGTGTGTGTGTGTGTGTGTGTGTACTTAGCTGTCCATGGAGAGCAGAAGAGGCTATGAGATTCCCTTGGAAGTATTGATACAGGCAGTTAGATAATTGACATGGGTATTGGGAACCAAACTCAGATCACTGCAAAAGTGGCAAGTGCTATGACCTGCTAAGCCAACTTCAAGACTCTGAATTTTCCTTTTTAACAAATAGATGAATTTTAATTGTAAGTGTACAAAATATAGGATGATGTTATGTCACTTTTATCCATGCGTGTCTTTGTCCTGGGTTCATGTTCACCTGATCAACTATCATCCTTTGCTGTCTTCCTTGCTCCTTCCTACTAGTCTTCCCTTTCACCTGTACAGTCCATTTCATCCCTATTTGCAGCACACACAGCTAAATCTAGATGTCCTATTAGAAGTCACGTGATATTTTCTGCTCTTCCCCATTGCACTCATGGTTTCCCTTGGGGTCCAACTTTTCTATATGGGTGTAATATATGTAATATGCATGATAATATAGTATATAAAGATTCCCATCCCTCCTCTCCTCACATTTCTTCTCCCCCACAAATCCCTCATTTCACACTCCCCCACACAACCCCATCCACTCATCCTGTATTTCTCTTTAGAAAAAGGCAGACCTCCCATGGATATCAGCTAGCCATGACTTATCAAGTTGCAGTAAGACTAGGCACACATTATCTTTCCATGAATCCAGCCCTTCAAAGGATAATAACAGAAAAAAAACCAATACAAGGACAGAAACCACGCACTAGAAGAAGCAAGATAGAATTCCTTCAACAAACCTTAAAAAAGACAGCCACAAGAACAGAATGCCAACTCTAACAAAAAAAAAATAATAGGAAGCAACAATTACTTTTCCTTAATATCTCTTAATATCAATGGACTCAACTCCCCAATAAAAAGACATGGACTAACAGACTGGCTACACAAACAGGACCCAACATTTTGCTGCTTACAGGAAACCCATCTCAGGGAAAGAGACAGACAGTACCTCAGAATGAAAGGCTGGAAAACAATTTTGCAAGCAAATGGTCTGAAGAAACAAGCTGGAGTAGCCATTCTAATATCTAATGAAATCGACTTCCAACCCAAAGTTACCAAAAAAGACAAAGAGGAACACTTCATACGCATCAAAGGTAAAATCTTCCAAGAAAAACTCTCAATTCTGAATATCTATGCTCCAAATGCAAGGGCAACCACATTCATTAAAGAACCTTTAGTAAAGTTCACAGCACATGTTTCAGCTCACACAAAAATAGTGGGAAACTTCAACGTAACACTTTCATCAATGGACAGATCATGGAAACAGAAACTAAACAGGGACACAATGAAACTAACAGAAGTTATGAAACAAATGGTTTTAACAGATATCTACAGAACATTTTATCCTGAAAAAAAAAGGATATACCTTCTTCTCAGGACGTCATGGTACTTTCTGCAAAATTAACCATATAAATTGGTCAGAAAACAGGTTTCAAAGATACAAAAATATTTAAAATTGTCCAATGCATCCTATCAGATCACTATGGACTAAGGCTGATCTTCAATAACAAAATAAATAATAGAAAGCCAACATTCACGTGGAAACTGAATCTTCTCAATGATACCTTGGTCAAGGAAGGAATAAAGAAAGAAATTAAGGACTTTTTGGAGTTTAATGAAAATTAAGCCACAACATACCCAAACTTATGGGACACAGTGAAAACATTTCTAAGAGGATAGCTCTGAGTGCCTCCAAAAAGGAACTAGAGAGAGCACACACTAGCAGTTTGACAACACACCTAAAAGCTCTAGAAAAAAAAGGAAGCAAATTCACCCAAGAGGAGTAGACAGCAGGAAATAATCAAACTCAGGGGTGAAATCAACCAAGTGGAAACAAGAAGAACTATTCAAAGAATCAACCAAACAAGGAGCTTTTACTTTCAGAAAAATCAACAAGATAGATAAACCCTTACCCAGATTCATTAGAGGGCACAGGGACAGCATCCTAATTAACAAAATCAGAAATGAAAAGGAGGCATAACAACAGACCCTGAAGAAATCCAAAACACCATCAGATCCTTCTACAAAAGGCTATACTCAACAAAACTGGAAAACCTAAATGAAATGGATAAATTTCTAGACAGATACCAGGTACCAAAGTTAAATCAAGATCAGGTTAATGATCTAAACAGTCCTATATCCCCTAAATAAATAGAAGCAGTCATTAATAGTCTCCCAACCAAAAACAGCCCAGGATTTAGCCAGGGTTTAGTGCAGAGTTCTATCAAACTTTCAAAGAAGACTTAATTCCAGTACTGCACAAACTATTCCACAAAATACAAGCAGAAGTTACTCTACCCAATTCATTCTATGATGCCACAATTACTCTGACACCTAAACCACAAAAAGACCCAACAAAGATAGAGAATTTCAGACCAATTTCCCTTATGACTATCGATGCAAAAATAGTCAATAAAATTCTCGCTAACCAGAAGATCCAGCAATTCTTCTCCTGGGCATATACTCAGAAAATGCTCCAATTTGTAATAAGGACACATGCTCCACTATGTTCATAGCAGCCTTATTTATAATAGCCAGAAGCTGGAAAAAACTAGGTGTCCCTCAACAAAGGAATGGATACAGAAAATGTGGTACATTTACAAAATGGAGTAATATGCAGCTATTAAAAACAAGAATTCATGAAAATTTTAGAGGAATAGATAGATCTGGAGGATATCATCATGATTGAGGTAACACAATCACAAAAAGACACATGTGATATGTACCCACTGATAAGTGAATATTAGCCCAGAAGCTCAGAATACCCAAGATACAATTTGCAAAACACATGAAACTCAAGAAGAAGGAAGACCAAATGTGGACACATCAATCCTTCTTAGAAGGGTGAACAAAATACCCATGGAAGAAGTTACAGAGACAAAGTATGGAGCAGAGACTGAAGGAGTGACCATCCAGAAACTGCCTCACTTGAGGATCCATTCCAAAAACCACCACCAAACCCAGATACTATTGCAGATGCCAACAAGAGCTTGCTGACAGGAGACTGGTATAACTGTCTACTGAGAGGCTCTGCAGTACCTGACTGATATAGAACTGGATGCTCACAGTCATCCATTAGATAGAGGACAAAACTCCCCATTGAAGAAGCTACAGAAAGTACCCTTTCAGCTGCAGGGGTTTGCAGCCCCATAGGAGGAACAACAATATGAAATAACCAGTAACCCCAGAGCTCCCTGGGACTAAACCACTAATGAAAGAAAATGCATTATGGGAATCATGGCTCTAGCTGCATAAGTAGCAGTAGATGGCCTAGTCGGTCATCAATGGGAGGCGAGGCCCTTTGACTGAGAAGGTTTTAAGTCCCAGTATAGGAAAATTCTTAGGCCAGGAATTAGAAGAGGGTGGATTGGTGAGCAGGAGGAGAGGGTAGAGGATAGGGGATTTTCAGGAGAGAAACTAGGAAAGGAGATAACATTTGAAATGTAAATAAAGAAAATATCTAATATAAATAAATAAATAAATAAATAAATAAATGTGATGAATTCATGAACTTCTTAGCCAAATTATAGAACTATAAATTATCATCCAGAGTGAGGTAACCCAATGGCAAAATAACACACTTGGTACGCACTCACTGATAAGTGGATATTAGCCCAAAAGCTATAAATAACCAAGATAGAATTCACAGACCATAAGAAGCTCAAGAAGAAAGGAAACAAAAGTGTGGGTGCTTCAGTCCTTCTTAGAAGGAGAACAAAATACTCACAGGAGCAAATATGGAGATAAAGAGTAGAGCAAAGACTGGAGGAAAAGTCATCTAGAGACTGTCCCACCTGAAGATTCATCCCATATACAGTTACCAAACCCAGACAACTTTGTGGATGCCAAGAAGTGCATCGAGAAAGAGGCTGGTATGGCTGTCTCCTGAGTGACCCTGCCAGAGCCTTACAAATACAGGGACAGATGCTCAAAACCAATCATTGGACTGAGCATGGGGTCCACAATAGAGGAGTTAGAGAAAGGACCAAAGGAGTTGAAGGGGATTGCAGTCCCATAGGAAGAACAACAATATCAACCAACCAGTCCCCCAAGAGCTCCCAGGGAACAAGGAGTACACGAAGCTCCAGCAGCAGAAGTTGCAGAGGATGTCCTTGTCATGCATCAGTGGGTGGAGTGGTTCTTGGTCCTATGAAGGCTCAATAGATGCCCCAGTGTAGGTGAACTGAGGGCAGAGAGGTGGTACTGGGTAAGTGTGTAGAGGAACACCTTCATAGAAGCAGGGGGAGAAGGGATTGTATAGAGGGTTTCCGGGGGGGGGGATAACATTTGAAATGAAAATGAAGAAAATATCCAACAAGAACTTATTAATACCTGAAAAAAAATTACAAAAAAATAAAATAAAAGAACTTTACATAATCCAACGTGAGGTATCTATGTGGTAAACTGTCCAACTAATATAGTGCTGGTTTTTAAAACTCTTTTGAACTATGCCTGTGAACATATTACAGGAAGCCCCAGAGTACAATGTTTCTGTACATATTTGCAAAAGAAACTTAGTGTTAGTTATTCCTCTCCATATTTCCTCGTCTACTTTTCCTCCTACACACACCCAAATCTAAATCTTCATCTTCCATTATCACCTTTTCATTCTTTAAAGACTGTATTTTATCTTCTCATTTTTTTCAACATGCCATGACTCTAACAAATTCCTGACTAGGAAGGTTATTCCAATATAATTATGTATTAGGCTAATAAATATGTGTAAATGACAATTAGCCGATATAAATGTTACAGATGAAATCATGGATATGTGCTTGTCCTAGACAAACATAAGGTATCTGAGCAATTAAAGATACGTTATTCTTTCTTTTGGTCCTATTTCCACATATATCCCATTCTAAATGCTGGTATTTTCATTTGTAAAAATTTTGTACAGTGATATCTTAATTCTCACACATGAAAGTATAAGTTCATTGTGCCTGAGACTATATTGCTGCAGGCTTAAATATCAATAAATGTTTAGAACATACAATTCTTAGATTTATAACCTGAATTTTTACTTTTCATCATTGAAAATCAAAACTAAGTCCCTAGTTTTTTATTATACCTAGAGCAGAAATGAGTTGGAGCTATTTATTCCTTAATGATAGCTCAATCCATATCTTTCCTTGTATGAGTTATTACAAATGACATTCTCTAGATACTACCAAAGAATATTAGACCTGTGATAAGAATTCATGAGTATATCAGAAAAAAAAGTCATAATCTATCTGAAAACAAGTGGATATTGGAATAACAACAGGATTCAGGTGGGAAAGACCAGTTTCAATAAATTTGTCATTTATGAACGTCCTGGGACAAACATGGGAAAAGTTGGAATGAAGCAACTTCCAGGGAAATTACAGAATCCGACTGATACATTGCCAGTATTTTGGGAGGACTTGGTGTCAGAATAATTTTGCAAGAGTAAAATAGTAGGGAGGAAAGTACTCTGTAGAAACTCATATAATGAGTCTCTTGTTCTACCCTGGAGCGCCCCAATTCACATCTGACCATGAGATCAATTCAGAACTTAGATTCTCCCAAAGGAAACATGAAAACCCTTCCCTAACTTCTGCCCAGGTACTCATTAACATCTAACAAACTCCTAGACATCATCAGTAAACATCAGAAAGGAATGGAGGTTTGCTCTGGGGATAAATGATTTTCCTTCATTGGAGGTATCCCAAAGACACCATGCAGACAAATGTGCGGATGCCACAGATGACACAATAATAAACTCTCTGAAGGATGTCATGTCCCAGTGCCCTATTGTTTTATGAGACTGGAAACTTGGACTTTGTTGGGTTACCTTCACAGCATTGCATGGAGAATAAAAAACCATTCCGAATTTCATTGCATTCTTTCTCAGGCAAAGAGTGACACAGAGAAGTTCCTCAATCCAGGCACTAGGAAATATGCTTCTAAAGGAGCTGTGCTCTGCAGCTGGCCTTCAGATGAAAATATTCATCCTGACTGAGGCTCAGAAGGTGGGATTCTTCCAACCATAGACTTCTGCTTAAAATTCTCTTCTATTTTCTTCAGTGAAAATTGTCTTCTGAAGTCAACATGAAACATTATTTCTTTTGGAAGTCTGCAGGTAAACTTAAATAGGTTAATATTTTGCTTTTATCTCAAAGAAATGTCTCTGTCCTAGATTAGTACTCAGGAGAAAACAGCATTCAGTGTAACATGTATGTGAGATGTTGAATTTTATCTGGTGGATGGGGCCCTCATGTTCCTACAGAAAACATATAAACAAGTAAAATGCAGACTAAGCATCAGCTTCCAAAGGGTGTAACAGTGATTGTGTTAGTAACTTTGGAGGGAAGCTGCAGGTGACACAGCTAAGGCTCTGGCACAGGACATTTTAGAACAAAAATTAAGGTCAGGAAAAATATGAATAGACGAAACGTTTTAGCAAGTTGGATTCTTTTTTCCATGGAGGACACATATGTAAGACTATGTTCATCAGTGTGATCAGAAGACAGCTGGCTTTATTAGAAATATGTGGTGGGTTTTTGTGTGTGTGTGCTTGTGTGGATGAGTGGTATAAAATTTTCTCAAAAGCCAATAACTTAATTTTCTACACCTGAACTCAATTACACAACTTCATTAATATGTGTAATCTTACATGATATTCGCATACACATTATTTTTAACATGTTACTATAACATAAGTAAATTCAATTAATTATTTTTTATGCTGCATTTATATATTGTTTTATTTTTAATGGTTTAGTTACATCCCAATTGAAGCCTCCCCTCTCTCCTAATTGTATTGAATTCTGATGGTAGAATCACATGTTCAAACTATTCTCTTTCTTGTCTGTATTCATAAGCAAGGACCATTGTGTGTTAAAATGTGTGTTATTGTGTTCTTGAGCTACTGGACCAATAAATCTGCAGTTGTAATACAAAAATTATCTCAAGGCCGGAGTAATAAAATCAGTATGAAATTTAATTTTAGTTATTATATATACATGTTTTCCAGGCAATTTACCTGTAGTGTGATAGAATAGTGTATCACTTATCAAGTGAAGAAATTGTCTCAAATCAATTGGTAAGTGTGGACAATAAAACAGAGACCCGAGAAGAGTAGTGTTCTACCTAATCATCCAGGGTCCTGTAAAACCCTCTCAATGTCTGATCATGGTAAATCCGTGAAAACCACTGAGGAAGTGGCTCTTCAGCTCCTCTTGCTTTGCCAGTTTGGGGTTGGTACCTTGGCCAATGTCTTTCTGTTTGTCCATAATTTCTCTCCAGTCTTGACTGGTTCTAAACAGAGACCCAGACAGGTGATTTTAAGCCACATGGCTATGGCCAATGCCTTGACTCTATTCCTCACTATATTTCCAAACAACATGATAGCTTTTGCTCCAAAAACTCCTCCAACTGAACTCAAATGTAAATTAGAATTCTTCAGTCACATGGTGGCAAGAAGCACAAATTTGTGTTCCACCTGTGTCCTGAGTATCCATCAGTTTGTCACTCTTGTTCTTGTTAATAGAGGTAAACTTATACTCAGAGCTAGTGTCCCAAAATTTGTGAGTTATTCTTGTTACAGTTGTTGGTTTTTCAGTGTCTTAAGTAACATCCACATTCCAATTAAGGTCACTGGTCCACAGATAACAGACAATAACACTGACTCTAAAAGCAACTTGTTCTGTTCCACTTCTGGATTCATTGTAGGCATTGTCTTCTTGCAGTTTGCCTATGATGCCACATTCATGAGCATCATGGTCTGGACCAGTGTCTCCATGGTACTTCTCCTCCATAGACATCGCCAGCGAATGCAGCACATCCTCACTCCCAATCAGGACGCCAGAGGCCAAGCTGAGACAAGAGCAACCCATACTATCCTGATGCTGGTGGTCATATTTGTTAGCTTTTATCTTCTAAATTTTATTTGTATCATCTTTCATACCCTTTTAATGCATTCTCATCTCTTCATACGGCTTGTCAGTGAGGTTCTGGCTGCAGTCTTCCCCAGTATCTGCCCCTTACTGTTGATCTTCAGAGATCCTAAAGATCCTTGTTCTGTGCTTTTCAACTGTTGAAAACCAGATTCACTAAAAAATGCCAAATCCAGAAGACAGTTCCACTAATACCATTAAGACCTTTATTCTTTAAATATGTTTTCAACATTTTGTATGAACAAGGTGTGGTGCTCACTGCTGTAATTTTTAAAGAATAAGGCTATACTCATTTGTCAATGTGAAATGATTTCTGGTTGGAATCTGACTGACATGGTAAGTGAGTTATTCAGCATCCTCTGTTCTCCTGTATATAACTGTATTCTGCTGCAGGCTGGACTGAAACTGATGCAACCAATTTTCACTAAACAGTTTAATGTGTTAAATGGTCCTGATCAAACTGATACTCTCGCTCCGTCTTAGTTGATACTTCAAACTTCAGACAAGAACAGAATCCCTCTCTATATTTCTCTACCTGAACAAACGAGGATGCATTGTTATGATTAAGTATTTTCAAGGATGAAATTTATATAAATAGTAAATATATTGTATGTCATTCCATTTTAGTTAGGAGATATATGCTTTGCTACCTTGGGCCCTACTGAGGTGAGAGTCAAGCACTGAACATCATAACTTTGTGCTCTCTAGAGCAGTACAATCTACTGAGCATATCGAGAATAAATAGGAAAAGAGGCAGAAACAGGTCATGCTCAGAAGCCTTAAGAGGACCAGGGAGGAATCCAGGATCCACACTGGACATCTTCTCCTGAAAGACCTTGGTAAAGACTTCACCCTGGGCTATGGTGATATTGTTTTTCCAATCATCACAAACAACTACCAATCTGACAGGAGACAAGACATATAGAGCAACGAGGTGGCAACATTATCACTCTGTCTGTCAGTGGCTTGCCAGTCACAAAATTATTTTCTCAGAAGATTAAATCAAAGAACTTAACCATTTCAGCTGCATGAGAATGACCAGGGAAGTGAAGACCACAAGATGAATCCAGGAGTGGTTATAGCTGTCGGTGTGATGAAACTTAAAATCTGACCTGTGATACTTACTCCTGTGGACAAAGAAAAACTTTAGCATTCATTTTTTTGTTTATGTGTGTTGGGTGTGTATGTATTTGTAGGGATTTCCTCCTGTTAAGAAGAATAGGTGCCATACCCCTAGTGCTGGGGTTACAAACAGATGTATGCCTATGAATATGGTTTCTCAGAATCAAGCTCTAATCCAATGTAAATGTGGCCAGGGTTCTACCCTGCTGAGTCACCTCTCCAGCCCCAAACTGAGAAATTTATCCAACACATTTGACACTTCAATTGCAATTTTGGAGGAGTGGGAAATCATTAATAACAGCTATATTGAAAGAGCTTGAAATAATAGAATAGGAACCATCAGTTTGTATGTTCCATATTGAGGAATGGATTCACACTGAGTTACAAAATTAATACTGAGACTTCCCATATACATTTTCACAGACTTGCACCAACCTTAAACTGACAAACTATGGCACCATGTCTTGATCATAACACTGGCCATAATAAAGTGTATTTTCTAAATTTATTTTAATCAGTTCAGTGTATCCTATGGCACTGATTTCTGCTTGCTAATCTGTGTATCTCCTTATCCCTAAGCATTGTTTTGGGGTAGTTTATTGGGTTCTATGATCTTCCAACACTTTTTTCACCCCAATTCCTTCCATCCAACTAACACCCATTAGGGAAGAAAAAAGTTAGAGAGGAAAAGGAGTATAGACATCTTAATGCTAATTCCTTCTTAGATTATGAGGGATATGAGGGCAGTAAGCAGAACAGAACTTCATAGTAGCATGAAGTACTTGGGGCCTTGCCACACCAAGACTTACCCATGTGGCTGTGATAATCAGTGGGCTGACCATATTCCCTGAGTTTTAAAGCCATTGGTCATTACTATTGCATGACCCTTAGCAAGATTTGGACATCAAGAAAAAGGAAATGAAACCCACCTTGGGATTCTATCTAACAACTATTAGAATGTCCAAGATCAACAACACAGGTGACTGCTCGTGCTGGCAAGGATGTGCAATAAGGGAATTGCTCAACCATTGCTGATGAAAGTGAAAACTTGTACAGTCACTATGGGAATAAGAATGTGGATGCTCACAGTCAGCTATTGGATGGATCACAGTGCCTCCAATGAAGGAGCTAGAGAAAGTACCCAAGGAGCTAAAGGGATCTGCAACCCTATAGGTGGAACAACATTATGAACTAACCAGTACCCCGGAGCTTTTGACTCTAGCTGCATATGTATCAAAAGATGGCCTAGTCGGCCATCAGTGGAAAGAGAGGCCAATTGGATTTGCAAACTTTATAAGCCCCAGTACAGGGGAACGCCAGGGCCAAAAAGTGGGAGAGAGTGGGTAGGGTAGTGGGGTGGGGTTATTGGGGACTCTTGGTTTAGCATTGGAAATGTAAATGAGGAGAATATCTAATAAAAATATATTTTTAAAAAAAAATAAAGATTCCACAGAAAGTTGGCATTAGATCTATCTCACCACTCTTGGATATATACCTGAAGGACACTTCATCCTACTACAAGGACATGTACTCAACCATGATTCTTACTGCTCTATTCATTCATAATAGCCAGAACCTGGAAAGAACCAAGAAGTCACAACAAAAGAAAGGATAAAAAATATGGCACATTAGCACAATACAGCATTACTCCACTGTTTAAAGACAGGCATCATGATGTTTATAGGAGAAACGCTAAAGCTAGAAAAAAAAATCTATCCTGAGTGAGGAAACCAACACCCAGAAAGGTAATTATGGTATGTATTCACTTATACATACATAGCTATTAAATAAATGATAATCAAGCTAAAAAGGAGATTAATCCATAGAAATGTTCAAGTGAGGGTCAAATGGATTTCATGGAAAGGGGAAAGAGATTAGCTATTCTGAGTGGACTAGGGGGGTGGGTTGGAACAGGTATAGGGTTAAGAGAGGGAATCAGTGGAGAGAGAGCTGGAATTGGAGGATATATGAGAAATGTTATGAAACCATATGGCAGTGGAAATTTAGTAACATATATGAAAGCGGTCCTACTGAAATTATCTAATAACTGAGGGTATGGAGCACCCAAATGACCACCTATTTTCAACTAAGGGGTCTTTTCAAGTACAGGGACTATATTGCATTCAACTGAGTTGTTGGCCAAAGATGTCCTGTGGAAATGCCTACAAAACCCAGGCTAGGGCTAGAGAGATGGCTCAATGGTTAAGACCACTGGCTACTTGCTATTACAGAGGTCCTAAGTTCAATTCTGAGCAACCACATGGTGGCTCGAAAGCATCTTCAATGAAATCTGATCCTCTCTTCTGGTGTGTTGAAGACAGATACATTGTACACATATCAATGAAATAAATAAATCTTTTTAAAATAACACACACAGGCCGATGTTAAGATAAAGGTTTGCTCTCTACAAACTGACAGTGAGATACCCATACCTAAGACAACACCCATACACTCCTTCACAATGGAAAAGTAGACCTGGTACCGACATAGGGCCTTTACTCCTTTAATAGTGTTTGGTATGGAAAAATACTCTGCAGGCTACCAAAAGAGACACATAAACATCAACTCAGCCACAAAACATTTGGTCTATAATCTGTCCTGCACACAAGATATGTTAATGCAATGGTGGCATGGAACTTTTGGGAGTATCCAACCAATATCAAATTTGTCATAGACAGAACACATACACAGCACTGTCAGGTGACCAATAACCAGAAATTAGATAGTCAACAAACATACCTACGGTAAGACCAAATACTACCTCTCTAAAATAAAATAAAATGAAATAAAATAAAATAAAATCATCAATAATATGACTTCTAATTGTATTTTGCCATATTCATAGATCAGTGTGTTTTTTGCTTATTATCAGAGAAAAATCCTCTTACAGCAGACAGAAACAGATTCAGAGAATCACAGACTGGCATCATGTGGAAAGAGATTTCTCAAAATACACAGCTCTAAATGGAATGTCTCCATCAAATCTCCCCTCTCAGAGCTCAGGGAATTCTGAAGAAGAGGAGTCCAGACAGAGTGTAAGAGCCATGGGGATGAAGACACCAGGAGAACTGGACTCAGTAAATCAACTGAGCAAAGTACACATGAATACACAGAGATTGAAACATCAAGAATGGGCCTACAAGGGTTTGCATCAGATTACCTGCATATATATTAAAGCTTTCAGCTTAGTATTTTTATGGAACACCTGAGTGTGTGAACAAATGAGTCACTGATTGCTATGCCTTCCCTCGGGGAACTTTTTGTTTTGTTTTATTGTCTAGACCAGGCATAATGTGATGGATTTTGTCTTATATTATATTCTCTTTTGTCCCATTTTGTTGTCTCTTAGAAAGTAATTATTTTCTTTTATATATATTTTTTAAGTTATGTATCTTCTTCATTTACATATCAAATGTTATCCCAAAATTCCCCCATTTTTTTTCCATTTTTTATTAGGTATTTAACTCATTTACATTTCCAATGCTATACCAAAAGTCCCCATATCCACCCACCCCCACTCCCCTGCCCACCCACTCCCCCTTTTTGGCCCTGGTATTCCCCTGTACTGGGGCATATAAAGTTTGCAAGTCCAATGGGCCTCTCTTTCCAGTGATGGCCGACTAGGCCATCTTTTGATATATATGCAGCTAGAGTCAAGAGCTCCGGGGTACTGGTTAGCTCATAATGTTGTTCCACCTATAGGGTTGCAGATCCCTTTAGCTCCTTGGCTACTTTCTCTAGCTCCTCCATTGGGAGCCCTATGATCCATCCATTAGCTGACTGTGAGCATCCACTTCTGTGTTTGCTGGGCCCCGGCATAGTCTCACAAGAGACAGCTACATCTGCGTCCTTTCAATAAAATCTTGCTAGTGTATGCAATGGTGTCAGCGTTTGGATGCTGATTATGGGGTGGATCCCTGGCTATGGCAGTCTCTACATGGTCCACCTTTCATCTCAGCTCCAAACTCCGTCTCTGTAACTCCTTCCATGGGTGTTTTGTTCCCAAATCTAAGGAGGGGCATAGTGTCCACACTTCAGTCTTCATTCTCCTTGAGTTTCATGTGTTTAGCAAATTATATCTTATATCTTGGGTATCCTAGGTTTGGGGCTAATATCCACTTATCAGTGAATACATATTGTGTGAGTTTCTTTGTGAATGTGTTACCTCACTCAGGATGATGCCCTCCAGGTCCATCCATTTGGCTAGGAATTTCATAAATTCATTCTTTTTAATAGCTGAGTAGTACTCCATTGTGTAGATGTACCACATTTTCTGTATCCATTCCTCTGTTGAGGGGCATCTAGGTTCTTTCCAGCTTCTGGCTATTATAAATAAGGCTGCTATGAACATAGTGGAGCATGTGTCCTTCTTACCTGTTGGGGCATCTTCTGGATATATGCCCAGGAGAGGTATTGCTGGATCCTCCGGTAGTACTATGTCCAGTTTTCTGAGGAACCGCCAGACTGATTTCCAGAGTGGTTGTACAAGCCTGCACTCCCACCAACAATGGAGGAGTGTTCCTCTTTCTCCACATCCTCGCCAGCATCTGCTGTCACCTGAATTTTTGATCTTAGCCATTCTGACTGGTGTGAGGTGGAATCTCAGGGTTGTTTTGATTTGCATTTCCCTGATGATTAAGGATGTTGAACATTTTTTCAAGTGCTTCTCTGCCATTCGGTATTCCTCAGGTGAGAATTCTTTGTTCAGTTCTGAGCCCCATTTTTTAATGGGGTTATTTGATTTTCTGAAGTCCACCTTCTTGAGTTCTTTATATATGTTGGATATTAGTCCCCTATCTGATTTAGGATAGGTAAAGATCCTTTCCCAATCTGTTGGTGGTCTTTTTGTCTTATTGACGGTGTCTTTTGCCTTGCAGAAACTTTGGAGTTTCATTAGGTCCCATTTGTCGATTCTCGATCTTACAGCACAAGCCATTGCTGTTCTGTTCAGGAATTTTTCCCCTGTGCCCATATCTTCAAGGCTTTTCCCCACTTTCTCCTCTATAAGTTTCAGTGTCTCTGGTTTTATGTGAAGTTCCTTGATCCACTTAGATTTGACCTTAGTACAAGGAGATAAGTATGGATCGATTCGCATTCTTCTACATGATAACAACCAGTTGTGCCAGCACCAATTGTTGAAAATGCTGTCTTTCTTCCACTGGATGGTTTTAGCTCCCTTGTCAAAGATCAAGTGACCATAGGTGTGTGGGTTCATTTCTGGATCTTCAATTCTATTCCATTGGTCTACTTGTCTGTCTCTATACCAGTACCATGCAGTTTTTATCACAATTGCTCTGTAGTAAAGCTTTAGGTCTGGCATGGTGATTCCGCCAGAAGTTCTTTTATCCTTGAGAAGACTTTTTGCTATCCTAGGTTTTTTGTTATTCCAGACAAATTTGCAAATTGCTCCTTCCAATTCGTTGAAGAATTGAGTTGGAATTTTGATGGGGATTGCATTGAATCTGTAGATTGCTTTTGGCAAGATAGCCATTTTTACAATGTTGATCCTGCCAATCCATGAGCATGGGAGATCTTTCCATCTTCTGAGATCTTCTTTAATTTCTTTCTTCAGAGATTTGAAGTTTTTATCATACAGATCTTTCACCTCCTTAGTTAGAGTCACGCCAAGATATTTTATATTATTTGTGACTATTGAGAAGGGTGTTGTTTCCCTAATTTCGTTCTCAGCCTGTTTATTCTTTGTATAGAGAAAGGCCATTGACTTGTTTGAGTTTATTTTATATCCAGCTACTTCACCGAAGCTGTTTATCAGGTTTAGGAGTTCTCTGGTAGAATTTTTAGGGTCACTTATATATACTATCATATCATCTGCAAAAAGTGATATTTTGACTTCCTCTTTTCCAATTTGTATCCCCTTGATCTCCTTTTGTTGTCGAATTGCTCTGGCTAATACTTCAAGTACTATGTTGAAAAGGTAGGGAGAAAGTGGGCAGCCTTGTCTAGTCCCTGATTTTAGTGGGATTGCTTCCAGCTTCTCTCCATTTACTTTGATGTTGGCTACTGGTTTGCTGTAGATTGCTTTTATCATGTTTAGGTATGGGCCTTGAATTCCTGATCTTTCCAAAACTTTTATCATGAATGGGTGTTGGATCTTGTCAAATGCTTTTTCTGCATCTAACGAGATGATCATGTGGTTTTTGTCTTTGAGTTTGTTTATATAATGGATTACATTGATGGATTTTCGTATATTAAACCATCCCTGCATCCCTGGAATAAAACCTACTTGGTCAGGATGGATGATTGCTTTAATGTGTTCTTGGATTCGGTT
The DNA here is from genome assembly GCF_000001635.26 of Mus musculus. Lineage (NCBI taxonomy): Eukaryota > Metazoa > Chordata > Mammalia > Rodentia > Muridae > Mus > Mus musculus. The sequence goes on along the minus strand of NC_000073.6, from coordinate 20,160,192 downwards.
AGCGAGAATTTTATTGAGGATTTTTGCATCGATATTCATAAGAGAAATTGGTCTGAAGTTCTCTATCTTTGTTTGATCTTTCTGTGGTTTAGGTATCAGAGTAATAGTGGCTTCATAAAATGAGTTGGGTAGAGTACCTTCTACTTCTATTTTGTGAAATAGTTTGTGCAGAATTGGAATTAGATCTTCTTTGAAGGTCTGATAGAACTCTGCACTAAACCCATCTGGTCCTGGGCTTTTTTTGGTTGGGAGACTATTAATAACTGCTTCTATTTCTTTAGGTGATATGGGACTGTTTAGATGGTCAACTTGATCGTGATTCAACTTTGGTACCTGGTATCTGTCCAGAAATTTGTCCATTTCGTCCAGGTTTTCCAGTTTTGTTGAGTATAGCCTTTTGTAGAAGGATCTGATGGTGTTTTGGATTTCTTCAGGATCTGTTGTTATGTCTCCCTTTTCATTTCTGATTTTGTTAATTAGGATTTTGTCCCTGTGCCCTTTAGTGAGTCTAGCTAAGGGTTTATCTATCTTGTTGATTTTCTCAAAGAACCAACTCCTCGTTTGGTTAATTCTTTGAATAGTTCTTCTTGTTTCCACTTGGTTGATTTCACCCCTGAGTTTGATTATTTCCTGCCGTCTACTCCTCTTGGGTGAATTTGCTTCCTTTTTTTCTAGGGCTTTTAGATGTGTTGTCAAGCTGCTAGTATGTGCTGTCTCCCGTTTCTTCTTGGAGGCACTCAGCGCTATGAGTTTCCCTCTTAAAAATGCTTTCATTGTGTCCCATAGGTTTGGGTACGTTGTGGCTTCATTTTCATTAAACTCTAAAAAGTCTTTAATTTCTTTCTTTATTCCTTCCTTGACCAAGGTATCATTGAGAAGAGTGTTATTCAGTTTCCACGTGAATGTTGGCTTTCCATTATTTATGTTGTTATTGAAGATCAGTCTTAGGCCATAGTGGTCTGATAGGATACATGGGACAATTTCAATATTTTTGTATCTATTGAGGCCTGTTTTGTGACCAATTATATGGTCAATTTTGGAGAAGGTCCCGTGAGGTGCTGAGAAGAAGGTATATCCTTTTGTTTTAGGATAAAATGTTCTGTAGATATCTGTCAGGTCCATTTGTTTCATAACTTCTGTTAGTTTCACTGTGTCCCTGTTTAGTTTCTGTTTCCATGATCTGTCCTTTGAAGAAAGTGGTGTGTTGAAGTCTCCCACTATTATTGTGTGAGGTGCAATGTATGCTTTGAGCTTTACTAAAGTGTCTCTAATGAATGTGGCTGCCCTTGCATTTGGTGCGTAGATATTCAGAATTGAGAGTTCCTCTTGGAGGATTTTACCTTTGATGAGTATGAAGTGTCCCTCCTTGTCTTTTTTGATAACTTTGGGTTGGAAGTCGATTTTATCCGATATTAAAATGGCTACTCCAGCTTGTTTCTTCAGTCCATTTGCTTGGAAAATTGTTTTCCAGCCTTTCACTCTGAGGTAGTGTCTGTCTTTTTCCCTGAGATGGGTTTCCTGTAAGCAGCAGAATGTTGGGTCCTGTTTGTGTAGCCAGTCTGTTAGTCTATGTCTTTTTATTGGGGAATTGAGTCCATTGATATTAAGAGATATTAAGGAAAAGTAATTGTTGCTCCCTTTTATTTTTGTTGTTAGAGTTGGCATTCTGTTCTTGTGGCTGTCTTCTTTTTGGTTTGTTGAATGATTACTTTCTTGGTTGTTCTAGGGCGTGATTTCCGTCCTTGTATTGCTTCTTTTCTGTTATTATCCTTTGAAGGGCTGGATTCGTGGAAAGATATTGTGTGAACTTGGTTTTGTCGTGGAATACTTTGGTTTCTCCATCTATGGTAATTGAGAGTTTGGCCGGGTATAGTAGCCTGGGCTGGCATTTGTGTTCTCTTAGTGTCTGTATAACATCTGTCCAGGCTCTTCTGGCTTTCATAGTCTCTGGTGAAAAGTCTGGTGTAATTCTGATAGGCCTTCCTTTATATGTTACTTGACCTTTCTCCCTTACTGCTTTTAATATTCTATCTTTATTTAGTGCATTTGTTGTTCTGATTATTATGTGTCGGGAGGAATTTCTTTTCTGGTCCAGTCTATTTGGAGTTCTGTATGCTTCTTGTATGATCATGGGCATCTCTTTTTTTATGTTTGGGAAGTTTTCTTCTATTATTTTGTTGAAGATATTAGCTGGCCCTTTAAGTTGAAAATCTTCATTCTCATCAATTCCTATTATCCGTAGATTTGGTCTTCTCATTGTGTCCTGGATTACCTGGATGTTTTGAGTTAGGATCCTTTTGCATTTTGTATTTTCTTTGACTGTTGTGTCGATGTTCTCTATGGAATCTTCTGCACCTGAGATTCTCTCTTCCATTTCTTGTATTCTGTTGCTGATGCTCGCATCTATGGTTCCAGATCTCTTTCCTAGGGTTTCTATCTCCAGCGTTGCCTCGCTTTGGGTTTTCTTTATTGTGTCTACTTCCCCTTTTAGTTCTAGTATGGTTTTGTTCATTTCCATCACCTGTTTGGCTGTGTTTTCCTGCTTTTCTTTAAGAGCCTGTAACTCTTTAGCAGTGCTCTCCTGTAAATCTTTAAGTGACTTATGAAAGTCCTTCTTGATGTCCTCTATCATCATCATGAGAAATGTTTTTAAATCTGGGTCTAGATTTTCGGTTGTGTTGGGGTGCCCAGGACTAGGTGGGGTGGGAGTGCTGCGTTCTGATGATGGTGAGTGGTCTTGATTTCTGTTAGTAGGATTCTTACGTTTGCCTTTCGCCATCTGGTAATCTCTGAAGCTAGCTGTTTTAGTTGTCACTGTTAAGAGCTTGTTCTTCAGGTGACTCTGTTAGCCTCTATGAGCAGACCTGGAGGGTAGCACTCTCCTTAGTTTCAGTGGGCAGAGTATTCTCTGCAGGCAAGCTCTCTTCTTGCAAGGCAGGTACCCAGATATCTGGTGTTCGAACCAGACTCCTGGCAGAAGTTGTGTTCCACTCACTAGAGGTCTTAGGATCACGTGTGGAATCCTGTGTGGGCCCTTGCGGGTGTCAGGCGACTCAGCTGGCAAGGTAGCCGGGGCTCGAGTGGAGTGGAAGGGGTTTGTGTCCCAGATCAAGCCCGGGTAGCCTGCTTCCCTATGTACCGCAGTCTCAAGTTCCACGCGATTGGATTGGGGTAGGCGCTGTGTTCCACTCACCAGAGGTCTTAGGGTCCCGTGGGGAGTCCCGTGTGGGCCCTTGCGGGTGTTGGGCAAGACTCTGCTGTCAAGGTAGCCCGGGGCTCGAGTCTCGAGTCGAGCGGAAGGGACTTGTGCCCCAGATCAGGCCCGGGTAGCCTGCTTCCCTATGTACCGCAGTCTCAAGTTCCGCGCGATTGGATTGGGGCAGGCACTGTGATCCACTCACCAGAGGTCTTAGGGTCCCGTGGGGAGTCCCGTGTGGACCCTTGCGGGTGTTGGGCAAGACTCTGCTGGCAAGGTAGCCCGGGGCTCGAGTCTCGAGTCGAGCGGAAGGGACTTGTGCCCCAGATCAGGCCCGGGTAGCCTGCTTCCCTATGTACCGCAGTCTCGAGTTCCGTGCGATTGGATTGGGGCAGGCACTGTGATCCACTCACCAGAGGTCTTAGGGTCCCGTGGGGAGTCCTGTGTGGACCCTTGCGGGTGTTGGGCAAGACTCTGCTGGCAAGGTAGCCCGGGGCTCGAGTCACGAGTCGAGCGGAAGGGACTTGTGCCCCAGATCAGGTCCGGGTAGCCCCACTTTCTCCTCTATAAGTTTCAGTGTCTCTGGTTTTATGTGAAGTTCGTTGATCCATTTAGATTTGACCTTAGTACAAGGAGATAAGTATGGATAGATTCGCATTCTTCTACATGATAACAACCAGTTGTGCCAGCACCAATTGTTGAAAATGCTGTCTTTCTTCCACTGGATTGTTTTAGCTCCCTTGTCGAAGATCAAGTGACCATAGGTGTGTGGGTTCATTTCTGGGTCTTCAATTCTATTCCATTGGTCTACTTGTCTGTCTCTATACCAATACCATGCAGTTTTTATCACAATTGCTCTGTAGTAAAGCTTTAGGTCAGGCATGGTGATTCCACCAGAGGTTCTTTTATCCCTGAGAAGACTTTTTGCTATCCTAGGTTTTTTGTTATTCCCGATGAATTTGCAAATTGCTCCTTCTAATTCGTTGAAGAATTGAGTTGGAATTTTGATGGGGATTACATTGAATCTGTAGATTGCTTTTGGCAAGATAGCCATTTTTACAATGTTGATCCTGCCAATCCATGAGCATGGGAGATCTTTCCATCTTCTGAGATCTTCTTTAATTTCTTTCTTCAGAGACGTGAAGTTTTTATCATACAGATCTTTCACTTCCTTAGTTAGAGTCACGCCAAAATATTTTATATTATTTGTGACTATTGAGAAGGGTGTTGTTTCCCTAATTTCTTTCTCAGCCTGTTTATTCTTTGTATTGAGAAAGGCCATTGACTTGTTTGAGTTTATTTTATATCCAGCTACTTCACCGAAGCTGTTTATCAGGTTTAGGAGTTCTCTGGTAGAATTTTTAGGGTCACTTATATATACTATCATATCATCTGCAAAAAGTGATATTTTGACTTCCTCTTTTCCAATTTGTATCCCCTTGATCTCCTTTTGTTGTAGAATTACTCTGGCTCATACTTCAAGTACTATGTTGAAAAGGTAGGGAGAAAGTGGGCAGCATTGTCTAGTCCCTGAATTTAGTGGGATTGCTTCCAGCTTCTCTCCATTTACTTTGATGTTGGCTACTGGTTTGCTGTAGATTGCTTTTATCATGTTTAGGTATGGGCCTTGAATTCATGATCGTTCCAAAACTTTTATCATGAATGGGTGTTGGATCTTGTCAAATGCTTTTTCTGCATCTAACGAGATGATCATGTTGTTTTTGTCTTTGAGTTTGTTTATATAATGGATTACATTGATGGATTTCGTATATTAAACCATCCCTGCATCCCTGGAATAAAACCTACTTGGTCAGAATGGATGATTGCTTTAATGTGTTCTTGGATTCGGTTAGCGAGAATTTTATTGAGGATTTTTGCATCGATATTCATAAGAGAAATTGGTCTGAAGTTCTCTATCTTTGTTGGGTCTTTCTGTGGTTTAGGTATCAGAGTAATAGTGGCTTCATAAAATGAGTTGGGTAGAGTACCTTCTACTTCTATTTTGTGAAATAGTTTGTGCAGAACTGGAATTAGATCTTCTTTGAAGGTCTGATAGAACTCTGCACTAAACCCATCTGGTCCTAGGCTTTTTTTGGCTGGGAGACTATTAATAACTGCTTCTATTTCTTTAGGGGATATGGGACTGTTTAGATGGTCCACTTGATCCTGATTCAACTTTGGTACCTGGTATCTGTCCAGAAATTTGTCCATTTCATCCAGGTTTTCCAGTTTTGTTGAGTATAGCCTTTTGTAGAAGGATCTGATGGTGTTTTGGATTTCTTCAGGATCTGTTGTTATGTCTCCCTTTTCATTTCTGATTTTGTTAATTAGGATTTTGTCCCTGTGCCCTCTAGTGAGTCTAGCTAAGGGTTTATCTATCTTGTTGATTTTCTCAAAGAACCAACTCCTCGTTTGGTTAATTCTTTGAATAGTTCTTCTTGTTTCCACTTGGTTGATTTCACCCATGAGTTTGATTATTTCCTGCCATCTACTCCTTTTGGGTGAATTTGTTTCCTTTTTTTCTAGAACTTTTAAATGTGCTGTCAAGCTGCTAGTATGTGCTCTCTCCCGTTTCTTCTTGGAGGCACTCCGAGCTATGAGTTTCCCTCTTAAAAATGCTTTCATTGTGTCCCATAGGTTTGGGTATGTTGTGGCTTCATTTTCATTAAACTCTAAAATGTCTTTAATTTCTTTCTTTATTCCTTCCTTGACCAAAGTATCATTGAGAAGAGTGTTGTTCAGTTTCCACGTGAATGTTGGCTTTCCATTATTTATGTTGTTATTGAAGATCAGTCTTAAGCCATGGTGGTCTGATAGTATACATGGGACAATTTCAATATTTTTGTACCTGTTGAGGCCTCTTTTGTGACCAATTATATGGTCAATTTTGGAGAAGGTCCCATGAGGTGCTGAGAAGAAGGTATATCCTTTTGTTTTAGGATAAAATGTTCTGTAGATATCTGTCAGGTCCATTTGTTTCATACCTTCTGTTAGTTTCACTGTGTCCCTGTTTAGTTTCTGTTTCCACGATCTGTCCATTGATGAAAGTGGTGTGTTGAAGTCTCCCACTATTATTGTGTGAGGTGCAATGTGTGCTTTGAGCTTTACTAAAGTGTCTTTAATGAATGTGGCTGCCCTTGCATTTGAAGCATAGATATTCAGAATTGAGAGTTCCTCTTGGAGGATTTTACCTTTGATGAGTATGAAGTGTGCCTCCTTGTCTTTTTTGATAACTTTGGGTTGGAAGTCGATTTTATCTGATATTAGAATGGCTACTCCAGCTTGTTTCTTCAGACCATTTGCTTGGAAAATTGTTTTCCAGCCTTTCACTCTGAGGTAATGTCTGTCTTTTTCCTTGAGATGTGTTTCCTGTAAGCAGCAGAATGTTGGGTCCTGTTTGTGTAGCCAGTCTGTTAGTCTATGTCTTTCTATTGGGGAATTGAGTCCATTGATATTAAGAGATATTAAGGAAAAGTAATTGTTGCTTCCTTTTATTTTTGTTGTTAGAGTTGGCATTCTGTTCTTGTGGCTGTCTTCTTTTTGGTTTGTTGAGGGATTACTTTCTTTCTTGTTCTAGGGCGTGATTTCTGTCCTTGTATTGCTTCTTTTATGTTATTATCCTTTGAAGGGCTTTATTCGTGGAAAGATAATGTGTGAATTTGGTTTTGTCGTGGAATACTTTGGTTTCTCCATCTATGGTAATTGAGAGTTTGGCCAGGTATAGTAGCCTGGGCTGGCATTTCTGTTCTCTTAGTGTCTGTTTAATATCTGTCCAGGCTCTTCTGGCTTTCATAGTCTCTGGTGAAAAGTCTGGTGTAATTCTGATAGGCCTTCCTTTATATGTTACTTGACCTTTCTTCCTTACTGCTTTTAATATTCTATCTTTATTTAGTGCATTTGTTTTTCTGATTATTATGTGTCGGGAGGAATTTCTTTTCTGGTCCAGTCTATTTGGAGTTCTGTAGGCTTCTTGTATGATCATGGGCATCTCTTTCTTTAGGTTTGGGAAGTTTTCTTCAATAATCTTATTGAAGATATTAGCTAGCCCTTTAAGTTGAAAATCTTCATTCTCATCAACTCCTATTATCCGTAGGTTTGGTCTTCTCATTGTGTCCTGGATTTCCTGGATGTTTTGAGTTAGGATCCTTTTGCATTTTGTATTTTCTTTGACTGTTGTGTCGATGTTCTCTATGGAATCTTCTGCACCTGAGATTCTCTCTTCTATCTCTTGTATTCTGTTGCTGATGCTCACATCTATGGTTCCAGATCTCTTTCCTAGGGTTTCTATCTCCAGCGTTGCCTCACTTCGGGTTTTCTTTATTGTGTCTACTTCCCTTTTTAGGTCTAGTATGGTTTTGTTCATTTCCATCACCTGTTTGGATGTGTTTTCCTGTTTTTTTTAAGGACTTCTACCTGTTTGGTTGTGTTTTCCTGCTTTTCTTTAAGGGCCTGTAACTCTTTAGCAGTGCTCTCCTGTAATTCTTTAAGTGACTTATGAAAGTCCGTCTTGATGTCCTCTATCATCATCATGAGAAATGTTTTTAAATCTGGGTCTAGATTTTTGGTTGTGTTGGGGTGCCCAGGACTAGGTGGGGAGGGAGTGCTGCGTTCTGATGATGGTGAGTGTTCTTGATTTCTGTTAGTAGGATTCTTACGTTTGCCTTTCGCCATCTGGTAATCTCTGAAGCTAGCTGTTATAGTTGTCTCTGGTAAGAGCTTGTTCTTCAGGTGACTCTGTTAGCCTCTATAAGCAGACCTGGGAGGCTAGCTCTCTCCTTAGTTTCAGTGGGCAGAGTATTCTCTGCAGGCAAGCTCTCTTCTTGCAGGGAAGGTACCCAGATATCTGGTGTTCGAACATGCCTCCTGGCAGAAGTTGTGTTCCACTCACCAGAGGTCTTAGGATCCCGTTGGGAATCCTGTGTGGGCCCTTGCGGGTGTCCGGCGACTCTGCTGGTATGGTACCCCGGTGCTCGAGAGTATCCCATTTTTTATTAAGTTATTTGGGTAGGTGGTATCTAACTTCTTAAATTCTTTAAAATTTTGCATATTAGCCTTATGTCAGATATGTGGTTGGCAAAACTCTTTCCCCAATCTATATGCTTCCATTTTATCCTATTGGCAGTGTCCTCTGACTTTCAGCAGCTCTGCAATTTCATGAGGTCCTATTTACCCACTGTTGATCTTAGAGCCTCAGCCATTGGTGTTCTGTTCAGGAAATTTTCTCCTATACCAATCTAATCAAGGGTATTTCCCACTATCTCTTCTTTGAGATTTAATGTATATAAGCTTAGATTTTTATAGACCTACTTTTAATAGGGGATCTTAAATGATTTAATGTACATTCCAACCCTTCACTCTTCAGAGATCTTGGAAAGAAAGTTAACAGTGCAAAAGAAGGAGATGACCACTTTAGAAATAAATCTTTGGAGCAAAACAAATCTGTGCAATCAGAATACAGCAGTTCAGTTCACAAGAATGAGCAGCACCCCAATCCCACTCATCTCTTCCACCCTTCATATCTTACTTCAACCACTGCAAACTTCCCCTGTAACACAGGAAACAATTGTCATGGGAGAGTACTGTGTCACACTATGTTCCAAAGTACCACCTTTTATCCACACTTCTTTGCTTTTAATGTTCATTACAATGACACCTGGATCTCATATGAATCCTCTAACTTCTGCTGCTGAAACTACTCTTGAATATGCTGTCATTGCCCTGAGTCATGAGGATACTATAGTTTTAGATCAGTAGAACCAACCTCTTCATACATTCAAGAAGTTAATGGATGTTGAGATGGTTGAAGTGAAAGCCCTGGATCAGAACCTGAGAGATATCAGAGATGGTTAGCCTGCCAGAGCCAATGCTATCATGCCCATGGGGCCAGCTCACCTGCAAGCCACATGAACACTGCCATCTCAAATATGCTGCCCAAGTGAGGTGCGGGGACTGCTCTCCTGAGTGCTGCAGTCAGTTAGAGACTTGGCAAATCCACCCACTCAAAATCGTGGGGCAAGCTTTCTCATCTGCAAGAGATGGTGATGGATAGGAGAAAGGTGTTTCTCCCTTTTACACACAAATGCCCAGCAAACAAAGGCAGGTCTGGTTCATCTACAAGCACTACATCCAGGGAAACTACCAAGGAGTCCAGAGGCAATTAGAAGGCAGATGTAGGAGCTAAGGCTTCTACCATTAATGCTACTCCAATCCTGGCCCTGAGACAGACATATCCTGGGTCACCCACTCTACCAGAAAAACCTAAATATTGTAAGGAGTACATCAAAAGCAAACTTCCTGTGTCTCACAAACCTGGAGATGGTGACTTACTAAAATTAGTAAATTAATCCTGCCTGAGAATCTTGCTAGGAAATTGCTCCAACATATCCACCCAGACTTCCTGCCTGGGAATCTAAAAAATAAATCTTATTTAAACATAGAATTATAGATTCACCTACAGTTACCATATGTTACCCAGAAGCTGGGGCTGTTCTACAGCCCACCATACAAAGATCTCTCCAGTGGAGAGCTGGTCTCAATGAGTGCTGACACAGGCTTACATGCCCACAGGAGGTACAAGGTCCAGCCAGAGACAGCAAGACCAACTAACAGCAGAGATAAGCAGGTGGTGAAAGGCAGGTACAAGAAGCTTACCAACAGAAGCCAAGGCTACTTGGCATCACCAGAACCCAGTTGTCCCACCACACCAAGTCCTAGATACCCCAACACACCAAAAAAGCAAGAATTGGATTTAAAATCACGTCTCATGATGCCAATAGAGGATTTTAAGAAGGAAATAAATTACTCCCTTAAAGAAATACAGGAGAGACCCCGCCATCTTCCTTCTGAACCCAGCGGAGGCCACTAAGGGCTCCAGAGTACTCTCCACACCACAGAACTTTGGGATCACAGGTGAGTGGAATGCAACATCAGCTCCAAAGAATCAAGGAGGGTCTTGTGCCAGCAGGAACAGGGACAGAGGAACCCTGCCCGACCATAGGCTGGGATCTGTTCAGGTCAGGGGAAGCCCCACCATCTTCTGTGTGAACCCGGCCTAGGGTGTCAAAGGACCCAGAGGACTCTCCTTGTCCCAGGATCCCTAGCACATCCAGGACCTCATGATCACCTGAGAGCACATGGGCGACAGAAGCAACAGAGCTTCTTTGACAGGGTCCCGTTGGGCCTTCATCCTCAGCTAGGAGGGGGACCTGAGACCCAGAGCCCTGGTACCTTCCTTGCCAGAGGAGAGTCACCCTACAGGGAGGACTCTAAACCCAGGACTCAGGATGTGGATCAGAGCTCCAGACTTCTGGATACCTGCCCTGCTAGAGGAGAGCTTACCTGCAGAGAGTGCTCTGACCGCTGGAACTCAGGTGAGAGTTGGACTCCCAGGAGTGCTGACAGAGGCTAAAAGAATCACAGAAGGATCAATCTTCAGCCAGAGACAACTTGAGCATTAACACCAGAGATTTCCAGATGGTGAAAGGCAAACATAAGAATCTTAATAACAGAAACCAAGACAACTGGGCATCATCAAAACCAGGTACACCCATCACAACAAGTCCTGGATACCCAAACACACCCGAAAAGAAAGACACAGATTTAAAATCATATCTCATGATGGTGGTAGAAGACTTTAAGAAGGGCATTAATAACTCACTTAAAGAAATACAGGAGAACACTGCAAAACAGGTAGAAGCCCTTAAAGAGGAAGCACAAAAATGCCTAAAGGAATTACAGGAGAACACTGCTAAACAGGTAGAAGTCCTTAAAAGAAACACAAAAATCCCTTAAAGAATTACAGGAAAACACAACAAGATGGGATGGAGTTGAACAAAACCATCCAAGATCTAAAAAATAGAAGTAGAAACAATGAAGAAAACTCAAGGGAAGAAAACTCTGGAGATAGGAACCCTAGGAAAGAAATCAGGAAACATAGATGTGAGCATCAGCAACAGAATATAAGAGATGGAAGAGAGAATCTAAGGTGCAGAAGATTCCATTGGGAACATGGACAAAACAATCAAAGAAAATACAAAATGCAAAGAGATCCTAACTCAAAACACCCAGGAAATCCAGGACACATTGAGATGACCAAGCCAAACAAATAGTCTGAAGAAACAAGCTGGAGTAGCCATTCTAATATTGAATAAAATCAACTTCCAACCAAAAGTTATCAAAAAAGACAAGGAGGGACACTTCATACTCATCAAAGGTAAAATCCTCCAAGAGGAACTCTCAATTCTGAATATCTATGCTTCAAATGCAAGGGCAGCCACATTCATTAAAGAAACTTTAGTAAAGCACAAAGCACACATTGCACCTCACACAATAATAGCAGGAGACTTCAACACCCCATTCGCATCAATGGACACATCCTGGAAACAGAAACTAAACAAAGACACAGTGAAACTAACAGAAGTTATGGAAGTAATGGATTTAACAGATCATTTTATCCTACAACAAAAGGATATACCTTCTTCTCAGCACCACGTGGAACCTTCTCCAAAATTGGCCATATAATTGGTCACAAAACAGGCATCAATAGATACAAAAATATTGAAATTATCCCATGTATTCTATCAGATCACAACGGAATAAGGCTGATCTTCAATAAGAACACAAATAATCCAAATCCAAAATTCACATGGAAACCTAACAACACTCGTCTCAATGATTGATATCTTGGTCAAGGAAGAAATAAAGAAAGAAATTAAAGACTCTTTAGAGTTTAATGAAAATGAAGCCACAACATACCCAAACTTATGGGACACAATAAAAGCAGTCATAAGAGGAAATCTCATAGCTCTGAGTGCCTCCAAAAAGAAACGAGAGAGAATGCACTAGCAGCTTGACCTTACACCTAAAAGCTCTAGAAAAAAGGAAGCAAATTCACCCAAGAGGAGTAAACAGCAGGAAATAATTAAACTCAGGGGCAGATTCTACCAAGTGGAAACAAGAAGAACTATTCAAAGAATCAACCAAATCGGGAGCTGGTTCTTTGAGAAAATCAACAAGATAGATAAACTCTTAGCCAGACTCACTAGAGGGCACAGGGACAGCATCCTAATTAACAAAATAAGAAATGAAAGGGAGACAAAACAACAGATCCTGAGGAAATCCAAAACACCATCAGATTCTTCTACAAAAGGCTATACTCAACAAAATTGGAAAACCTGGATGAAATGGACAAATTTCTAGACAGATACCAAGTACCAACGTTGAATCATGGATCAGAATAATGACCAAAACAGTCCTATATCCCCTAAAGAAATAGAAGCAGTCATCAATAGTCTCTCAACCAAAAAAAGTCCAGAACCAGATGGGTTTAGTGCACAGACCTTCAAAGAAGACCTAATTCCAGTTCTTATCAAACTATTACACAAAATACGAATTGAAATTACTCTACCCAACTCATACTATGAAACCACAATTATTCTGATACCTAAACCACATAAAGACTCAACAAAGAAAGAGAACTTCAGACCAATTTCCCTCATGAATATCAATGCAAAATTACTCAATAAACTTCTTGCTAACCGAATCTAAGAACACATAAAAACAATCATCCATCAAGACCAAATAGGCTTCCTTCCACGGATGCAGGGATGGTTTAATACATGGAAATTCATCAATACAACCCACTATATAAACAAACTCAAAGACAAAAACCACATGATCATCTCATTAGATGCTGAGAAAGCATTTGACAAGATCCAACACCCCTTCATCATAAACGCCTTGGAAAGATCAGGAATTCAAGGCCCATATCTAAACATAATAAAAGCAATATACAGCAAACCAGTAGCCAACTTCAAACTAAATGGAGAGAAGCTGGAAGCAATCCCACCTAAGTCAGGGACTAGACAAGGCTGCCTAATTTCTCCCTACCTATTCAATATAGTCCTTGAAATCCTAACCAGAGCTATTCGAAAACAAAAGGAAATAAAGGGGATACAAATTGGAATGGAAGAAGTCAAAATATCAATATTTGTAGATGATAAGATAGAATATATAAGTGACCCTAAAATTACTACTAGAGAAATCCTAAACATGATAAACACCTTCAGTGCAGTAGTTGGATATAAAATTAACTCAAACAAATCAGTGGCCTTTCTCCACACAAAACATCAACAGGCCGAGTAAGAAATTAGGGAAACAACACCCTTCACAATAGTCACAAATAATATAAAACACCTTGGTGTGACTCTAAATAAGGAAGTGAAAGATCTGTATGATAAAAACTTCAAGTCTCTGAAGAAAGAAACCAAAGAAGATCTCAGAAGATGGAAGCATCTCCCATGCTCATGGATTGGCAGGATTAATATAGAAAAAATGACTGTCTTGCCAAAAGCAATCTACAGATTTAATGCAATCACCATCAAAATTCTTACTCAATTATTCAACAAATTAGAAAGGGCAATTTGCAAATTCATCTGGGAAAAAAAAACCTAGGATAGCAAAAACTCTTTTCAATGATAAAAGAATCTCTGCTGGAATCACCAAGCCTGAAATAAAGCTGTACTACAGAGAAATTGTGAAAAAAAATACTGCATGGTAATGGTACAGCAACAGACATGTAGAACAATGGAATAGAATTGAAGATCCAGTTATGAACACACACAACTATGGTCACTTGATCTTTGAGAAGGGAGCTAAAATCATCCAGTGGAAAAAAGACAGTATTTTCAACAAGTGGTGCTGGCACAACTGGCAGTTAACATGTAGAAGAATTCGAATTGATCCATCCTTATCTCCATCTACAAAGCTCAAGTCTAAGTGGATCAACAAACTCCACATAAAACCAGAGACACTGAAACTTATAGAGGGGAAAGTGGGCAAAAGCCTTGAAGATATGGGCACAGAGGAAAAATTCATGAATAGAACAGAAACGGCTTGTGTGATAAAATTGAGAATTGACAAATGGGACCTCATAAAATTGCAAAGCTTCTGTAAGGCCAAAGACACTGTCAATAAGACAAACAGGCCACCAACAGATTCGAAAAGGATCTTTACCTATCCTAAATCAGATAGGGGGCTAATATCCAATATATATAAAGAACTCAATAAAGTGGAGCCCAGAAAACCAAATAAACCCATTAAAAAATAGGGCTCAGTGCTAAACAAAAAATTCTCACCTGAGAAATAACAAATGGCTGAGAAGCACATGAAAAATGTTCAGCATCCTTAATCATTAGGGAAATGCAAATCAAAACTACCCTGAGATTCCACCTCACACCAGTCAGAATGTCTAAGATCAAAAATTCAGCAGAGGTGAGGATGTGGAGAAAGAGGAATACTCATCAATTGTTGGTGGGATTGCAAGCTTGTACAACCACTCTGGAAATCAGTCTGGCAGTTCCTCAGAAAATTGGACATAATACTACCAGAGGATCCCGCAATACCACCTCAGGGCATATATCCAGAAGATGTTCCAACTGGTAAGAAGGACACATGGTCCACTATGTTCATAGCAGACTTATTTATAATAGTCAGAAGCTAGAAAGAATCCATATGCCCCTCAACAGAAGAATGGATACAGAAAATGTGGTACATTTACACAATGGAGTACTACTCAGCTATTAAAAACAATGAATTTTGGGGGGAGGATATGGGGGACTTTTGGGATAGCACTGGAAATGTAATTGAGGAAAATATGTAATAAAAATAAATAAATAAATAAATAAATAAATAAACAAAAAGAAAAAAAACAATGAATTTATGAAATTCCTAGGCAAATGGATGGACCTGGAGGGCATCAACCTGAGTGAGGTAAACCAATCACAAAAGAACTCACACAATATGTACTCACTGATAAGTGGATATTAGCCCAGAAACTTAGAATACCCAAGATATAAGATAAAATTTGTGAATTCATAAAACTCAAGAGGAACGAAGACCAAAGTGTGCATACTTTTCCCTTTGTTAGAATTGGGAACAAAACACCCATGGAAGGAGTTGCAGGGACCAAGTTTGGAGCTGAGACAAAAGGATCGTCCAATTAGAGACTGACATATCTGGGAATCCATTCCATAGTCAGCCTCCAAACGCTGACACCATTGCATACACTAGCAAGATTTTGCTGAAAGGAGACTGATATAGATGTCTCTTGTGACGCTATTCCGGGGCCTAGCAAACACAGAAGTGCATGCTCACAGTCAGTTACTGGATGGATCACATGGCCCCCAATGGATGAGCTAGAGAAAGTAATCAAGGAGCATAAGGGATCTGCAACCCTATAGGTGGAACAACAATATGAACTAACCAGTACCCCGGAGCTCTTGTCTCTATCTGCATTATGTATCAGATGATATCCTAGTCGGCCATCAGTGGAAAGAGAGGCCCATTGGTCATGCAAACTTTATATGCCTCAGTATAGAGGAAAGCCAGAACCAAGAAGTGGGAGTGGGTGGGAGAGCACTTGGGGGACTATTGGGATAGCATTGGAAATGTAAATGAAATAAATACCTAATTGAAAATAAAAAAGAAAAATTAAAGAAAAAGAAAAAATTTAAAAAACGAAGTGGGAGTCGGTGGGTGGGGGAGTGGGTGGGGAAGGGGTGTGGATGACATTTGGGATAGCATTGGAAATGTAAATGAAATAAATACCTAAAAAAGAAAACAAGAGACACTGAAATTCATAGAGGAGAAAGTGGGGAAAAGCCTTGAAGATATGGGCACAGGGGAGAAATTCCTGAATAGAACAGAAATGGCTTGTGTGGTAGGATCAAGAATTGACAAATGGGACCTCATAAAATTGCAAAGATTCTGTAAGGCAAAAGACACTGTCAATAAGACAAAAAGGCCATTAACAGTCTGGGAAAGGATCTTTACAACTCCTAAATCAGATAGGGTACTAATATCCAATACATATAAAGAACTCAAGAAGGTGGACTCCAGAAAATCAAATAACCCCATTAAAAATGGGGCTCAGAGCCGAACAAAGAATTCTCACCTGAGGAATACTGAATGGCTGAGAAGCACCTGAAAAAATGTTCAACATCCTTTTTTTTTAATTTTTATTTTTTTTCCATTTTTTATTAGGTATTTAGCTCATTTACATTTCCAATGATATACCAAAAGTCCCCCATACCCATCCAACCCCACTCCCCTACCCACCCACTCCCCCTTTTTGGCCCTGGCGTTCCCCTGTACTGGGGCATATAAAGTTTGCGTGTCCAATGGGCCTCTCTTTCCAGTGATGGCCGACTAGGCCATCTTCTGATACATATGCAGCTAGAGTCAAGAGCTCCGGGGTACTGGTTAGTTCATAATGTTGTTCCACCTATAGGGTTGCAGACCCCTTTAGCTCCTTGGGTACTTTCTCTAGCTCCTCCATTGGGAGCCTATGTTCAACATCCTTAATCATCAGGGAAATGTAAATCAAAACAACCCTGAGATTCTACCTCACACCAGTCAGAATGGCGAAGATCAAAAATTCATGTGCCAGAAGATGGTGGCGAGGATGTGGAGAAAGAGAGACACTCCTCCATTGTTGGTACAACCACTCTGGAAATCAGTCCTGGGCTTCCTTAGAAAATTGGACATAGTACTACCAGAGGATACAGCAATACCACTCTTGGGCATATATCCAAAAGATGTTCCAACTGGTAATAAGAACACATGCTCCACTATGTTCATATCAGGCTTATTTATAATAGCCAGAAGCTGGAAACAACCCAGATGTCTCTCAACAGAGGAAAGAAGACAGAAAATGTGGTACATTTAAACAATGGAGTACTACTCAGCTATTAAAAAGAATGAATTTATGAAATTCCTAGGCAAATGGATGGACCTGGAGGGTATCATCCTGAGTGAGGTAACCAATCACAAAAGAACTCACATGATATGTACTCACTGATAAGTGTATATTAGCCCAGAAACTTAGAATACCCAAGATACAAATTGCAAAACACATGAAACTCAATATGAACGAAGACCAAAGTGTGGATACTTCATTCCTTCTAAGAATAGGGAACTAAACACCCATGGAAGTAGTTACAGAGACAAATTTTGGAGCTGAGTCGAAAGGATGGACCATTTAGAGACTCCCACACCCGGGGATCCATCCCATAATCAGCCTCCAAACACAGACACCATTGCATATGCCACCTAAATTTTGCTGAACGGACCCTGTTATAGCTGTATCTTGTGAAGCTATGCCGGTGCCTGGCAAACACAGAAGTGGATTCTCACAGGCAGCTATTGGATGGCACACAGGGCCCCCAATGGAGGAGCCAGAGAAAGTACCCAAGGAGCTAAAGGAGTCTGCAACCCTATAGGTGGAACAACAATATGAACTAACCAGTACCCCCCAGAACTTGTGTCTCTAGCTGCATATGTAGCAGAAGATGGCCTAATTGGCCATCATTGGGAAGAGATGCCTCTTGGTCTTGCAAACTTTATATGCCTCAGGTCAGGGGAACACCAGGGCCATGAAGTGTGAGTGGGGGTGGAGGGGGTGGGTATAGGTTATGGGGGACTTTTGGGATAGCATTTGAAATGTAAATGAAGAAAATACCTAATTTTAAAAAAGGTAGAGCAGAGACTGAAGGAAAGTCCATCCAGAGAATGTCCCACCTGAGAATTCATCTCATATAGAAACCCAGACACTATTGTGGATGCCAAGTAGAGCATGCTGAAAGGAGCCTGACATGGCTGTCTCCTGCGAGACCCTGCCAGAGCCCTACAAATACATAGACAGATGCTCACAGCCAATCATTGGACTGAGCCAAAGGTCCCTAATAGAATAGATAGAGAAAAGGCTGAAGGAGTTCAAGGGGATTGCAACCCCACTGGAAGAACAACAGTATCAACCAAGCAGTCCACAAGAACTCCCAGGAATATAGTCATCAACCAAGGAGTACACATGGCTCCAGCTGCATACGTTGTAGAGGATATCCTTGTTAGGATTCAGTGGGAGGAGTGGTTCTTGGACCTATGAAGGATCAATAGAGGCCCAGTGTAGGGGAACTGAGGGAAGAGGGGTGGGAGTGGGTGGGTGGATGGAGGAACACCCTCATAGAAGCACAGGGAGGGAGGATAGAATAGAGGGTTTCCGTGGGAGGGGAGATAAAATTTGAAATAAAAATTTAAAAAATATATATCCAATAAAAATTACTAATACCAGAAAAAAGTACAAAAAATAAAAATAAAAGAAGTTTATATTATTCACCATGAGATGTCTACGTGGGGGACTGTCCAACTAGTATACTGCTGGCTTATTAAAACTCCTTTGAAATATGCAAGTGAATGTATAAGAGGAAGCCCCAATAGCAGTAGGTTTATGTAGAGTTTCTCAAAAGACACTTAGTGTTAGTTATTCCTCTCCATATTTCCTGGTCTGCATTCCATAATACACACACCCAACTCTAACACTTCATGTTCCATTATCATACTTTAATGCTTTAGAACACTGTGCTCTACCTCCAATTTTTACATCATGCCATGACTCTTACAAATTCCTGACTTTGATGGTTATTCCAATATAATTATGTATTAGGGTAATAAACCATATGTAATTGTCAATTAGCCGATATAAATTTCACAGTTGAGTTCATCGATACATGCTTGTCCTAGACAAACAATGGATCTGAGCAATTAATGACAAGTTATTCTTTCTTTTTGTCCTATTTCCACGTGTATCCCATTCTAAATGTTGTTATTTTTATTTGTAAAAATATTGTGCAATGATATCTTAATTCTCACACATCTAAGTATATGTTCTTTGTGCCTACAACAATATTGTTGCAGGTTTCAATATCAATAAATATTTAGAACATACAATTCTTAGATTTATAACCTAAGTTTTTACTTTTCACCATTGAAAATCAAAACTAACTCCTAGTTTTTTATTATACCTAGAACAGAAATGAGTTGGATCTATTTATTTCTAAATGATGGCTCAATCCATATCTTTGCTTGTATGTTAGAATTCCTTCTTTACAAATCAGATTCTCTAGATTCTAGCAAAGTATATTAGGCCTATGATAAGGACTTATGAGTATATGAGAAATCAAGTCATAATCTACCTGAAAACAAGTAGATATGGAATAACCCCAATATTCGGGTGGGAAAGACCAGCTTCGGTTAATAAATTTGCCATTTATGAATGTCCTGGGTCAAACATGGGAAAAGTAAGAATGAAGCAACTTCCAGGGAAATTACAGAATCTGACTGTAACATTGCCAGTTTTCTAGAAGGACTTAGTGTCAGAATAATTTTGCATGAGTGAAATAGTAGGGAGGAAAGTACTCTGTAGAAACTCACATAATGAGTCCCTTGTTCTAACCTGGAGCGCCCCAATTCACATCTGACTACAAGATCAATTCAGAACTTAGATTCTCCCGAAGGAAACATGAAAACCCTTCCCTAACTTCTGCCCAGGTACTCATTAACATCTAACAAACTCCTAGACATCATCAGTAAACATCAGAAAGGAATGGAGGTTTGCTCTGGGGATAAATGATTTTCCTTCATTGGAGGTATCCCAAAGGCACCATGCAGACAAATGTGCGGACGCCACAGATGACACAATAATAAACTCTCTGAAAGATGTCATGTCCCGGTGCCCTATTATTTTATGAGACTGGAAATGGGACTGTGTTGGGTTACCTTCACAGCATTGCATGGAGAATAAGAAACCATTCCGAATTTCATTGCATTCTTCCTCAAGCAAAGAGTGACACAGAGAAGTTCCTCAATCCAGGCACTAGGAAATATGCTTCTATAGGAGCTGTGCTCTGCAGGTGGCCTTCAGATGAGCATCTTCATCCTGACTGAGGCTCAGAAGGTGAGATTCTTCCATCCATGGGCTTCTGCTTAAAATTCTCTTCTCCTTTCTTCGGTGAAAATTGTCTTCTGAAGCCAACATGAAACATTATTTCTTTCTGAAGTCTGCAGGCTAACTTGAATAGGTTAATATTTTGCTTTCATCTCAAAGAAATGTCTGTGTCCTAGATTAGTACTTAGCAGAAAACAGCATTCAGTGTAACATATGCATGTGAGATAATGAATTTTATCTGGTGGATGGAGGCCCTTGTGTTCCTACAGAAAACATATAAACAAGTAAAATGCAGACTAAGCATCAGCTTGCAAAGGGTGTAACAGTGATTGTGTTAGTAATTTTGGAGGGAATCTGGAGAAAATTATGAAACAATGAAACTTGTTAGCAGGTGGGGATTTTTTTCACATGGGGGACACATATGTAAGCCTATGTTCATTTCTGTGATCGGGACACAGGTGGTTTTGCCAGAAATATATGGTGGGTTTGTTTTGTTTTGTTTTGTTTTGTTTTTTGGCGTGTGGATAAGTAGTATAAAATTTTCTCAAAAGCCCTCAACTTATCTTTCTACAACTGAATTCACTTACACAACTTTATTATTATGTACAGTCTTACATGTTATTCCCATACACATTATTTTTACCATGTTACTATTACATAAGGTAATTCAATTCATTATTTTTTATGCTGCATTTATATATTCTTTTAATTTTTATTGATTGTGTTACATCCCATTTGAAGCCTCCCCTCCCTTCCAATTGTATTGAATTCTGATCATGGAATCACAGACTCAAACTCGTCTCTTTCATGTCTGTATTCATATGCAAAGCTCACGGTGTGTTAAAATGTGTGTTATTGTATTCCTGATTTACTGAACCAATAAAGACGTAGCTTCAGTACAAAATGTATCTCAAGACGGAGTAATTCAATAAGTATAAAATAACATTCTGAGTTGCTGTACATGCATTGTTTTCCAGACAATGTTCCTGTGGTGTGATAGAATAGTGTCTCGCTTATCAAGTGAAGAAATTGTCTCAAATCAATTGGTAAGTGTGGACAATAGAACAGAGCCCAGAGAAGAGTAGTGTCCTACTAATCAAGATTCTAGGGTCCTGTAAAGCCCTCTCCATGTCTGTTCGTGGTAAATCCCTGAAAACCACTGAGGAAGTGGCTCTTCAGATCATTTTGCTTTGCCAGTTTGGGGTTGGGACCATGGCCAATGTCTTCCTGTTTGTCCATAATTTCTCTCCAGTCTTGACTGGTTCTAAACAGAGGCCCAGACAGGTGATTTTAAGCCACATGGCTGTGGCCAATGCCTTGACTCTATTCCTCACTGTATTTCCAAACAACATGATGGCTTTTGCTCCAAGAAATCCTCCAACTGAACTCAAATGTAAATTAAAATTCTTCAGTCACCTGGTGACAAGAAGCACAAATTTGTGTTCCACCTGTGTCCTGAGTATCCATCAGTTTGTCATTCTGGTTCCTATTAGTAGAGGTAAACTTCTACTCAGAGCAAGTGTCCCAAATTTGGTGAGTTATTCTTGTTACGGTTGTTGGTTTTTCAGTGTCTTAAGTAACATCCACATTCCAATTAAGGTCACTGGTCCACAGATAACAGACAATAACACTGACTCTAAAAGCAAGTTTTTCTGTTCCACTTCTGGATTCACTGTAAGAATTGTCTTCTTGCAGTTTTCCCATGATGCCACATTCATGAGCATCATGGTCTGGACCAGTGTCTCCATGGTACTTCTCCTCCATAGACATCGCCAGCGAATGCAGCACATCCTCACTCCCAATCAGGACGCCAGAGGCCAAGCTGAGTCCAGAGCAACCCATACTATCCTGATGCTGGTGGTCACATTTGTTAGCTTTTATCTTCTAAATTTTATTTGTATCATCTTTCATACCTTTTTTATACATTATAATTTATTCATACGGCTTCTTGGTGAGATTTTGGCTGCAGGTTTCCCTACTATTTCTCCCTTACTGTTGATCTTCAGAGATCCTAAGAATCCTTGTCTTGAGCTCTTCCACTGTTTTAAACCAGAGTCGCTACAAAATTTGAAACACAGAAGACAGCTTCACTAATACCATTAAGTACTTCATTTCATAAATATGTTTTCAATATCTTGTATGAACAAGGTGTGGTGCTCACTGCTGTAATTTTAAAAGAGTTCATATTTGTTGATATGAAATGATTTCTGGTTGGAATCTGCCTGACAGAGTAAATGAATTACTCATGGCCCTCTCTTCTCTTGTATATAACTGCCTCCTGCTGCACGCTGGTCTAAAACTGATGCAACCCATCTTCCCTAAACAGTTTAAGTGTTAATATGGTCCAGATCAAACTGTTACTCTCTGCTCCTTCTTACTTAATACTTTTAACTTTGGATAAGAACAGAATCCCTCTCTATATTTCCCTATCTGAACAAATGAGAATGCATTGCTATAATTAAATATTTTCAAGGAGGAAATTTTTATAAAGAGCAGATATATTGCATGTCATTCCATTTTACTTTGGAGATATATGCTTTGCTATCTTGGGTCCTACACAGGTGAGGGCCAAGCACTGAACAACATAACTTTGTGCTCCCTAGAGCAGTACAAACTTCTGATCATACCAAGAATAATTAGGAAAAGAGGCAAAAACAGTTCATTCTCAGAAGCCTTAAGAAATTTAAATTATCAGGACCAGGGAGGATACCAGATTCCACACTGGAGATTTTCTCCTGAAAGACCTTGGTAAAGTCTTCACTCTGGGCCATGGTGAAATTGTTTATACGATCGTCACAAACACCTACCAATCAGACAGGAGATAAGATATCAGAACAATGAGGTGCCAACGTTGTAACTCGGTCTGTTAGGGGCTCCCTCAGTCGCAAAATTAATTTTTCAGGAGATTAAAATCAAGCTTTTAACCTTTTCAGCTACCTGAGAATGACCAAGGCATTCAAGACCACAAGATAAATATCTGGAGTGGTTATAGCTGTCAGTGTGATGAAACTTAAAATCTGACTTGTGGTACTTATTCCTGTGAACAAGGAAAATGTTAGCATTTTTTTATGTGTATTGGGTGTGTATGTATTTGTTGGGATTCCATCCTCTTAAGAAGGATAGGTGTCATACCCCTAGAGCTGGAGATACAAACAGATGTAAGCCTACAAATATATTTTCTAAGAATCAAGCTCTGATCCAATGTAAATGTGGCCAGGGTTCGACCCTGCTGAGCCATCTCTCCAGCCCCAAACTGAGAAATTTTTCCAACACAATTGAAACATCCTTTCCAATTTGGGGTAGCTGCAATCATTAATAACAGCTATATTGAAAGAGCTTGAAATAATAGAATAGGAACCAACAGTTTGTATGTTCTATATTGAGCAATAGATTCACACTGAGTTAAAAAATTAATACCGAGACTCTTCATGTACCTTTTCAGAGACCTCTACTGATAGTAAAACTGACAAGCCCATAGCACCAAGTCTTGATCTTAACACTGGCCATAATAACAATCAGCAAGACAGCTCAGCAGCTAAAGCACTCACAACTTAGAAATGATTATCCCAGGTCCTACACAGTGGAAAGAACAAAATCCTACAATTGTACTCTGCCTTCCTCAATCTGTGCTTGAACATGCCCACACACAGAAAAGAAAAAAAGTATATTTTCTAAACTTAGTTTTATCAATTCTGTGTATTCTATAACACTGATCTCTGGCTGTTAATCTGTGTTTCCCCTTATCTCCAGGCGGTATTTGGGGTACTTTATTGGATTGTATTATCTACCACCCCTCCAACACTTTTTTTCACCCAATCCCTTCCAACCAACTAAAACCCAGTAGTAAAGAAAATTTGGAGAGGGAAATGAGTCTAGACTTCTTAAGACTGCTTCCTGCTGAATAGAGTCATTTGATTGCTTTTCGCAAGTCCAGTCTTCATCATTAGGATATCTCCAACCAGCAATCAAACAAGAGAGCCAAACAGCAATTCATCAATAGCAAAATAAGGAGCAGGTAGAGGAGCAAGAGGTATTGGCAGCAGCACACAAAGCAGGAGCCACCACAGGCCCTCTTGGGGATCTCACATTTATACCCTATCAAGAGTCTCCAGAATTTCAAACTATAATTGCCTAAAAAAAATCATACCCCTCCTAAAGCATGAGACACTCATAATTAGTGGTTGTGGGTAATTGGAAGCAGCCCAATATCCTATATCAGGAATTAAAACAAAAACATATTCACATATCATAACTGGGTTTTTGAAGAAATGAAAATGATCACATTAGTGAAGAAAAGAATCAATACAAAAATGTTAATAAAATTCAAACAAGGCATTAATAAAAATTAGAAAACTTTGGAGAGGGCTGAAATTAGCAGGTAGAATTTCAAGAAAACATGCACAAAAGAGAAAGAAGAGAGAGGGGGAAGGAAGGAAGGAAGGAAGGAAGGAAGGAAGGAAGGAAGGAAGGAAGGAAGGGCCTTTCTATGTTCCATCTCCAGTTCCACACCTCTGTCTGTAATCTCTGGTCTACACTCCTCTCCCTGGCCCATAGTTCAGCCTGCCTTCCAGAATGCTGAGTCCTGCATGGTCATGAGGGTGATGGTGGGACATGATCACAACTCTGGGATAAAGCCAGTAGGACATGGGACTCCACAAGTGTTGACAATCATCAGGAAATATGATTCTTGACCAATTTATTGTGGAATGTCCTTTCTGGGAAAGTTAGTACCTCTTAGGATGGGAGGGTATTTTTATGTCTTAGCAAAAAGTATAAATGTTGTGCCCTTCATGGCAGCCCTAAATGATATAGAAAAGAACACTAAATACATGAATTTAAAAATATATAAACAGGATTCTCAACTATTCAAAATATAAGGATGTAATATGAGTTACAAGAGGGGCTTCATGTACCAAAAAGTACAGAAGCAGGTGCACAATGAACAAGCTTGTCAGATAGATGCAAAGGCAGGCAGGTTCCTGAGTTCAAGGAAATCCTGCAACAGAGGAAATTTAGACCCAGCATGTGGGAGCAATGATCTCAGTGCTGTATCCTACCCTGATAGCTTATTGTATATTGTTACAAAGCAAGCAGATTTCTGAGTTTGTTTGCCATGTTAAATGTGCTTGCTATCTTTTCTTAGAAGTTAAGGGGCTAAGTTCAAAAGTGCTAATTTGTGAGATAATCAAAAGAGTATGTGGAGTAGATGATTGAATTAATATGAAAATACAAGAATGAGCTATTGTCTATTAGAGGTTATCTCTCTGGTCATCTTCAGAAAGCTGTCTTAGCAGAACAGAAGGCTATCAACTTGTACCCCACAACTGACTTCAAGCCATTCTTTTTGTTGCACCAAAATACCACTTCCTCAGAACCCCTCTCTAAGCCAAGGCTGGTCCTTGGCACCAGGATGCCTACTGACATCCAGAACAACCAAGAACAACTCACTCTCCAATTTCCTGCCTGCTGAACTACATTACTCCCAGAAACTGTGAGGTCTGCCCAGTTCTCTCCATTCTTTCTGTGCCCTATCTTCCTATCCATACCTCTACATACAATTGAGAACCTGAACTTCAAGCTCTGGTCCAAAGCTCTGCATGCCTCCTGGGAGACCGGTTACCAACTGGGACAATCAGTCCCAGAGGTCTACTATGACCATGTATGACCAGGACAGCTAATACCAGAGACAACAAGATGGCTAAAGACATGAGCTAAAATATGATAAGGAAAAGCAAGTGCAATATGACACCATCAGTAACCAGCTATCCTACTCTAGGAAAAATTGGGTACCCTGACACACCTGAAGAGCAAGAAAATGAAGAATCATCTTATGAAGAATACAGAGGCCTTAAATGAGGAAATAAGTAAATATCTTTTTAAAATACAGGAAAATATGATCAAACAGACCTTTAAAAAGGGAACAAATAATATGAAAGTATACAGGAAAATGCACACAAACAGGTGAAGGAAATAAATAAAACTGTTCAGGACCAGAAAATGGAAATAAAAGAAATAAAGAAAACAAAATAAGGAGCCAACTCTGGAGAAAGAAAACCTAGAGAAGAGAATTACAAGCCACAAGCATCATCAACAGAATACAAGAGAAAGAAGAGAGAAGCTCAGTCATCAGAGATACAATAGAAAAATTGCTGTATCGGTCAAAGAAAATGTAAAATAAATTGATTCTAATACAATACACTCAGAAAATTTGGGACACTATGAAAAGACAAAACCTAAGAATAGTAGAAATAAAGGGAGAATAATGCCAGCTCAAAGGCACAGAAAATATACTCAACAAAATCATAGAACAAAACATCCCTAACCTAAAGAAAGATATGACTATAAAACTACAAGAACCAAAATAGATTTGATGAGAAAGAAAATCCTGCCACCATATAATAAAACATTAAATGTACATAACAAAGAAAGAAATTTAAAAGATGAAGGGGAGAAAAGGACAAGTAACATATAGGGTAGACCTGTTAGAATTACACCTGACTTCACATCAGAGGCTCTAAAAGCCAGAAGGGCATGGAAATGAGTTTTGCCGAAATTAAGAGACCACAATATCAACCCAGGAAAATGTTCAATCACCATAGATAGAAAAGTAACCATATTCCATGGCAAAAACAATTTTAAGCAATATCTATTTAGTAATAGAAACATTTAAAGGTTACAAGAAAGAAAACTTCAACTCGAGGATAACTACACCCAGGAAAACATAAGAACTTAATCATTGAACAGCAAAACCAAAAGAATAGAATCACATACACACAAAAACACCTCCAACAACTAAACAACAAGGAGTAACAATCATTGATCATCATTATCTCCTAACAACGGGCCAGCACCGGGGTAGCTAGGGCGCAGAGTCGGCTGACACACGCCAGCTAACCACAACACCTGCCACGGGATCATAAGACCTCTGGTGAGTGGAACACAGCATCTGCTCCAATCCAACCGCGTGGGACCTGAGACTGCATTAGTTAGGGAAGCAGAAAAACCCAGCTTGAGCAGGGGCACAAGTCCCTTCCGGTCCGGCCAGCACCAGAGTAGCTAGGTCGCAGAGTTGGCTGACACCCGCCACCTACCCACAACACCTGCCACGGGACCTTAAGACCTCTGGGAGTTGAACACAGCATCTGCTCCAATCCAATTGCACGGGACCTGAGACTACATTAGTTAGGGAAGCAGAAAATCCAGCCTGAGCAGGGGCACAAGTCCCTTCCGATCTGGCCAGCACCTGGGTACCTTGGTCGTGGAGTCTGCAGACACCCATAAGGTATACACAGGACCCTCCTCCGGATCTTAAGACCTCTGTGAGTGGATCACAACTTCTGCCAGGAAGCAGGTTCGAACACCAGCTATCTGGGCACCTTCCCTGCAAGAGGAGAACCTACCTGAAGAGAGTACTCTGAGCACTGAAACTCAGGAGAGAGCTGGCCCACTGGTCTGCTGATAGAGGCTAACATAAACAGCTGAGGAACAGGATCGAACCAGAGACAACTACAACAACTAACTCCAGAGATTACCAGATGTCGAAAGGCAAACGTAAGAATCTTACTAACAGAAACCAAGACCACTCACCATCGTCAGAACACAACACTTCCACCCCACCCAGTCCTGGGCACCTCAACACACCTGAAAAACTAGACTCGGATTTAAAAGCATATCTCATGATGATGGTAGAGGACATCAAGAAGGACTATAATAACTCACTTAAAGAAATACAGGAGAACACAGCTAAACAGGTAGAAGACCTTAAAGAGGAAGCACAAAATTCCCTTAAAGTATTGCGAGAAAACATGACCAAACAGGTGATGGAATTGAATAAAACCATCCAAGACCTAAAAAGGGAAGTAGACACTATAAAGAAAATGCAAAGTGAGGCATTGATGGAGATAGAGAACCTTGGAAAGAAATCTGGAACTATAGATGCAAGCATCAACAACAGAATACAAGAGATGGAAGAGAGAATCTCAGGTGCAGAAGATTCCATAGAGAACATCAGCACAACAATCAAAGAAAACACAAAATGCAAAAAGATGCTAACTCAAAACATCCAGAAAATCCAGGACACGATGAGAAGACCAAACCTACGGATAATAGGAGTTGATGAGAATGAAGATTTTCACATTAAAGCTGGGAAGAACCCAGATGTCCCTCAACAGAGGAATGGATACAGAAATTGTGATACATTTACACAATGGAGTACTACTCAGCTATTAAAAAGAATGAATTTATGAAATTCCTAGGCAAATAGATGGACCTGGAGGGTATCATCCTGAGTGAGGTAACCCAATCACAAAAGAACTCACATGATATGTACTCACTGATAAGTGGATATTAGCCCAGATACTTAGAATAACCAAGATATAAGATACAATTTGTGAAATTCATGAAACTCAAGAAGAACAAAGACCAAAGTGTGGACACTTTGCCCCTTCTTAGAATTGGGAACAAAACACCCATGCAAGGAGTTACAGAGACAAAGTTTGGAGCTGAGACAAAAGGATGGACCATCTAGAGACTGCCATATCCGGGGATCCATCCCATAATCAGCCTCTAAACGCTGACACCATTGCATACACTAGCAAGATTTTGCTGAAAGGACCCTGATATAGCTGTCTCTTATGAGATTATGCCGGGGCCTAGGAAACACAGAAGTGGATGCTCGTAGTTAGCTATTGGATGGATCACAGGTCCCCCAATGGAGGAGCTAGAGAAAGTACCCAAGGAGCTAAAGGGATCTGCAACCATATAGGTGGAACAACATTATGAACTAACCTGTACACCCACACACACAGAGCTCGTGTCTCTAGCTGCATATGTATCAGAAGATGGCCTAGTCGGCCATCAGTAGAAAGAGAGGCCCATTGGTCGTGGAAACTTTATATGCCTCAGTATAGGGGAACGCCAGGGACAAGAAGTGGGAGAGGATCGGTAGGGGAGTGGGGGGGGGGTTAATGGGGGACTTTTGGGATAGCACTGGAAATGTAAATGAAGAAAATACTTAATTAAAAAGATTTTTTAATTGTCAAGTCCAAAATCATTTATTCAAAATAAAATTGTAAATAAATTTTTTTTAAAAACATAAAAGTGATGAATTCATGAACTTCTTAGTCAAATGTGTAGAACTAGAAAATATTATCCTGAGTGAGGTAACCCAATGTCAAAAGAACACACATGGTATGCACTCACTGATAAGTGGATATTATCCCAAAGCTAAGAATAACCAAGATACAATTCACAGACCATAGGAAGCTCAAGAAAAATAGAGACAAAAGTATGGGTGCTTCGGTCCTTCTTAGAAGGAGAACAAAATACTCACAGGATAAAATATGTAGATAGAGAGTAGAGCAGAGACTGAAAAAAAGGCCATCCAGAGACTGTCCCACCTGAGGATTCATCCCATATAAGTTACCAAACCTAGACACCTTTGTAGATGGCAAGAAGTGCATCCAGAAAGAGGCTGGTATGGCTGTCTCCTGAGAGAGCCTGCCAGAGCCTTACAAATACAGAGACAGATGCTCAAAACCATTCACTGGACTGAGAGTGGGGTCCACAATAGAGGAGTTAGAGAAAGAACCAAGGAGTTGAAGGGGATTTCAACCCCACAGGAAGAACAATATCAATCAACTAGTCCCCCAAGACCCCCCAGGGACTAAGCCATCAACTAAGGAGTACACAAAGCTCCAGCAGCAGAAGTTGCAGAGGATTCCCGTCTGGATTGACTAATGGTCCCTCCCTGCTAAGAAGTTATCTGCAGCCATAGAGTTCGTGCAGGAACAGTTGGCAGCCAGACATATTGAACCTTGTATGTCTTCCTGGAATACCCCTATATTTGTCATTCAAAAACGAAGTGGCAAGTGGCAGATACTACAAGATCTTAGGGCAGTCAATATGACCATGGTCCCCATGGGGACCCTACAACCTGGACTCCCCTCTCCAGTAGCCATTCCCAGGGAACATGTCAAATTAGTCATTGATTTAAAAGATTGCTTCTTTTCCATCCCTCTTCATCCTGAAGATTGCAAATGCTTTGCGTTTAGCCTTCCCATAGTCAATTGTGTCGGTCCCCCCCCCCGTTTTCAGTTGAGAGTTCTCCCTCAAGGCATGACCAACAGTCCCACCCTTTGTCAAAAATATGTGGCTCAAATAATTGACCCCTTCAGGATGTCTTACCCTGATTCATATATCATACATTATATGGATGACATTCTTCTTGCAGGGCCTGATGAGGGTCAGTTATATTGTGCTGGTCAAAAATTTATTAATGCCCTCCAGAGTCAGGGACTCCAAATCTCCCCCGAGAAAATTCAGATTCACCCCCACATTTGTTTTGGGGCTTTGAATTGTTTCCTAATAGGATTCTCTCCCAAAAGGTTCATGTAAGGTGGCATTCCTTGCAGACTCTTAATGATTTTCAACGCTTGTTAGGAGATATTAACTGGCTCTGCCTTTACTTAAAACTTACAATGGGGGAGCTAAAACCTTTGTTTGATATTTTGCATGGGGACTCAGATCCGTCCTCCCCACGTACGCTGACCTATGAAGCACAAATATCATTGGACAAGGTAGAACAAGCCATCAATGAACAAAGCATTGGATATTTTCCCCCAGATCTTCCCCTCCAGTTCCTTGTTTTTTCTACTCCCTTTTCTCCCACTGGTCTTCTGTGGCAACTTAAACTCTGTTTTGGGTCCATCTGCCGGCTTCTCTTTCTAGGGTACTGCCCACATATCCTCAGCTGGTTGCCCATATTCTGCATCTTGGCAGGGAAGCTGCCCTTAGGCTTCTTGGCAAAGATCCTGATATTATTGTTCTCCCCTACAATACCTCTGAGTTCAGTGGCTAATTGGAAATAATGATGATTAGGCAGTTAATTGCACCTCCTTCCAGGGTGTGATCGATAGCCATTATCCCACTGATAAATTGGTTCAATTCCTACATAGGACACCTGTGGTTTTTCCAAAAAGAACAAAGTCAGCCCTGATTGCTGGGGCCGAGGTAGTCTTTACCGATGGATCCTCCTCAGGTATAGCTGCCTTCAGCATTGATTGGGAGGTCTCACATTTTATGACAGACTTCTCCTCAGCGCAGCTTGTTGAACTGGCAGCCATTGTTAGGGTGTTTGAACTCTTGCCTGAAACCCCTCTTAATTTGTATACAGATAGTGCCTATGTGGCTGCCTCTGTCCCTCTTTTAGAAACTGTTCCATATATCCGCCCCTCTACCAATGTTTCCCCGCTGTTTGCTAAACTTCAAAAGTGTATTCTTGCCCGCAATTTTCCATTTTTTTTTGTTGGCCATATTCATGCCCATTCTGGACTGCCTGGGCTGCTGTCTGAAGGCAACAATGTAGTTGATCAGGCCACCCAGGTAGTGGCTTCTGCCTTAACTACCACCCCTCTTGCAGCTGCTCAATAGGCCCATGACTTACATCATCTTAATGCCCACACCCTGAGACTTAAATTTTCCATCACCCACTAACAGGCATGACAAACTGTTCAGCAATGCAAGGGCTGCCTGACCCTTTTACCTGAGCCACATGTGGGGGTCAACCCCCGAGGGCTAGTTCCTGGTGAGTTGTGGCAGATGGATGTCAAACACTATGCCACCTTCGGAAAGTTAAAATATATTCATGCCTCTGTTGATACTTTTAGTGGTTTCATCTGTGCATCTTTACAAACAGGGAAAGCAACTAAACTTGTTATCAGTCGCGTTCTCTCCTGCTTGGCGGTTACACCTCAACCCAAGATCCTCAAGACAGAAAATGGCCCAGGATATATTAGTTCCAGCTTTAAGCAGTTTTCTGCTCAGATGGGCATCAAGCATATTACTGGCATTCCCTATAACCCCCAAGGCCAAGGCATTGTAGAAAGGACTCATCAAACCCTTAAAAATATGCTCTTTAAGTTGCAGTCTGGGGGGGGGGGGAGGAATTCTATATCCTCAATCTGGCAACTTCAAGACCCTCTTGAATCATGCACTATTTGTCTTAAATTTTCTTACATATGACACTGTAGGCAAGTCTGCCGCAGATTGCCTTTGGCACCTTTCAACTGCCAACGATTATGCACGAGCTATGTGGAGAGATCCCTTGTCCAACAAATGGCAGGGTCCAGATCCGGTCCTTATATGGGACAAAGGACACGCTTGTATCTATGATTCAGGGGCCCAAAATGCCAGATGGCTCCCAGAGTGCCTAATAAAACCATACAATTCATCCAGGGAAGAAAAACCCTGAGAAACGCTTTCCTTTTGTGCTTACTTACAGAACACCAAAAGGATGGCCCGAGAGACGTCTCGCCTGACCCTTTGGACCTGAGTATATGTTCTTCTGCTACAAAGTGGGTCACAGGTAGAGAGTGCAAACCCCTACTAACTATACAATTATACATGGCAGGTTCTTAATGAAGCCAGGGACATAGTTAATGCCACCTCCACGATTGGAAGCTCTCCCTTGTGGTTGCCCCTAGAGGTCGACCTGTGTAAGCTAGCCCTAGGGGCTAGAGAGATCTGGGGCACTCCCAGCCATTTCATGCCACAAGCTCAACCCATTACTACACAACAAAGATATAGTACAAACCCTGGATGCTATAATAAGTGGGCCAGATCCTTCTTAAGTCTCACCCCAGTTTACGTCTGCCCGGGCGACCGCCGAGATCGGTCCCTGGGAAACAAGTGTGGTTATAGACCTAGCTATTACTGTGCCTCTTGGGGCTGTGAGACTACTGGAGACCCCTATTGGAAATATTCCTCTTCCTGGGACTTTATACAGGTTAAGAGGCATAATCCGCCTAAGGGGCAGCCCTATGCAGACCCCACCACCTATAACAGACATTGTGATTCCTGGTGTAACACCTTGCAAATCACCTTTACTGAAGCAGGGAAGAAGTTCACTTGGGAACACTCATGGGGAGCAGAATGGGGCCTTTGTGCCTATGTGGGGGGAAGAGACCCCTGCCTCTCCTTTAAAGTACAATTAACAAAAGCAGGGAAGAAGCTGGGAAGAAATTCACTTGGGAACACTCGTGGGGAGCAGAGTGGGGCCTTTGTGCCTAGGTGGGGGGAAGAGACCCCTGCCTCTCCTTTAAAGTACAATTAACAAAAGCCATCCTGATCCAGCCAAAGGTGGCAGTAGGGCCTAATCCCACTATCCATCCAAAATCCTCAGGGAAGTCCCCTCCTCACTTGCCTGTTACGCCCAAAGCCCCCTCTGATACTACGTTTCAGCCCACCCTTCCTGCTGGGTCCCCCTCCTCCTCAGAATTAATTTTAGAGATGGTAAATGCTTCAATTACTGCTATGCATGCAGCTAATGCTACCCAATATGATGAATGTTGGGTGTGTTTTTCTCCTCAACCCCCTTTTTATGAAGGAGTGGCAATATTTGGATCGCTTGTTGCAACCAATGATACCAATAAGCTTGGCTGGCACCCCAAGAACAATGAAGGGCTCACACTGAGTCAAGTGTTAGGGCTGGTCCTGGACCTTTTGGGGCCTTCCATGCGCCCCCCTCAGGCCTTGCTAGAAGTTTGCAATCAGACTACTGTTGTGAACGCCACTTTTTAATACCTTGGGGCGCCTAATGGTACTTACTTAGCATGTTCTACTGGGCTTACCACCTATGTGGTTGTCCAGACCTTTTTAACCAACAAAGATTACTGTGTCTTGGTTCAACTTCTACCAAAGTTAACAGTGTACCATGCAGAAGATCTCCTCTGGTTTTGGGAAAGAGGCACTAACCTGCCCCGAGATAGGAGAGAGCCCATTACTATGGTAACCCTAGCATTAGTCCTTGGTTTGGGTGCTGCAGGCGTGGGGACTGGTATTGCCTCCTGGGTCTCCTCCCAGCAACAGTCTGCCCAGTTCACCCAGCTTAGCCTCACTGTGGACAAAGACATTCAGGAATTACAGAAGGGTTTAAAAATTTAAAAGATTCCTTGGTCTCCCTGTCTGAGGTAGTGTTACAAATAGGTGAGGCCTCGATTTCGTGTTCCTGCAGGAGGGATGGCTCTGCACAGCCCTCAAAGAAGAATGTTGCTTTTATTCTGACAAGACCAGCTTAGTTCAAGATAGCATGGAAAAGGTCAGAATTAGTTTAGAAGAAAGAAAGCGCAACAGAGACAAACAAGAATCCTGGTATCCTAGTATCAAAATTGGTTTTCAACTTCTCCCTGGCTCTCCACCTTGCTCCCCAGCCTTTTGGGGCCCCTCGTGGGTATTTTGTTGCTTTTGTCATTTGGCCCCTGAGTTTTTAACAGGTTAACCAGTTTTGTTAAATCACAGATTGATTCTGCCTTAAATAAACCAGTTGCAGTCCACTACCATCGGCTAGACATCCGAGGCTCAGCCGAAGACCTCTCTTCTGCTGATGCTGAGAGAGCAGCTGTTGGCCTTCAGTTCTCCACCCTTGCTGCAGGCACAGAGCCTTCCTGGTTCTGTAAGCTGTGGAGACATCAATGATGGGGAGGGTGACCTCCGGCTCCTAATAGTGGCTGAGGGCCATAAGCTGTGGAGTTGCCAATGACAGGAATATTGTAGTGCCACGAGCCAGATGCACACCAACTATTGGCTTCAGGTTGACTCCATGACGGGATTATTGTGGGTCCACTGCCTGGGACCCATCACAACTACAAAAGGCCTGATTAAGCCATTGGAGTAAGACATGATGTCACCCGCATGGCCTAAGACAGAGGCCCTGCCCCACGAGGATTTGAAAATGCCTAATTACTGTGATGCTGGACTAGGGTGCAAGCCACAAAGCCTGAGACAGTCTCTCCACCCACCCTCTTTTTATGGCCACCCCCCAACTTTAATAAAGAAAAGAGGGGGAGATGTGGAAGACCACACTGTGGGAAACCAGACTTCAACAGCTCCCTCCCTGAGAATAAATTGACCCTTTGTTGGGAGCCGAGCCACCCCCTCCTTCACACAAGGCTGATTGTGAGAACCAACTGACCCTTCTCTTCCCCAGACACCTGGGGCTGTTTGGGCAGAACCAGCATCCAAAGATAAGCCACAAGATGTTTCAAGCCTGCACTTAGCATCTGCCCCAGATGTCCCTCCCTCTCTCTGTGCTTTGATCATTCCCCCTCAGACACTCCCTAATTTCTCTCACTGTGTGCTGATAATCAGGCTTCCAGCCTACATTAAAGTAGACCTTGACAACCCTGTGCTTGATCTCGCTCCCTTTTCTCGCCCGTTTCTAGTTCAGGCTTGGTCCCCCTTGACCCCCGAGTAACTGGGTCCGGCGGGTCAGGATAATAAATGTCAATTAGCCAATACAAATTTTACAGATGAAATCATGGATATGTACTCGTCCTAGACAAACATAAGGTATCTGAGCAATTAAAGATACGTTATTGTTTCTTTTTGTCCTATTTCCACATATATCCCATTCTAAATGCTGGTATTTTCATTTGTAAAAATATTATACAGTAATATCTTAATTCTCACACATGAAAGTATAAGTTCATTGTGCCTGAGACAATATTGTTGCAGGCTTAAATATCAATAAATGTTTGGAACATACAATTCTTAGATTTATAACCTGAATTTTTACTTTTCATCATTGAAAATCTAAACTAAGTCCCTAGTTTTTTATTATACCTAGAGCAGAAATGAGTTGGAGCTATTTATTTCTTAATGATTGCTCAATCCATACCTTTGCTTGTATGTCCAGGATTACTTAATTAGAAATGAAATTCTCTAGATACTACCAAAGTATATTTGACCTGTGATAAGGATTCATGGGTATATCAGAAAACAAGGCATGATCTACCTGAAAATAAGTGGATATGGGAATAACCCGAGGATTCAGGTGGGAAAGACCAGCTTCAGTTAATAAATTCGTCATTTATAAATGTCCTGGGTCCAACATGGGAAAAGTTGTAATGAAGCAACTTCCTGGGAAATTACAGAATCTGAATGACACATTGCCAGTTTTCTGGGAGGACTTGGTGTCAGAATAACTTTGCAAGAGTGAAATAGTAGGGAAGAAAGTACTCTGTAGAAACTCACATAATGAGTCCCTTGTTCTACCCTGGAGTGCCCCAATTCACATCTGACTACAAGATCAATTCAGAACTTAGATTCTCCCAAAGGAAACATGAAAACCCTTCCCTAACTTCTGCCCAGGTACTCATTAACATATAACAAACTCTTAGACATCATCAGTAAGCATCAGAAAGGAATGGAGATTTGCTCTGGGGATAAATGATAAATAATAGACTCTCTGAAGGATGTCATGTCCCGGTGCCCTATTATTTTATGAGACTGGAAACCTGGACTTATTAGGTTACCTTCACAGCATTGCATGGAGAATAAGAAACCATTCCGAATTTCATTGCATTCTTTCTCAGGCAAAGATTGACACAGAGAAGTTCCTCAATCAAGGCACTATGAAATATACTTCTACAGGAGTTGTGCTCTTCAGCTGGCCTTCAGATGAGCATCTTCATCCTGACTGAGGCTCAGAAGGTGGGATTCTTCCAACCATAGACTTCTGCTTAAAATTCTTTTCTCTTTTCTTCAGTGAAAATTGTCTTCTGAAGCCAACATGAAACATTATTTCTTTTTGAAGTCTGAAGTTTGATTTAAGTAGGTTAATATTTTGCTTTCATCTCAAAGAAATGTCTGTGTCCTAGATTAGTAATTAAGTGTAACATGTATGTGAGATGTTGAATTTTATCTGGTAGATGGAGACCCTTGTGTTCCTACAGAAAATATATAAACAAGTAAAATGCAGGCTAAGCATTAGCTTGCAAAGGGTATAATACTGATTGTGTTAATAATTTTCGAGGGAAGTTGGAGATGACACAGCTAAGACTCTGGCACCTGACATTTTAGAACAAAAATTAAGGTCGGAAAAACTATGAATAAATGAAACTTGTTAGCAACTTGGGGTTTTTTTCACATGGCGTACACATATGTAAGCCTATGTTCATCTGTGTGATCAGAAGACAGTTGACTCTATCAGAAATATGTGGTGGCTTTTTTTTGTGTGTGTGTGTCTGTGTTTGTGTGGATGAATAGTATAAAATTTTCTCAAAAGCCAACATCTTAATTTTGTACAGCAGAATTCAGTTACACAACTTTATTATTATGTACAATCTTACATGTTATTCCCATACACATTATTTTTAATATGTTACTATAACATAAGGATATTCAATTAATTATTTTTATGTTGCATTTATATATTCTTTTATTTTTTATTGATTAAGGTACATCCCATTTGCAGCTTTCCCTCCCTGCTAATTGAATTCTGATGATGGATTCATAAATTCATACTAGACTCTTTACTGTCTGTATTCATATGCAAAGCCCATGGAGTGTTAAAATGTGTGTTATTGTGCTCTTGACC
This sequence comes from Mus musculus, assembly GCF_000001635.26. Classification (NCBI taxonomy): domain Eukaryota; kingdom Metazoa; phylum Chordata; class Mammalia; order Rodentia; family Muridae; genus Mus; species Mus musculus. Next base: position 20,122,842 of record NC_000073.6, on the reverse strand, counting down.
TACTGAACCAATAAAGATGTAGTTGCAATACAAAATGTATCTTGAGTCAGGAGTAATTCAATACGTATAATATTTTACTTGAGTTATTATACATGCATTGTTTTCCCTGCAATTTACCTGTAATGTGTAACTAGAATACTGTCTCACTTATCAAGTGAAGAAATTGTCACAAATCAATTGGTAAGTGTGGACAATAGAACAGAGACCCACAGAGAGTAGTGTCCTATCTATTCATCAATGTAGGATTGGGAAAAGCCCTCTCCATGTCTGCTCATGGTAAATCCGTGAAAACCACTGAGGAAGTAGCTCTTCAGCTCCTCTTGTTTTGCCAGTTTGGGGTTGGGACTGTGGCCAATGTCTTTCTGTTTGTCCATAATTTCTCTCCAGTCTTGACTGGTTCTAAACAGAGGCCCAGACAGGTGATTTTAAGCCACATGGCTGTGGCCAATGCCTTGACTCTATTCCTCACTATATTTCCAAACAACATGATGGCTTTTGCTCCCAAAACTCCTCCAACTGAACTCAAATGTAAATTAGAATCCTTCAGTCACCTGGTGGCAAGAAGCACAAACTTGTGTTCCACCTGTGTCCTGGGTGTCCATCAGTTTGTCACTCTGGTTCCTCTTAATAGAGGGAAAGGTAAACTTGTACTTAGAGCAAGTGTCACAAACATGGCAAGTTATTCTTCTTACAGTTGTTGGTTTTTCAGTGTCTTAAGTAACATTCACATTCCAATTAAGGTCAGTGGTCCACAGATAACAGACAATAACACTGACTCAAACAGAAAGTTGTTCTGTTCCACTTCTGGATTCAGTGTAGGCATTGTCCTCTTGCAGTTTGCCTATGATGCCACATTCATGAGCATCATGGTCTGGACCAGTGTCTCCATGGTACTTCTCCTCCATAGACATCGCCAGCGAATGCAGCACATCCTCACTCCCAATCAGGACGCCAGAGGCCAAGCTGAGACCAGAGCAACCTGTACTATCTTGATGCTGGTAGTCACATTTGTTAGCTTTTATCTTCTAAATTTTATTTGTATCATGTTACATGCCCTTTTTATGCATTCTCATTTCTTCATAAGGCTTGTCAGTGAGATTTTAACTGCAGTCTTCCCCAGTATCTCTCCTTTACTGTTGATCTTCAGAGATCCCAAGGATCCTTGTTCTGTGCTCTTCAACTGTTGAAAATCAGAGTGGCTAAAAAATGCTAAATGCAAAAGACAGCTTCACTAATACCATTAAGGACTTTATTCCATAAATATGTATTCAACATTTTGTACGAACAAGGTGTGGTGCTCACTGCTGTAATTTTAAAAGAATAAGGCTATACACATTTGTTGATGTGAAATGATTTCTGTTTGGAATCTGATTGACATGGTAAGTGAGTTATTCACCATCCTCTGTTCTCCTGTATATAACTGTATTCTGCTGCAGGCTGGACTGAAACTGATGCAACCCATATTCCCTAAACAGTTTAATGTGTTAAATGGTCCTGATCAAACGCATATTCTCGCTCCTTCTTAGTTAATACTTTAAACTTCGGATAAGAACAGAATCCATCTCTATATTTCCCTATTTGAATAAATGAGAGTGCTTTGCTATGATTAAATATTTTCAAGAATGAAATTTATATAAAAAGTAAATATATTGCATGTCATTCCATTTTAGTTAGGAGATATATGCTTAGCTACCTTGGGTCTTACTCAAGTGAGAGTCAAGCACTGAAAATCAAAACTTTGTGCTCTCTACAGCAATACAATCTGCTGATCACATCAAGAGTAAATAGGAAAGAGTTAAAAACAGCTCACGCTCTGAAACTTTCAGAGATTTAAAGTCACAGGACCATGGAAGATACCAGATTCCACATTGGAGATCTTCTCCTGAAAGACCTTGGTAAAGACTTCATTCTGGGCCATGATGAAATTGTTTTCCAATCATCACAAACACCTACCAATCAGACAGGAGACAAGACATATCAGAACAATGGGGAGGCAAAGTTGTCACTCCATCTGTCAGTGGCTTTCTCAGTCACAAAATTATTTTCTCAGAAGATTAAAATCAAGCATCTAATATTTTCAGCTATCTGAGAATGACCAAGGCAAGAAAGACCACAAGATAAATATCTGGAGTGGTTATAACTGTCAGTGTGATGAAACTTATAATCTGACTTGTGGTACTTAGTCCTATGAACAAAGAATATTTTAGCATTCATTTTTTTGGTTCATGTGTATTGGGTATGTATGTATTTGTGGGGATTCCCTCCTCTTAAGGAGAATAGGTGTCATACCCCTAGTGCTGGAGTTACAAACTGATGTAAGTCTACAAATATAATTTCTCAGAATCGAGCTCTGATCCAATGTAAATGTGGCCAGGGTTCTAACCTGCTAAGCCATCCCTCGAGGCCCACAATGAGAAATTTATCCAATACACTTAACTCTTCACTTCCAATCTGGGGGAGTAGGAAATCGTAATATCAGCTATGTTGAAAGAGCTTGAAATCATAGAATAGGAACCAACAGTTTGTATGTTCTATATTGAGGATAGATTTGCACTGAGTTATGAAATTAATACTGAAACTCTTCATGTACATTTTCACAGACCTCTACCAACAATAAAACTGACAATTCCACAGCACCAAGTCTTGATCATACCACTGGCCATAATAAGAATCAGCAAGACAGCTCAGCAGCTAAAGCACTCACAACTTAGAAATGATTATTCCAGGTCCTACATAGTGGAGAGAACAAAATCCTGCAATTGTACTCTGCCTTCCTCAAATCTGCGCTTGAACATGCCCACACACCGAAAAGAAAAAAAGTGTACTTTATAAGTTCAGTTTAATCAGTTCAGTGAATCCTATAACACTGATCTCTGCCTGTTAATCTGTGTATCCCCTTACTTCTAAGCATTTTTGGGATACTTTGTTGGGTTCTATTATCTACCACCTGTCTAACACTTTTTTCAATTCAATAACTTCCAACAAACTAACACCCAGTAGTAAAGGAAAAAGTTAGAGAAGAAAATGAGTCTAGACCTCTTAATGCTACATCCTTCTTAGATTAAGTGGGATGTGAGGGCTGCAAGCAGAGCAGAACTCCATAAGAGCATGAAGTTCTTGGGGCCATGCCACACCAACACTCGCCCATGTGGCTGTGTTAAGCAGTGGGGTGACCACATTCCCTGAGTTCTAAAGTCATTGGTCATTCCTACTGCATGACCCTTGGCAATATTTGGACATCAGGAAAAAGAAAATGAAAACTACATTGGGATTATAACACCTATTAGAATGGCCAAGATCAATAACACAGGTGACTGCTCATGCTGGCAAGGATGTGCAATAAGGGAAAGGCTCACCCATTGCTGGTGAAAGTAAGAACTTGTACAGTCACTATGGGAATAAGAATAGAGATTCCACAGAAAGTAGGCAATAGATCTATCTCACCACTCTTGGATATATACCTGAAGGGCACTTCATCCTACTACAAGGACATGTGATCAACCATGATTTTTGCTGCTCTATTCATTCACAATATGAATGAATCTGTAATCAACCAAGAAGTGTCAACAAAAGAAAGGATAAAAATTATGGCACATTAGCACAATGGAGCAACACTCAGCTGTTTAAGAACAGGCATCATGATGTTTGTAGGAGAATTGCAGTATGTATTCACTTATACAAACATTCCTCTTACCTGGATTTGCTTGGTCAGCTGATGGAGCTCTGTGAGAAGCTCTGCAATTCGATAATCAGCAGACACAAGGGCCATGGGATGGGCCTGTGAAGGGCATCTGGTCAGAGAGGGGGAATGAAGGGAAAGCTATCATTGCCTGCTATGGGTTGGACAGTATTTCTGCTATGTAAAGTCCTGGTCCATGAATGACCTATTTGGAAATAAAAGATGAAAGCCACAAGTAGAATAAAACCTTTAGGAGTGACTGTGTCCTTATAAGAAGCAGCAAACACATACAGAGGGAAGACAGCCATATAACCACAGAGGCAGAGATTGGAGTGATGTGGCTTTGAACTTGAGAGTTTTTACTTGGCTTTCAGAGTAGCCAGTATGATAGCCAAGGACCACCACACTACTTTAAATAAGACTTTATGTGAAGATGGTTTCCAAATCAAAGGAACATTATTTTCTTACTAGAGTGGAAAGATAAATTACACACACACACAAACTTGCTCATAACAAAGTAAATGTATTATAGTGGTATTGTGATGAAAATAAAATGTTTTTATTTAACAAAAAGTAATCCGGGCAGTGGTGGTCCAAGCCTTTTATCCCAGCACTTGGGAGGCAAGGGCAGACAGATTTCTGAGCTTGAGGCCAGCCTGGTCTACAGAGTGAGTTCCAGGACAGTCGAGGCTATACAGAGAAACACTGAGTTTATCACTATCATCACAACCACCAGCATCAATATTATGATCACCACCAGCAGCAGCAGCTCACCATTCGCATTTTACCATCCTGATCACCATTACCATAACCACCATTACCATCACCACCATTATCACATTTTCCACCATCATCACCATCACGGGCATCACTATTATCAATCACCATCACTTATACATAGTTATTAGCCATTAAATAAATAATAATCAACCTACAAAGGAGATTGATACATAAAAATGTTCTAGTGAGGGACACGAGGATTTCATGAAAGGGGGGAAGAGATTGGCTCTTCTGAGTGGACTAGGGGGATGAGTTGGAAAAGAGCCAGCAGTGCAAGGAGACATAGGGTTGAGAGATGGAATTAAGAGAAAGAGCTGGAATTGGGGAGCATATGAGAGATGTTACGAAAACCTATGGCAGGGGAAATTTCTAACATATATGAAAGTGATCCTACTGAAATTTTCTAATAAATGAGGGTACAGAGTCCCAACTGACCACCTCTTTTCAACTAAGGGGTCTTCAAGTACAGAGACTGTAGTGCATTCAGCTGAGTTGTTGGCCAAAGATGTCCCATAGAAATGCCAACCAACCCCAGGCTGGGGCTGGAGAGATGGCTCAATGGTTAAGAGCACTGGCTTCTTGCTCTTCCAGAGGACGTAAGTTCTATTCCCAGCAACCATATGGTGGCTCACAACCATCTGTAATGGGATCTGATGCTCTCTTCTGGTGTGTCTGAAGACAGCTACAGTGTACACATATAAATTAAATTAATAAATTTTATTTAAAAAACACCCAGGCTAACATTAATTGTTTGCTCTCCAGAAACTGACAGTGGGATACCCTTACCTAGGACAACACCCATAAACCCCCTCAATATGGAGAAGTTGAGCTAATACCTACATGGAGCCTTCACTCCTAGAGTCTTTGGTATGGAAAAGTACTCTACAGGCTACCAAAAGAGACACATAAACAAAAACTCAACCACAAAAATTTTGGCATAAATTCCTCCCTGCACTCAAGATATGTTAATGCAATGCTGGCATGGAACTTGTGGGAGAAGCCAATCAATCTCTGATTTGTTATAGACAGAGCCCATACACAGCACTGTCAGGAGACCAAGTACCAGGAATTAGATAGTCAACATACCTATGGTAAGAATACTACCTGTCTAAGAAATAAAATAAAATCATTGATAGAATGAATTTTAATGGTATTTTGCTATATTCATAGATCAGTGTCCTATTCACTTATCATCAGAGATTCCTCCTACGACAGACAGAAACAGATTCAGAAACTGACAGCCTGGCATCATGTGGAAAGAGAGTCCTCAGAACACACAGCTCTAAATGGAATGTCTTTATCAAATCTCACTTCTCAGAGCTCAGGGAACTCTGAATAAGAGGAGTCCAGAAAGAGTGTAAGAGCCATGGGAATGAAGGACACCAGGAGAACTAGACTCACTAAATCAACTGAGCAAAGTGAATATGAATACACAGAGACTGAAACATCAAGCATGGGCATACAAGGGTTTGCATCAGATTACCAGCATATATATTAAAGCTTTCAGCTTAGTATTTTTATCGAACACCTGAGTGTGAGAATGAATGGCACTGATTACTATGCCTTCTCTCAGGGTTCATTTTTTTAAACAATTTTTTATTAGCTTTTTTTCATTTACAATTCAAATGCCATCTTGAAAGTCCCTTATACCCTCCCTCTGCCCTGCTCTCCAACCCATCTACTCCTGCATCCTGACCCTGGCATTCTCTTGTATTGGGGCATATAATCTTTGGAGCATATGTACTTTGCTCTGTTGATTTAGTGAGTCCAGTTTTCCTGGTGTCCGTCATCCCCATGGCTTTTACACTCTTTCTTGACTCCTCTTCTTAAGAGTTCCCTGAGCTATGAGAGGCGAGTTTTGATGGAGACATCCCATTTAGAGCTGTGTGTTCTGAGGACTCTCTTTCCACATGATGCCAGGCTGTGAGTCTCTGAATCTGTTTCTGTCTGCCTAAGGAGGAAACTTCTCTGATGATTAACACAACAGCGAATAACACACTGAACTTTGAATAGGGCAAAATACCATTGGAAGTCATTTTATCGATGTTTTTATTTTTTTATTTTTTTAGAGAGGTAGTATTTGGTCTTACCGTGGGTATGTTGACTATCTAATTTCTGGTTCTTGGTCACCTGACAGTGCTGTGTATGTGTTCTGTCTATGACAAATTAGACATTCATTGTATACTCCCACAAGTTCCATACCACCTTTACATTAACATATCTTATGTGCAGGACAGATTGTAGGCCAAAAGTTTTGTTGCTGGGTTGGTGTTTATGTGTCACTTTTGGTAGCCTGCAGAGTACGTTTCCATACCAAAGACACTAGATATAGGAGTAAAGGCTCCATGTAGGTATTAGCTCAACTTCTCCATGTTGAAGGAGTGTATGGGTGTTGTCCTAGGTAAGGGTATCCCACTGTCAGTTTGTGGAGAGCAAACCATTGTTTTAACATCAGCTTAGTTTTTTTTTAAAAAAGATTTATTAATTTAATTTATATGTGTACACTGTAGCTATCTTCAAGACACACCAGAAGAGAGCATCAGATCCCATTACAGATGGTTGTGAGCCACCATGTGGTTGCTGGGAATTGAACTCAGGACCTCTAGAAGAGCAAGCAGCCACTGTTCTTAACCATTGAGCCATCTCTCCAGCCCCAGCCTGGGTTTGGTAGGCATTTCCATGGGACGTCTTTGGCCAACAACTCAGTTGAATGCACTACAGTCCCTGTACTTGAAGACCCCTTAGTTGAAAAGAGGTGGTCAGTTGGGACTCTGTACCCTCATTTATTAGAAAATTTCAGTAGGATCACTTTCATATGTGTTAAAAAATTTCCCCTGTCATAGGTTTTCGTAACATCTCTCATATGCTCCCCATTTACAGCTCTATCTCCCTACATCCCCTCTCTCAACCCTATGTCCTGTTCCAACTCATCCCCTAATCCATTCAGCATAGCTAATCACTTTTCCCCATCTATGAAATCCATGTGTCACTCACTAAAACATCTCTATGTATATCAATCTCCTTTGTACCTTCATTATCATTTATTTAATAGCTATGTATGTATGTATGTATAAGTGTCCACAGTCCTTTCTTCCCACAGAGACAAGAACGACACAGACACCAAGTTCGGTTCATGCAATAGCTTCTTCTTTTACTCCTTCTTGAAGCTTTTCTTACAACCTCTCTCCACTTAGGCAAGGGCAACAACAACAAACCTCCTATACTCACAAAGACTGACCTCATCTAGCTCCACCCCACCTCATCCAATCAGAATTCACACACGCTCCAGGAACGACCTCAGGTTGGCCACCAATAGGCTGACAGGTCTGGATCATGAGGAACAGCCCAGCCTGGCAGGCAGCCCACACATGCAGCCTCACTGCGCATGCTCGGGCAAGGCAGTAACATGTGGGATTCACGGAGCCTGACAATGGTCCAGGGCGCCATCTAGGTCCATGTGACCACACCTGCTTCCCGAATATAAGTGAATACATACCATATTTATATTTCTGGGTGTGGGGTACCTCACTCAGGATGATGTTTTTTCTAGCTTCAGTCATTTTCCTATAAACATCATGATGCCTGTCCTTAAACAGCCGAGTACTGCTCCATTGTGCTAATGTGCCATAATTTTTATCCTTTCTTTTATTGTGACTTCTTGCTTGTTTCCAGGTTCTGGCTATTATGAATGAATAGAGCAGTAACAATCATGGTTGAGCACATGTCCTTGTAGTAGTATGAAGTGCCTTTCAGGTATATATCCCAAGAGTGGTGAGATAGATCTATTGCCTACTTTCTGTGGAGCCTCTATTCTTATCCCCATAGTGACTCTACACATTCTTACTTTCACCAGCAATGGATGAGAAATTCCCTTACTGCACATCCTTGCCAGCATGAGCAGTTGAAAGACCCCAAGAGGAGCCCCTCACTCAGGCCTCAGGACAATAGCAGACACTCAAGAAAACAGGATAGACCAACCTTGATGTAAACCACATGAGGCTTTATTCGGGGAAAACCAAAGCTCTGGGGATGGCTCATATCCCACACAGGGGTAAAGGAGTCAACCTCGAGGGGAAAGAGGTCCCAGTTTTATAGGCCCTCAGGGGAGAAAGGAGAAGAGGGGAGTAGGGGATTTCCAGATCTAAACAATGTCTAGTCTCAAGAAATGGGTGTGGGAGGGGTACAAGGAAAGAGTCTGGTACAGGTGTAGCAACTCAGGATTGGCCGGGCTGCGGTTGCTGGGGAGATTCCTCTCTTGGAATGAACGAGTCTGCACATTGCCTCTCTGCGCAGGGCTGACACACTACACAGGGCGGGGGCTTCGCATAGGGCGGAGGTGCACTATGACCTTGAAGCCGACAGCCCAGAGGCCGAGCAGCAAGCTGGCCTTCGCCAGCCGCTTTTGGGTTTTTTCTTGACTGATTAGCTCGCATTTTATCTGGCTGGTACTTTTCTCTCTCATAACAAGCTTTTTCCTCCTCCGAGTCTGTTTCCTCAGAGGGGCTAAGTTCTTCATCTGATTCTGAGCTACTAAGAGCTAGCTCCTTAAACTCATCTAGCAACGGATATAGGCTCCCTCCTCTAGGGACCTCCGCTGATTGATCTTTTTTCTTTTGTTTTTTCTCCTCCTTTCTTCTTATCTCTCCCTGGGTATCCTTCCCCGACATTATCTTCTCCTCAGGTTCAAGACCTGTGGAGAGGCCTGTATGCTTATTTGGTGCACCATGTTTCCCCTTTGCTCCTAATTTCTCTCCCCGCACTGCCTCTGATAGGCTTTCTTGAATTTCGTCCAGAATTTTCTGTCCTGCCTTAACTACTTGTTGACATTCCTCATCCTTTAAGCATGATCTAATCAGCTTCCACAACAGCATGGTTTCTGCTTTAAGTTTGCCGTTCTCCTGCTCCCCAACTAAATCTCCCCCGAGTTTCTCCCAAGAGGGGATAGTTAAGGACCCTGAGCACGCAAACCACGGTGCTATGTGATCTATCTCTTTTACAAAGCCTTCTAGTGTCTTGGTGGAGACTTTCAAGCCACGCTTCCTCAGGACCAACCGTAAGGTGGTCACCACAGAGTGGAAGGCTCCCACGCTATCTTCTTGCCTTTTTTCTAACCTTGCCTGACCTCGACTGAACACCAGTTAGCAATTCCTCCCGTAGAAACTGTACGCAATCTAAATAAAAGAACGAGCCCTGTGAAAGGGAACAGAAAGGCTTCTAACGCTGGAGAAAGTTCAAGGCCACACGTACCTTGCAGAGCTGTATTGTCCCGTAGTTCTGAATCTGCCCCGTGTGAAACGGGGGTCTCCTTTCAGTGCCTGGTGATGATATAGTTCCCGGGTTATCAGCATCACTTCTTGTCCTTGTAATGTTTCGCCAGCAAAACACACTCAGACAACCAGATCCTTCTACGGCAAAGCTTTATTGCTTACTTCTCAGGAAGACCCGAACCCGGAAAATGGAGCTGCTAAATACCCCTCTGTGTGATGTGTCAGGTCTTGATTAACTGCTCACTATCAGCCCAGATGACGCCACGGGACAGGCAGGGCACAAGGAATGGAAAAATACCCTAGCACATTGCAGAATATATGTTTACCAGTTAGAACACTGGATATCAGCGCCATCTTGTAATGGCGATTGCAAGGGCGGCTCCTCACAAGAGCCTCTAATGTGAAGTTATGTATAATTCTAAAAGGTCTACCCTATATGTTACTTGTCCTTTTCTCCCCTTCATCTTTTAAATTTCTTTCTTTGTTATCTACATTTAGTGTTTTATTATATGGTGGCAGGATTTTATTTCCTATCCAATCTATTTTGGTTCTTGTAGTTTTATAGTCATCTCTTTATTTAGGTTAGGGGTGTTTTGTTCTATAATTTTGTTGGGTATATTTTCTGTGCCTTTGAGCTGGGGTTCTTCTTCCTTTATTTCTATTATTCTTAGTTTTTGTCTTTTCCTAGTGTCCCAAATTTTCTGAGTGTATTGTATTAGAATCAATTTATTTGACATTTTCTTTGACCGATACAGCAATTTCTTCTGTTGTATCTCTGATGGCTGAGCTTCTCTCTTCTTTCTCTTGTATTCTGTTGATGATGCTTGTGGCTTGTAATTCTATTTTCTAGGTTTTATTTCTCCAGGGTTGGCTCCTTTTTTGTTTTCTTATTACGTTTATTTCCATTTTCAGGTCCTGAACAGTTTTATTCATTTCCTTCACCTGTTTGATTGCATTTTCCTGTATTCTTTCATATTTATTTGTTTCCTTTTTAAAGGCCTATTTGATCCTGTCTTCCTGTATTTTAAAAAGATATTTACCCCTTACCGGTCAGAGCAGCACCGGGGTAGCTGGGGCGCACAGTCGTCTGACTACCGCCAGCTACCCACAACACCCGCCAAGCGATCTTAAGACTTCTGGTGAGTGGAACACAGCATCTGCTCCAATCCAATCGCGCAGGACCTGAGACTGCATTAGTTAGGAAAGCAGAAAACCCGGTCTTAGTAAGGGCACAAGCCCCTTCCGGTCCGAGCTCCGGGGTAGCTAGGGCGCACAGTCGGCTGACTACCGCCAGATACCCACAACACCAGCCATGCAATCTTAAGAATTCTGAGGATTGGGATCTGCCCGGCGTGGGAGCGCTTTGCCTGAGAATCGGCAGCAGACATCTTGGATCCGGGATCCTGCCGAGTGTATCCTGCACAGGCAGGTGACCATTTTCCTGGCCAGAGGATAGGGACCTGCCCGGCGCTGGAGCGCTTTGCCTGAGCACTGGCAGCAGACATCTTAGTGCAGGGACCCTGCTGAGTGTATCCTGCACAGGCATCTTGGCTTCAGGACCCCGCCAGTGTATCCTGCACAGCTCCAGAGAATACCAGAGGGCGAAAGGAAAACATAAGAATCCTACTAACAGAAATCAAGACCACTCACCATCATCAGAACGCAGCACTCCCGCGCCACCTAGTCCTGGGCACCACAACACAACCGAAAAGCTAGACTCAGATTTAAAAGCATATCTCATGTTGATGGTAGAGGACATCAAGAAGAACTTTAATAACTCACTTAAAGAAATACAGGAGAACACTGCTAAAGATTTACAAGTCCTTAAAGAAAAACAGGAAAACACAACCAAACAGGTAGAAGTCCTTATAGAAAAACAGGAAAACACATCCAAACAGGTGATGGAAATGTACAAGACCATACTAGACCTAAAAAGGGAAGTAGACACAATAAAGAAAACCCAAAGCAAGGCAACGCTGGAGATAGAAAACCGAGGGAAAAAATCTGGAACCATAGATGCGAGCATCAGCAACAGATTACAAGAGATGGAAGAGAGAATCTCAGGTGCAGAAGATTCCATAGAGAACATCGGCACAACATTCAAAGATAATACAAAACGCAAAAAGATCCTAACTCAAAACATCCAGGAAATCCAGGACACAATGAGAAGACCAAACCTACGGATAATAGAAGTTGATGAGAATGAAGATTTTCAACTTAAAGGGCCAGCAAATATATTCAACAAAATTATAGAAGAAAACTTCCCAAACCTAAAGAATGACATGCCCATGAACATACAAGAAGCCTACAAAACTCCAAATAGACTGGACCAGAAAAGAAATTCCTCCCGACACATAATAATTAGAACAACAAATGCACTAAATAAAGATAGAATATTAAAAGCAGTAAGGGAGAAAGGTCAAGTAACATATAAAGGCAGACCTATCAGAATTACACCAGACTTTTCACCAGAGACTATGAAAGCCAGAAGAGCCTGGACAGATGTTATACAGACACTAAGAGAACACAAATGCCAGCCCAGGCTACTATACCCGGCCAAACTCTCAATTACCATAGATGGAGAAACCAAAGTATTCCACGACAAAACCAAATTCACACATTATCTTTCCACGAATCCAGCCCTTCAAAGGATAATAACAGAAAAGAAGCAATACAAGGACGGAAATCACGCCCTAGAACAAGCAAGAAAGTAATCCCTCAACAAACCAAAAAGAAGGCAGCCACAAGAACAGAATGCCAACTCTAACAACAAAAATAAAAGGAAGCAACAAGTACTTTTCCTTAATATCTCTTAATATCAATGAACTCAATTCGCCAATAAAAAGACATAGACTAACAGACTGGCTACATAAACAGGACCCAACATTCTGCTGCTTACAGGAAACCCATCTCAGGGAAAAAGACAGACACTACCTCAGAGTGAAAGGCTGGAAAACAATTTTCCAAGCAAATGGTCTGAAGAAACAAGCTGGAGTAGCCATTTTAATATCGGATAAAATCGACTTCCAACCCAAAGTTATCAAAAAAGACAAGGAGAGACATTTCATACTCATCAAAGGTAAAATCCTCCAAGAGAAACTCTCAATTCTGAATGTCTACGCTCCAAATGCAAGGGCAGCCACATTCATTAAAGACACTTTAGTAAAGCTCAAAACACACATTGCACCTCACACAATAATAGTGGGAGACTTCAACACACCACTTTCATCAATGGACAGATCTTGGAAACAGAAACTAAAAAGGGACACAGTGAAAGTAACAGAAGTTATGAAACAAATAGATCTGACAGATATCTACAGAACATTTTTTCCTAAAACAAAAGGATATACCTTCTTCTCAGCACCTCATGGGACCTTCTCCAAAATTGACCATATAATTGGTCACAAAACAGGCCTCAACAGATACAAAAATATTGAAATTGTCCCATGTATACTATCAGACCACCACGGCCTAAGGCTGATCTTCAATAACAACATAAATAATGGAAAGCCAACATTCACGTGGAAACTGAACAACACTCTTCTCAATGATACCTTGGTCAAGGAAGGAATAAAGAAAGAAATTAAAGACTTTTTAGATTTAATGAAAATGAAGACACAACATACCCAAACCTATGGGACACAATAAAAGCATTTCTAAGAGGGAAACTCATAGCTCTGAGTGCCTCCAAGAAGAAACGGGAGACAGCACATACTAGCAGCTTGACAACACATCTAAAAGCTCTAGAAAAAAAGGAAGCAAATTCACCCAAGAGGAGTAGACGGCAGGAAATAATCAAACTCAGGGGTGAAATCAACCAAGTGGAAACAAGAAGAACTATTCAAAGAATTAACCAAACGAGGAGTTGGTTCTTTGAGAAAATCAACAAGATAGATAAACCCTTAGCTAGAGTCACTAGAGGGCACGGGGACAGCATCCTAATTAACAAAATCAGAAATGAAAAGAGAGACATAACATCATATCCTGAAGAAATCCAAAACACCATCAGATCCTTCTACAAAAGCTTATACTCAATAAAACTGAAAAACCTGGATGAAATGGACAAGTTTCTAGACTGATACCAGGTACCAAAGTTAAATCAGGATCAAGTTAACGATCTAAACAGTCCCATATCCCTTAAGGAAATAGAAGCAGTCATTAATAGTCTCCCAGCCAAAAAAAGCCCAGGACCAGATGGGTTTAGTGCAGAGTTCTACCAGACCTTCAAAGAAGATCTAATCCCAGTTCTGCACAAACTATTCCACAAAATAGAAGTAGAGGGAACTCTACCTAACTCATTCTATGAAGCCACAATTACTCTGATACCTAAACCACAGAAAGATCCAACAAAGATAGAGAACTTCAGAAAAATTTCTCTTATGAATATCGATGCAAAAATCCTCAATAAAATTCTTGCTAACCGAATCCAAGAACACATTAAAGCAATCATCCATCCTGACCAAGTAGGTTTCATTCCAGGGATGCAGGGATGGTTTAATATATGAAAATCCATCAATGTAACCCATTATATAAACAAACTCAAAGACAAAAACCACATGATCATCTCATTAGATGCGGAAAAAGCATTCAACAAGATCCAAAACCCATTCATGATAAAAGTCTTGGAAAGATCAGGAATTCAAGGTCCATACCTAAACATGATAAAAGCAATCTACAGCAAACCAGTAGCCAACATCAAATTAAATAGTGAGAAACTGGAAGCAATCCCACTAAAATCAGGGACTAGACAAGGCTGCCCACTTTCTCCCTACCTCTTCAACATAGTACTTGAAGTCCTAGCCAGAGCAATTCGACAACAAAAAAAGATCAAGGGGATACAAATTGGAAAAGAGGAAGTCAAAATATCACGTTTTGCAGATGATATGATAGTATATATAAGTGACCCTAAAAATTCTACCAGAGAACTACTAAACCTGATAAACAGCTTCGGTGAAGTAGCTGGATATAAAATTAACTCAAACAAGTCAATGGTCTTTCTCTACACCAAGAATAAACAGGCTGAGAAAGAAATTAGGGAAACAACACCCTTCTCAATAGTCACAAATAATATAAAATATCTTGGCGTGACTCTAACTAAGGAAGTGAAAGATCTGTATGATAAAAACTTCAAGTCCCTGAAGAAAGAAATTAAAGAAGATCTCAGAAGATGGAAAGATCTCCCATGCTCATGGATTGGCAGGATCAACATTGTAAAAATGGCTATCTTGCCAAAAGCAATCTACAGATTCAATGCAATCCCCATCAAAATTCCAACTCAATTCTTCAACGAATTAGAAAGAGCAATCTGCAAATTCATCTGGAATAACAAAAATCCTAGGATAGCAGAAGCTCTTCTCAAGGATAAAAGTACCTCTGCTGGAATCAGCATGCCTGACCTAAAGATTTACTACAGAGCAATTGTGATAAAAACTGCATGGTACTGGTATAGCGACATAAAAGTAGACCAATGGAATAGAATTGAAGACCCAGAAATGAACCCACACACCTATGGTCACTTGATCTTCGACAAGGGAGCTAAAACCATCCAGTGGAAAAAAGACAGCATTTTCAACAAATGGTGCTGGCACAACTGGTTGTTATCATGTAGAAGAATGCGAATCAACCCATTCCTCTCTACTTGTACTAAGGTCAAATCTAAGTGGATCAAGGAACTTCACATAAAACCAGAGACACTGAAACTTATAGAGGAGAAAGTGGGGCAAAGCCTTGAAGATATGGGCACAGGGAAAAATTCCTGAATATAACAGCAATGGCTTGTGCTTTAAGATCGAGGATTGACAAATGTGACCTCATGAAACTGCAAAGCTTCTGCAAGGCAAAAGACACTGTCAATAAGACAAAAAGACCACCAACAGATTGGGAAAGGATCTTTACCTATCTTAAATCAGATAGGGGACTAATATCCAATATATATAAAGAACTCAAGAGGGTGGACTCCAGAAAATCAAATAGCCCCCTTAAAAGATGGGGCTCAGAGCTAAACAAAGAATTCTCACCTGAGTAATACCGAAAGGCTGAGAAATACCTGAAAAAATGTTCAACATCCTTAATCATCATGGAAATGCAAATCAAAACAACCCTGAGATTCCATCTCACACCAGTCAGAATGGCTAAGATCAAAAATTCAGGTGACAGCAGATGCTGGCATGGATGTGGAGAAAGAGGAACACTCCTCCATTGTTGGTGGGATTGCAAGCTTGTACAACCACTCTGGAAATCAGTCTTGTGGTTCCTCCGAAAATTGGACATAGTACTACTGGAGGATCCCCCAATACCTCTCCTGGGCATATATCCAGAAGATGTCCCAACCGGTAAGAAGGACACATGCTCCACTATGTTCATAGCAGCCTTATTTATAATAGCCAGAAGCTGGAAAGAACCCAGATGTCCCTCAACAGAGGAATGGATACAAAAGATGTGGTACATCTACACAATGGAGTACTACTCAGCTATTAAAAAGAATGAATTACGAAATTCCTAGGCAAATGGTTGGACCTGGAGGGCATCATCCTGAGTGAGGTAACCCAATCACAAAAAAACTCAAATGAAATGTACTCACTGATAAGTGGATATTAACCCAGAAACTTAGTATAGTGAGATATAAGGTACAATATGTAAAACATATGAAACTGAAGAAGAATGAAGACCAAAGTATGGACACTTTGCTCATTCTTAGAATTGGAAAAAATCACCCATGGAAGGAGTTACAGAGACAAAGTTTGGAGCTGAGACAAAAGGATGGTCCATCTAGAGACTGCCATATCCAGGGATCCATCCCATAATTAGCCTCCAAGCGATGACAACATTGCATACACTAGCAAGCCTTTGTTGCAAGGATGGTGATATAGCTGTCCCTTGTGAGACTAGGCCGGGGCCTAGCAAACACAGAAGTGGATGCTCACAGTCAACTATTGGATGGATCACAGGGCCCCCAATGGAGAAAGTATCCAAGGAGCTAAAGAGATCTGCAACCCTATTGGTGGAACAACATTATGAACTAACCAGTACCCCAGAGCTCTTGACTCTAGCTGCATATGTATCAAAAGATGACCTAGTTGGCCACTGGAAAGAGAGGCCCATTGGTCAGGCAAATGTTATATGCCCCAGTACAGGGGAACGCCAGGGCCAAAAAATGGGAATGGGTGGGTAGGGTAGTGGGGGGGGGACTTTTGGGATAGCATTGGAAATGTAATTGAAGAAAATACGTAATAAAAAAAAGAAAAAAAGATATTTACTTATTTCCTCATTAAAGGCCTATATCTTCTTCATACAATGAGATGTAAGATCATTTTCTTGCTCTTCAGGTGTGTCAGGGTACCTAATGCTTGCTAGAGTAAGATAGCTGGTTACCAGTGGTGCCATATTGCACTGCCTTTTCCTTATCATATTTTAGCTCATGTCTTTAGAAATCTTGTTGTCTCTGGTATTAATTGTCCTGGCCATACAAGGTCGCAGTAGGCCTCTGGGACTGATTGTACCACTTGGTAACAGGTCTACCAGGAGGCATGCAGAGCTGTGAACTAGGGTGTGGAGTGCAGGTTCTCAATTGTATGTAGAAGTGTGGACAGGAAGATGGGGCATAGAAAGAATGGAGAGAATTGGGCAGACCTCACAGCTTCTGGGAGTACTGGAGTTCAGCAGGCAGGAAATTGGAGAGTGAGTTGTTCTTGGTTGTTCAGGATGTCAGTAGGCCTCCTGGTGCTAAGGACCAGCCTTGGCTTAGAGAGGGGTTCTGAGAAAGTAGTGTTTGGGAGCAACAAAAAGAATGGCTTGAAGTCAGTTCTGGGGTACAAGCAGATAGCCTTGTGCTCTGCTAAGACAGCTTTCTGAAGATGACCAGAGAGATAACCTCTAACAGACAATAGCCCATTCTTTTATTTTCATGTCAATGCAGTCATGCACCCCACATACTCTTTTGATTACATCACAAATTTTGAACTTATCCCCTTAACCTCTAAGAAAAGACAGCAAGCACATTTTTCTTAACATGGCAAACAAACTCAGAAATCTGCTTCCTTTGTAAGAACATACAATAAGCTATCAAGGTAGGACCCAGCACTGAGATCACTGCCCCCAAATGCTGGATCTAAATTTCCTCTGTTCCAGGATGTCCTTGAACTCAGAAACCTGCTTGCTTTTGTGTCTGCCTATCTTTGCATCTTTCTGACAAGCTTGCTCATAGTGCACCTGCTTCTGTACTTTTTGGTGCATGAAGCCCCTCTTGTAACTCATATTACATCCTTATATTTTGAATAGTTGAGAACTCCTGTTTATATATTTTTAAATTCATGTATTCAGTGTTCTTTCCTATATCATTAAGGGCTGCCATGAAGGCCACAGCATTTATAGTTTTTGCTAAGATCTAAACATACCCTCCTATCCTAAGAGGTACTAACTTTCCCAGAAAGGACATTCCACAATAAACTTGTCAAGTATCATATTTCCTGATAACTGTCAACACTGTGGAGTCCTATGTCCTGCTGGCTCCATCCCAGAGTTGTGATCATGTCACACCATCACCCTCATGACCATGCAGGACTCAGCATCCTGGAAGGCAGGCAGAACTATGGGCTAGGGAGAGGAGTATAGATCAGAGATTGCAGACTGGGGTGTGGAACATTAGATGGAACAAAGAAAGGCCATTTATTTATTTATTTATTTATTTATTTATTTATTTATTTATTTATTTATGATTTCTTGAAATTTTACCTGCTAACTTCTGCCCTTTCCAAAGTTTTCTCATTATAATTCATGCCTCCTTTGAATATTATTAACATTTCAGTATTTGTGCTTTGACTGATGTGATAATTTTCATTTTGTCAAAAAACCAGTTATGTTACATGAATATGTTTTTCTTTTACTCCCTGATATGGGATATGGTGCTGTTTCCAAAAGTCCACAATGAATAATTATGAGTGTCTCATGCTATAGGAGGGGCATGATTTTTTTCCAGCTGCAGACAGTTTTTGTTTGGAATTCTTGAGAATCTTGAGAAGGTATTTGTGTGAGATCCCCAAGATGTCCTGTGGTGGCTCCTGCTTTGCCTGCTGCTGTCAGTTCCCTTTGCTGCTGTACCTGCTCCTGATTTTGCTATTGATGAATTGTTGTTTGGCTGTCTTGTTTGACTTCTGGTTAGAGATATCATGATGATAGATTTTGGACTTACCAAAACCAACATCAGAGGTCAACACACCTTTTCCTCTCTAACTTTTCTTTATTACTGAGTGTTGGTTGGAAATATTGTGGTGAAAAAGGTGTTGGAAGGGTAGTAGATAGTACAATCCAATGAAGTACAACAAACTAATGCTTAGATATAAGGGTATACAGAGATTAACAGGCAGAGATCAGTGTTATAGGATACACTGAACTGATTAAACTGAACTTAGAAAATACACTTTTTCTTTTCGGTGTGTGGACATGTTCAAGCACAGATTTGAGGAAGGCAGAGTACAATTGTAGGAGTTTGTTCTCTCCACTATGTAGGACCTGGGATAATCATTTCTAAGTTGTGAGTGCTTTAGCTGCTGAGCTGTCTTGCTGATTCTTATTATTGCCAGTGTTATTATCAAGACTTGGTGCTGTGGGATTGTCAGTTTTATTGTTGGTAGAGGTCTGTGAAAATGTACATGAAGAGTCTCAGTATTAATTTCATAACTCAGTGCGAATCTATCCTTAATATCGTACATACAAACTGTTGGTTCCTATTCTATTATTTCAAGCTCTTTCAATAAAGCTGATATTGATGATTTCCGACATCCCAAACTGGAAGTGAAGAGTTAAGTGTGTTGGATAAATTTTTCAGTGTGGGCCTGGAGAGATGGCTCAGCAGGTTGGAAGCCTGGCCACATTTACATTGGATCAGAGCTTGATTCTGAGAACCTATCTTTGTAGGCTTATAACAGTTTGTAACTCCAGCTCTAGGGGTATGACACCTATTCTCCTTAAGAGGAGGGAATCCCCACAAATACATACATACCCAATACGCATGAACAAAAAAATGAATGCTAAAATATTCTTTGTTCACAGAAGTAAGTACCACAAGTCAGATTATAAGTTTCATCACACTGAAAGCTATAACCACTCCAGATATTTATCTTGTGATCTTTCTTGCCTTGGTCATTCTCAGATAGCTGAAAATATTAGATGCTTGATTTTAATCTTCTGAGAAAATAATTTTGTGATTGAGAAAGCCACTGACAGATGGAGTGACAACTTTGCCTCCTCATTGTTCGGATATATATTGTCTCCTGTCTGATTGGTAGGTGTTTGTGATGACTGGAAAACAATTTCACCATGGCCCAGAGTGAAGTCTTTCAGGAGAAGATCTCCAGTGTGGATCCTGGGTTCCTCCCTGGTCCTGAGACTTTAAATCGCTTAAGGATTCTGAGTGTGACCTGTTTCTGCCTCTTTTCCTATTTATTCTCGATATGCTCAGCAGATTGTACTGCTCTAGAAAGCACAAAGTTATGTTGTTCAGTGCTTGACTCTCACCTCAGTAGGGCCCAAGGTAGCTAAGCATATATCTCCTAACTAAAGTGGAATGACATGCAATATATTTACCATATATAAAATGTTCATCCTTGAAAACATTTAATTAGAGCAATGCATCCTCATTTGTTCAGATAGAGAAATATAGAGAGGGATTCTGTTCTTATCCAAAGTTTGAAGTATTAACTAAGAAAGAGCAAGAGTATCAGGTTGATCAGGAACATTTAACACATTAAACTGTTTAGTGAAAATTGGTTGCATCAGTTTCAGTCCAGCCTGCAGCAGAATGCAGTTATATACAGGAGAACAGAGGATGGTGAATAACTTCACTTACCATGTCAGTCAGATTCCAACCAGAAATCATTTAACATCAACAAATGAGTATAGCTTTATTCTTTTAAAATTACAGCAGTGAGCACCACACCTTATTCATACAAAATGTTGAAAACATATATATGGAATAAAGTACTTAATGGTATTAGTGAAGATGTCTTCTGTATTTGGCAGTATTTAGGGGCTCTTGTTTTCAACATTTGAAGAGCACAGAACAAGGATCTTTAGGATCTCTGAAGATCAACACTAAAGGGCAGACACTGGGGAAGACTGCAGCCAGAACCTCACTGACAAGCCTTATGAAGAGACGAGAATGTATAGAAAAGGCATGAAAGATGATACAAATACAATTTAGAAGATAAAAGCTAACAAATGTGATCACCAGCATCAGGATAGTATGGGTTGCTCTGGACCCAGCTTGGCCTCTGGGGTCCTGATTGGGAGTGAGGATGTGCTGCATTCGCTGATGATGTCTATGGAGGAGAAGTACCATGGAGACACTGGTCCAGACCATGATGCTCATGAATGTGGCATCATGGGAAAACTGCAAGAAGACAATGCCTACAATGAATCCAGAAGTGGAACAGAACAAGTTGCTTTTAGAGTCAGTGTTATTGTCTATTATCTGTGGACCAGTGACCTTAATTGGAATATGGATGTTACTTAAGACACTGAAAAACCAACAACTGTAGCAAGAATAATTCGCAAAATTTGGGACACTTACTCTGAGTATGAGTTTACCTTTACCTCTATTAACAGGAACCAGAGTGACAAACTGATGGACACTCAGGACACAGGTGGAACACAAATTTGTGCTTCTTGCCACCATGTGACTGAAGAATTCTAATTTACATTTGAGTTCAGTTGGAGGAGTTTTGGGACCAAAAGCCATCATGTTGTTTGGAAATATCGTGAGGAATAGAGTCAAGGCATTGGCCACAGCCATGTGGCTTAAAATCACCTGTCTGGGTCTCTGTTTAGAACCAGTCAAGACTGGAGAGAAATTATGGACAAACAGAAAGACATTGGCCACGGTCCCAACCACAAACTGGCAAAGCAAGAGGATCTGAAGAGCCACTTCCTCAGTGGTTTTCACGGATTTACCATGAACAGACATGGAGAGGCCTTTATTCAACCCTGGAGTGATGATTAGGTCGGACACTACTCTCCTCGGGTCTCTGTTTTATTGTCCACACTTACCAATTGATTTGTGACAATTTCTTCACTTGATAAGTGAGACACTATTCTATCACATTACAGGCAAATTGCCTGAGAAACAATGAATGTATAATAACTCAAATAAACTTTTATACTGATTTTATTACTCCTGCCTCAATGTAAATTTTGTATTGCAACTACATCTTTATTGGTCCAGTAGGTCAAGAGCACAATAACACACATTTTAACACACCAAGGTCTTTGCATATTGATACAGACAGTAAAGAGTCTACTATGAGTCTGTGATTCCATCATCAGAATTCAATACAATTAGGAGGGAGGAAAGGCTTCAATTGGGATGTAACTAAATCAATAACAAATAAAAGAATATATAAATGCAATGTAAAAATAATTAATTGAATTTCTTATGTTATAGTAACATATTAAAAATAGTATGTATGGGAACAATATAATATTGCACTCAATAATAAAGTTGTATAACTGAATTCAGTTGTAGAAAATTAAGTTGTTGGCTTTTGAGAAAATTTTATACTACTTATCCTCAAAATTAAAAAAAAACACCAAATACTTCTGATAAAGCCACCTGTGTTGTAATGACACACATGAACATAGGCTAACATATGTGTCCTCCATATGAAAAAAAAAACCACTTGCTAACAAGTTTCATTTATTCATAATTTTACTGATCATAATTTTTGTTCTAAAATGTGAGGTGCCATAGCCTTACCTGCATCATCTGCAGATTCCCTCCAAAATTATTAACACAATCCCTTTGCAGTAATTTAATATAATATAATATAATATAATATAATATAATATAATACCAATACCCTTTGCAACCTGATGCTTAGTCTGCACTTTACTTGTTTATATGTTTTCTATAGGAACACAAGGGCCTCCATCCACAAGGTATAATTCATTATCTCACATACATGTTACACTGAATGCTGTTTTCTCCTGAGTACTATTCTAGGACACAGACATTTCTTTGACATGAAAGCAAAATGTTAACCTATTTAAGTTAACCTTCAGACTTCAGAAAGAAATAATGTTTCATGTTGGCTTCAGAGGACAATTTTCACTGAAGAGAAAAGAATTTTAAGCAGAAGTCTATGATAGATGAATCCCACCTTCTGAGCCTCAGTCAGGATGAAGATGCTCATCTGAAAACCAGGTGCAGAGCACAGCTCCTATAGAAGCATATTTCCTAGTGCCTGGATTCAGGAACTTCTCTGTGTCACTCTTTGCCTGAGAAAGAATGCAATGAAATTCAGAATGGTTTCTTATTCTCCATGCAATGCTGTAAAGGTAACCCAACAAAGTCCTAGTTTCCAGTCTCATAAAACAATAGGGCACTGGGACATGACATCCTTCAG
The DNA here is from genome assembly GCF_000001635.26 of Mus musculus. Lineage (NCBI taxonomy): Eukaryota > Metazoa > Chordata > Mammalia > Rodentia > Muridae > Mus > Mus musculus. The sequence goes on along the minus strand of NC_000073.6, from coordinate 20,099,719 downwards.
AGAGTTTATTATTGTGTCATCTGTGGCGGCCGCATATTTGTCTGCATGGTGTCTTTGGGATACCTCCAATGAGGGAAAATCATTTATCCCCAGAGAAAATCTCCATTCCTTTCTGATGCTTACTGATGATGTCTAGGAGTTTGTTAGATGTTAATGAGTACCTGGGCAGAAGTTAGGGAAGGGTTTTCATGTTTCCTTCGGGAGAATCTAAGTTCTGAATTTATCTCGTGGTCAGATGTGAATTGGGGCACGCCAGGGTAGAACAAGGGACTCATTATGAGTTTCTATAGAGTACTTTCCTCCCTACTATTTCACTCTTGCAAAATTATTCTGACACCAAATCCTCCCAGAAAACTGGCAATGTGTCATTCAGATTCTGTAATTTCCCAGGAAGTTGCTTCATTACAACTTTTCCCATGTTTGACCCAGGACATTTATAAATGATGAATTTATTAACTGAAGCTGGTTTTTCCCACCTGAATCCTGGGGTTATTCCCATATCCACTTGTTTTCAGGAAGATCATGACTTGTTTTCTGATATACTCATGAATCCTTATCACAGGTCTAATATACTTTGATAGTATTTAGAGAATCTCATTTGTAGTTAAGTAATCCTAAATATACATGCAAAGATATGGATTGAGCAATCATTAAGAAATAGATAGCTCCAACTCATGTCTGCTCTAGGTATAATAAAAAACTAGGGATTTAGTTTTGATTTTCAGTGATGAAAAGTAAAAATTCTGATTATAAATCTAAGAATTGTATGTTCTAAACATTTATTGATACTCAAGCCTGCAACAAATATTGTCTCAGGCACAAAGGACATATACTTAAATGTGTGAGAAATATCATTGCACAATATTTTTACAAATGAAATTACCAGTACTCAAAAGGGATATATGTGGAAATAGGACAAAAAGAAAGAATAACTGGTCATTAATTGCTTAGATACCTTATGGTTGTCTAGGACAAGCACATATCCATAATTTCTACTGTGAAATTTATATTGGCTAATTGACAATTACATATCATTTATTAGCCTAATAAATAATTATATTGAAATAACCTTCAAATTCAGGAATTTGTAAGAGTCACGGCATGATGAAAAATGAGGAGGTAGAAAACAGTCTTATAAAGGATGAAAGGCTATAATGGAACATGAAGAGTTCGATTTGGGTGTGTGTAAGAGAGAAAGTAGACCAAGAAATATGGAGAAGAATAACTCCGACTAAGTGTCTTTTGAAAAACTATACAGACACTTGCTGCTATTGGGGCTTCCTGTAATACATTCACTTGCATATTTCAAAGGAGTTTTAATAAATCAGCACTATACTAGTTGGACAGTCCCTCACGTAGACATCTCATGATAACTAATGTAAGCTTCTTTGATTTTTATTTTTTGTAATTTCTTTTTATTTGGGTATGAGTAATTATTTTGGATATTTTCTTTATCTATATTGTACATTTTATACCCTTTCATGGTTCCCCCCCCCCCCGGAAACCCTCTATCCCATCCTCCCTCCCCCTGCTTTTATGAGGATGTTCCTCCACCTACCCACCCACTCCAACCCCTCAGACCTCAGTTTCCCTACACTGGAGCATCTATCGAGCTTTCATAGGACTGAGAACTACTCCTCTCACTGATGCATGACAAGGACATCCTCTGCAACTTATGTACCTGGAGCTTTGTATACTCCTTTGTTGATGGGTTAGTCCCTGGGAGCCCTTGGGAGACCAGTTGGTTGATGTTATTCTCACTGTGGGGTTGCAATCCCCTTCAACTCCTTTGGTCCTTTCTCTAACTTCCCTATTGAGGACCCTGTGTTTACTCCAATGGATGGTTGTAAGCATCCATCTCTGTATTTGTAAGGCTCTGGCAGGGTCTCTCAGGAGATAGCCATATCAGGCTCCTTTCAGCATGCACTTCTTGGCATCCACAATAGGGTCTGGGTTTGGTAACTAACTGTATATGGGATGAATCCTCAGATGGGTCAGACTCTGGATGGCCTTTCCTTCAGCCTCTGCTCTACTCTATCTTCATATTTGCTCCTGTGAGTATTTTATTCTCCTTCTAAGAAAGACTGAAGCACCCACACTTTGGTCTTCCTTCTTCTTGAGATTCCTTTGGTATGTGAATTGTATCTTGGTTATTTGGAGCTTTTAGGCTAGTATCCACTTATCAGTGAGTACATAACACTTGTGTTCCTTTGAAATGGAGTAATCTCACTGAGGATATTTTCTAGTTCTATCCATTTGCCTAAGAATTTCATTAATTCATCCTTTTTAACTACCTGAGTAGTACTCCATTGTGTAAATGTACCACATTTACTGTATCCATATCTCTGTTGAGGGACATCTGGGTTCTTTCCAGCTCCAGGCTTTTATAAAAGGCTGCTATAAACACAGAAGTGGATGATCACAGTCAGCTATTGGATGGGTCACATGGCCCCCAATGGAGGAGCTAGAGAAATTACCCAAGGAGCTAAAGGGAACTGCAACCCTATAGGTGGAACAACAATATGAACTAACCAGTACCCGGGAGCTCTTGTCTTTAGCTGCATATGTATCAAAAGATGGCCTAGTCGGCCATCACTGCAAAGAGAGGCCCATTGGACTTGCAAACTTTATATGCCCCAGTACAGGGGAACGCCAGGGCCAAAAAGGGGGAGTGGTTAGGTAGGGGATTGGGGGGTGGGGTGGGTATGGGGGACCTTTGGGATAGCATTGAAAATGTAAACGAGGAAAATACCTAATTAAAAAAAAAGAAAAGAAAAAAAAAGGCTGCTATAAAAATAGTGGAGAATGTGTCCTTATTTCAAGTTTGAGCATCCTCTGGGTATATGCCCAGGAGTGGTATTGCTGGGTCCTCAGGTAGTACTATGTCCAATTTTCTGAGGAACTACCAAACTGATTTCCAGAGTGGTTGTATCAGCTTGCAATCCCACCAGCAATGAGGGAGTGTTCCACTTTCTCCGCATCCTTGCCAGCATCTGCTATCACCTGAGTTTTTTATTTTAGACTTTCTGAATGGTGTGAAGTGGAATCTCAGGGCTGTTTTGATTTGCATTTCCCTGATGACTAAGGATGTTGAACATTTCTTTAGGTGCTTCTCATCCATTTGATATTCCTCAGTTGAAAATTCTTTGTTTAGCCTTGTATCCAATTTTTAATAGGGTTATTTGATTTTCTGTAGTCTAACTTCTTCAGTTCTTTGTATATATTGGATATTAGCCCTCTATTAGATGTAGGATTGTTAAAGATCTTTTCCCATTCTGTTGGTGGCCTTTTTGTCCTACTGACAGTGTCCTTTGCCTTACAGAAGTGTGTAAACTTCTCTTTCAGGTTTAGGTGATTTCTTTTTCTAGTTGCTTGCCAATTAACTCCCAAAGCACTATCTAAGCCACAACCAAAACTCACAGGCTATTACCCCTGGTGCTGGTAATTCTCCAAAACTTGGTGGCTGAAGACAGCACATACTAAACACACAGAACATGAAGAAATCAAACTGGCACTTACTTTGAAGATTTGTATGCCGCCCATCTGTCCATAGGTGGTATAGAAACAGGTTGAAAAGTCAAGTGGAAATCATTCTTAAAAGGTGCCACATACAGTACTGCAGGAGAAAAGGACTCAGCAATACCATCCTTCTGTGAACCCTGACATATTCAGCAATTATGGGCTTGATGAGATCTATCCATTGATTAAAGCTGGAAGAAGTTGAGAAAGAGGGCAACCCTATAGGAAGACCAGCAGTCTCAACTAACCTGGACCACAGAGATGACTCAGACACTGAGCCACCAACCCGGCAGTATATACCAGCTGATGTGAGGCACCCAACATGTATATACAGCAGAGTACTGTGTAATCTGGACTAAGTGAAAGAAGATGCCCCTAACCCTGGAGAGACTTGAGGCCCCAGAGAGTGGGGAGGGTAGAGGTGGAGACATCCTTTTAGAGAAGGGGGACAAGTCATGAGATGAAGAATAGTCAGAGGGCAGACCAGGAGGGAGATAAAGACGGAATTATTTTAAAAGATTGAAGAAGAAAAACATAGAAAAAATGTTTTTGGAGAGACCAACTACTTTCTTATTAGGCCACAGACCCTGTCCACAAGCTAAAACTCATAAATGTCACTGTTTATATTTTCTGTGGGCAGATGGGTACTAGGAGCGAACCCAGTACTAATGTTTCCCTTAATGGACCGAGAATTGAAACATTTCTTGACGAGTAATTTCTACACCTGCAGATCAGTGCATCTCTCAGCCCTCATCAGAGAAGCTTCGATGTTCATTAACACAGGAACGCTCAGCTGGTCACTCTGCATGAAATGAGTTTGGTATGCTCACTCAGCACTACAATGTGGATAGCATACCTCTCCCACCACAGCTTAATTCTTCATAGAATTTGTGGTGAGCAGAATTTTATGAAACAATGTTTCCTGGACACAACAGGGCAGGGAACATAGATATGAACCCACAGGGATTGCAGCCGAATTCACATAACCTTTGCAAGATTAAGCCCAACCATTTTTGCTAGTTCTGTGTCAAAAGAATAGAAGATACACTTTTCTGGAAGACTAACCTCAATTGGGAAAATGTTTTCATCAAAGTACCTGTAGTCAAGTCTGTAGAGCATTTTCTTGATAATAGTCAATATGGTAGTTCCTTGTCAATGGGGAAGTGCTCACCTGGGAATGTGGTCTGGATAGTATAAGAAATATGCTGAGCAAGTCGTGGGGAACAAGCCAGTAAGTCAAGCTTCTCATCCTTCTTCAGTGGCTGAGTTCACGTTCCTGTTCTGGCTTCATCCCTTGATGTCCCCTGGTGATTGATATAACCTGCAAACCAAGTGAACTCTTTTTCCTTGGTCAGTTTATTCATGGTGCTTTTGAAGCAAGTGAAATGAACTAAGATACTAAAAATGTCCCAGCATAGTAGGATGAAGGCGGGAACAAATTCCACTGTTTTTTTTTGGGGGGTGGCCTATTATAAGTGATATTTAATGGTAAATATATTCAGTTTTTAAATGATTTGGTACCTCGTAAGTTAGTCACATTGTGGGGAAGGCCATACTCTGAAGAGGGATGTATTTTATGGAAACAGAAGATAATCTATAGTTGGGTGTGTAAGGCTGAGACAGTCGATGTGCAAAGAGTTTGATGAGTGAGCTGAGTCTGACCCAAAAATTGAAAGAAATTTACCACGTTAACAATATCAAGAAATATAGAAAATGGAGCAACACCACATGCTTGTGATCCTACCATGTGAAAGGTATGGTGAAAGGCTTTCTCATGTTTGAAGCCTACCCCTTCTTAGTAAGTGTTATGATTCCAGGCACTGCTGCAAAGCAAGGTTTTACATCATAAAGTTGAGAAGTAATATACAAGTTTTGTTTTCTATTCATAGAAAAGCTTACATAAACAATGAATCTAAACTATACATACACCACTAATTTTCTGTCATTTCTCTTCTCTCTCCAATATATCTCAAGTCATGCTTCATGTTCACTCTCTATTTTATTTTTATTAAAAATAGCATTTTTCTAACACAGTAGATCTTGATAACAGTTTCTTCTCTCTCTTTTCCTCTAAGTTTCTAAACATTTTCCCTCTGATCCAGATCATTATGAAACTAACAGGCTTCGATGGGAAAATAATGAAATGATGAATGTTCATAAAAAAAATCAATAAAAATTTAAAACTATTTCTAATAAGATAAAACAAAAACTAACACATCAAAGGTGGACAGGACCCTTACAGTTTCTATCTACAACCTGTAACTAACCCTGTGTCACAGCTCTCCATACCCAAATCCTGCCAGGAGAGAACTGTTCTCCCAGGAGTGATGAGATACACCTAAGATCACAGACTCACAGTGTAGAAGAAGGACAAGCTCCAGTCAGAGACAGCAAGACCAGCTAACACCAGAGATAACCAAATAGTGAGAGAAAAGCAAAAGAACCTAAGCAAGAGAATCCAAGGCTATTTGGCATCATCAGAACCCAGTTCTCCAACAGAGCAAGCCCTGGATACCCTAACCTAAACAAAGAGAAGCCCAAAAACATAAAAGAAGTCTACAGAACCCCAAATAGATTGGACCAGAAAAGAAATTGTTCCCATCACATAATAATCAAAACATCAAATACACACACACACAAAAAGAAAGCATATTAAAATCAGTAAGGGGAAAAGGTCAGGTAACATATAAAGGCAGACCTATCAGAATTACACCAGAATTTTCACCAGAGACTATAAAAGGCAGAAGATCCTGGACAGATGTCATACAGACCCTAAGAGAACAAAAATGCCAGCCGAGGCTACTATACCCAGCAAAACTCTCAATTTCCATAGATGGAGAAACCAAGATGATCCATGACAAAACCAAATTTACACAATATCATTCCACAAATCCAGCCCTACGAAGGATAATATATGAAAAACACCAACACAAGGAGGGAAACTAGCCCCTAGGAAAAAAAACAAGAAAGTAATATTTCAACAAACCCAAAAGAAGATAGTTATACAAACATAATCCCACCTCTAACAACAAAAATAACAAGAAGAAATAATCAATGGTCCTTAATACCAATGGACTCAATTCTGCAACAAAAAGACATAGAATAGCAGGCTGGATAAGTAAACAGGACCCAGCATTTTGCTGCATAAAGAAAATGCACCTCAGTGAAAAAGACAGACACCACCTCAGAATAAAAGACTGGAAAAAACTTCAAAGCAAAAGATTCTGAGAAACAGGCTGGAGTAGCTATTCTTTTTTTTTTCACATAAAACTATTTATTGACAACTGTTCACCATTATTTATAATAAAGTTAATATACAGTTGAATGACATTCTGATACTAGAAAGTTACTTTTCTGGCTCATTGAGCCAGAACCCAAATACTGAAAAGATCGCTCCTACCAGTAAGGAATGAGTCAAGGTAAAGAAAATGCATGTAGGACATTAATTGACATTAGCAAATTTTGTTCACTCACTTAGTCAGCAGATGTTAATTGCTAATGTCAGCTCCAACCATGAATCTATTTCCACATCAAAATGATTCCACAAACGTTTTAGTACAGATTTTAACTCTCTACAATGGAATTGTTCACCAGAGGAACCTTTACACAGACTGGCTGACCTGGACCTGTCTCTGTAGACCAACTGGCCTCTTAAATCAGAGCTCCATCTGCCTCTGGAGCACTGGGATCAAAGGCATGTACCACCACACTTAGCCCATGTCTTGTTATTAAATCACACTACTACTTTGTCTAATTCCATTTCCTGAAGGGGAAGTGGATAACATTCTGTAAATAAAGCACTGTATTTACATGATAATACAACAATTCTTATGTGCTTGCTTTTAAGCTATCCAATAAATTGTAGAATCTGCTTAATCTGAAAGGTTATGGTTTCAGGGGAATGTTCACAATGATGGAATCTCATCAACTTGTGTTTTCATCTTCAGTTCTTTTGAGTATTAAAAACAATACAAAACAAACAAGTTATGTAAGTGTTTTATGCATATACCACATACAAACAAACAAAGAAAAATGAGAATGGTCTTCTGTGTCCCAGTTAAAAATAAGTTCTGAATTGAGTAATGACTGTAAAATATCCCCAGTGTATAAGAAAAGCTGATCTTCAAAACCTAGGAAATACAACATGATATAAAATGTTCTATTGATAAAGGAGCAACTACAGAAAGCTCTTACTTGCTCAAAGGAATCAGAGCCTTTTGATGCAGAACAAAAACCAAAGGCTGCTATGAACATAGTGGAGCATGTGTTCTTATTAACAGTTGTAACATCTTCTGGATATGTGCCCAGTGTGGAGAGCCGTGCCGTGAGCAATCGCCATTATAAGATGGTGCTGGCTTCCACTGCGCCTAGCTAGTAAACAAGCCTTATGCGCAAGTGCAAGAGTAAATTCACGCCCAGTCACTGCCCATCTCGGGGCGTAGTAATGGGGTGATGGACGAGCAACTAATCAGGTGCTGTCACGCCACATCAGGTGCTGAAACGTCATGCTGCGGGCTATATAAGCAGCACCATTTTCCAGTTCGGGGTCTTCCTTATGTTGAAGCAAGAAAAGCTTTGCCGTAGAAGGATCCTGTTGTCCAAGTGAATTCTTGCCGGCAAGATACTAACTTGGGCAAGAAGTGGCGCCAAGAAACCCGGGAATTTATCATCACCAGGCCCTGATAGGAGACCCCCCCCCCCGTTTCACGGGGCGGGTTCAGAACTACGGGACACTTTACAGCTCTACAAGGTACGTTCTGTCTTGAACTTTCTCCAGCGTTAGAAGCCTTTCTGTTCCTTTTCACAGGGCTCGTTCTTTTTCTTTTGACTACATACTATTTCCACCGGTGGTATTGCTGACTGGTTCTCAGTCGCGGTCAGGCCTGGACAGCGACCAGTATGGGGGCCTCCCACTCTGTGGTGACCACCTTACGGTCGGTCCTGAAGCAGTGTGGCTTGAAAGTCGCCACCAAGACACTAGAAGGCTTTGTAAAAGAGGTAGATCGCATAGCACCGTGGTTTGCGTGCTCAGGGACCTTAACTATCCCCTCTTGGGAGAAACTCAAGGGAGATTTAGTTAGGGAACTGGAGAATGGCAAACTTAAAGCAGGAACCATGCCATTGTGGAAGCTGTTAAGATCGTGCTTAAAGGACGAGGAATGTCAACAAGTGGTTAAGGCAGGGCAGAGAATTCTGGACGAAATTCAAGACAGTCTATCAGAGGTAGAGCGGGGAGAGAGATTAGGAGCAAAACGGACACATGATGCACCAATTAAGCATACAGGCCTTTCCACGGACCTTGAGCCCAAGGAAAAGATAATGTCGGGAAAGAATACCCGGGGTGAGTTTGGAAGGAAGGAGAAGGAAAAAGAGAAGAAGAAAGATCAATCAGCGGAGGTCCCTAGGAGAAGGAACCTATATCCACCACTATATGAGTTTAAGGAGCTAGCTCTTAGTAGCTCAGAATCAGATGAGGGACTTAGCCCCTCTGAGGAAATGGACTTGGAGGAGGAAGCAGCTCTTTATGAGGGAGAAAGGTACCAGCAAGATAAAATGCAAGCTAATCAGTCCAGAAAAAGGCCAAAAGTGGCTGGCAAAAGCCAGCTTGCTGCTTGGCCTCTGGACTGTCGGCTTCAGGGTCCTAGTGCACCTCCGCCTTATGTGCAGAGGTATCATTCAGACTCATTCATTCCAAAAGAGGAACAGAGGAAAATGCAACAGGCATTTCCAGTTTTTGAAGGAGCCAGGAGAGGGCGAGTTCACACTCCGGTGGAGTATATACAGATTAAGGAGCTTGCCAAGTCTGTCCGTAACTATGGAGTCAGCGCCAATTTCACTATAGCACAAGTCGAAAGGCTTGCGGCTTCGGCAATGACTCCTGGAGATTGGACAACGGTGGTGAAAGCTGTGGTTCAAAATATGGGGATGTATCTTGAGTGGAAAGCATTATGGCAGGATTTCTGCCAGACACAGGCAAGGGCTAATGCCACCATGGAAGGGGACCAAAGAACGTGGACTTTTGAATTACTTACAGGTCAGGGACAGCATGCTGCTAACCAGACAAATTATCATTGGGGAGCATACGCTCAGATCTCAGCTGCCACTGTTAAGGCGTGGAAAGCACTCTCTAGGAAGGGGGAGGCGAGTGGACATTTGACGAGAATTACCCAGGGCGCACAGGAGTCATTCTCAGATTTTGTGGCCAGAGTGACATAGGCAGCAGGGAGGATATTTGGAGACCCAGAGGCAGCTATGCCTTTAATTGAACAGCTTGTTTATGAACAAGCTACACAGGAATGCAGATCAGCAATCACACCTAGAAAGAGTAAGGGGTTACAGGACTGGTTAAAGTTTGGCGTGAGCTTGGAGAGCCGCTTACTAATGCTGGATTGGCAGCCAATATTCTGCAGGGGTGGAGGCGCTCAGACTCAGCGGAGCTCAAACTTTGCTTTAATTGTGGCAAACCAGGGCATTTAAAAAAGGACTGCAGAGCCCCCATAAAAAGGACAGTGCCAGGGTTGTGTACTAAGTGTGGAAAAGGATACCATTGGGCCAAAGATTGTCACTCAATTAGAGATATACGAGGCAGGCTCTTGCAGCCAGGGCCCCCTCAAGTGGTAGAAAATGAGAATGAAGGCATTTCAAAAAACGGGTTTGGGCCCCCAAGTCCCAGGGCCCCAAAACATATGGGATTCTGATGGGCAACAAGTGGACACCACGGTCTGCAGGGCAACAGAAGGCTCGGCTGGATTGGACCTCTGTGCCTCCACCTGATTCATGCTGATGCCTCAGCTGGGAGTGCAGCCAATTCCTACTGATTATAAGGGGGCTCTGCCATCTGAAAGTGTCGGCCTAATTTTGGGCCGGGCTTCCCTCACCTTACAAGGCATTATTGTCCACCCTGGAGTTGTAGATCAGGATTATAAAGGGGAACTTCAGGTTCTCTGTTCCTGCCCTCAAGGTGTCTTTTCTATATCACAAGGGGATAGAATAGCTCAACTAATAATTTTGCCAATCCTACATGGCTGTTTTCCCTCCTCTGGTATTCCTCGAGCTCCCAGAGGGATTGGTTCTACTGGAAATGATTCTGCTTACTTAATAATGTCTTTAGATTCCAGGCCATCCTTGGAGTTAGTTATAGAAGGGAAACAATTTAAGGGAATTTTAGATACAGGAACAGACAAAAGTATTGTTTCTTCCCACTGGTGGCCAAAAACCTGGCCCGTCACTCAGTCATCACACTCTTTACAAGGGTTAGGCTACCAGTCCTGCCCCACTATTAGCTCCCATTCTTTGAGATGGCAAGCGCCTGAAGGTCAAATGGGACAATTCACTCCTTATTTCTTACCACTCCCAGTTAATCTCTGGGGGAGAGATATTTTACAGGCAATGGGAATGACCTTGACTAATGAATACTCACCACAAGCTGTTCAAATGATGAGAAAAATGGGCTATACAGAAGGAAAAGGATTAGGGAAAGGAGAGCAGGGTAGGCTTGAACCTATCCCTCAAGAAGGTAATACTGGGAGACAAGGTTTGGGTTTTTTCTAGAAGCGGCTGTTGAGTGTTCCATGCCCATACCATGGCTTACAGAGGAAGCTGTATGGGTTCCTCAATGGCCTCTTTCCTCTGAAAAATTAGAAGCAGCCACAAATTTGATTTCTGAACAGTTACGCTTAGGTCATTTAGAGCCCTCTACCTCACCCTGGAATACACCTATTTTCGTAATTAAGAAAAAATCAGGCAGATGGCGCTTATTACATGACCTCAGAGCAATTAATGCACAAATGCGCCTGTTTGGGCCAGTTTAGTGAGAGCTACCATTGCTTTCTGCCTTACCAAAAAATTGGGAGATTATAATCATTGATATTAAAGACTGTTTTTTTCTCTATACCTCTGTGCCCTCAAGATAGGCAAAGATTCGCATTTATCATCCCAGCCATTAACCATTTGGAACCTGATCAGTGGTACCAATGGAAGGTTGTACCTCAGGGGATGGCAAATAGTCCTACCATGTGCCAATTGTACATGCAATTGGCACTTAAATCAGTTAGAAATTATTTTCCATCCTTGCTTCTAGCTCTTTATATGGATGACATTCTCATTTGCCATAAAAATCCACAATTATTGCAAGATGCATACCCTATATTAATACAGACATTAGGGCAATGGGGATTGCACGTAGCCACCGAGAAGGTGCAAGTTGCTCAAATGGGAACCTTCCTTGGGTCACACATTTATCCTGACAAAATTGTTCCTCAAAAATTAGAAATCCGCAAAGATCAATTACATACCTTAAATGATTTTCAAAAATTGCTGGGAGATATTAATTGGCTGAGACCATTTTTGAAAATTCCATCAGCAAAGTTAAAGCCTTTATTTGATATCTTAGAAGGAGATACTCACAGCTCCTCCCATAGAGCACTTACCCCAGCTGCCTGTCAAGCTTTACAAACTATAGAAAAGGCCTTACGAGATGCCCAATTATTACACATTGATAAGTTGAAGTCATTTGAATTGTGTGTATTAAAAACCACACAGTTGCCAACAGCAGTCTTGTGGCAAAATGGACCCTTATTGTGGGTCCACCCTAATGCTTCCCCTGCAAAAATCATTGAATGGTACCCTAATGCAGTCGCTCAACTTGCACTTAGGGGAATAAAAGCTGCTTTGGAGAAGAACCTCATATACTAATTGTGCCTTATACCTCTGCTCAAGTTAGAACCCTGGCAGCAACGACTGTTGATTGGGCAGTCTTAGTTACCTCCTATTCAGGAAAAATTGATAATCATTTTCCTAAACATCCAATTTTGCAGTTTACCTTAACTCAAGCCATAGTGTTTCCAGTAATTACAGCCAAACACCCACTTGCAGACGGGGTGGTAGTATATATAGACGGATCCAAATCTGGCATAGGTGCATATGTAATAAATGACCAAGTAACATCCAAACAATATAATGAGACATCACCCCAGGTTATAGAGTGTTTAGTGGTACTAGAGGTCCTTAACACTTTCCCAGGACCGCTTAATATTATATCTGATTCCTTATATGTAGTCAATGCAGTGAATACACTTGAAGCTGCTGGCTTAATTAAATTATCTAGTAAGCTTGCTCACATTTTTCAACAGATTCAGTCAGCCTTGATACACAGAAGACATCGTGTCTATATTACTCATGTCAGAGCTCATTCTGGCCTTCCTGGCCCTATGTCTCATGGAAATGACTTAGCAGATAAAGCCACTAGAATCGTGGCTGCTGCTCTGTCCTCACAGACAGAAGCTGCAAGGGAATTTCATAAACGCTTTCACGTGATGGCTGAAACTTTACACCGCTGTTTTACTTTAACCAGAAAAGAAGCTTGTGATATTGTCACCCAGTGTCAAAACTGTTGTCAATTTTTACCTACTCCTCATGTAGGGGTAAACCCCTGAGGTGTCAGGCTATTACAAGTCTGGCAAATTGATGTCACACATATTTCCTCTTTTGGGAGAAATCAGTATTTACATGTTTCTATTGACACCTGCTCTGGTGTAATGTTTGCCACACCTTTAACAGGTGAAAAGGCCTCTCATGTTATACAGCACTGCCTAGAAGCCTGGAGTGCTTGGGGCAAGCCCACAATCCTAAAAACAGACAATGGACCAGCGTATACTTAAGCTAAATTTCAACAATTTTGTCATCAAATGGATGTCACTCACCTGACTGGCCTTCCTTATCATCCTCAAGGACAAGGCATTGTGGAACGTGCCCACCGCACACTCAAGTCTTATTTTATAAAACAAAAAGGGGGAGTTGATGAGACTCTGCCCTCAGTGCCAAGAGTAGTTGTCTCCATGGCACTCTTCACACTTAATTTTTTGAATCTCGACGAGCAAGAACGTTCTGCAGCTGAACGACATAGCACAGACCCTGATAGACCAAAAGAAATGGTCAAATGGAAGGATGTTTTAACTGGTTTGTGGAAAGGCCCAGATCCTATATTAATAAGATCCAGGGGAGCTGTCTGTGTTTTTCCACAGAGTGAAGACAACCCATTTTGGCTGCCAGAACGACTCACCCACAAGATATTCATCAAGGATGGTGTGGAAGATGCTGACCTCCCGAGGACTGTTCCTGATCCTGACAATGCTGAACTTGTCTCAGGTTCCTAGTATAATGGGCAAAAAGAGATGGGCCATTCTCTCGACTTTCCCTAAACCAATACCAATTCGCCATGATGCTATAGTTTTTCCAAAATTCTTTACTACGAATAAAACAGTGGATTTGCCATATCTACTCTATGATCCCACCCGAGCACCATTAGGAGAAAATCGCTCTTTACTAGAACAGGGTTCTTTATGTTTTCAAATTAATGGACCAGGAAAATGTATCAACCTCACAGCCTGAGCCTTGGGAATGTTTAATAAGCACTGAGGAGGCTTGGGGAGCACAACCCAAGATACTTCCAACGCAGATATAACCATTACAAATCGGACCTTCTGGCAGGATGTAATTTGGGCTAATGGTACATTTCTACCACCTAACTTTTCAAACAAAGAATGTCCCCACCAACCAAGAATAGCCCCCCCATTGTAGTTTGGAAGATGAAGGGCTGATCCTGCCCTGGTCTGATTGTCAATCCTCCATCACTCATTGGGCAGATTAGAGTAAAACCTTTTCCTTTTCTCCCAACATGATGGTTGACCTAGAGAAGGAATTTGCTATGAAAAAGGGACTTTTCATACAGGACATTAGAATGCATCCCTTTCACAAGTGGATGCTTTGTGAAGTCAATGGCAGTTGTACAGAACTCAATCCTTTGATCTTTATCCAGGGAGAAGCAGTTGGAAAGGCTTCTTTTACTGGCATCTCAAGAACTGCTCAGTATTGGGGAATGCATGCTGCCTCCCTGGACTCTTATGGATATACTAATACCAGTATAGAGATCACTGGGTTCAATAAAACTTTGGTAAACCAGATTAATTATCTACCTACCCCAGTCTGTGTTTACCCCCCTTTCTTGTTTATCCTTTCAAATGATTCATTTGAAGGCTGTTCTAATGATTCTTGTTGGATTTCTCAATGTTGGGATGTAACAAAGGGCACCCGCGCCATGGTGGCCCAGATCCCACATTGGATCCCTGTTTCGGTGGAAACACCCTCCACCTTATCCCTGTTTAGACAAAAAAGAGATTTTGGCATTACTGCCACCATGATCATAGCTATTTCAGCCAGTGCTGCTGCTGCTACAGCTTCAGGGTACACTATGGCTAATACAGTTCAAGCAGGCACAAAATTAAATCAGCTTTCAGTCGATCTGGCTGATGTCATCAATGTTCAAACTTCTGCTAGTGCTCAGTTGAAGGGAGGGCTGATGATTTTGAATCAGTGCCTCGATCTGGTTGAGGAACAAATAAGTGTTCTATACCAGTTGGCCCAGTTGGGCTGTGAAAGAAAATTGGGTGCTCTGTGCATTACCAGTGTCCAATATGAAAATTTTACTCGTGCAGCTAATCTGTCTAGACAGCTCTCCTTGTATCTTGCAGGAAATTGGTCCAAGGGGTTCAATGAGACTCTTGAGGCCCTGAGGGAGGCAGTTTTAAGGATCAAATCGACAGGAGTGGACCTGTCATTGACAGAGGGCCTCTCCTCCTGAATTTCATCTGCATTTTCTTATTTTAAGGAATGGGTGGGGGTAGTTTTATTTGCTGCTGCCATCTGCTGTGGACTTGTGTGTCAGGGCACTCTGGTGGAGTCAGCTTGTGAGGCAGAAATGCCAAAAAGCTGCTCATGAGAAATGAATTTCTAGGACTCTCTTCCTGGATATTCTGGCGAAAGCCAACTCTCCAGTTTGGATCGGTTTGTCAGGCGAAAAGCCTGGAAGCTGTTTCACGAGGATAAGAGTCCAGGGAAATTTTCCTCCCAGAGTTATGGCATCTCTTTCCCTAACCCATTATATTCAAATTTCCACCACATTTATCTAGTGTATAGATTCACGTGCACTCTATATAGTATTACCTTATAGTAAATGCCTTTTAAGATTGTTTTCTAACATAGCTAAAGCCTTTTTCCAGTGTTCTTAGATTCCAGATAGCAGCAAGGAGCTTAACCCATTCAGTAAACAATTAAGCACTTGCCATTTTACTCAGCTGTTTACAGATAGAGACTAAAAGCCTCACTGAGATAGAAATCTTTTACTACAGGCTACTTCCATGTCAAGTATAAGTTGATATACTACCCTGATAAGGGGAAACTCTCCAGACAAGATAAGTTTTATTAGACCTAAGAATTTAGAGCTCTGTGATAGCGCATTACTCTTAAGGTCTGTCAAGAATTAACAACCCCCTGATGCTTTTAACCTTAAAGTGTGAAATTCTTGCCTGGCATTAGGCTGATCCTAGGCAGGGCTTGTTATCCCTAATGTAAACATTTAACTAGTCCCTGTAAATTCCTTTCTGCTGTAACTGGTGAATTTCAGTGTATCTTGTCTTTTTGTGATTTGTATCCTCTGATAATTCGTTGTTATATAAGTCTGAAGCTCAACCAGAACAATACATTCAGATTCAACACATTTCTCGTGTGATCTGTCTGTCATTTTCATCCGGAATCTTTGTCCATCTGCCTAAGAAATCCCGTTCTTCACAGACCAGGGACCCAGGTTGTCTGTGGCAGTTGGCGCCTTCGAACAGGGACAACTGGGCAGATTAGTCTTTTCTTTTCTTTCTTTTTTTCTTTCTATTCTTTATTTTCTCAGGCAAAGATAGGATCCCGTGGGACTGCGCTGCAGGCAGGCGGACTGGCGTGTTCGTTATAAAGACGGGTAAGTATTTATCATGGGGCAATCAGAATCAAAAGGGAAAAAATTGTTCCTGTCAGTGTTTAAACACATGCTGTCTGGAAGAGGCCTAAAAATCTCGGATAAATCTTTACAAGAATTTTATGATTTCGTGCAAAAAATCAGTCCCTGGTTTCCAGAGGAGGGAAGCTTGACACTAGAAGATTGGAAGCGAGTAGGAAAGGATATGAGGAAGTTTCACGAGGAAAATTTATCCAGGAACGTTCCTGACAGTGCTTTTATATTGTTGCAACAGATGAGGGATTTATTGACTGAGAAAACAGACCTAGAATTCCTTGCAGAGGAAGCTCCTTCAGAGCTCTCTGATGATCAGAAAGTAAAACCCAATACAGGTAAAAAGAAATCGTATTGTTCAAGAAAAAAAGGGATAAAGCTAGAAAAAAGTGAATCAGAGATCACTGACAGTGAAAATGATGATGAATGGGAAAGGACTAAGGGAATGGCAAAGTGTGTAATTAAGGGAAGAAAGGATCGTTTTAGTAAGCACACAGATAGCAGTGAGGAGGAGTCTTTAATTATAACACCAGCCACCCGCAGACCAGTGCCAAAGCCACGTAGACTTTTGCCGCCGGTAGGCTTTGATGCTGCTGTGGCAGAGGCAAAAAGGCAAGGAGACTTTACACTCACTTGCCCGGTAATCTGTGAAGAAGGGAGTGAGCCACAATGGGAACCTTTGTCGTTAAAAACTCTTAAGGAATTACAGTCAGCAGTAAAAACGTTGGGCCCTACTGCACCATATACTTTACAGGTCCTGGATGCAGTAGCTAGTCAGTGGCTGACCCCTTATGATTGGTACCAAACCGCGAAAGCTACTCTTGCTCCCGGAGATTTCATTCTCTAGAGAACAGAATATGAAGAAAGGGCCAGAAAGTTAGTTCAGGAAAGATCTTCATCTAGAAATGGAGCTAGACCCACAGTGCCTATGCTTCTTGGGCAGAAAGACTATGCTAGACCAGCAGCGCAACTGAATATTCCTAAGGCAGTGTTGGAGAGAATTAATCAGATAGCTATATCTAGCTGGCGGAGTTTACCTGTACCTGGGGCTAAATCCACAGTCCTTTCAGGAATTAGACAAAAGCATGATGAATCTTATGAAAGTTTTGTAGCTAGATTGGAAGAGGCAGTTTCCAGGATGCTTCCTCCCTCGGAAGGTACTGATATACTAATGAAACAATTGGCTTGGGAAAACGCTAGCACCTTGTGTCGAGACCTGATCAGACCAATCCGTAAGACAGGCTCCCTACAAGATTATATAAAAGCGTGTATAGATGCCTCACCGGCCGTAATTCAGGGGATTGCTTACGCCGCAGCGATGAAAGGACAGAAATTTGGCGCCTATATTAAAAACACTTACGGAGTTTCATGCTTCCGGTGTGGAAAGCCGGGGCACCTGAGGAAAGATTGTAAAAATCCCTCAGGAAGTAAGAAAAATGTTCCTTCGGGTCCCTGCCCACGATGTGGCAAAGGAAAACATTGGAAAAATGAGTGTAAATCAAAGTTCCACAAGGATGGAACTCCGCTCACCAGAGAAGCGGGACAGCCAAAAAACTAGATGAGGGGCTGCCTCTCAGCCCCGAAAAAAGAGAGGCACAGAATCAAGAGGAGGGTAGAAAACCCGCTCCTCTGAACCCGGAAGCCCCGGAGTTTACTATTCATCATTTACCTAGAGCCACCCCAGGGAGCGCAGGACTAGATCTTGCAACTTTAACTGATGTTATAATTTCTAGTTGGGATGGCGTGCACCTCATTTCCACTTCAGTGTCTGGTACTCTGCCTCCAGGGACTGTTGGTCTCATCATAGGACGTAGCTCAAATTTTAAGAAAAGCTTCGAGGTGGTCCCTGGAGTGGTAGATTCTGACACTCTAGGTGAAATTAAAGTTATGGTTAAAGCGTTGAAGGAAACAGTTCAGCTTCATAAAGGCCAAAGGATAGCTCAGCTCCTGTTATTACCTTATCTACAGCTCCCAAATCCTATGTTAAAAGGAGAGAGAGGCAGGGGACAATTTGGATCTACGGATGCTGTAGCTTGGGTACAGGAAATTAATGATCAGAGACCTTTTAAGAATATCATTGTTAATGGAAAGTCGTTTAAGGGCCTTCTAGATACTGGTGCTGACAGATCCTGTATTACTGGTAAAGATTGGCCTTCATCCTGGCCAGTTCACCGGACTTCCTCTACCCTGCAAGGGTTGGGAATGGCTGCTAATGTGGCTCAAAGCTCACAAATATTAAGATGGAAGTGTGAGGGAAAAACAGGGCATATACAGCCTTACGTTATAGCTTCCCTACCTTTCTCACTTTGGGGAAGAGATATTATGGAAGAAATGAATGTTAAATTGGTTACTTCTGATAATTCAAACTGGCAGAATTTTTCATAGGGGTCACTGATGAACAATTATATGCTGACAAAATAGAATGGAAAAACTCAGAGCCTGTGTGGATTAATCAGTGGCCCCTGACTAGAGAAAAAATACAGGCTATTGAAGATTTAGTAAAGCAACAGTTGGAGAAAGGGCATATAGAGGAGTCCAACAGTCCGTGGAATTCTCCAGTTTTCGTCGTAAAGAAAAAATCAGGGAAATGGAGACTTTTACAAGATCTTAGAGCAGTAAACTCTACTATGCATGATATGGGAGCTTTACAACCAGGGCTACCTTCGCCAGTTGCTATTCCAAAACAATATTATATTATAGTTATAGATTTACAGGATTGCTTCTTTACTATAAAATTGCATCCAGAAGATTCCAAAAGATTTGCTTTTAGTATTCCTTCAGTAAATTTGCAAAGGCCTTATAGGCGATTTCAGTGGAAGGTTTTACCTCAAGGAATGAAAAACAGTCCTACACTGTGTCAAAAATTTGTAGATAAAGCCTTATTGGAAGTTAGAGAATTATTTCCACAGGCATATATACTGCACTTTATGGATGACATTTTGATAGCTATGGAGAGTAAAGAGCAAACAGAACAGATTTTGAAAATAACTATAAAATGTT
Source organism: Mus musculus (assembly GCF_000001635.26). NCBI lineage: Eukaryota > Metazoa > Chordata > Mammalia > Rodentia > Muridae > Mus > Mus musculus. Next base: position 20,080,368 of record NC_000073.6, on the reverse strand, counting down.
TAACAAGATATGGGTTAATTGTAGCTCCAGAGAAAATTCAACATAATAGACCTTTGAGTTATCTGGGGCACTTAATATATAAAGATTGTATTTCTTCTCAAAAGGTCACCCTTAGATTGGATAAATTAAAAACTTTAAATGATTACCAGAAATTGTTAGGGGATATTAATTGGGTTAGACCATACTTGAAACTTACCACAGGAGATTTAAGCCCCCTGTTTAACATCCTAAAGGGAGACACTCGTCCTAATTCGCCTCGAGTTTTAACTCCTGAAGCCTTACAAGCTATTGCTTTGGTAGAGGAGAGACTTACAGAGGCCAAAGTACAGCAGTTGGACTATACTAAAAAATGGGAGTTTTTAATCCTTAAGACTGCTTATACACCTACTGGGTGCCTCTGGCAGGAGGGAGTACTAGAATGGATTTATCTACCTCATACGCAAACCAGAATGGTGTCCTCTTATTTGTTTATGTGTTCAATGTTGATTATTAAGGCTCGAACTCGTTCCAAAGAATTATTTGGTAAAGAAATGCAAAATATAATTGTCCCATTTAATAGACAGCAATTTGAACAGTTATTACAAAATGATGAAGATTGGGGAATAACATTACAAGGATATACTGGACAGATTAAGTATCATTTACCTAGACATCCTTTGATTGAATTTGCTAAAAATGCTGAATTTGTTTTTCCTAGTAAAGTTTCTAAAGAGCCTCTGCAGGAAGCACTCCTGCTTTTTACAGATGGTTCCTCTAATGGCAGGGCAGTAGTGTATAGAGAAAATCATCCTCCTATAATAAAAAGGGTAATAAAATTTTCTGCTCAACAAGCAGAAATTACTGCTGTAATCCTAGCCTTAGAAAATTTTCCTCAGGCTTTTAATCTTTATACGGATTCTAAATATGTCACAGGCCTGTTCCCTGCTATAGAGACAGCCTTGCTTTCTGGCGATTCTAAAATCCTAAAGCAATTACAACAACTACAGTCTCTAATTCAGAAGAGAAAAGAGAAATTCTTTATAGGACATATCCGTGGACATACAGGACTTCCAGGTCCACTGTCTTTAGGAAACTCATTAGCAGACAAATATACAAAAGAAATAATCATGAGTGCCATAGAAAGAGCTCAGCATAGTCATCAGCTACATCATCAAAATGCTCTGGCATTAAAAAGAATGTTTCAAATTACTAGGGAACAGGCCAGACAAATCGTGAAGCAATGTCAACATTGTCCTGAGGTGCACCACCCCCCAAAAATGGGTGTTAACCCACGAGGTTTAAAGGCACAGATCCTATGACAGATGGATGTCACCCATATACCGGAGTTTGGAAAGTTGTGCTTTGTGCATGTTACGGTGGATACCTTTTCACATGCTGTCATGGCTACTGCCAGAACAGGAGAAGCAGTAAAAGACATTATACAACACTTGCTGGCTTGTTTTTCATACCTAGGTGTCCCGAGGAAAATAAAAACAGATAATGGGCCAGCTTATATTTCTAAAGCATTTGCAAAGTTTTTGAATCAGTGGAATGTTGAGCATGTCACTGGGATTCCTTATAACCCACAAGGACAGGCAATAATAGAAAGAACTCATCAAGTATTAAAGAATCAGCTTGATAGGGTAAGAGCTGCGAATCAGTTTTACTCACCCCATCATGCTTTAAATCATGCTTTATTTGTAATTAATCATCTTAACACCAATGAACAGGGAGAAACTCCTATGATGAGACATTGGGGACCGGTTGCCTTAAAGGCACAACCATTAGTAATGTGGAAAGATCTTTTAAATGGAGTCTGGAGAGGTCCAGACACTTTAATCACTTGGGGAGAGGATATGCATGTGTCTTTCCACAGGATGCCGAATCCCCTATCTGGATCCCAGACCGACTCATCCGGCCAGCCCCGCCCCTCCCGCGCACAAAGACTCGCGAAGAAGAGAAAAAGGAAGCAGAAGGAGCGAGCACTTGCAGCTAAAATGAAGAAGCTCTCCCTATCCCCACCGCAGAGTGCAGCAACTGGAGCCGCGCTGGTACCGAGTTGGGAGCAACTAAGGAAGCTGACTCGTGAGGCGGAAGGAATGGTGCAGAAGACCAGTAAGACACTCTCCTCTGAAACAATGTTTTTGGCCATGCTTGCTTTAGTAGCTACGCAGGTGACTGCTGTAGCGGGGGATAGTTTTTGGGCATACATACCTAAGCCACCCCTTCTTCATCCAGTCGGGTGGGATGAGCAGAATCATATTAAGGTCATGACTAATAATTCTGAACTGATGGGTGGTTTCCTGGATTTTGGTAGGGACCATCGCACTTCCAAGCGTTTTTATTATGAAGGAAGGTCTGATGTGGCCCCTATTTGTCTAGCACTTAAAGGGCCGGTACCAATAGGATGTTTGCCAGTCAATTATAGATCTTTTGTGACTGATGCTCCTGATTACGAGAATAAATTTCAGCGCTGGGTATGGAAACTACGAATCCAGACGCTTGGATATAATAATTATAGCGAAACTTCTGAAACTGTATCTAATTTACCAATCCCTGATTGTATAGAACTTACCAAAGATAATGATAAAGACTATACTTGGAATAGTATGGTTACTAAATACCCTTTATGGGTAGATTGTGGATTTAAATATTCAGCTACTGTTTTTCACCCTAGGGGAACTCAAGACTCAGTAACAGACTTTTCAGTCCCGAATCCCCATGCTAACTTTACTCACTATTTTAAACAACTCTCAGATATTCGATTTCATGGATTTGACCCTAATATGGGGAACGAGCCCTTGAAACGTTATTCTACCCTGGGCTTTATAGCCCCAATTTGGGTTGGTCGTTCTATTGCTCACGATACTATTGCTATTCAACCGGAATTGTTTAAACTTGTTGCTGCCACCAACACGATTTTTTTAAAGGAACCCAAAGCTCTAGTCGACTCCCCTATATATGTGAAAGCTTGCGTACCTTACCCATATGCTATTTTATTGGGAAGTCCTGACAGAGTTAAGATCACCAATCTTGACAAGTCCTTTTATATCCAGTGTTATTCTTGTCAATTAACTAATTGTGTAGAACCTAATTTAGACAAGGATTCTACTATTATGATTTTACTTAAAAGACCTGGATATGTTTTACTGCCTGTAGAGTTAGGAAACGATCCTTGGTTTGAGAATTCAGGATTACAAGCTTTAAAAAGACTAAATAAACTTATTAGACCTAAGAGATTTGTAGCAGCTTTGATCCTGGGAATTACTGCTTTAATTGCTATTTTAACTTCCTTTACGTTATCCACCACAGCCTTAGTACAGCAACAACATACTGCTCACTTTGTTAATGACATGCATAAGAATATCTCTGTAGCTTTGTCAGAGCTGTATTTTATAGATAAAAAATTAGAAGCAAAGGTTAACGCCCTAGAAAAAGTCGTGCTGGCAATAGGGCAAGATATTGCTAATATCAAGACCAGGTTAGCTACTAAATGTCATGCTTCTTTCCAATACATTTGTGTTACTCCATTACCTTACAACGCCACGACTAACTGGGAAAAGACAAAAACTCATTTACAGGGTATATGGAAAGATACTGATATTTCTCATGACTTAAAACAGTTAAAGGTAAAAATTTCAGATATTAGTAAAAGCCATCTGGACACTTGGAACATTGATGAATTGGCTAGAGATTTAAAGAACAACTTAAGTGCATTAAACCCTCTGGATTGGGTTCAATATATTATCCTACTTGTTATTATTTTTGGCATTACTTTATTAGTAATCATTGTGTTTCCACTCATCTTTAGAGTACTCCTAAAATCTGTAGCTACGACGAAGCGGGACATCCTAAAACTTCGGCTGAGAAATAAAGATAAATTAAAAAAAAATAAGGGTGAGATGTCAGGGCACTCTGGTGGAGTCAGCTTGTGAGGCAGAAATGCCAAAAAGCTGCTCATGAGAAATGAATTTCTAGGACTCTCCTCCTGGATATTCTGGCGAAAGCCAACTCTCCAGTTTGGATCGGTTTGTCAGGCGAAAAGCCTGGAAGCTGTTTCACGAGGATAAGAGTCCAGGGAAATTTTCCTCCCAGAGTTATGGCATCTCTTTCCCTAACCCATTATATTCAAATTTCCACCACATTTATCTAGTGTATAGATTCACGTGCACTCTATATAGTATTACCTTATAGTAAATGCCTTTTAAGATTGTTTTCTAACATAGCTAAAGCCTTTTTCCAGTGTTCTTAGATTCCAGATAGCAGCAAGGAGCTTAACCCATTCAGTAAACAATTAAGCACTTGCCATTTTACTCAGCTGTTTACAGATAGAGACTAAAAGCCTCACTGAGATAGAAATCTTTTACTACAGGCTACTTCCATGTCAAGTATAAGTTGATATACTACCCTGATAAGGGGAAACTCTCCAGACAAGATAAGTTTTATTAGACCTAAGAATTTAGAGCTCTGTGATAGCGCATTACTCTTAAGGTCTGTCAAGAGTTAACAACCCCCTGATGCTTTTAACCTTAAAGTGTGAAATTCTTGCCTGGCATTAGGCTGATCCTAGGCAGGGCTTGTTATCCCTAATGTAAACATTTAACTAGTCCCTGTAAATTCCTTTCTGCTGTAACTGGTGAATTTCAGTGTATCTTGTCTTTTTGTGATTTGTATCCTCTGATAATTCGTTGTTATATAAGTCTGAAGCTCAACCAGAACAATACATTCAGATTCAACACATTTCTCGTGTGATCTGTCTGTCATTTTCATCCGGAATCTTTGTCCATCTGCCTAAGAAATCCCGTTCTTCACAGACCAGGGACCCAGATTGTCTGTGGCACTTGTGTTCATGCTCTGGTTGGTTTGTAAGCTCAGAACCCAACAAAACCTTGACAAGGTCGTTATTACTCAGGCACTTGCAGCCATTGAACAAGGGGCCTCCCCTGAAATTTGGCTATCCATGCTTAAGACTTAAATGGCATCTGAGTTCTCTGCTATTGCGTCCCACGGATTTGTGGATCCATTGCACTGGGATGAGAGAGACTCAACGCTCATTGATCAGCACTTGCACTTCGCTGAGTTTTACTAATTCGTTTTTTAGCTGGCCTCTTTTATAGAGTTCACCCTAGGCCATTTGGCAGTTACTGTCACACAGTACAGCAGTATCCAGAGATGGGCAACTTTCCTCATATACAGACCAACCTAAGACACAGGACCCGGTGGCGATAGGGTTACCCTATGACAGGAAAGGCTGTGACATTGGAGGAATGACCTAAGACAGGAGCCACAGCAGATGGACATGACTGCAGAGGCCTAGACCAGCCTCAATTTTTAATAAAATAAAAAGGGGGAGATGTGGAGAGCCATGCCGTGAGCAATCGCCATTATAAGATGGTGCTGGCTTCCACTGCGCCTAACTAGTAAACAAGCCTTATGCGCAAGTGCAAGAGTAAATTCATGCCCAGTCACTGCCCATCTCAGGGCGTAGTAATGGGGTGATGGGCAAGCAACTAATCAGGTGCTGTCACGCCACATCAGGTACTCAAATGTCACGCTGCGGGCTATATAAGCAGCAACATTTTCCGGGTTCGGGGTCTTCCTTATGTTGAAGCAATAAAAGCTTTGCCGTAGAAGGATCCGGTTGTCCAAGTGAATTCTTGCCGGCAAGATACTAGCTCGGGCAAGAGCCCAGGAGAGGTATTGCTGAATCCTCTAGTAGTACTATGTCCAAATTTCTGAGGAACTGCCAGACTGATTTCCAGAGTGGTTGTACAAGCTTGCAATCCCACCAACAGTGGAGGAGTATTCCTCTTTCTCCAGCATCCTCACCAGCATCTGCTGTCCCCTAAGCTGGAAAGGAACCAGATGTCCCTCAGCAGAGGAATGGATACAGAAAATGTGGTAAATTTACACAATGGAGTACTACTCAGCTATTAAAGACAATGAATTTATGAAATTCCTAGGCAAATGGATGGATCTGGAGGGTATCATCCTGAGTGAGGTAACCCAATCACAAAAGAACGCACATTGATATGCACTCACTGATAAGTGGATTATTAGCCCAGAAACTTAGAATACCCAAGATACAATTTGCAAAACACATGAAACTCAAGAAGGAAGACCAAAGTATGGATACTTCACCCCTTAGAATGGGGAACAAAATACCCATGGGAGGAGTTACAGAGACAAAGTTTGGAGCTGAGACAAAAGAATGGACCATCCAGAGACTGCCTCACCAGGGGATCCATCCCATAATCAGTCACCAAACACAGACACTATTGCATATGCCAGCAAGATTTTGCTGAAAGGACCATGATATAGTTGTCTCTCGTGAGGCTATGCCAGTGCCTGGCAAACACAGAAGTGGATGCTCACAGTCAGCTATTAGATGGAACACAAGGCCCCCAATGGAGGAGCTAGGAAAGGTACCCAAGGATCTGAAGGGGTCTGCAACCCTATAGGTGGAACAACAATATGAACTAACCAGTACCCCCAGAGCTCGTGTCTCTAGCTGCATATGTATCAGAAGATGGCCTAGTTGGCCATTATTGGGAAGAGAGGCCCCTTGGTCTTGCAAACTTTATATGCCCTAGTACAGGGGAATGCCAGGGCCAAGAAGTGGGAGTGGGTAGGTAGAAGAGCAGGGTGAGGGTAGAGTTTAGGGGACTTTCGGGATAGCATTTGAAATGTAAATGAAGAAAATACCTAATAAAAAATTAGAAAAAGTTATAAAAAAAAGCCATGAACCACATTTAAAAAAAAAAAGTATTCCAGCTACTGTCAATACTATCAAAACAAGTATATTAAACTAGATTTTCATTAGAATGCTATTTTTTTCACACTAGTAATTCAAAACCCAAGATCCAGATAGATAGATAGATAGATAGATAGATAGATAGATAGATATCCAAACAATTCAAAACCCAAGATCCACATATATATGTGTGTGTGTGTGTGTGTGTGTGTGTGTGTGTGTGTGTATGTATATATATATATATATATATATATATATATATATATATATATATATATATGCAAACAATACACACATAAATGCAAACAACTATTGTTGTCATCTTCGGGTCAAGAATGCCAAGTCAGCCTCTCCCCATAGAAGGAAATTACAATCTGAGGACATATCATATTTGCCTCCTTTGCCTGTACCAAGTCAGCCTCATCTGAGTCCTTCCACTTCATGAGAAACATTAACTCTCCACTGCTGTCCGTGGCACCGATTATCCCTTCAGGATCAAGACCTCTGGCAAAGCCCTTGGTTTGTCAGCAGCTTCTCTCTTCTTCAATTTACTATCATCAGATTCACTGTAGGATAAAGATATCATTTTTGTACCATCTTTTTCTTTACCAGATTTTTGAGAATTAAGAAATGCTTCAATTAATTCTGGAGAATCTAAATTTCCTCCTGGTCCCTAAGTATTACCAGAATCTGTGAACCCCTTCCACGTCAGGAAATACTATACCTTCCCGGTCACTACACGATGGTCCAGTACTTTCTCCACCACAGATTCTTCAGGCTCTCACTTGTCAACTTTGTTGTTACTCTTTCCATTCTGTTTCTTTCCCATTCTTTGCAATGCAGTTTTATTGGAGGCCATTTTAAAATTTTAATCTGAGACTTGAGAAGTTCATCGCTCAGATGCTCAGGGCCCCAGATCCTGCAGAGCCTCCCACCTGCGCACTTCAGTTCAGCCACATGGAGGAAGAGCCATTCTAACATCCAATAATATAGACTTTGAACCAAAAGTTACCAAAAAAGATGGGGAAAAAAAACTTCATACTCATCAAAGGAAAAATCCATCAACATGAACTCTCAATTCTGAACATATATGTTCCAAATGCCAAGGCACCCACATTTGTAAAAGGTGCGGAAGATACGGGCTAAGGTTGGAATTCAGTGCTAACCCAACGCTGGATTCACTTAGGACAGCAGCGAATTTTTGGAACTAGGAACTGCTCAGGCCGTCGTTGTCCACAGTTTTCAAAAAGGTGCTTTAGGGGAGAGGAAAAAGGGTTTAAATTAAATTAAATAATCAGGTGGATGTCCACAGACGGGAGCTGCATCAGGCGGCAGAAACAGGGTTTGTAATAATAAAATATTACAGAGGGAAATGGATTTTGAAACTCTCCCAGAGGCAGAGAGAAATGTCGGGGGATGCCCTGCCTTTTTCTCTCTAGTCCCTACAGCAGAAGTTCTCTGTTGTCTAATGTCTGGTGCACTGGTCTGTTCACGTATTCAATTCATGTGTGTTTTGTCTCGTAGTCTGAATGACTGAATATTTTGTGTTTCACGTTGGAAAATAAAGATGGCTAAGACTTTATCTGTTGGTTCAGCAAGAGAGTGGCCACACGCTTTAGCCAGGATCAGGCACAGCAGGGGAGCCACTCCTGGAAAAGCTGCTCTCAAAGAAAGGGAGTCTGCAGTCTCTTGGTTTGGGGGCGAAAAAAGCTGATAGATGGTTTTTTCCTGGAGGGTTCTCTGCAATCGTGATTATTGCGTTTAGCTAATGACAAGGTGCTTTACTTATCTCATAGTTATAGCTAGAAATTTTGAAATTCTTTGATTGGTCTAAATTTATAAGATTCGTGTAGCCACTTAATTTTGTTTTTTACTGATCAAAAATGTAACACTGGTTACTCAGTTTTGGAGTCCTTCAAACACATGGCATAAGGCAGGCCAAGAGACTGGGCCTCTAAGGATACTACTAGTTGAGATAATATTTAATGTGATTCTTATCCTAGAAAGTAGAATTAAAGAAAAGATTTAAAGCAATGTCTCTTTAATGAAGCATTGAAACTTTCACTGTCATGCATTCATAGGTATAAATTGGCAGCCAAATTTCTCAACGTGATAGTGAAGTTTTAATGTTGATTCTAAGGTGATAAATTGTTTTGAAATTGGATTTTGCTTTCCCAAGGTTGTAGTTATAGTCTAATGTTGCAAAAGAAACTTAAAAATTCTAAAATCTGTCCTCACAGCAAGAGGAACTAAGCTCAGAGCACCCTCTGTGTGGTTTGTGTGACTTTCTTTTGTCTTGCAAATGGTGCCTAAGGAAGCTCTGGAAACTTGTCTCTCCTTGCCTTCATGGAAAATTCCTTTTAGCTAAAAGAGCACCTTTGCAGATCTACCCAGATGTTGTTCTAAATAAAGTTTAAGTTCTAAGTTTATAAAAGGTCAATCAGGCTGTAGAATTTATCAGGACTTTGTGATTTGACTTGCCTACTTCATGTAAAGTTATTATAGATTTAAAGGTTTGTTTTTTTTCCTTTGCATTCTGATAATTGTAAAGGGTTTTGCTTCTAGTGAGCTTGTAATCACTGGAAAATTTTGCCTCTAGGTATGGCTTACCTCATGTAAGAAAAATTCTTAGAGTCTCTGTTTCAATACAAGAAGCAAAGAGTTTGAATCTTTCAGTGTACATTGTTTCCTAAGTGGAAAGTATTTTATTAGCTAATGTCTCTCAAGGGAAGTTTACGTTAAATCCTTGCTCTCACACAAGGAGCTTTTAAGTTCTAGGGAGAAGCTGTTGCTCCAGAAAACAGGCAAAATCTTTTTAATACTTAGGGTTTCAGTTATACTATAAAAGGCTTTGCAGAAAATAAAGAAAGCTTTTATAATTGTTATCAACTATAATCAATGGTAATTAAATATTAGCTGTGCCCAAAACAATTCTTTGGCAAGAGAAAACATTATTGTAAAGTCATTTTTCTTCTCCTCATGGCCAACTGTTGGTCCACTTGGAGCTGCTGCAAGGCAGGGCCTTGAGGCATGCAGCTTTCCCTGAGTGGTGGTGGTGAGGGAGGCCACCAGAAAGTGGGCACCTTTGTAGTGAACTCAGGGGAGGGCCGCACTTGCCATTGCCCCCATGAGCATCCGCCTGTCCCCGCAGGGGGTAGCCGTATTTCCACCCCCCGCCCCTTAAGACTTGGGATGCTCTGCTGCCCTGGCTTAGGTTTTCTGGCCTACAACAGATTGAGCCGCTTCAGCCTCTTCCGCCTGAGAGGAAGGCCAGAGGCAGGATAGCTTTAATAAAAGAGGAGGTGCCTAGTCTTACTGCAACTTGATAAGTCATGGCTATTACATATTACATGGCTACTACATGTAATAAAATATTACATATATTACATACAAATAGAAAAGTTGGACACCAAAGGAAACAATGAGTGCAATGTGGAAGAGCAGAAAATATAACATGACTTCTAATATGAAATCTAGATTTAGCTGTGTATGCTGCACATGGGGATGAAGTGGACTGTGCAGGTGAAAGGGAAGACTAGTAGGAAGGAGCAAGAAAGACAGCAAAGGATGATGGTTGATCAGGTGAACATGAACCCAGGACAAAGACTCTCATGGATAAAAGTGACATAACATCATCCTATATTTTGTACACTTAAAATTAAAATTCATCTATTTGTTAAAAAGGAAAATTCAGAGTCATGAAGTTGGCTTAGCAGTTCATAGCACTTGCTGCTACTTTTGCAGAGATCTGAGTTTGGTACCCAATACCCATGTCAGTTATCTAACTGCCTGTACCAATAGTTGCAAGGGAATCTCATAGCCTTTTCTGTTCTCCAGGGACACCTAAGTACACACACACACCACATATATACAAACACACCACACATATCACACACATAAAGTCACCAAACACATACATGCACATTAAAACATACATATACAACACACACATACACACATACCACAAACACAAGCCCACCTACCACACAACACCTCACACCCAACCACCAGACACATATACATGCACACATACATAGATACCATACACAAACCATACATACCACATACATACACCACATACACCCACATACCTCATATACTCCACATACACATACACCACACACAATACACATACACACTCACATATAAATTCACCATGCACACACACTACACAAATAGACACAAGCATACATACAACATACCTTTTAAAAGAAAGTTGGCTGTTGGTATGTAGACTTTACAAAGGAATGGGGTTTTTCTTTTCCTCGACCCATTGATCCCTTTATAAAGTAACACAGAGTCTGAAACTTGGTTACGGTGGTGCTGGAGTAATGGATCAGTGGATCAGTGGTTGAAGTTACTTGCTATCTTTAAAAGGACATGGGTTCAATTCTCAGCACCCACATGGTATCTCCAAGCCAACTCTAACACAAATGAAGAGATCCATTGCCCTTTTTAGGCCTCAGTGAGCATTGCATGAACATGATGCGTATATACATATGCACACAGACACACATAAACACTTGTAATGTATATGTACACATGAATGTATATATACATATGGAGACATATATGTATACATATATATGCACATGCTGCATATATAAGCATTTATATATATGTTTCAAAATGATGTAAACAAATATTAGGTCACACACTAAGGGAGTATTCAGCTCAGTCAGAATTCAATCACCTGTGACTTGCCAATGCTTGTATCAATTCTCTGCTGATAATTTCTTTTCCAACAGCCCAAGACCTCAGAGGCAGCATGCAAAAGGTGTGTCGATTTCTTCACAAGCATTTGAGTCCAGAACAACTTGATTGTACTTTCCAAAACTGTTCCTTTCCAGTCCTGAAAGAGAATAGAATGTCCAACAGTATAACAATGAGAAGTCCAGGAGACGACTCTGTCTCTGATATACCATTGCTGAGAAAAGGTGAGAGGAGATACAGTGTCGAAGTTGTACTGTAGAAATGGGAAGCTTTTCAATATTTGCATAAAGCATGAGACATGGAAACCAATGTGCTTGGAAGTTAGCATCACACTCCAACAAATTCTTTCAGCAAGAGCCATAGCCCATAAATCCATTACTGAGATGCCTTATAGAACCATGGTTAAGCTGAGAAGGAATGAGAGATACCTGTGCCCTGCTGGCTCTGCTTGTACAATGGATAAGTCCTGATTATATACTTAGATGATTCAGGTCTCAGTGACATTATCTACGTCTGTAAGAAACTAGAGACATGGTCACCATAACAAGACTTTCCAGTTCAGAGGGGTTTTGTGGGATTACAATAGCAATTGACAGATACAATTTTGTGCATGAGTGATAGAACCTATTTACACGTGCTGCAACTGGGATGGATTCCAGTGGCTTTATGCTGAGTGACAAAAGTTAAAACCACAGATATGTACACATTGTACTTACGTAACCTTAAGAAAACATAAAATAACTGTAAAATGGAAGAGCATGCTGCTGATGTGGAGAGAGAAGGGTGGTGGGCATTGGTAGTTCACATATGACCCAAAATGTAGAATTGGGAGGTGTTTGGTGGTGGACTATATGTATTTCAGCAGAAATGGATTACAAAACCCAACATGGAGAAAAGTGATACAGAATACATCTGTTTTCCTTATGTGTCAGGAGCCATAATGGGACAAGCTAATAACTGGCAGATAATTATATAATAGCATGTTATATAGTTATTAGCAAGCTAATAACTATCTTCCTGAGATGGCCTCCTGCTTCAGATTATTATATAATCTGTGACAGGTTTGCCCTTATTAGGCAAGGCTGTAAGGGATTCATGTTAAGAAAGATTCTTGCTATTAATATGCTTTTCCTATTATTATTAAACATATATAACAATCACTAAGTAATAGCACACCCCTCTAAAGCAGATCTCTGCAGATCCATGAAGATGCACTGTCTAGTAGTGATGCTATATAGACAAATAGATGATTTCTTAATGATGACCCTATAAGAATTCCTAAAATTATATCAGTGATCATTAAGCTCTTTTACAGTGGGACTGCCATTAGGTCTTTTTCTGATAGTCAAAACTGCAATGAGAACTCTGCCAGTTTCCCAAGTGTCACCAGTTAATTGCTCTTAGATAGTAACCAGACTTTCTCCATCTCAAAGCACATTCCAAGAGGTTGTAAAATAATTAACCAGAGGTCATAAAAGGGAACTAACGATTTATTATAGGTGCTAGAACAGAAGATAAAATATTGACTGGGTTTATCTATATAAAACTTCACTAATCACTTAGTTATGGTTTTAAACCTTCAGTGAACCTGTGGAGCTGAGACAGGTGATAGATGTTTAGCTAGATAATTACTCCCAATGGATATGCCTGTAAACATTCATTGCTGTAAATAAACTTCTACTTCAATTTATAATTTCATTTTTTGTGTGAACTTGTGATGAACTTTGTAACAGGTGATCATGTATTCTGAAAGATTTATAAGTACTGAGGACAAAGAGAAGAGAAGAGAATTTTTCCCTTTCCCCCTGCCTAGAAGAATTTTTCCTTACTAGAACATTTTCCTTTTCCCCACTTAGGATCTTTCTGCTTTTCCCCTTAGATAGCTTTCATAGGAAAATTTTTACAACTTAGTAATAAACTCTATAACCACTTCTCTAAGTGTCCCTTTTTCTTCCTGTGACTTCTGACCAGCAGGCTAAGTTAGAGCTGTGCAGTTCCCGTTGAGATAGAAGAAAGACCACATTACTAACCCCCCCACTGTCAGGCTACTGGTGTCACTCTCCTAAGCTGCAGCCTTTTACCCTCAGAAAGAGCAAGGAAGTTTTTAGAACCTTTTAAAGTTATCAGCATTTCAGTACAGTCACTGAGCTAGAAAGCCCTGAGACCCTCAGACTTTAAAACCATCACCAGAGTCCTACTCTGTGACTCCACTAGTATTCTCCCTGGGCCAGGAGGCTCCCAGCACTAATGGGTATTTTTCTGATAATATATTGTGTAATAGTTCCATTACTGTACTACATACCTTAGTTGAAAAAGTACTTCAAGGACACTGGCAACCCCTCAGTGCGTTTTGTAATGTGCTGTTCTATCACATGGTTGCCATTTTTCAACACTGAGGAGCAGAGGACCGAGGTTCAGGTATGAGAAGAGACTTCCTCGGTTTTTCCATGAAAGTTCCAAGACCAGGATTTCCCATCTAGCATTTCTGACACTCACAGTCACCAGCTCTATATCATCACTTGTTCCAGTCCTTCTGTGCTCAAGGTCGTTTTGATAGTTGGTATGAAGCAGACAATTGTAGGAGGACTAGCTTGGTCTTGGGAGAAAATACCAACTGGATTGATGAGGTGACAGAATGACAGGCTTGCCTGTGCAAGTGCAATATTTGCTCATTTTCTGACTGCATTTCCATCTTAGCATGACAGGAATTTCTGGTGACTGGAAGAATCTATTCACTTTGGCTCAAAGTGAAGCCATTGACAGTCTACAGGGGGAAAATGTTGAGTCTGGATCTGGGTCACCTCCCCTGGTTGGAAGGTTGTTGATTGACCCTCTTCCAGTACCAGATAAAGTTTGTGTAGTCCTGGCTGTCCTAGAACTTGCTCTGTAGAGGAAGCTGGCCTTGAACTCAACAGAGTGAGTGCCTGAGCTCCCTAAGTGCTGGTATGAAATGTGTGTATTACCACTGCCTAGCTATAAATTGGAAGACTGTAAATCTTTCAGTGCTTAAAAATAAAACCTATCTGTACTTTTTTTCTCATCTAGAGACAAGTTTGAGTTAACTGGGAACAGGAAAACTCAGTGGAGAAATTGCCTCCATCATATTGGCCTGTACACCAGTCTATAGTGACATTCTCTTGATTCATGATATGGGTCGTGAGGGGGCCCTGCCCATGCAGGGTGGTGCCACACTTGGAGAGGTGGCTCTGGATTAAAAAACAAAACAGAAACATTCTAAGCTAAACCATAGGGATTAAGCCAGTAAGCATCATTCTTGTGTGATCTCTACTCCAGATCCTGCCTCAGTTTCCCTTGATGGACCTGTAAGGTAAATAAAACCCTTCCCTCCCCATGTTGATTTTCATCAGTGTTCTACTACAACAATGGAATGAGCATTAGAATGCTATGGTTTTGAGTTGTCTTCTGCTTCACATTACAAAATCAGAGCAAAATGATTATTTTGCTCTGTGAACAAACAGGCAGACATGTCTGTACCTAGTTTGAGATTGTTAATTACAAGCAAAGTATTAATAATAAATTATCACTAAAAGTAATTTGTATTTATTTTTATTATTTGATATATATGATTGCTTTGCCTTCAAGTGTGTCTGTGTACCACACATGCCGGTGCTTGAGTAGGAGATGAGCCTCCATGCAGATGCTGAGAATCAAATCCAGGTATCAAGCACTGGGCAACCCTCCAGTCCATGCACCATCATTTTAATGTCTCTTTCAAACATCTATGATGATGATGGATCTATTACTGTTGGAGGGGACCAGCAGAAGAGAAGTATATGCCTCCCTGAGAGCTTAACATCTATAGTTAAAAGGAACCCATAGAAAGAGTCAACACTTGTCTAATTAGAGCTTGAAACAGGTGGGGTATAGCTACAGCTCAGCTGTTCACAGCATGTGAGGCTCTTGCAGAAGATAGCCATTTTTTTACAATTTTTTATTAGATATTTTCTTCATTTACATTTCAAATGCTATCCTGAAAGTCTCCTATACCCTCCCCCTGCCCTGCTCACCTACCTACCCACTACCACTTCTTGGCCCTGGCATTCCCCTGTACTGGGGCATATAAAATTTACAAGACCAAGGGACCTCTCTTCCCAGTGGTGGCCGACTAGAACATCTTCTGCTACATATGCAGCTAGAGACATGAGCTCTGGGGGTACTGGTTAGTTCATAGCGTTATTCCACCTATAGGGATGCAGACCCCTTCAGCTCCTTGGGTACTTTCTCTAGCTTCTCCACTGGGGGGCCCTATATTCCATCCAATAGATGACTGTGAGCATCCACTTCTGTGTTTGCTAGGCCCCGGCATAGTCTCACAAGAGACAGCTACATCTGGGTCCTTTCAGCAAAATCTTCCTGGCATATGCAATAGTGTCTGCGCTTGGTGGCTGATTATGGGATGGATCCCTGGGTGGGGTCCTCTCTGGATGGTCGATTCTTTCGTCTTAGCTCCAAACTTTGTCTCTGTAACTCCTTCCATGGGTATTTTGTTCCCTATTCTAAGGAGGAATGAAGTATCCACACGTTGGTCTTCCTAAATAGCCATTTCTATTTCCCAACACCCACACCAAGCCCTCACAGGGGCCTCCACCTGCAAGGGATCTAGTGCCCTCTTGTGGCATTGACAGGTAACTTCACCCTTGTGCACAACAAAAAAAATTAAGGGATTCACGGGGAGGGACTTGCAGGGTGGGCTTGAGAAGACAGGAGGGAGTGGGGCCAAGACTGGGATGTTAAGTAAGTAAATAAGTAAATAAATAAATAAATAAATAAATAAATGGAAAATAAGAAAATTAAAAAGAAGGCATTCTATTCTGTTAATGAAGAAATCAACATTGAATTAAATTTATCAGAGTCAAATTGAACCTGAATATTAGTGTGGGAATAAGTCAATTATTTCTATTAAGAAAGCTCAACTATACTGATAATATTTTTTCTAGTTTTTGTAAAACATAATTTAAAGACTGGAGAGATGATTCAGACATTAGTAATACTTACAAAGGACGTGGGTCAGGTCCAACTTTCTAGCACCCACATGCAGCTCATACTCACCTGTAGCTACAGTTTCAGAGGGTCTGACACTCACCCTCTTGATCTCCAAGAGCTTCTGTAAACACATGATGTACATACACCTACCCAGGTGCACATATAACCATAAAATGTGTATGTTTTAAAAAGAAACAATTTAAATATTATTCATAATAATATTATTTCTCAACCTTCCTAACGCTGCAACTCTTTAATACAATTGCTCAAGTTGTGGTGACTGCCAACCATAAAATTATTTCATTACTACTTTATAACTGTATTTTTCTACTGTTATGAATCATAATGTAAATATCTGATATCACGAACCACAAGCTGGGAAGTACTGACTTAGATTATTTATTTTTAAAGTATAATATTTAAGCAAGACTGACCTATTCATTGTAACTTATAGCAAACACCATAGTGAATAACAGTTAACATGCAAACTATGATGTTTCCAAGGTTTATTATTTGTATGTATGCATACATCTCTCTATGTACATGCACATAGGTACCTGTGGAGGCCAGGAAAGCATATCATATACCCTAGAGCTTGAGTTACAGGCAGTTGAGAGGCACACAGTGTATTGCTGGGGTTTGAACTCTGGTTCTGAAGAGCAAGAAACACTTTTAAACCACTTAAGTTATCACTGCCCAACCCCAAGAGTGAGTCCTAGGTCTGATCCCTAGAACTTAGAAAAGAATTTTTGAAATTCTTTTCCCAAAATTATTGATCCAAATCTTAACCTTTGGGGATTCTAGACATTATCTTCCCGCTTCCCACGTTCTGCACAGTGATATTCATGTCTTTTAGAATCTTGGCATGAACTACCCACAGAGGTTCACGTGGATGTTAGCTGCTGAGAAAGACACCTAGTGAAGACATGTTACAAATATCACAACCACTACAACACATTCATTGAGGAAACATTCATGTTTTCAAACACGCTTAGTGTTTATTAAATGTGCTTGTAATATAAACATTGCAAAGTGATGCGGGGAGATGTGTAGATGGGTGGGGGTGGGGGTGGGACAATGTGGAAGAACAGCCCTGGAAACAGCCACCAGTACCATGGTGTGCAACTTGGGGCAGGGTATATGGGAGAAACATAACAGAGGATAAGCCTTTGTCACAGATCAATTCCTGCTGTTCCATACCAGACGAGTACCCCTCTTGTTGCGTTCCGCCTCAAACCAGGGATGATGCAAAATATTCAGATTATTATTTTTCTTTTCCACATCTTGCAGTAATGTCTGTGATTCCTCGGAAAACGCAGATTTGTCCAGTCTGGCACAAAAACAAACAATTCTGTTTACTAATGGAAAAATATTTACAAATCTGCATGTGTTTTTACCAGGTGCTTGCTGCTGCACACATGTTAAGATCAGAGGACTATTCCTGGAAAACTATCCTCCCACTTCTCCTATGGGGATTTTGGGTTGTCAGGCATGGCGGTAAGTCCCTTCTCTCATTGAGACATGTCACCATCCCAAGTTTTGTTGACAGTCATTTGTGTCTCTTTACAGCTATGACTCTGTCATCAGTCCCCAGGGATAAAAGAGAGGAATGTATTGAGAATGAAGAGACAGCATGATTCCCTCCAGGGAAAAGGGACCCTCCAACACACACACACACGCACACCTACCTTCCACACCTCCTTCTTGTGGCCATTTCACCCACTCACTGTTTAAGTGCATAATCATGTGTATTTCTTATTCATGCATTATAACTTAGTGCTGACTTTTCTTACATTTATGAGCACTGGTGTAATTAATGTCATAGTCACTAATTTCATAATTATTCATAGTAAGTCTGTTCCTTTTGTGTCTTTATTCTCTTTCTGTGAGACATTTACAGCATATCCTACACCTTAGCTCAGCTGTCCTCACCGCCTGTTTCCCCAGTGCTGTTCTCACTATGCTTACCTAAAAAACATTGTTTCCATTCATTTTCACGACCATCTCTACTGTCCTTCCCCATGCCTAATCCTAAACCCTCATCCCTTCCCCATCCCCACTCCCTCCATCTGCCTCTCAGGACTATTCTATTCCTCCTTCTAAGTGAGATTCAAGCTTCCTAGTTTGGGCCTTCCTTCTTGTTTTGCTACTTTGGGTCTGGAGTTTAGCATGATACCTGTATTTTAAGGTTAATATGAGGAGGAGGGGGCATCTCCAGGATGAGGCAGAGACTCAGGATAAGGTAGACAGCCAGGAATCAATGGGGGTGACCTTAGCTATGACTCACAACATTGGGGATATGGAACCTGAAGTGGCTAGTTCCTGTAGCCAGACAGGAACTCCAGGCACCAAGTAGATAGAGACACCAACTCACCCACAAAACTTACAACCCAAAATTGATCCTGTCTACAAGAAATGAAGGCACAGGAGATGGAGCAGAGACTGAGGCAAACCAATAACCAGCCCAACTTGAGACACATCCTATGGACAAGTGCCAACCCTTAACACTATGAATGATGCTCTGTTATGCTTGCAGACAGGAGCATGTTCTTCTCTGAGAGGTTACACCTAGCAGCTGACTCAGACAAATAACAGACTCCCATAGCCAAACATTGGATGGAACTTGGGGTTTCTTATGGAAGAATAGAAAGAAGGATGGCCTGCCCTGAAGGGGATAGGAAGTCCACAGGAAATCTTAACCCTTGGGTCTCTCAGTGTCTGACCCAACACACAAAGAACATAAAGGGCTGGACCTTACACTCCCTGCACTTATGTAGCAAATGTGCAGCTTGGTTTTCATGTGAGTCCTGGAGAACTCAAACAGGGACTGTCCCCAAAAGCTGTTGTCTGTACATGGAATATGTTCTAGCTGGGCTGCCTTCTAGCTGGGCTGCCTTGTGTGGCCTCAATGGGAGAGGAAGTTCTAACCTTACAGAGACTTGAAATGCCAAGGTTGGAGGGACAGGGGGTAATACACAGGTTGTCCTCACATGCTCAGGGGAGAAGGAGAGGAGGGATGTGGAAGGAATGTAGAAGGGGTATCCAGGAGGGGGCAGTGAGCAGGATGTAAAGTGAATAAGTAAAAAAAATGAAATTAAGGTGTCCCGGGTCCCTCTGAGACCAACTCACAGACTCCTGAGGGTGAGCAAGCAGACTGCAGAAGCGAAACAGCTTCTGGGACAGGCCCTGTTTTGGGCTGCAGACATCCAGGCACCTTCCCCCGCCAGAGGAGAGGTGGCCGCCCTGGAGGGCTCTGACCCCCAGAGCAGGTGAGGGAGCCATCTTGTCTCCCAGGTCCCTTTGAGACCAGTCTGCACATATCAGCTCGTGGACTGCTGAGAGTGAGTGAGCAGACTGCAGAAGCAAAACTGTTTCTGGGACAGGCAGAAGCAACATGGCTTCTGGGACAGACCCCTGTTTCAGGCTCCAGACATCAGGGCACCTTCCCCCACCAGAGGAGAGGTGGCCGCCCTGGAGGGCTCTGACCCCCAGAGCAGGTGAGGGAGCCATCTTGTCTCCCAGGTCCCTTTGAGACCAGTCTGCACATATCAGCTCGTGGACTGCTGAGAGTGAGTGAGCAGACTGCAGAAGCAAAACTGTTTCTGGGACAGGCAGAAGCAACATGGCTTCTGGGACAGACCCCTGTTTCAGGCTCCAGACATCAGGGCACCTTCCCCGCTAGAGGAGAGGTGACCACCTGGGAGGGCTCTGACCTCCAGAGCAGGTGAGAGAACCCTCTTGTGTCTTGGATGCCTCGGAGACCAGTCTGTGCAGGTGAATGCACAGACTGCAGAGGCAACCCATCTTCTGGGACAGTCCCTGTTTTGGGCCTTCATCTTCAACCAGGAAGCAGGTCTGAATGCCAGACTTCTGTGTGCCTTCCCTGCAAGCGGAGAGCTTGCCTGAAGAGAGTACTCTGACCACAGAGACACAGAAGAGAGCTGGACTCCCAGGACAGCTGACAGAGGCTAACAGAATCACAGGAGGAACAGGCTCCAGCCAGAGACAACTATAACAACTAACACCAGAGATTCCCAGATGGTAAAAGGCAAATGTAAGAATCTTACCAACAGAAACCAAGAACTCTCACCATCATCAAAACCCAGCACTCCCAACTCAGCCAGTCCTGGATACCCCAACACACCAGAAAAAAAAAAACAAGAATAGGATTCAAAATCATATCTCATGATAAGGTAGAGGACCTTAAGAAGGGCATTAATAACTCACTTAAAGAAATAAGGAGAACACTGCTAAACAGTAGAAGAACTTAAAGAATCACAGGAAAACACTGCTAAACAGATAGAAGTCCTTAAAGAGGAAACCCAAAAATCCCTAAAGAATTACAGGAAAACACAACCAAACAGGTGATGGAATTGAACAAAACCATCCAAGACCTAAAAAGGAAAGTAGAAACAATAAAGAAAACTCAAAGTGAGACAACTCTGGAGATATAAACCCTAGGAAAGAAATCAGGAACCATAGATGTGAGCATCAGCAACAGAATACAAGAGATGGAAGAGAGAGCCCTTCCGCTCGACTCGTGACTCGAGCCCCGGGCTACCTTGCCAGCAGAGTCTTGCCCAACACCCGCAAGGGTCCACACGGGACTCCCCACGGGACCCTAAGACCTCTGGTGAGTGGATCACAGTGCCTGCCCCAATCCAATCGCGCGGAACTCGAGACTGCGGTACATAGGGAAGCAGGCTACCCGGGCCTGATCTGGGGCACAAGTCCCTTCCGCTCGACTCGAGACTCGAGCCCCGGGCTACCTTGCCAGCAGAGTCTTGCCCAACACCCGCAAGGGTCCACACGGGACTCCCCACGGGACCCTAAGACCTCTGGTGAGTGGATCACAGTGCCTGCCCCAATCCAATCGCGCGGAACTCGAGACTGCGGTACATAGGGAAGCAGGCTACCCGGGCCTGATCTGGGGCACAAGTCCCTTCCGCTCGACTCGTGACTCGAGCCCCGGGCTACCTTGCCAGCAGAGTCTTGCCCAACACCCGCAAGGGTCCACACAGGACTCCCCACGGGACCCTAAGACCTCTGGTGAGTGGATCACAGTGCCTGCCCCAATCCAATCGCGCGGAACTCGAGACTGCGGTACATAGGGAAGCAGGCTACCCGGGCCTGATCTGGGGCACAAGTCCCTTCCGCTCGACTCGAGACTCGAGCCCCGGGCTACCTTGACAGCAGAGTCTTGCCCAACACCCGCAAGGGCCCACACGGGACTCCCCACGGGACCCTAAGACCTCTGGTGAGTGGAACACAGCGCCTACCCCAATCCAATCGCGTGGAACTTGAGACTGCGGTACATAGGGAAGCAGGCTACCCGGGCTTGATCTGGGGCACAAACCCCTTCCACTCCACTCGAGCCCCGGCTACCTTGCCAGCTGAGTCGCCTGACACCCGCAAGGGCCCACACAGGATTCCACACGTGATCCTAAGACCTCTAGTGAGTGGAACACAACTTCTGCCAGGAGTCTGGTTCGAACACCAGATATCTGGGTACCTGCCTTGCAAGAAGAGAGCTTGCCTGCAGAGAATACTCTGCCCACTGAAACTAAGGAGAGTGCTACCCTCCAGGTCTGCTCATAGAGGCTAACAGAGTCACCTGAAGAACAAGCTCTTAACAGTGACAACTAAAACAGCTAGCTTCAGAGATTACCAGATGGCGAAAGGCAAACGTAAGAATCCTACTAACAGAAATCAAGACCACTCACCATCATCAGAACGCAGCACTCCCACCCCACCTAGTCCTGGGCACCCCAACACAACCGAAAATCTAGACCCAGATTTAAAAACATTTCTCATGATGATGATAGAGGACATCAAGAAGGACTTTCATAAGTCACTTAAAGATTTACAGGAGAGCACTGCTAAAGAGTTACAGGCTCTTAAAGAAAAGCAGGAAAACACAGCCAAACAGGTGATGGAAATGAACAAAACCATACTAGAACTAAAAGGGGAAGTAGACACAATAAAGAAAACCCAAATTGAGGCAACGCTGGAGATAGAAACCCTAGGAAAGAGATCTGGAACCATAGATGCGAGCATCAGCAACAGAATACAAGAAATGGAAGAGAGAATCTCAGGTGCAGAAGATTCCATAGAGAACATCGACACAACAGTCAAAGAAAATACAAAATGCAAAAGGATCCTAACTCAAAACATCCAGGTAATCCAGGACACAATGAGAAGACCAAACCTACGGATAATAGGAATTGATGAGAATGAAGATTTTCAACTTAAAGGGCCAGCTAATATCTTCAACAAAATAATAGAAGAAAACTTCCCAAACATAAAAAAAGAGATGCCCATGATCATACAAGAAGCATACAGAACTCCAAATAGACTGGACCAGAAAAGAAATTCCTCCCGACACATAATAATCAGAACAACAAATGCACTAAATAAAGATAGAATATTAAAAGCAGTAAGGGAGAAAGGTCAAGTAACATATAAAGGAAGGCCTATCAGAATTACACCAGACTTTTCACCAGAGACTATGAAAGCCAGAAGAGCCTGGACAGATGTTATACAGACACTAAGAGAACACAAATGCCAGCCCAGGCTACTATACCCGGCCAAACTCTCAATTACCATAGATGGAGAAACCAAAGTATTCCACGACAAAACCAAGTTCACACAATATCTTTCCACGAATCCAGCCCTTCAAAGGATAATAACAGAAAAGAAGCAATACAAGGACGGAAATCACACCCTAGAACAACCAAGAAAGTAATCATTCAACAAACCAAAAAGAAGACAGCCACAAGAACAGAATGCCAACTCTAACAACAAAAATAAAAGGGAGCAACAATTACTTTTCCTTAATATCTCTTAATATCAATGGACTCAATTCCCCAATAAAAAGACATAGACTAACAGACTGGCTACACAAACAGGACCCAACATTCTGCTGCTTACAGGAAACCCATCTCAGGGAAAAAGACAGACACTACCTCAGAGTGAAAGGCTGGAAAACAATTTTCCAAGCAAATGGACTGAAGAAACAAGCTGGAGTAGCCATTTTAATATCGGATAAAATCGACTTCCAACCCAAAGTTATCAAAAAAGACAAGGAGGGACACTTCATACTCATCAAAGGTAAAATCCTCCAAGAGGAACTCTCAATTCTGAATATCTACGCACCAAATGCAAGGGCAGCCACATTCATTAGAGACACTTTAGTAAAGCTCAAAGCATACATTGCACCTCACACAATAATAGTGGGAGACTTCAACACACCACTTTCTTCAAAGGACAGATCGTGGAAACAGAAACTAAACAGGGACACAGTGAAACTAACAGAAGTTATGAAACAAATGGACCTGACAGATATCTACAGAACATTTTATCCTAAAACAAAAGGATATACCTTCTTCTCAGCACCTCACGGGACCTTCTCCAAAATTGACCATATAATTGGTCACAAAACAGGCCTCAATAGATACAAAAATATTGAAATTGTCCCATGTATCCTATCAGACCACCATGGCCTAAGACTGATCTTCAATAACAACATAAATAATGGAAAGCCAACATTCACGTGGAAACTGAATAACACTCTTCTCAATGATACCTTGGTCAAGGAAGGAATAAAGAAAGAAATTAAAGACTTTTTAGAGTTTAATGAAAATGAAGCCACAACGTACCCAAACCTATGGGACACAATGAAAGCATTTCTAAGAGGGAAACTCATAGCGCTGAGTGCCTCCAAGAAGAAACGGGAGACAGCACATACTAGCAGCTTGACAACACATCTAAAAGCCCTAGAAAAAAAGGAAGCAAATTCACCCAAGAGGAGTAGACGGCAGGAAATAATCAAACTCAGGGGTGAAATCAACCAAGTGGAAACAAGAAGAACTATTCAAAGAATTAACCAAACGAGGAGTTGGTTCTTTGAGAAAATCAACAAGATAGATAAACCCTTAGCTAGACTCACTAAAGGGCACAGGGACAAAATCCTAATTAACAAAATCAGAAATGAAAAGGAAGACATAACAACAGATCCTGAAGAAATCCAAAACACCATCAGATCCTTCTACAAAAGGCTATACTCAACAAAACTGGAAAACCTGGACGAAATGGACAAATTTCTGGACAGATACCAGGTACCAAAGTTGAATCAGGATCAAGTTGACCATCTAAACAGTCCCATATCACCTAAAGAAATAGAAACAGTTATTAATAGTCTCCCAACCAAAAAAAGCCCAGGACCAGATGGGTTTAGTGCAGAGTTCTATCAGACCTTCAAAGAAGATCTAATTCCAATTCTGCACAAACTATTTCACAAAATAGAAGTAGAAGGTACTCTACCCAACTCATTTTATGAAGCCACTATTACTCTGATACCTAAACCACAGAAAGATCCAACAAAGATAGAGAACTTCAGACCAATTTCTCTTATGAATATCGATGCAAAAATCCTCAATAAAATTCTCGCTAACCGAATCCAAGAACACATTAAAGCAATCATCCATCCTGACCAAGTAGGTTTTATTCCAGGGATGCAGGGATGGTTTAATATACGAAAATCCATCAATGTAATCCATTATATAAACAAACTCAAAGACAAAAACCACATGATCATCTCGTTAGATGCAGAAAAAGCATTTGACAAGATCCAACACCCATTCATGATAAAAGTTTTGGAAAGATCAGGAATTCAAGGCCCATACCTAAACATGATAAAAGCAATCTACAGCAAACCAGTAGCCAACATCAAAGTAAATGGAGAGAAGCTGGAAGCAATCCCACTAAAATCAGGGACTAGACAAGGCTGCCCACTTTCTCCCTACCTTTTCAACATAGTACTTGAAGTATTAGCCAGAGCAATTCGACAACAAAAGGAGATCAAGGGGATACAAATTGGAAAAGAGGAAGTCAAAATATCACTTTTTGCAGATGATATGATAGTATATATAAGTGACCCTAAAAATTCTACCAGAGAACTCCTAAATCTGATAAACAGCTTCGGTGAAGTAGCTGGATATAAAATAAACTCAAACAAGTCAATGGCCTTTCTCTATACAAAGAATAAACAGGCTGAGAAAGAAATTAGGGAAACAACACCCTTCTCAATAGTCACAAATAATATAAAATATCTTGGCGTGACTCTAACTAAGGAGGTGAAAGATCTGTATGATAAAAACTTCAAATCTCTGAAGAAAGAAATTAAAGAAGATCTCAGAAGATGGAAAGATCTCCCATGCTCATGGATTGGCAGGATCAACATTGTAAAAATGGCTATCTTGCCAAAAGCAATCTACAGATTCAATGCAATCCCCATCAAAATTCCAACTCAATTCTTCAACGAATTGGAAGGAGCAATTTGCAAATTTGTCTGGAATAACAAAAAACCTAGGATAGCAAAAAGTCTTCTCAAGGATAAAAGAACTTCTGGCGGAATCACCATGCCAGACCTAAAGCTTTACTACAGAGCAATTGTGATAAAAACTGCATGGTACTGGTATAGAGACAGACAAGTAGACCAATGGAATAGAATTGAAGATCCAGAAATGAACCCACACACCTATGGTCACTTGATCTTCGACAAGGGAGCTAAAACAATCCAGTGGAAGAAAGACAGCATTTTCAACAATTGGTGCTGGCACAACTGGCTGTTATCGTGTAGAAGAATGCGAATCGATCCATACTTATCTCCTTGTACTAAGGTCAAATCTAAGTGGATCAAGGAACTTCACATAAAACCAGAGACACTGAAACTTATAGAGGAGAAAGTGGGGAAAAGCCTTGAAGATATGGGCACAGGGGAAAAATTCCTGAACAGAACAGCAATGGCTTGTGCTGTAAGATCGAGAATCGACAAATGGGACCTAATGAAACTCCAAAGTTTCTGCAAGGCAAAAGACACCGTCAATAAGACAAAAAGACCACCAACAGATTGGGAAAGGATCTTTACCTATCCTAAATCAGATAGGGGACTAATATCCAACATATATAAAGAACTCAAGAAGGTGGACTTCAGAAAATCAAATAACCCCATTAAAAAATGGGGCTCAGAACTGAACAAAGAATTCTCACCTGAGGAATACCGAATGGCAGAGAAGCACTTGAAAAAATGTTCAACATCCTTAATCATCAGGGAAATGCAAATCAAAACAACCCTGAGATTCCACCTCACACCAGTCAGAATGGCTAAGATCAAAAATTCAGGTGACAGCAGATGCTGGCGAGGATGTGGAGAAAGGGGAACACTCCTCCATTGTTGGTGGGAGTGCAGGCTTGTACAACCACTCTGGAAATCAGTCTGGCGGTTCCTCAGAAAACTGGACATAGTACTACCGGAGGATCCAGCAATACCTCTCCTGGGCATATATCCAGAAGATGCCCCAACAGGTAAGAAGGACACATGCTCCACTATGTTCATAGCAGCCTTATTTATAATAGCCAGAAGCTGGAAAGAACCTAGATGCCCCTCAACAGAGGAATGGATACAGAAAATGTGGTACATCTACACAATGGAGTACTACTCAGCTATTAAAAAGAATGAATTTATGAAATTCCTAGCCAAATGGATGGACCTGGAGGGCATCATCCTGAGTGAGGTAACACATTCACAAAGAAACTCACACAATATGTATTCACTGATAAGTGGATATTAGCCCCAAACCTAGGATACCCAAGATATAAGATATAATTTGCTAAACACATGAAACTCAAGGAGAATGAAGACTGAAGTGTGGACACTATGCCCCTCCTTAGATTTGGGAACAAAACACCCATGGAAGGAGTTACAGAGACGGAGTTTGGAGCTGAGATGAAAGGATGGACCATGTAGAGACTGCCATAGCCAGGGATCCACCCCATAATCAGCATCCAAACGCTGACATATTGCATACACTAGCAAGATTTTATTGAAAGGACGCAGATGTAGCTGTCTCTTGTGAGACTATGCCGGGGCCCAGCAAACACAGAAGTGGATGCTCACAGTCAGCTAATGGATGGATCATAGGGCTCCCAATGGAGGAGCTAGAGAAAGTAGCCAAGGAGCTAAAGGGATCTGCAACCCTATAGGTGGAACAACATTATGAGCTAACCAGTACCCCGGAGCTCTTGACTCTAGCTGCATATATATCAAAAGATGGCCTAGTCGGCCATCACTGGAAAGAGAGGCCCATTGGACTTGCAAACTTTATATGCCCCAGTACAGGGGAATACCAGGGCCAAAAAGGGGGAGTGGGTGGGCAGGGGAGTGGGGGTGGGTGGATATGGGGGACTTTTGGTATAGCATTGGAAATGTAAATGAGTTAAATACCTAATAAAAAATGGAAAAAAAAAAAAAAGAGATGGAAGAGAGAATCTCAGGTGGAGAAGACTCCATACAAAACATGGGCACAACAATCAAATAAAATGCAAAATGCAAAAAGATCCTAATTCAAAACATCGAGGAAATACAGGACACAATCCTACAGATAATAGGGGTAGATGAGAATGAAGATTTTCAACTTAAAGGGCCAGCAAATATCTTCAATAAAATTGTAGAAGAAAACTATCTAAACCTAAAGAAAGAGATACCCATGTACATACAAGAAGCCTACAGAACTCCAAATAGACTGGACCACAAAAGAAATTCCTACCAACACATAATAATCAGAACAACAAATGCACTAACTGAAGATAGAATATTAAAAGCAGTAAGGGAAAAAGGTCAAGTGACATATAAATGCAGGCCTATTAGAATTACACAAGACTTCTCACCAGAGACTATGAGAGCCAGAAGATCCTAGACAGACCCTAAGAGAACACAATTGCCAGCCCAAGCTTCTATACCCAGCAAAACTCTCAATTACCATAGATGGAGGAACCAAAGTATTCCATGACAAAACCAAATTCACACAATATCTTTCCACGAATCCAGCCCTTCAAAGGATAATAACCAGAAAACACCAACAAAAGGACAGAAACTACACCCTAGAAAAAGCAAGAAAGTAACCCCTCAACAAACCTAAAAGAAGACAGAACAGAATCCCAACTTTAGCAACAAAATAACAGGAAGCAACAATTACTGTTCTTTAAATTCTCTTAACATCAATAGACTCAAATGCCCAATAAAAAGACATAGACTAATAAACTGGCTAAACAAATGGGACCCAACATTTTTTCCCAACTTTTTATTAGGTATTTTCTTCATTTACATTTCAAATGCTATCCCGAAAGTCCCACATATCCTCCCCCCTCCCCACTACCCTACCCACCCACTCCCACTTCTTGGCCCTGGTGTTCCCCTGTACTGGGACATATAAAGTTTGCAAGACCAAGGGGCCTCTCTTCCCAATGATGGCTATCTCGAGTGAGGCTATGCCAGTGCCTGGCAAATACAGAAGTGGTTGCTCACAGTCATCTATAGGATGGAACATAGGGCCCACAATGGAGGAGCTAGAGAAAGTACTCAAGGAGCTGAAGGGGTCTGCAACCCTATAGGTGGAACAACAATATGAACTAACCAGCACCCCCAGAGCTCGTATCTCTAGTTGCATATGTAGCAGAAGTTGGCCTAGTCAGCTATCATTGGGAAGAGCAATGGTCTTGCAAACTTTATATGCCCCAGTACAGGTAAACGCCAGGGCCAAGAAGCGGGAGTGAGTGGGGAGGGGAATAGGGTGGGGGTAGGTTATAGGGAACTTTCTGGATAGCATTTGAAATGTAAATAAAGAAAATATCTAATAAAAAAATTAAATTAAATAAAAATTTTTAAAAAACGGTATTGTTTTCAGGGTTACCAAAAGTTACCAAATTGTTATTATCTCTACACTCATCTTTCAAAGATCAATGTGTTTATTCTTTGAGATTTCTTATGTATGCCATGTGTTTTGATCATATCCTTTCCCCCATTCCCCTCTAAGGCCCTTCCACATTCCTTTCCAAATTTCATCTCTTTTTCCTACCCAATACCTCACTCTGTCCAACTAGTGATGCCCATATATGTGTGGGTGTAGGCCCATTGTCTGGAGTATATGCAGCCTAGCAGAGCCACATTCCTGAAGAGAAATTACTTTCCTTCCCCTTGGAGCCACCAAATGTCAACAACACTTCAGCAAGGGGCAGGGTCTAAGGAGATCCTGCTCTATCCATGTTGGAGTTTTGACTGGCTGGAATTTGTCAGGTTCTTGTGGAGCCTTGTCCATGCCTCTGCTACTGACACTTCATGAGTATGTCTACCTTATCAAGTCTAGGAGGTTTGCTTTACAGGTGCTCCCCACCTCTCACCAACTTCCTGTCCCATGGCCAACTTTTCCTGAACCATGCGAGTAAGGGATCACGCATACCTGCTTTCTCTTTTGTTTTGTTGTTGTTGTTTTGTTTTGTTTTCTGGGGTTTTTTGACATATAATGTCTTGAGTCAATACTCAACATAATTATATTTCCTTTCTTGAACATTTTTCTTTTGACATTTTGGCATTATTCCCTGATTTTTACAAGATAAGATTGGAACAGGTCTCCCTGAAAGTACAGCTGGCTTCCTCAAACTTCTCCCCTCTATCTGTTTTTTTCTTTCCTTGTGACTATAAGCATGTGCTATGTCACCTTTAATTACACAAAGAGTTCACACTGATCTGCTATGCTCTTTTAGATCTCTTGCTCAGTTTCAGCTCCAGACTCTCCACTCTTCAGTCTGTCCTGTCCCAAATACAGCATTCTCACCATGATTAACCACCATCTGTGCTAACACCCTAGCTCTTCCCTCACCCTTGCTTGAACATTACTCTTTATAGCCCTAAGTACAGGATCGAAATCAACAGGGTGGAAGTTTGACAAAACATTCAAATAAAAAAGTTTTAAAACTTAACTTGGCATTGAAAATTATTATACCTTGAAAGACCATTTTGTGAACAACACTAAGCCACTAAGCATACTATATATGTGAACTTATATTTCTTTTCACTTATCTTTTTTATTATCATTTTGTGCCCTTTATGATGTGTGTGTGTGTGTGTGTGTGTGTGTGTGTGTGTGTGTGTGTGTGTGTGTGAGAGAGAGAGAGAGAAAGAGAGAGAGGGAGAGAGAGAGAGTTGCTATATTAATTTTCTAAAAATGTTGTGATTTCATCATTCTTTGTAGCTGAATGACAACTTTGAAAAATAAGCCACATTTAAAAAATGGCTGATGATATTTGGAGTAATCATCATGAGTGAATGAAATCAAAAATAGCACTCAATGTCCTACAGTGCAGCAGTGGGTCCACAGCTCACCACAGAACTCCTCAACCCAGCCTCAGTGGGTTTGACCTTGAGCAAACTGACACAGAAGAGCTTGTTTTGAAGCCATTCCTGACCATGGGAGACAGTGTGTACTCACCCAAGCATCTTCAGGTTACATCTTTTGTGATTCAAAGCCTCACAGAGCACCACCAGCCCAGAGTGGTCCAAGGTTTTCCAGTCCAGATTTAAGCTATTCAGTGTTTTGCAGGTGGTGAGAGCCAAGGCTAGGTCCTTACAACAGTCACTGGTGAACTCACACAGGTCTAACCTGTAACAGGGAACATGCCAATAGAACAATCTGCTGTTCAGTGCCAGTTCCACGCTTCTGAGCAAAGACCCAACCAGCCCCAAATGCCCACAGAACCAACACTGAGCAAATCCTTGTTTCAGAGCAAAAGGGATTTGTGACCCCAAGATGTTGTTCTAAATGCTTAGCATTATTCCTGTTTTAGTTTAACTCTCAAGCCTCATCAAAAAAGCTTCTCTTTGCAGTGGACTGGTTAATATGGAGACTCACAGATAGTCAGTGTTCAGAGAGTGTCCACAGAATACTCAGGTTCAAATAAGGCATTGAGATCATCCCTTCCCACCAAGGATCAGGGATCACCACAGAAGAGGGGGAATAAAGGTAAGGAGAACCAGATATTGTGGTAAGGGAAAACACAACTGAAGTGTTGCATTGAATCTCACAGCAGGTGTTGCTGCCTGTACAAGACCTGTGCATTTTCTCAAAACTTATGAGTCTATGCTAGGCGGACTTCCTCTTAACCCTATTAACCCTCTAGCATTTCCTCATCAAACTGTAAGCCCTCCCACCATGACAGTTAGTAAGGACTCACCCAAGACACTCCAAGTTACAGTTGGGATGACTCAGAGCTTCACATAACTGTCTGACACCAGTGTCTTGTATGTTATTGTTGCCCAGTTTCAGGGTCTTTAGATTTCTATTGCAAATGAGGACAGCCGAGATCTCCTCACAGCATTGTGAAGTTAAAAAGCAACCCGGCAACCTGGGAAATCATACATGAAAGCATACTTATTCCTCAATCCTTTTGTCTTGATTCATTGTTAATAATTTTATTATTAATTATTATTATTATTTAGAACTTCATATGAGAACTGCATTTATTGCTGTCTACATTACTCCATCTCTTCCTCCAATTCCTACCAGTTCCCCTTTCTAGTTCATAACCTCTTCTTTAATTATTCTTGTTACATATACACATGTGTGTGTGCATGCACATATGTACATGCATATGTAACTACTAAGTCCATTTTAGCTTTGCTTGTCTGTACATGTATCCAGGGGATTGGCTAACCTAGATCAGAGCTTCCCCTGGAGGAGACTGATTCTCCCTCTCCCAGCAGCCACGCATTGGCTGCCTTCCTTCTTCTGAGACAGAATCTCACGTAACCCAGTCTGGCTTCAGACTTGTTACACAGCTGAGGATGACTTTGAACTTCTGACCTTCCTACTTCTATCTCCTACTGCCAAGATTATAGACATGCTGCTACCCTAGCTTTCTTAAAACTGTGCTGGAGAATCAAACTCAGGACTCTGTGTTTGCCAAGGAAGCATTCTACCAACTGAGCTACAACCCCAGTCCATGAGATTCCATCTTAACAGCTTGACTGATTTGTATGAACCAGAAATTTTCCAAGCATGTCTAAAATGCTGATGATGCTCCATCATCTGGGGTCCTCTGCTCCATGCTGGCTCACCAACAATTCTTCTGCTTTGACATCTTCATGTGGTGTTCCTATGCTCATTGCCCCTGGTTATAATACATATGCCTTGAAAACCAGTAGGGCTACCTTATCACCAATTTCAGATTTATATGAAAATGTCACCATGTGTCTAACTTCTGCCAGTATTTATTATGATACCATGTCCTCAAACCCTCCCTGAGCCTCAAGTTCATGGTTCCCATGGCATTGTAAATAATAAAGAGAAGTTGACAAACAGAAGGAAGATAGTTGGTATAAAATAGGTGAAAGATGGAAAATGCATAGATGATGTATAGATGCTAATTATAGATCTTAGGCAGATGTATGTTAGAACTAGTGTGCATATATATTTAGAACTTCATATGAGAACTGCATCTACTGCTGTCTACATTATTCCATCTCTCCCTCCAATTCCTACCAGTTCCCCTTCCTAATTCATAACCTCTTCTTTAATTATTCTTGTTACATATACACATGTGTTTGTGCATGCACATATGTACATGCATATGTAACTACTAAGTCCATTTTAGCTTTGCTTGTACGTACATGTATCCAGGGGATTGGATAACCTAAGTCAGAGCTTCCCCTAGAGGAGACTGATTTTCCCTCTCTCTTATAGATAGATAGATAGATAGATAGATAGATAGATAGATAGATAGATAGATAGACAGAGAGAGAGAGAGAGAGAGAATGGAAGGTGATTATTGGAAGAGGTCAGTGATATGTAAGTAAAGCCAGTAAGTTTATAAATGGTAGACAAGGGAGAGATGTTAAATTTATAGATGACAGATAATAGTTGGGTGGATATGAGATAGGTAGAAAGATATGTAAATAGACTCATAGACACATGCATAGATTTATGATTGAGGGATTTGCATGGAAAATATGTGTGTGTGTGTATTAATGGCTCACAAGCAGGGATGAATTTTTCTGTCCAGAAAATGCAAACAGCATCTAGAGATATTTTGATTTGTCACACAAATAAAATCACAGGGTGCTACTTGCATCTAATTTATGTAGACATACTGCTACATCCAACTACAAATCTCAGGACAGCTACAACAAGAGACCAATAGTGTAAAGATTTAGAAATTGTATCTTTCGTACATAGACACAATACCTTTGTGCCTGTTATGCTTACATGTCCATCAACTCAATTTTTTCAGATGAGGACTATACTTCATTTTCTTATATATCAAGAGAGAAGTGTAAGAAAAAACCCCTCCCAAGTGCCTACTGCTGCTAATGATAACCTTCATTCCATTCAGTTCCATCTCAAGAGCAGCCTACAGCACAGCCTTTGTTTGAGCAACTCCTTTGAGTAAGACTACACTTATATCTTTAAAAACTTTGTGATGTATTGCATTTGTTGTTGCAAATGTCAAATGAAAGCTGTTGTACTAGGGAGAAAAAAAGACTACACTCTAAGTCACTGAGTATCCCAGGAGAATCAGCTGGGATAATCACAGCCTTGTTTTCTTAAGCAGACATCATCCTCTCTGGTGCATTAACCTTTCTACAGTATGTGCAGAAAGCCTGATTTTCTGGCTCATAGATACTGTCTTCTTCACTTGTGTCTGTGTGGATGTGCCTTTGTGAGTGTATGTGTACATGTCCAGGTGGTGCACATGGAGGTCAGAGGAGGATATTGGACCCTTGGTGCTGGAGTTACAGGTGCTTGTTAACTACCAGACATAAGTGCTGGGATCTAGATTCTGTTTCTCATGACTCAATGACAAGCGCTTTCAACTACTGAGTCATTTCTCCAGCCTTGATGGAGTGTAAAAGTGTCACCATGTGATGAACAAAGCAGTAGTCTCTGGGGCTTCTTTTATCAGGGAACCCCATTTATGGGGACACATGCTTATGATCCAATCATCCAGGGCTCCATATCTTAAGATAGTTATCATGGATGATAGGCTTAAGACA
The DNA here is from genome assembly GCF_000001635.26 of Mus musculus. NCBI lineage: Eukaryota > Metazoa > Chordata > Mammalia > Rodentia > Muridae > Mus > Mus musculus. The sequence continues at coordinate 20,046,034 of NC_000073.6, read as the reverse complement.
ATTTCTCAAGTGGCAATGACATTCAGACAATTCTACACTTCTACTTCTGAATGCCAACACCTGAAACAGCAGTGCCAGCAATAGGTGAAAACACAGCCCTACCATAACTCCTTGAGGGTGCAGTTTGGATCTTTCAAAGCTTCACACAGAAGGTTCACTCCAGTATCTTCCAGGAAATTTGATCCCAGATCAAGCAGGGAGAGGTGTTTGTTGCTCAAAAGTGCTTCATAGAGATGTCCACAGGCAATGAATGTGAGGCAGCAGTAAGACAACCTGAAAGAGGATCACATGTCAGCAGCTCACTTCCTGTTGGAACATTCACTTGCTTTACAAAGACTTTCATGTTCTTCCTAGACTGAATTTCTACTTGGCACAAAAGAATTTTGAAGTGGGCTGACAAGATGACTAAATAGTCTTGCCACCAAGTCTGAGGACCTATAAGCTAGCAGTCCCCCAGGACTAGATGGCTTTCAGAGCTTTGTGCAACATCCTGACTCTCCTTGTCTTTGGAGAGTGTCCCTGATCAAGTGGCTGACCTGTGTGCACTCGTCTGAAAAGTGACCTTGTACGTGCTCTCTGCAAGGGTGCATAACTCAGCACATGCATTCTACTCTGGCTTCCCACCTGCCTGATAATTAGGTCCTATATAATAACCAATCAGCCCTTACTGTTCCCTAGAATATAGGACCAATTAATTAGCCTTTTTCACCCATATTATAACTCTAAAATTCCCTCTATGACCTATCCCTTAAACAATAAAGTAGACTAGTCTCAATGTAACAGTCTCTGGTGGTCAGTCTGTCCATACTCATAGCCATCTGAACCCTGATCTCCACCTCTTCCCCCTTCCCCCTCAGGCTTGTGGCTAACTGCATCCATGGAAAAGGGTGATAGGGGAGCACAAGATTGTGAGTTCAATACCACAGGATGGAAAGAAATAACCAATTCCCACCCCACAAGCTGTCTTCTGTCCTCTCTATGTGTGCAAGTATCTTCCCTCTCCCTCTCTCTCACTCTCACTCTCGCTCTCTCTCTCAAATAAGTGATGGAAATAATTTCAAACATTTTGAAAAACTGATGTTATTGGTCACTAGTGATGTTTCCAAAATTTACTATTGATTTACATGCCAACTTATTTACAAAACAATCAACTAAAACTTCTACCCATATCAAAAATTTATCATCTTGCAGAATCCTGTTCTAGTAGAGTATCTTCTACTAACTTTTTAAATTTCTTTTTGGTGTCTCTCTGTCTCTCTGTGTCTCTCTGTGTCTCTCTGTGTCTCTCTGTGTCTCTCTGTGTCTCTCTGTGTCTCTCTGTGTCTCTCTGTGTCTCTCTCTGTCTCTCTCTGTCTCTCTCTGTCTCTCTCTGTCTCTCTCTGTCTCTCTCTGTCTCTCTCTGTCTCTCTCTGTCTCTCTCTGTCTCTCTCTGTCTCTCTCTGTCTCTCTCTGTCTCTCTGTGTCTCTCTGTCTCTCTGTGTCTCTCTGTGTCTGTGTCTCTCTCTGTGTCTCTCTCTGTGTCTCTCTCTGTGTCTCTCTCTGTGTCTCTCTCTGTGTCTCTCTCTGTGTCTCTCTCTGTGTCTCTCTCTGTGTCTCTCTCTGTGTCTCTCTCTGTGTGTCTCTCTGTGTCTGTGTCTGTCTGTGTGCACGCGTGCATGCGTATGCATGTGTGTGCATGTGTGTGTGTCTGTCTGTCTGTCTGTCTAGGTACACATGCATGTTGAGGTCAGATGTCATTCTCTGGAACACCAGGACCCCCCTTTGAGATAGGCTCTCTCACTCGCCTGGAGCTCTAATGACTTGGATGGTGGTCTAGTGAGCACCAGGGATCTTAGTGCTTCCACTTCTTCAGTGTGTCACTACACACGGCGTTGTCACATGGGTTCTCAGGACCAAATTGAGCTCACCATGTTTGAGTGGCAAATGTTTTTTACCAACTTAGCTATTGCTGCAGCCAAATCCTGTTATTTTAAATATTTCTCCTACTCCCGTTACTTCTATGAATTAAGGACTAGTACTGCAAAGACTATTTAAGACAACTCATGACCAATGTAGCTCTTTATAATTAGTAGTCACCAAGCATAGTTTTCATTTATCCAACTATATATCACCAAGTGGTAATTAAATAACCAAATAATATTGTCTTCTAATGTAATTTCCCCTACTTCTCTTGAAACATCCTTTGACTTTTTATAGTGGCTTTTTAATTTTCCTTCACAAGTTGTATTTCAGAGCTTGAGAGATGGTTCGACATTTATAATCACTTGCTGGCCTTGCAGAGGACTTGTGGTACAGTTTCAAATACCCACATAGCCCCTATATGGTGCTCATGATCTCCTATAACTACAACAGGGAACTAATGACCTATTTTGGTCTCAACAGTCTAGTACACTGACATGGTACAATAAACTTATACAAGCACACACATACATACACGTTAAATTTATAAATATATTTTAATAAAGTTTAATATAATTTATACTAAGCATTCCTAATTGAAAAACGGAAATTTTTATGCTTCAAAATACAAAACATTTTCAAAATTACACAATGCCACAATAAGAAAATTATAGACCTGTGCTCATGTATCCAAACCAGGTCAATACATAAAAGCACTGAAAATATTGTATAAAACTGTGTGCATATGCAAACCCAAGTCATGTGCACACATTTTATACAGCATGCAAATAAATTTTATAGTTGAAATTAGAGACCATTACTAAGACTCATAATATGAAAATAGTCCAAAAAATTAAATGAAGTATGAAACACTTATGGACTCTTTATAAGAAATTCATGTGAGAGATACTTAATCTGCACTAGTTTTCTCTGATAAACAGAGGTCTCTACAATGGTCAAAATTTAGTGTTCTTACATTTTTATGCATGCCATATCTGTAAGCTGCACACGTACTTATAACTGAATGAATACCTGATTACAGAGGACAGAATAATTTGTGTATGTATACTCTTCCTCTTGCATAAACCAGGGTGTCTTTGAGCACATTCTCCATCCTAAGGCCTTTGATTGATGGAATAGTAAATTATGTAATATGGCTTCCCTGGGACCATAGTCCAGTGGTCTTCTACCATAGAAACAAACCTCAACCTTAGGGAGATAGCTTATAATGATTTAGGTAAGATGTAGGAAGCCCTGCCTTAGAAATGAATCTTTTTTTATTTTTTCTTATTTATATTCTCCTCTGGTCTAGTAACCAATCTCTTTCCAGATGCAACATCTTTACTCATGATAAGAACATCTTATCTTAATAAACTAAAAATAATGTGTAAGAAGTTTCAGAGCTAGCCTTGACTTGTCTCAACTTGATCTCATAATATCTCTGCTTGCATTTACCCCACTTACTGGTATGGCAACTGAAGAATGAAAAGTGAGTCTAATGACACAACCCATGCTCTCTTGTATTCTACAGTGGGCACTTGACCACCTTTATGATGCTTGGACTCATGTGCAGGTTTCTGCAATAGCTCTGGGGTATGCTCTCCCAGAATAACTCACATCAGTGACTGCAGGACACAGCTTGGATCCTTCAGCATTTCACACAGTGACATCACTCCTTTGTTCTTCAAGGGATTTTCAACCAATGAGAGGTGTTTCACTTTAGAGTTGATAAGGGAAATCGCAATTATGCCACAGGCCTTACTTGAGATGCCACATTTACCCAACCTACATGTGAGAAACATGTCACAGGTTAGGAATAACATCTTTAGGTGATGTGTGTAAGACTGTCTATTACTGGTACCGATGCCTTAGATCCTTATAGCAGTCCAGATACACATCATAGACTTATAAAATTTATAAGCATAATTGTGTGGCTATCATTGTGAATTTATAGAGTTCTACTGATTGGGAATAAGCCCAAAGCCATTGGTTTTTAACTATGGGTGATTTTACTCTCTAGGATCCATTTGGAAATGTTTGGTGATTTTAATAGTTGTCACAACAACAAACAGACTGATAGGATGTTACTGGAATGTAGTGGGTAGAAGCCATGGCCTTTATTATACAGATAGACATCAATAAAATATGATTTGTACTCCAGTAAGTCTGATTACCCATATCAATAAAATACCCACACACTTACTTCTTGGGTATCTTACAGATACCCTCTCTTCTAGATTTCAGGTTATCAGTTACTAACCTGTGGTTCTGACCAGCCAGCTTCAGGTTGACTTTTTTTTAATAGGGTTTTTGTTGTTTTTTTCTTTTTATTACTCAGAGACTCATTTGAAGCAGAAAACAAGCAGAAAGAGACACAGCAGCACTGAACTAAACACACACACACACACACACACACACACACACACACACGCTTGGTGAGAAAACTGTCCTGACCAATGTATGATACAACCACAATCAAGACTGCACTGGGCATGGATGCAGAGGGCTCAGTTTTACTATCCTGCAGCAGAGACATTCTGAATGAATTTCCCTAGGACTCCCATTTGGAGAGAAGGAACTGGCTTTGTGCCAGCCAAAAGGCACACCAGGAAAGAGAGGTTATACATTCTGACAATTCTGATTACCTTGTAGGACATATCTCCTACAAGGGCAGTGGAAATGGATGGATATGGAGGATATCATCCTAAATGAGGTAACCCAATCACAAAAGAATACACATGATATGCACCCACTGATAAGTGGATATTAGCCCAGAAGCTCAAAATATCTAAGATACAATTCGCAAAACACATGAAACTCAAGAAGAGGGAAGACCAAAGTGTGGACACTTCGATCCTTCTTAGAAGGGGGAACAAAATACTCATGGAAGGAGTTACAGAGACAAAGTGTGAAGCAGAGACTGAAGGAATGACCATCCAGGGACTGTCCCACCTGGGGATCCATCCCATAAACAACCACCAAAACCAGACACTATTGTGGATGCCAACAAGAGCTTGCTGACAGGTTGACATTCTTACATCCTACTTCTTGTGTTTAACTTTCTGAGGAGGTCATAAAGCTTACCAGTTTTTATAGCTCCCTTGTCAGTTTAGTTTATCCAAAGAATATGATAAGAATAACAGAATCTGCTGACACCATTGCATACACTAGCAAGATTTTGCTGAAAGGACCCAGATATAGCTCTCTCTTGTGAGACTATGCTGGGGCCTAGCAAACACAGAAGTGGATGATCACAGTCAGCTATTGGATGGGTCACACGGCCCCTAATGGAGGAATTACCCAAGGAGCTAAAGGGAACTGCAACCCTATAGGTGGAACAACAATATGAACTAACCAGTACCCGGGAGCTCTTGTCTTTAGCTGCATATGTATCAAAAGATGGCCTAGTCGGTCATCACTGCAAAGAGAGGCCCATTGGACTTGCAAACTTTATATGCCCCAGTACAGGGGAACGCCAGGGCCAAAAAGGGGCAGTGGGTGGGTAGGGGATTGAGGGGGTGGGTATGGGGGACCTTTGGGATAGCACTGAAAATGTAAATGAGGAAAATAATTTTAAAAAAAAGAATAACAGAATCAGAGAGATCATGTGCATGGAAAAGACCTGGAAGGATTCCTAGTACATGAACTTTTGCCTCGTGGATGTAGAGTGGTCCACATGGATATATTTGCCAAACTAGAAGACCCCTGCTCTCAGTTCATTCCATCACTGTGATAAAACACTCATTCTGACCAAAGCAAATAGAAATGGTTTGGTTTACACTTCCAGGTCACAGCACTGCTGAAAAAGTCAGAGCATGAACCCTCATAAAAGAGCTGCCTGCTGGTTCATAATTATCTAGCTAGCCTCTTATAAAGACCAGAGCCACCTGCCCAGTGAGCCATGCTTATTCACCAATTAAAATCAAGATATTCCCTCACCAACATGCCAAAATATCAACATAATAAAGACAATTACTAAACTAAGACAGTCTACTTTAGGTCAAGTTGACAGTTAATGCTAAGCAGCATAAAAATCCCTGAACTTTTGAGGATTTTTTTTTAACGTGGGCTTTACCATGTAAGCATGATTGGCTAACACCAAATGGAACTTTTTGCTGAGGATTGGGGATAAGAATGATAGTTACAGAAAATGGTAAGAACTAATTTGGTTCTTCTGGGGACTGGCCACTATGCCCGCCAAAGATCACCTCATTAGAATAAAAGTTGATCCTATCACCTGGAAAATCACAAAAGGTTAGAAGCTACTTGTCTGTAATCAAGGCAACCATCCAAACATCAAAGAAAATGGCTTTGTTACCCCCACTAAGCACTCCTGAAATTACCAAGATTTGTAACTCCATTACACAGCTGGAGGAAAAAAAAAACCCAAACTGCATATTGCCTATCATAAGCCACCATATCACAAATGCCAATGGTATTAAATGCACATCAGAGTTGTCATGTTGCTTACAATATCAGACCATTGTATCCTGCTAACTTCTCCTCATTCTCATGCCATTTCCACATAGCCCAATTGTAGGGCTGCCTCCTATTTTTCTTCTCTAGCCTCCTGTCAAAGGCCATGTTTTATATATGGATTGTTTCTGTGCTGTTAGGTGTTTACAAGGCACCTCTGCAAGTTTACCTCTGAGTATTATGAGGTCCCTGTCTTGCATACTAAGTAAATAAATATGATAAAATCCAGATATGGGACTGGGGAGATGGCTCAGAGGTTAAGAACACTGATTGCTCTTGCAGAGGTCCTGAGTTCAATTCTCAGCAACCACATGGTGGCTTACAACCATCTGTAATGGTATCTGATGGCCTCTTCTGGTGTGTCTGAAGAGAGCTACAATGTACTCATATAAATAAAATAAACCTTAAAAAAAAAAAAAGACTGGCAGTGGTGCTCACACCTTTAATCCCAGCACTTGGGAGGCAGAGGCAGGAGACCTCTGTACAGTGGAGGCCAGCCTGGTCTACAGAGCAAGTTCCAGAACAGCCAGAGCTACATAGAGAAACCCTGTCTCAAAACAAAACAAAATAAAACAAACAAACAAACAAAAATACAAATAAAATCCAGATATGCGGTTACGTTGGTATTCAAACTATTAGGGAAAAAAGGAAGTCATCAAAAAACAAGGGGAGCCCTTCTGGTCCGACCAGCACAGCCCGGGAGCCCTTTGCCTCAGGATCAGTGGGAGCCATCTTGGTTCTGAGACTCGGCTGAACTTAGTCTGCACAGGTGAGAGTGTGCACCACAGAAGCTGACAGCTTCTGGGACAAGCGGGAGTCACAGAGCCTCTGAGGCAGTGCCCTTTTCAGGCTCAAGACATCCGGCCACCCTCCCGGCCAGAGGACAGGTGTCTGCCCGGCCTGGGAGCCCTTGGCCTCAGGAACTGCGAGAGCCATCTTGGTTCCGAGACTCCGCCGAACTTAGGAACTTAGTCTGCACAGGTGAGAGTGTGCACCACAGAACCTGACAGCTTGTGAGACAGGCAGGAGCCACAGAGCCTTTGAGGCAGCGCCCTTTTCGGGCCCTAGACATCCGGCCACCCTCCAGGCCAGAGGACAGGTGTCCACCCGGCCCGGGAGCCCTTTGCCTCAGGATCGGCGGGAGCCATCTTGGTTCCGGGACTCCGCTAAACTTAGTCTGCACAGGTGAGAGTGTGCACCACAGAAGCTGATAGCTTCTGGGACAGGCGGGAGCCACAGAGCTACTGAGGCAGCACCCTTTTCGGGCCCCAGACATCCGGCCACCTTCCTGGCCAGAGGAGAGGTGTCCACCCGGCCCGGGAGGCTTTTGCCTCTAGATTGGCGGTAGCTATCTTGGTTTCGGGACTCCACCGAACATAGTCTGTACAGGTGAGAGTGTGCACCACACAAGCTGACAGCTTCTGGGACCCGCCAAAGCAACACAGCTTCTGGGAAAGGTGCTGTTTTGGGCCTTCAGCTTCGGCCAGGAGGAGGTCTAAACACAAGATATCTGTACACCTTCCCTGTAAGAGGAGAGCTTGCCTGCAGAGAGTGCTCTGACCACTGAAACTCAGAGGAGAGAGCCTGTCTCCCAGGTCTGCTGATAGAGGCTAACAGAATCACCAGAAGAACAATCTCTAAACAGAGACAATATAACAACTAACTCCAGAGATTACCAGATGTCGAAAGGTAAACATAATAATCTTACTAACAGAAACCAAGACCACTCACCACCATCAGAACCCAGCACTCCCAATTCGCCCAGTCCAGGGCACCCCAACACACCAGAAAACCTAGACCTGGATCTAAAAGCATATCTTATGATGATGGTAGAGGACATAAAGAAGGAATTTAATAACTCACTTAAGGAAATACAGGAGAACACTGCTAAACAGGTAGAAGACATTAAAGAGGAAGCACAAAAATCCCTCAAAGAATTGCAGGAAAACCAGACCAAAGAGGTGATGGAACTGAATAAAACCATGCAAGACCTAAAAAGGGAAGTAGACACAATAAAGAAAACCCAAATTGAGGCAACGCTGGAGATAGAAACCCTAGGAAAGAAATCTGGAACCATATATGCAAGCATCAGCAACAGAATACAAGAGATGGAAGAGAGAATCTCAGGTGCAGAAGACTCCATAGAGAACATCGGCACAACAATCAAAGAAAATACAAAATGCAAAAAGATCCTAACTCAAAACATCCAGGAAATCCAGGACACAATGAGAAGACCAAACCTACGGATAATAGGAGTAGATGAGAATGAAGATTTTCAATTCAAAGGACCGGCAAATATCTTCAACAAAATTATAGAAGAAAACTTCCCAAACCTAAAGAAAGAGATGCCCACGAACATACAAGAAGCCTACAGAACTCCAAATAGACTGGACCAGAAAAGAAATTCCTCCCGACACATAATAATCAGAACAACAAATGCACTAAATAAAGATAGAATATTAAAAGCAGTAAGGGAAAAAGGTCAAGTAACATATAAAGGCAAGCCTATCAGAATTACACCAGATTTTTCACCAGAAACTATGAAAACCAGAAGAGCCTGGACAGATGTTATACAGACTCTAAGAGAACACAAATGCCAGCCCCGGCTACTATACCCAGCCAAATTCTCAATTACCATAGATGGAGAAACCAAAGTATTCCACAACAAAACCAGATTCACACATTATCTTTCCACGAATCCAGCCCTTCAAAAGATAATAACAGAAAAAAAAACAATACAAGGACGGAAACCACGTCCTAGAAAAAGCAAGAAGGTAATCCCTCAACAAACCTAAAAGAAGACAGCCACGAGAACAGAATGCCAACTCTAACAAAAAAATAAAAGGAAGCACCAATTACTTTTCCTTAATATCTCTTAATATCAATGGACTCAACTCCCCAATAAAAAGACATAGACTAACAGACTGGCTACACAAACAGGACCCAACATTCTGCTGCTTACAGGAAACTCATCTCAGAGAAAAAGATAGACACTACCTCAGAATGAAAGGCTGGAAAACAATTTTCCAAGCAAATGGTAGGAAGAAACAAGCTGGAGTAGCCATCCTAATATCTAATAAAATCGACTTCCAACCCAAAGTCATCAAAAAAGACAAGGAAGGGCACTTCATACTCAAAGGTAAAATCCTCCAAGAGGAACTATCAATTCTGAGTATGCTCCAAATACAAGGGCAGCCACATTCATTAAAGATACTTTAGTAAAGCTCTAAGCACACATTGCACCTCACACAATAATAGTGTGAGACTTCAACACACCACTTTCACCAATGGACAGATCATGGAAACAGAAACTAAACAGGACACAGTGAAACAGAGGTTATGAAACAAATGGATCTGACAGATATCTACAGAACATTTTATCCTAAAACAAAAGGATATACCTTCTTCTCAGCACCTCACGGTACCTTCTCCAAAATTGACCACATAATTGGTCACAAAACAAGCCTCAACATATACAAAAATATTCAAATTGTCCCATGCATCCTATCAGATCACCATGGACTAAGGCTGATCTTCAATAACAAAATAAATAATAGAAAGCCAACACACACATGGAAACTAAACAACACTCTTCTCAATGATACTTTGGTCAAGGAAGGAATAAAGAAAGATGGGACCTAATGAAACTCCAAAGTTTCTGCAAGGCAAAAGACACTGTCAGTAAGACAAAAAGACCACCAACAGATTGGGAAAGAATCATTACCTATCCTAAATCAGATAGGGGACTAATATCCAACATATATAAGGAACTCAAGAAGGTGGACTTCAGAAAATCAAATAACCCCATTAAAAAATGGGGCTCAGAACTGAACAAAGAATTCTCACCTAAGGAATACCGAATGGCAGAGAAACACCTGAAAAAATGTTCAACATCCTTAATCATCAGGGAATTGCAAATCAAAACAACCCTGAGATTCCACCACACACCAGTCAGAATGGCTAAGATCAAAAATTCAGGTGACAGCAGATGCTGGCGTGGATGTGGAGAAAGAGGAACACTCCTCCATTGTTGGTGGGATTGCAGGCTTGTACAACCACTCTGGAAATCAGTCTGGCGGTTCCTCAGAAAATTGGACATAGTACTACCGGAGGATCCATCAATACCTCTCCTGGGCATATATCCAGAAGATGCCCCAATGGGTAAGAAGGACACATGCTCCACTATATTCATAGCAGCCTTATTTATAATAGCCAGAAGCTGGAAAGAACCCAGATGCCCCTCAACGGAGGAATGGATACAGAAAATGTGGTACATCTACACAATGGAGTACTACTCAGCTATTAAAAAGAATGAATTTATGAAATTCCTAGCCAAATGGATGGACCTGGAGAGCATCATCCTGAGTGAGGTAACACATTCACAAAGAAACTCACACAATATGTACTCACTGATAAGTGGATATTAGCCCCAAACCTAGGATACCCAAGATATAAGATACAATTTGCTAAACACATGAAACTCAAGAAGAATGAAGACTGAAGTGTGGACACTATGCCCCTCCTTAGAATTGGGAACAAAACACCCATGGAAGGAGTTACAGAGACAAAGTTTGGAGCTGAGATGAAAGGATGGACCATGTAGAGACTGCCATATCCAGGGATCCACCCCATAATCAGCATCCAAACGTTGACACCATTGCATACACTAGCAAGATTTTATTGAAAGGACCCAGATGTAGCTGTCTCTTGTGAGACTATGCTGGGGCCTAGCAAACACAGAAGTGGATGCTCACAGTCAGCTAATGGATGGATCACAGGGCTCCCAATGGAGGAGCTAGAGAAAGTACCCAAGGAGCTAAAGGGATCTGCAACCCTATAGGTGGAACAACATTATGAACTAACCAGTACCCCGGAGCTCTTGACTCTAGCTGCATATATATCAAAAGATGGCCTAGTCGGCCATCACTGGAAAGAGAGGCCCATTGGACTTGCAAACTTTATATGCCCCAGTACAGGGGAACGCCAGGGCCAAAAGGGGGGAGTGGGTGGGCAGGGGAGTGGGGGTTGGTGGGTATGGGGGACTTTTGGTATAGCATTGGAAATGTAAATAAGCTAAATACCTAATAAAAAATGGAAAAAAAAAGAAAGAAAGAAATTAAGGACTTTTTGGAGTTTAATGAAAATGAAGCCACAACATGCCCAAACTTATGGGACACAATGAAAGCATTCCTAAGAGGAAAACTCATAGCTCTGAGTGCCTCCAAAAAGAAACTAGAGAGAGCACACATTAGCAGCTTGACAACACACCTAAAAGCTCTAGAACAAAAGTAAGGAAGGGAATGGGAACCAACAGAACATAAGTGAATATGTCACAAGCACATTGTAAATGGGGCTGAAAATGTCCTAATGTTGGAGCTAGAGATATGGATCAACAGTTAACACTTGCTGCTTCAATGAAGGACTAGAGTTCAATACCAGACACCGGTAGCTCACAACTGCATATAATTCTAGCTCCAGAACACCTGATGCCCTCTCCTGACTTTTGAAGGCACCTAAAAATAGGTACCTGCACATATGCATGTATGTAAATAAAGAGAAAAAGAAATGGTCAAAATGAAATTAATTATGTGCAACATGTGCTAATGCAAAGTAAACTTTGAAGGTTAAGCATACAAAGTGATTTTTTAAAATTTGGCTTTCTCCAAGAGAGGATGCCTAAGTCCTACTTGGGAGAGAGAAGAAAGCAATCAAGTGGGGAGGGAGGAGGAACCTAGGGGGAGAAGGTGGATTGGGAGAGGGAAGTGTGGTGGAGAGGGAAACCTGATCTGGTATTGGGTGAGGGAAAAGAACTGAAGCCCTGAGGGCCAGCAGAAAAAAATGGAAACATGCTACCTCAGGAAATAGGAGGTTAGGGGGGGCCTCCAGAATACACCAGACACCTGAGAGGTGAGAGACTCTCAGGACTCAAAGGGAAGGACCTTAGATGAAATGCCCAACAGTAGGGAGAGGGAACTTATAGAGCCCACCTCCAGCAAGAAGACAGGACATCAAGTGAGGGATGGGGTTGCCATCCCACAGTCACAACTGTGACCCATAATTGTTCCTGTCTGAAAGAATAACAGGGTTGGAAATGGAGAGGAGCCTGAGGAAAAGATGGTCCAGTGACAGGCCCAAAGTGGGATCCAGCTTAAGGGGAGGTCCCAAGGCCTGACACTGTTACTGAGGCTATGGAGTGCTAACAAAAAGGGACCTATCATGACTGCCCCCCCCCTAAAGACCCAACAAGCAGCTGAAAGTCAGATGCAGATATTTGCACCCAAGCAATGGACAAAAGCAGCTGACACCTGTTGTTGAATTAGGAAAGACTGATAGAAGCTGAGGCGAAGAGCAATCCTGAAGACCAGCAGTCTCAATCTGGATCCCCGAGACCTCTCAAACACTGGATCACTAAACAGACAGCATACACCAGCAGATAGGAGGCCCCCAATACACATACAGTAGAGGACTTCTGAGCCTGTGATTATTCAGAGATGATGCACCTAACCCTCAAGAGACTGGAGGCCCCAGGGAGTTTAGAGGTCAGATAGCGGTGGAGGGGTGGGACATCCATGTGAAGACAGGGGGTGAGGAGGAGGTATGAGATGTGGAACAGTCAGAGGGTGAATTGAGGGGGAATAAAATATGGAGTATAAAAAGAAAACAAAAAATAGAAATGCCATATGATTTAGCTATTTCACTCTTGGGTACCCCAAGTAATCTATACCTTATTATAAAGATATTTGGAACTCCTCCTTTATTTTAGCTTTATTCATTATAGCAAAAACAATGGAATCAATCTAGTTGTCCATCAACAGTTTACTGGACAATGAAAATTTGGATATTTGGTACATTTCTATGAATACTATTTAAACTCTAAAGAAAAATTATCAGGAAATGGGTGAACCTAGAATGTATACTATTAAGCAAGATCATACAAGCTTAGAAAAAAAAAAGCTCACATCCTTCTTCATATATGGAATCTAACAAATAATATGCATGCCCATGAAAATAAATGTCCATGTAGGTACAGTATAACATGTAAAAAAAAAAAAGAAAAAAAAGAAAGAGCAAGAAAGTATAAATACTAGAGGATGAGGGAGAACTGAATGCAGGTGATGAGTACCAGTTATAACATTTTTGTTTATTTGTTTGTTACGGGTTTATTGTTTGTGGTAATTAGTAAGTCATAAAATATATTTGATAGTGAAAATATAAAATCCCATGTGAAGTTTGAAAAAAAATTGGCTTTCTATAAAAGAATGCAAATTGATCCATTCTTATCTCCTTGTACAAAGCTCAAATCTAAGCGGATCGATACCTCCACATAAAACCAGAGACACTGAAACTAGTAGAAGAGAAAGTGAGAAAGAGCCTCAAACATATCAGCACAAGGGGAAATTTCCTGAACAGAACACTAGTGGCTCAGCCAATAAGATCAACTATTAACAAATGGGATCTCATAACATTGAAAGCTTCTGTAAGGCAAAGGATACTGTCAATAGGACAAAACAGCAACCTACAGATCTAATAAAGTTCCCCTAAAAAAGGGGAACTGAGGGTTGTCACTAGAAAGTCCCAGATGCCAGGAAAGCAAGAGGCTCCCAGGACCCAACAAAGATGACATTAGATGAAATACCCAACAAAGGGGAGAGAGAACCTGTAGAGACCATCTCCAGTCGATAGGCATGTTCCCCAATTGAGGAATGGGCCCACTCACCCATCTCAAAAAATTTAACCCAGATTTGGTCCTATCTAAAGGAAATGCAGGGACAAAAAAAAATGGAGCAGAGGCTGAAGGAAAGGCCATCTAGAGACTGCCCCACCTAGGGATCCATCGCATCTGCAGACACCAAATCTATTGCTGATGCCAAGTTGCACTTGCTGACAGGAGGCAGGTATAGCTTTCCCTGTGAGGTTCTGCCAACACCTGACCAATGCAGATCATAGCCAACTGCCATGCACTCTGGTTGAGTCAGTTTGACAAGCCGAGAGGCTTAAAAGCTGCTCATGAAGCAAAAAGTTTCAAGGAAGCTCTCTTCCTGGAGTCTGGCACTCTCTTTAATCTCTCTAACCCATACATTAATTTTCCACTCCCGAGTTAGTCTAGTGTATGGATCCACGTGCTCTCTATTTAGAATTACCCTATTATAAGTGCCTTTTAAGATTGAATTCTGACATAGCTAAAGCCTCCCCCAGTGTTCCAAGATCCCAGATAACACCAAGGAAGTTTAACCTATTCAGTAACTAATTAAGCATTACAATACACAGGGCCATTAGCTCAGCTGGTCTGCAGAAAGAGCCTGGGAATCTCACTGAGATAAAAAATCTTTAGTACAGGCTACATTCCATGCCAAGAGCAAGTTGATATACTCTCCTGATAAATGGAGATTCTCCAGACAAGATAAGATTTAGCAAGGCCTAGGAATTTAGGGGTCCATGACACTACATTATCCTTGAGGCCTGCCAAGAGTAAAAACCCCCTGGTGCTATTAACACTAAAGTGTGAAATTCTTGCCTGTCACTAGGCTGACATTTATTTGATTCCTGCAAATTCCTTTCGCAGTCATTCTCTTGTGTCTGGTAAATTTCAGTGTACCTTGTCTGGTGTGATTTGTAGCCCCTGGTATTTTCTGTATTATAAAATAGTCTAATGCTCAACCTGAGATTACATTCAGATTCAACACCTCTCCTGTGTGCGTCTGTTTGTCAATTCCTACGCTTTGCCCACCTGCTTGAGAGACCCGTTCCACACAGACACAGGGACCCAGAGGGTCTGCGGCAGCCAACCATTGGATTGACCCCAGGAACCCCAGTGGAAGAATAAGGGGAAGGACTGAAGAAGCTGAAGAGGATTGCAACCCCATAGGAAGAACAACAATATCAACTAACCTGACCACACAGAGCTCCCAGGGACTAAACCACCAGCCAAAGAGTACACATGGAGGGACCCATGGCTCCGACTACATATGTAGCAGAGGATTGCGTCATCTGGCATCAATGGAAGGGGAGGCCCTTGGTTCTGTGGAGGCTTGAGACGCCAGCATAAGGGGATGCTAGAGCAGTGAGATGGGAATGGGTAGGTAGGTGGGGGAGCACCCTCATAGAGGAAAACAGGAAGGGGATGGGATGGTGGTTTGTGGAGGGGAAACAGGGAAGGGAGACAACATTTGAAACGTAAATAAATAAAATAACCAATAAAAGAGAAGGTGGAGGAGGAAGAGGAGAAGGAGGAGGGGAAGGAGAAAGAGGAAGAGGAGGAGGAAAAGAAGAAGAGGAAGAAGGAAGAAGAGGAGGAGGTAGAGGAGGAGGAGGAAGAGGAGAAGGAGGAGGAAGAGGAGGAGGAAGGAGAAGAAGATGACAAAGAAGAAGAAAAGTTGACTTTCTAACTGCAAACAAGGATGTGCTAAATTGTTCAGGCTGGCATTGAACTTAGTACTATATAGACCAAGCAGATGTTAAATTTGCAATTTGCCTACCCCCGTCTTCTGAGAAACTAGAATTATAACCTTCTTTTCAAATGACTCTTAAAATTGATCCCACATTTCTAAACAATTTTCTAAATATTATATATTTTCACATGCAAATATGATATATTGAGTTATGGTAGATTAATTTAATCCATTTAGAAAATATATTTAAAACAGGAAATTATTATGCTAAATCTCATTTTCTGATTATATATACATACATATACATATATCATATATATCAATATATATATATATATGCATATATATATATGGGACAATTAGATATAGTGTAATAATGTCATACCCATGTACATTACTAAATACGACTGATGCAATTGGCATATCTACAACCTCTGTCACGGCACTCTGGTGGAGTCAGCTTGACAAAGCGAAAGCTGGGAAGCTGGTTCATGAAGCAAAGAGTTTCAAGGAAACTCCCTTCCCAGGGGCCTGGCATTTTCTCCCTAATCTATATAAACCATAAAATTAATTTTTCCATCCCAGCATTAGTCTAGTGTATGGATCCACGTGCTCTCTATATAGCATTACCTTATAGTAAATGCCTTTTAAGATTGTATTCTAACATAGCTAAAGCCTTTTCCCAGTGTTCTTAGATTCCAGATAGCAGCAAGGAGCTTAACCCATTCAGTAACTAATTAAGCACTACCATAAAACAATAAAGCACAGCCATTAATTCAGTTGTATGTAGAGTCTAAAATTCTCACTGAGATAGAAATTCGTATTATAGACTACATTCTATGCCAAGAGCAAATTAGTATACTATACTGAAAATGGACAGTCTCCAGATATAGATAAGAATTAACGAGGCCTAGAGAATTTTGGGGTCAGTGACACTACATTAGTCTTGAGGCTTATTAAGAGTTAACTACCCTGAGGCTATTAACTCTAAGTGTAAAACTCTTGCCTGGCAGAAAGTGCTAATCTCTAAGGTAAACATTTATCTGGTCCCTACAAATTCCCTTTGTAGTCACTCCCTTTGCATCTGTGTTAATCTCTAATGTTAAACGTTTATCTGGTTCCTTTTGAAGTCACTCCTTTTGCACCTGGAAAAATTCAATGTGCCTTATTCTGTTATGATTTGCAATTTATTCTGTATTATAAAAGTCTGAGGTTCGACTGGAAAATTACATTCAGATCCAACACCACTCTCACGTGTTTGGCTGTCTGTCACATCCGACTCTTTTGCCCATCTGCCTAAGAAATCCCGTTCCTCACAGACCAGGGACCCAGAGGGTCTGCGGCAAACCTCAATAATTATACTATTTTTGTCAATATTATTCATGTTTTATATTCAAGTTCAGTTTTGTAAAACCAATATTCAATGTTTAGATTTTTTCAAGATTCTACAAAATTGTTCATAACTGAGACACATGTAGTGCTATATTTTCACTTGCATTTGCTATACTATTTTTTTTTTTGCTATGGTATAGTGTTTATTATCTATCTTCTCCTTGACTTACTTAAATGTGCTTGAAATATTAAATTTGCCAGATCTGTGGACAAAAACCACTCTAAAGAAACTCCTGGGTGTGGACAATGATTGACTTACAGCAGCTCCTCCACTCTGCATGCTGAGCATCTCAGAGCAGCACACAGCTTCTCAGTCACATCCATGGAGAGATAAGTGCCATACAGGTTCAGGTATTTCAGGTGAGGTAGCTGAAGAAGGGTGTGAAATAATGAACCATCTCCAAAGTCAGCCATGAAGGAACACCTGCAGAATAAAGCCAAATGTCATATTATACTAGGATGTGTGGGTACATGGCTGACCAATTTGCGTACACCCTTTCCCAGATTTGTCTTACATGCAGTGCTTGGGCATCCTGGTCACCTCATAAACTTTCACTGGTTATCTCTAGATACTGGAGAAGCACTAAGTCTCAAGCTACTCAGATCTCTCCCCTTTGTCGTATTTTCCACATCTGTATAACACCTAGAGCATTCTAAGTAGGCTCATACCTACCCTCATATTAAACTCTGGACATTGCCTTGTCCCAGCTAATTGAAGTTGCCAACTTGACATTATCTGGGAAATGGGAACCTGAATTGAGGAATTGCCTCTGTCAGAAGGATATGCCTATGGGGCATTTTATTCATCACAAATCAGTGTAGCAATGCCACTCTGAGGGGGCAATTCTCCCTGTGAAAGTTGGTCTTATCTGAATAAGAAAGATTGTGGAGGCAGGTCATGGGGAAAACAGCCAGCACACAGCATTTTCTTTATGGTCTCTGCTTCACCTCCTGCCTTTAGGTTCCTGCCCTGGCCACCCTTGTTGATGGATTATGAACAAGGAGTGGTAAAAAGATGAAATAGGCACTTTTCTTCCCCAGGCTACCTTTGGTCATGGTATTTTCAGTGCAACTGAAACCAAACCAGAATTATGCTTTATGTATAACACAGATACTTGTATCTGTATTAATGTTTCTAGCTGTGTCTCCCAAGTAAAGGGCCCATTTCTCTTTAAATACTAATGGTTTTCTGGGTTTTTCTCCCCTTTTTTGCTTGTTTTTTATGTTTGTTTGTTTGGTTGGTTGGTTGGTTGGTTGGTTGGTTGGTTGGTTTTTTGTTTTTGTTTTTATTTTTGTTTTTGTTTTTGTTTTTTTTTTGAGACAGGGTTTTAGTGTATAGCCCTGGTTGTCCTGAGACTTACTCTGTAGACCAGGCTGCCTTCAAGCTCAGAGATCTCCTTGCCTCTACCTCTATACTGTTGGAATTAAAGGATGTGCCGCTATCACCTGGCTTATTAAACATTAATATTTTTATGGCATCACAATCTATAATGGTCATAGAGTGGGTTGCAGACTTTTAAGAAAATTAGATTTTTTTTTCTTTTTGTATTCATTCCCTCTTCAAGGAAAAATGTAAGCAGACTTATTCCAGGCTATGTTTCCTCATGATAACAAATAGATGTCATCATGATGACTTAGAGATTAACATTGGGCTGGACACATGGTTCAGTGGTTAAGAGCACATACTGCTCTTGCAAAGAACCAGAATCCATTTCCCAGCACAGATCGGCAGGAAGCTCACAACTGCTTATAACTCTAGCTCCAAAGAACTCAATTCAGATCCACACATACATATTCACAATTTAAAATAATTTTAAAATAGACTTTAATTAACATTCATTGTAGTCTCTAGAATATAGTCAACCCTTTTTGAGTGCTATTTTAGCATGCACATGTGTGAGC
Source organism: Mus musculus (assembly GCF_000001635.26). NCBI lineage: Eukaryota > Metazoa > Chordata > Mammalia > Rodentia > Muridae > Mus > Mus musculus. The sequence goes on along the minus strand of NC_000073.6, from coordinate 20,026,976 downwards.
GTGTGTGTGCACGCGCACACACACACTAGATGTATAGGCTTTTAAACTATACATAAATCGTGTGTGTGTGTGTGTGTGTGTGTGTGGTGTGTGTGTGTGTGAGAGAGAGAGAGAGAGAGAGAGAGAGAGAGAGAGAGAGAGAGAGAGAGAGACAGAAAACTTCAAATATGTGACTCGGGTACTATTGTATTTACTATTCTTGAATTTCAGTTCTGCATTTATTCATGCTTTAGTCTTCTCCTGAAGAGAGGGAATTTCTGCTGTCTACTTAAATGATGGGAGACTATTAAACTTACGACAAGCTTTGGAGCTTAAAAGCAGTCAGGGGCACCGTAGGAGTTGGAGACATCGAATTACAGAGGTCCTGTATGGCCCTTTTATTGAACTGACAGCTGTCCAGATCCAACACATATAAGTTGCAGAAAATGCCACATAATGTTTTCCAATATTCGGCTGTATTTCTGCAGTAAGATAACACATCATTATTCTCTAATGGCTAAATCCAACTAAAGACATTCCCCCAAACAGGCAGATCACTCCCAACTCCCTCAAATCTGAGCTCCCATTGAAACTGGGAGAAGTTTATACAAATAAAATGGATCAACACACATAGTGATTAACAAAGTGACCTTGGGGCAGGAAATGCCTAAGAGGTTAAGACAGCTTCATGCTCTTGCAAAGGTCAAAGGTTTGATTCCCAGAATCCATGTGGAAGCTCACAACCATCTGTAACTAAAGTCCCAGAGGATTAAATGGCCTCTTCTGGACTGCACAGGCACTGTACTCACAAAGTACATAAACATACATGCAGGCAAAACACTCATATACATTAAAGAAAATAAATAAATCTTTTTTTAAAGAAAGAAAGGACAGGAAATGAACAAGGTAAGGGGAGGAGAGGCAAAGAGAGGAGATGTAAGGAGTGGTGAGGAGAGGGGGGAGAGAGGGGAACGGAGAGAGCACTGTGGAATACAAAATGCCATCTTCAGGCCATAGACAATGAAATCTTGATCCACAGCAGCTATTGATGCCTTAATTGTCCTGTAAAAGACCAGGCCTGATACCAGCCAATAATAAAGCGAGGAGAGGTCTACCCCTTCCGGTTTAACCATTGGCTTCTGAGGGAGGAGTAGTCACCATTTTGTTTCCACAAGTGAGCCCACCAGGGTCTAATGCTCAGTTCCAAACCCTTAGGCACTCTGAGTTTAACCCTCGTTCAGCTCCATAGCTGACAAAACAAAGAGATGTCAATGTGAGAAAGGAACTTGTAAAGAAATAGGGTGATGAAGTAGAAGGGAAACCAAACTGAACAGAAAGTGAGAGTAACCCGGATGCTTTATATATAGGAATGAAATTACACATCAATGCACTGAAAAAATTATAATAAAGAGGCATGGCCTGAGAGGAGATAAACTAGAACTGAATCTGGTTATGGAATCACTATTACTATCTGTGACCCACTGCTGAAGGTGTCCAACTTTACTGGGTTCTCTAGTGCCTCTTGTTTTAGTGACAAAACATGATTTCTATTTGAATTGGGGTAGATATTTGGGAGTCCTGAGGGAACTACTTAGTATGTCCAGTAAAAGACTTACACATTTGAAAGACCACATTTGTAGGAGCTCACGACCTTAATTCGATGTGAGGCATGTCAACTAGAGCAACTTAGTATAACCACCAACTCAATGTACTCACCAGGACACCCTAAACATACTATGGATGAAGACAAGCATTAGACACTGCACTGAAGTTGCTCACATTTCCACCTCATATTGGCCCTGTGACAATTTTTTTCTTTGTGTGAATGGAGGGAGTCAAGACATGGCTGTCTGGAGCCACACAGCTCCAAACAACAATGTGAAAACCCAATAGGAAGCCTTTCTGACTGTGTCATCTAAACAATCAAGCAGAGGCATAAAAGAACTTTACCATACTAGGAGGAGGGATGGATGGGTAAGAGTATTTGTTGTGCAAGCAAGAGAATCTGAGTTCAGATCCATAGTACTGACATTGAAAGGTGGACATGGTTGCTTGAGGCTGTTGGCCCAGCATTAGAAAATGGAAACGGTTAGATCCTAGTATCTTCCTGATCAGTTTGCCTGATCAAGATGGTGAGAGACTTTCCCAAGGAATTAAGGCAGAGAACAATACAGAAAGACTCCCCACATCTTCCTCTGACTTCATCATGAATTTATGTGGATACAGCACGGACACATCTATAAAATAATGCACTGGGCACTAAGGCAAATATTGAACAACAGTAGACAAGATTCAGAGATCTACTCACCGTCTTTTGCCTATAGAAGTTCTTGTTTTACAATGGTCTGGGCAGTAGATTTCTGAAAAAACTGTCTTTTGTATATGCAGATGAAGTTTCTTTAATTTGGAGGATTTCTGCAGAGCATATGCAGTCACTGATAATACATCTGAACTACTAATATCAACAGTAATTTCTTCAAGTAGATCCACCACTTGTCTAACAAATCTTTCCTCCTGGCTGTCACGCAGACAGGAGAACAAAGTCTGGGATCTTTCCAGTTTCTCATTGCACTCTTGTTGACCAAGACACTTAAAGTAACAAATGATTTCCTGTCTTACATATATGGGTTGTATAAAGCCAAAGCATGGTTGGAGTAAGGCGGCGACTTGTTCATTGATGAGTCCAAACAAAAATGTGCCTAACTGGAGCCACTGGGTCTGGCCACGAGCATACATGTTTCCTAGAAGTTGAGGTATGCTTCCAATGACTGGGACACATATGTCTTTGTCTTGTTTGAGGAAATAGAACATGGCAGCAAAATATGACTGTAGTGTAGGATGATAAAACACAGTGTGGTTACCGTGAGTCTGGAGAAATTGCATTTTCAGCCACACTGCCTTATCGGATTCAGATATCCCATTCCTCCTGAGATCTTCAGAGTCAAAGACAAACAACTCTTTCCACATTCCTTCTACAGCCAAGGTACACAGGGTCTTTAATCGGGCTCTGTTCTGTTTGGACGGACTATGGGCATATGTTGATTTGAATGCACTCACCATAAAGTTTGTGAAGAAAGCCGCATCTGTTTTAGCCTTAAAGTACCCTTCCTCCTCCCTGTCAAACTGCCACTTTAAACAACTACAGAACATCCAGCATAGATAAGGATTGCTGCATAAATGGAGTACTTCATTATTCCTTAAATTCTCAGCTACTTCTATGCCTCTCTGGTTATCAAAGAAGGACATACAATAGAACTCTACAGACCGCTCAGAGAATCCTTGCATAGTTATCACCCTTGGATACTTCAGCAAATGACGGATTTTTGGTACACTTATTTGTCCCAATTCAAGAAGCAGAGAACATCCCGGGAGCATTATTTTCTGTAGCAAACTACTCAAGACGATTTGTGTTGGCAGCCTCTTCCTCCAGTCATTGCACAAGTTTGTCCTGAGTTCCAAGTCAAATTTCAGGTAATCAAATCCATCCAGGATAAACAAGATTCTTTTTGGATCAGATAAAATATCATCCACTGTCTCTGAAGATTCAGGCAACGTACTTGAGATAAGCTCGGCTAAGCTTAACTCTGTGGTATTGTTAAGTGAGAAGACAGAGAAGAAGAAAACATACTGAAACCGGTTCTGCAGTAAAACTCCTGATGCCCAATCCAACATTGCTTTTCTTAAGAAAGTGGTTTTTCCTTCTCCTGTTGTACCTGCTACAATTGCAGTGACTGGCTCTGACTCAGAATCAAATATTTCCTGCAATGCTTTGTACTGGACTTCTACAATTAAATGGTAGTTTCTATCAGGTATATGAGTGTTGGTCTCCAATGTCCATATCCTTTCAAATGTAGTCTTCATAAACTTTTTGTATTTAGTTTGTTTATCTGAGTGGGATGAAATCAAAATACAGGACAATTAGGAATAGAATACTCCCAAGAATGAATTGCAGTATTTCTTAAATAAATACATGCCTAATGAATGACCTACACATCTGTATCACCATCAAGGCCATTGTTCCTGAGAATCAAAAGGGTGGAGAGCCACCTACCTTTTCCCCTACAACAACTTCCCATCTCCTTCACCTGCACCTGATGCAGGTTTTCCTTTCTTATGACACCACAAACAAAGCATGGTTAGGGTCCCATTCTAACCCCAATCAACCAACCAGTTTTCTATGACTACACCTCTAAATAGAGAAAAATATTGCATGCAACACTTTCTATGCTTGTGAAAAGTGGCAACTCACTGCTAAAGGCAGTGTGTGAATACTGTGTCCCATATGTAGGACCCCTTCTCTTCCTCAAAAATCTATAATGCCAATACATTTTACATTCACCTTCCCTAGACTACTCCTGCTCTTACACGCCTTAATTCACATGGAAAATGAACTCAGAGGGTGGAGAAATGGCTCAGCGGTTAAGAGCACTGACTGTTCTTCCATAGGTCCTGAGTTCAATTCCTATCAACCACATGGTGGCTTACAACCAACTGTAATGGGATCTGACGCCCTCTTCTGCTGTGTCTGAAGACAGCTACAGTGTACTCATATACAAAAAATAAATAAATAAATAAATCTTTAAAAAAAGAAAAGAAAAGAAAAGAAAAGAAAAGAAAAGAAAAGAAAAGAAAAGGAACTCAACTAGCACATATCCCCTTGGTACCCAACATAGGTCCTAAAACCCAGACCCTCAGTTGGTTGTTTCCCCATACCCGGGGTTATAATATATTTGATATATTGCCTATAAAAACATTATGACCAAACTGGTAATTTGCCTTTGAACAACAGCTACAGTAAAGCCTGTGTTCTGCTGTTCTGCGTATTTCTTGCATTATAAATTTACAAAGGACATGGTACCTCCCAGGAGAAATCTATAAGTACTTCATTTGTAAATGACTTTATGAGTTAGGACTCAGAATGTTGCTATTCAGTTTAAAACTTTCCTATCTTCAGTAAGGCATTTAAGAATCATTCTATTTATAGTTTTTCAATTTGATAAATATGTTTATAAATTCTATGCTTAGTCACAGCAAGATTTACTTCGGGTAAAAATGCAGTGAATCCAACTTGGGGATTATAGGGTTTTAAGTCTATGGGTAAGAATCCTGATAAGGGTGTTGCCCTGGGTTAAACTGTATGCATCTCATAGTTTTAGATATGTTATTTAACGTATTTGGATCAATGTCCTCAGTCAAAGATGATTGATAGAAGGTGTTTCTTTCTCTGGTTATTTATGAAGGAAATTAGCATGCAGCCAGCATGTGAACAATAACACACTTGAATACTTTCTCATGAGTTTCTTCTGTACCATGCTTTCAGAAGGCAGGAGCCTACAGTCTTCTCTGGGATTTACTGGGAATTGCATCAGTGATTGGTGTGTTAGAGATGTTCAGGGAGTTAAGAGAACTTGCTATTCTCCCAGAGGATCTGGGTTCAGTTCCCAGCACAGACATTGCCTCTGACAACTGTTAAGTTCAGCCCTAGGGCTTCCTGCCCTCTTCTGGCCACCACATGCATTGCTTGCATGTGGAGCATATTCATATGTATAAGCAAAATACTCATCTAATTTTTCAAATATCTTTAATATAAATACTCAAATACCTTTTCAAAACAGAGAATTGGTATTTGCATGGAATTTTAAATCTATTACTTTTTTGTTCTATTTTGAAAAAAAAAGATGTCCTATATTTCCACATAATTGTTAGTGTTGGGCTGCAAATATGTTTCAATGGACAGAGGCACACTGGACCAACATGCAACAAACCTTTTGCTATACTTATATTTCTTGCTGTTAAAGGATACTCTCTGAAAGCTAGAACTGTGATAACAAAAAGCTGGTGCAAACCAGAATGAAATGAATGAAAGTTCCTCAAAATAAACAGTTCTACATAAAATGAGCTCTTAAGAAATATTACTTACTTAAGAAACATTTAGGTGATTAAAGAGTGTTATTAGTTAGTATGAGACAGAGGATTTAAGAAAATTACTGAAGAAGAAAAATTTAGGGAAATTTAGAAGCAGACAAACTGTAGTTGAATCACTAGGCTTTTATGTTCAGCCTCAGAACTAAAGAACTTGTATGAATAGGAAGAGATTGTGATCATACAGTTAATGACAAGCCTTGGTAACTTCCTGAAGATAAAAGTGAGGAGATTTAGGAATCCTGATGTTCATTTGTTCTTCACAGAATTGTATTAAAGTTAGGAATCATATTGAAACAGGAGTTCATGACTGAGGAAGGCATTTTGGGTCACTGAACTTCCTGCCTTCCTGAACACACTTGTCAGACCAGAACTTTTCTGATGGACTCCCTTTGCTTAATCAAGGAGCTACACAATATTTTAAGAATCAAAAAAAGGGGGGGGGGGCAATGGTCTTATGCCAAACATAAAATAAATATAGAGGAAGGAAAGGAAGAATTAAATAAGTGTCAGAGAGATTGGACTTTTGTAGAAAGCCAAGTTTGATATAACAGGTAGTAGGAAATAACTTCAGATCTATTAATTCTGTGCCAAACGGAAACAGAATCAAATTCAAATAGAGTCATCCTGGCTAGCATTTCTATAACTGCAAGTCTTTACAGCATCAATCTTATGAAAGAAGATAGTGAGTTAAAAGGAATTTGATTATCATAATGTTAATTTTTAGTTTTCATAAAATTGCTGTCTGCTTGCTTTGTTCCTCTGTTGATATTCTTATGTAATCAAGGAAGACTTTAGAAGAAAATTTATTTTGAAAAGCTGTGTAATCAATGAATAAAATAGGGAGGTCCCAAGGCCTGACACTATTACTGGGGCTATAGAGCACTCACAAAAAGGGATCTATCATTACTGCCCTCAGAAAAACCCAACAAGCAGCTAAGAGAGTCAGATGCAGATATTTGCACTCAACCAATGAACAGCTGAGCCCTGTTGTTGAGTCAGGGAAGGCTGAAAGAAGCTGAGGAGAAAGGTAATCCTGTAGGAGGACCAGTAGTCTCAATTAATCTGGACCCCTGAGACCTCTCACACACTGAGCCACCAACCAGGCAGCATACACCAGCTGATACGAGGTCCTTAACACACATACAGCAGAGGACTTCCAGATCCTTGTTCATTCAGAGATGATGCACCTAACCCTCAAGAGACTGGAGGCCCCAGGGAGTTTAGAGGTCAGGTGGGGTGGGGGATGGGGGCATCCACATGGAGACAGGGTAGGGTGGGGAGGAGATGTGGGATATGGAGCAGTTGGAGGGAGGATGGGGCAGGGAATAGAATATGGAATGTAAAAAATAAATTAAAAACTAAATTAAATAAAAAAATAAATATAAAGCTTAATGTTTGTTTCTTAATTTAAAAAAAAATTCTGAGGAAATGTTGTGCATAAACAAAGCCTTCAATAGAAAGATTGTTAGAGTAGGAGAAGCCATTCAGAGATGAGCTTCCACTCTATCCTGCCTCCCATGAAACAAAGGACTTCCTTCCCTTCACTGCTCCTGTTTCCACCCGGCTCCATGCCCTGCCAGCAGCCAAGGCTAGTTCCCAACATTCCCCCTTTCTCCCCATTCTCACTTACGTCTCTTCTTTTTCTGAGCCATGATTGAGAGGTCTTCCCGATTGACCTGTAGAAACAGGCTTAACATCATATTCCATGCCTGTCCTGGATAATGTGTGTTCAATAGCGTTACCAGGCTTTCTTTGGAAGAATTCTCGATTTTCGTCCAGGATATTGGTTTGAGTTTAAACTTTTCAGGCTCTTCTCTGAGAAGCTCTTTAAATCTCTGGAACTCCTCATCACTCAGTTTTTGCAGAAGCTTCAGCAAGCCATAGCCAGATGAGCCCGCCATCTTCAACAATGATCTCAGATTCCAGAGCTTGATAATCTTCAAAACAAAGACATAAGTGATACCTGAGGAATAATTAGATGAGTGTCAAATCTCAACAACTTCAAAAGGCTCAAAATTATTGATATTACGCTATCTTTCCTTCAGATATATATGGATTCATCCTTCATCCTTTCACTATAATTTATATGAAGCATGTGTTAAAATTAATGGCCAGACACTGGTGGCACACAACTTTAATCCCTGCACTCAGAGCAGTCAGAGGCAGCCAGAGATCTCTGAGTTTGAGGCCAGTCTGGTCTACAGAGAGAGTTCCAGGTCAGCCAGGGCTACACAGAGAAACCCTATCTTGAAAAGCCAAGCCAATGGAAAACTACACACTAGAAAAAGCAAGAAAGAAGTAATCTTTCAACAAAACCAAATGAAGATAGCCACACAAACATAATTCCACCTCTAACAACAAAAATAACAGGAAGTAACAATCCCATTTCCTTAATACCTCTTAACATCAATGGATTCAATTCCAAAAAAAAAAAAAAAAAGACATAGACTAACAGATTGGATACATAAATAGGACCCAGCATTTTGCTGTACACAGGAAACCCACCTCAGTGACAAAGGCAGACACTGCCTCAGAGTAAAAGGTTGGAAAACAATGTTCCAAGCAAATGGTCCCAAGAAACAAGCTGGAGTAGCCATTTTAATATCGAATAAAATCAACTTTCAACCAAAAGTTATCAAAAAAGATAAGGAAGGACACTTCATATTGGTCAAAGGAAAAATCTACCAAGATGAACTCTTAATTCTGAACATCAATGCTCCAAATGCAAGGGAACCTACATTCATAAAAGTAACTTTACTAAAGCTCAAAGCACACAATAATAGTGGGAGACTTCAACACCCCACTCTCAGCAATGGACAGATCATGGAAACAGAAACTAAACAGGGGCACAGTGAAACTAACAGAAGTTATGAAACAAATGGATCTAACATATTTATACAACCTTTCATCCTAAAGAAAAGAATATACCTGCTTCTCAGCACCTCATGGTACCTTCTCCAAAACTGACCATATAATTGGTCACAAAACAGGCCTCAACAAATACAAGAAGATTGAAATAATCCCATGCATCCTATCAGATCACCACAGACAAAGGCTGGTCTTAAATGCCAACAAAAACAACCGAAAGCACACATACACATGGAGGCTGAATAACACTCTACTCAATGATAACTTGGTCAAGAAGAAATAAAGAAAGAAATTAAAGACTTATTAGAATTTAAGGAAAATGAAGGCAAAACATACCAAAACTTATGGGACACAATGAAGGCAGTCCTAAGAGGAAAACTCATAGCTCTAAGTGCCTCCCAAAGGAACTGAAGAGAGCTTACACTAGCAGCTTGACAGCACATATGAAAGCTCTAGATCAAAAAGAAGCAAATAAACCCAAAAGGAGTAGATGGCAGGAAATAATCAAACTCAGGGTTAAAATCAACCAAATAGAAACGAAAAAGAAAACAAAAACTATACAGAGAATCAACAAAACCAGGAGCTGGCTCTTTGAGAAAAATTAACAAGATAAGATAAGCCCTTAGCCAAACTAACCAGAGAGCACAGAGACAGTATCCAAATTAATAAAATTAGTAATTAAAAGGGAAACATAACAATGAAATGTATCTTAAAATGATTATTTTGTTTGTTGAATATTAACAGTTGAAAATATTACGGGGGTGTATAGGGGGCTTTGCGGGTAGCATTTGAAATGTAAATGAAGAAAATATCTAATAAAAAAGAAAATATTAATATGCTCTACAAACATCATAGAAATATTATTGATAATTTTTCTCACTATGCTAGAAATTAACATTTTCTTAATGTTCAACTTCAAAGAGTTTTTGCTATTTTGAAATTTTTAAAATATACTTACTGATAAAATAATTTCTCTCCTAGAAACACTAATGATTTTTTTAAGTAAAATGATTATTAGATAATGTACACAGATATATAATGCATTTTAAATACTCTCTATGTCAGGTGGTACCATATAAGGGCTTTTGAATATATTTCTTAATGATTCATTTTTAATATTTCATGATCTTTTACTATGCTTAACTCCAAAAGAATATTTTGTATATTTTGAAACAGTTTAGTACTCAACATTGAATATAGGATCCTCAGTTATGGATAATATTAAATATTCATTAATGATATTTTAGGGTATGAAAGGATATGAATATAAAAGTTTAACAAATTTTTATGTATTATCAGATTCTCAAAATACTCAGTATTATTAATATGTTTGATGTATAAAATGCACATAAATAAGAAAAAATTAAGAAAAAAGAAAAGGAAAGCAAAGCAAGCCAAACCAAACCGAACAAAACAAAAACCTTAATGCTAAGGTCACAGTCACAGGGACTGGTAACCAACTGAAAAGAAAAAGTCAATAAAAAGAACAGTTCATCAATAGAGTCAAAGAGGGTTGACAATGTTTGCCTTTGTGCCTACCACCATATACTCCAAGGGACATTTCTCAGGTCTGAATGTAAACCCATGTCCTTGTGAGAACCTCTGTATGAATAGTAAGATACTGATACTGGATATTTTTGAACAATGTTTGCCCTAGGTTTAATAAATTTTTTTTAAAAAAACTTTTTAATTAAGAAATATTGTGTGGCCTATGGTCACTTGATCTTTGACAAAGGAGCTAAAACCATCCAGTGAAAAAATGACAGCATTTTCAACAAATGGTGCTGGCCCAACTGGCAGTTATGTAGAAGAATGCAAATTGATCCATTCTTGTCTCCTTGTACAAAGCTAAAGTCTAAGTGGATCAAAGAAAATGCAAAATGCAAAAAGATCCTAACTCAAAACATCCAGGAAATCCAGGACACAATGAGAAGACCAAACCTACAAATAATAGGAGTAGATGAGAATGAAGATTTTCAACTTAAAGGGCCAGCAAGTATCAACAAAATTATAGAAGAAAACTTCCCAAACCTAAAAAAAGAGATGCCCATGAACATACAAGAAGCCTGGAGAACTCCAAATAGACTGGACCAGAAAAGAAATTCCTCCTGACACATAATAATCAGAACAACAAATGCACTAAATAAAGATAGAATATTAAAAGCAGTAAAGGAAAAAGGTCAAGTAACATATAAAGGCAGGCCTATTGGAATTACACCAGACTTCTCACCAGAGACTATGAAAGCCAGAAGATCATGGACAGATGTTATGCAGACCCTAGGAGAACACAAATGCCAGCCCAGGCTACTATACCCAGCAAAACTCTCAATTACCATAGATGGAGAAACCAAAGTATTCCATGATAAAACCAAATTCACACAATATCTTTCCATGAATCCAGCCCTTCAAAGGAAAATAAAGGGGAAACACCAACACAAGGACAGAAACTACACCCTAGAAAAAGCAAGAAAGTAACCCTTCAACAAACCTAAATGAAGACAGCCACAAGAACAGAATCCCAACTTTAACAACAAAAATAACAGGAAACAACAATTAAGTTTCTTTAATTTCTCTTAACATCAATGGACTCAATTCCCCAATAAAAAGACATAGACTAACAGACTGGCTACACAAACAGGACCCGACATTTTGTTGCTTACAGGAAACCCACCTCGGGGGAAAAGGAAAGACACTACCTCAGAGTGAAAGGCTGGAAAACAATTTTCCAAGCACATGGTCTGAAGAAACAAGCTGAAGTAGCCATTCTAATACCGAATAAAATGGACTTCCAAACCAAAGTTATCAAAAAAGACAAGGAGGGGCACTTCATACTCATCAAAGGTAAAGTCTACCAAGATGAACTCTCAATTCTGAATTTCTATGCTCCAATACAAGGGCAGCCACATTCATTAAAGAAACTTTAGTAAAGCTCAAAGCACACATTGCACCTCACACAATAATAGTGGGAGACTTCAACACCCCACTCTCACCAATGAACAGATCCTGGAAACAGAAATTAAACAGAGACACATGGACACTAACAGAAGTTATAAAACAAATGGATTTAATTGATTGATATCTACAGAATATTTTATCCTAAAACAAAAGGATATACCTTCTTCTCAGCACCTCACGGGACCTTCTCCAAAATTGACCATATAATTGGTCACAAAACAGGCCTCGACAGATACAAAAATATTGAAATTATCCCATGCATCCTATCTGATCACCACGGACTAAGGCTGATCTTCAATAACAACATAAATAATAGAAAGCCAATATTCACATGGGAACTGAACAACATACCCAAGCTTATGGGACACAATTAAGGCAGACCTAAGAGGAAAACTCATAGCCCTGAGTGCCTCCAAAAAAAAAAAACTAGAGAGAGCATTCACTAGCAGCCTGACAGCACACCTAGAAGCTCTAGAACTAAACGAAGCAAATTCACCCAAGAGGAGTAGATGGCAGGAAATAAATTCAGGGCTGAAATCAACCAAGTGGAAACAAAAAGAACAATTCAAAGAATCAACCAAACCAGGATAGATAAATCAACCAAACAAAATAGATAAACCCTAAGCCAGACTAACTAGAGGGCACAGGGACAGTATCCTAATTAACAAAATCAAAAATGAAAACAGGGACATAACAACAGAACCTGAGGAAATCCAAAACATCATCAGATCCTACTACAAAAGGCTATACTCAACAAAACTAGAAAACCTGGAAGAAATGGACAACTTCCTAGACAGATACCAGGTACCAAAGTTAAATCAGGATCAGATTAATGATCTAAACAGTCCCATTTCCCCTAAAGAAATAGAAGCAGTCATCAATAGTCTCCCAACCATAAAAAGCCCAGGACCAGATGGGTTTAGTGCAGAGTTATATCAGACCTTTAAAAAAGACCTAATTCCAACTCTTCTCAAACTATTCCACAAAATAGAAGCAGAAGGTACTCTACCCAACTCATTCTATGAAGCCACAATTACTCTGATACCTAAACCACATAAAGACCCAACAAAGATAGAGAACTTCAGACCAATTTCCCTTATAAATATAGATGCAAAAATACTCAATAAAATTCTCACAAACCTCGTCCAAGAACACATCAAAACGATCATCCATCATGACCAAGTAGGCTTCATCCCAGGGATGCAGGGATGGTTTAATATACAGAAATCTATAAATGTAATCCACCATCTAAACAAACTCAAAGACAAAAACCACATGATCCCCTTTCCCCTGGCTGGCAGCACGAAGGCTGCATGATGCCTGGAGTTACTGTAAAAGACGTTAATCAGCAGGAGTTCATCAAAGCTCTGGCAGCCTTCCTCAAAAAGTCTGGGAAGCTGAAAGTCCCCAAATGGGTGGACACACACAAGCTAGCCAAACATAAAGAGCTTGCCCCATATGATGAGAACTGGTTCTACACACAAGCTGCTTCCACAGCACAGCACCTGTACCTCCGAGGTGGTGCTGTGAAATGATGTCAGACCTAGCCACTTCAGCAGAGGCTCTTAAAGTGTGGCCTGCCCAGTCCTCCAAGCCCTGGAGGGGCTGAAAATGGTGGAAAAGGACCAAGATGGGGGCTGCAAGCTAACACCTCGGGGACAGAGAGATCTGGACAAGATCGCTGGACAGGTGGCAGCTGCCAACAAGAAGCATTAGAACAAAGGATGCTAGGTTAATAAATTGCCTCATTCATAAAAAAAAAATGATCATCTCGTTAGATGCTGAGAAAGCATTTGACAAAATCCAACACCCCTTCATGATAAAAGTTTTGGAAAGATCAGGAATTCAAGGCACATAACTAAACATAATAAAAGCAATCTACAGCAAACCAGTAGCCAACATCAAACTAAATGGAGAGAAGCTGGAAGCAATCCCACTAAAATCAGGGACTAGACAAGGCTGCCCACTTTCTCCCTACCTATTCAATATAGGACTCAAAGTCCTAGCCAGAGCAATTAGACAACAAAAGGAGGTCAAGGGGATACAAATTGGAAAGGAAGGAGTCAAAACATCACTATTTGCAGATGATATGATAGTATATATAAGTGACCCCAAAAATTCCACCAGAGAAGTACTAACCCTGATAAACAGCTTCAATGCAGTAGCTGGATATATCAAATAAATCAATGGCCTTTCTCTACACAAAGGATAAATGGACTGAGAAGGAAACTAGGGAAATAGCACCCTTCACAATAGTCACAAATAATATAAAATACCTTGATGTGACTCTACCTAAGGAAGTGAAAGATCTGCATGATAAGAACTTCAAGTCTCTAAAGAAAGAAATCAAAGATCTCAGAAGATGGAAAGATCTCCCATGCTCATGGATTGTCAGGATTAATATAGTAAAAATGGCTATCCTGCTGAAAGCAATCTACAGATTCAATGCAATCCCCATCAAAATCCCAACTCAATTCTTCACTGAGATAGAAAAGGCAATTTTCAAATTCATCTGGAAAAATAAAAAACCTAGGATAGCAAAAACTATTCTCAACAATAAAAGAACTTCTGGTGGAATCACCATGCCTGACACTAAGCTGTACTATAGAGCAATTTTGATAAAAACTGCATGGTACTGGTACAATGACAGACAGGTAGATCAATGAAATAGATTTGAAGACCCATAAATGAATCCACACACCAATGGTCACTTGATCTTTGACAAGGGAGCTAAAACCATCCACTGGAAAAAAAGACAGCATTTTCAACAGATGGTGCTGGCACAACTGGCGGTTATCATGTAGAAGAATGCAAATTAATCCATTCTTATCTCCTTGTACAAAGCTCAAGTCTAAGTTGATCAAGAAACTCCACATAAGACCAGAGACACTGAAATTAATAGAGCAGAAAGTAGGGAAAATCCTCGAAGATATGGGCACAGGGGAAAAATTCCTGAATAGAACAGCAATGGCTTGTGCTATAAGATCAAGAATTGACAAATGGGACCTCATAAAATTGCAAAGCTTCTGTAAGGCAAAAGACACTGTCAATAAGACCAAAAGGCCACCAACAGATTTGGAAAAGATTTTTACCAATCCTAAATCTGATAGGGGACTAATATCCAATATATATAAAGAACTCAAGAAGGTGGACTCCAGAAATTCAAATAACCCCATTAAAAATGGGGTTCAGAGCTAAACAAAGAATTCTCAACTGAGGGATATCGAATGGCTGAGAAGCACCTGAAAAAAGTTCAACATCCCTAATCATCAGGGAAATGCAAATCAAAACAACCCTGAGATTCCACCTCACACCAGCAGAATGGCTAAGATCAAAAATTCAGGCAACAGATGCTGGTGGGGATGTGGAGAAAGAGGAACACTCCTCCATTGTTGGTGGGATTGCAAGCTTGTACAACCACTCTGGAAGTCAGTCTGGAGATTCCTCAGAAAATTGGACATAATACTACCAGAGGATCCTGCAATACCTCTCCTGGGCATATACCCAGAAGAAGTTCCAACTGGTAATAAGATCACATGCTCCACTATGTTCATAGAAGCCTTATTTATAATAGCCAGAAGCTGGAAACAACCCAGATGTCCCTCAACAGAAGAATGGATACAGAAAATGTGGCACATTTACACAATGGAGTACTACTCAGCTATTAAAAATAATGGATTTATGAAATTCTTGGACAAATGGATGTATCTGGAGGATATCATTCTTAGTAAGGTAACCCAATCACAAAAAAAGTCATTAGATATGCACTCACTGATAAGTGGATATTAGCCCAGAAACATAGAACACCCAAGATACAATTTGCAAATCACAAGAAAATCAAGAAGAGGGAAGACCAATGGGTGGATACTTCATTCCTCCTTAGAATAGGGAACAAAATACCCATGAAAGGAGTTACAGAGACAAAGTTTGGAGCTAAGACGAAAGGATCGACTATCCAGAGAATACCCCACCCGAGGATCCATCCCATAATCAGCCACCAAACCCAGACAGACACTATTGCATATGCCAGAAAGATTTTGCTGAAGGGACCCTGTTATAGATGTCTCGTATGAGGCTATGCCAGTGCCTGGCAAATACAGAAGTGGATGCTCACAGTCACCTACAGGGTAGAACACAGGGCCCCGAATGGAGAAGCTAGAGAAATCACCCAAGGAGCTGAAGGGGTCTGCAACCCCATAGGTGGAACAACAATATGAACTAATCAGTACCCCCAGAGCTCGTATCTCTAGCTGCATATATAGCAGAAGATGGCCTACTCAGCCATCACTGGGAAGAGAGGCCCCTTGGTATTGCAAACTTTATATGCCCCAGTACAAGGCAATGCCAGGGCCAAGAAGCAGGAGTGGGTGGGTAGGGGAGCAGGGCTGAGGGAGGGTATAGGGAACTTTCTGGATAGCATTTGAAATGTATATAAAGAAAATATCTAATAAAAAAAGAAATAACGAACAAAATTCAATCTTACTTTATCTAAAAGTAGTATTCATTGTATCGAGACATATTAATGCTGAAATATTTAATTAAAATGGTTAACATTTTTAATGGAAAAAATAAATTGAAGAATTTCCTCATGGGAAAAAAAAACTCTCCCCACAAAGTAATTAAAAAAAAAAAAAACTCACCTTATAAGTGGATCAGTGCAACCAATGTATTCAGCTACTAGCCACGTCTAACTCCTATTACACTAACTGACAACTGCTTTAACAAGAACATGACCTTTATAATAACTACCTCAGAATAATTCACATGTTCACTATGACAAAACAAATTAAACAAGGGAAGAAAATCCATGGGCTGGAGAGATGGCTCAGGGATTAAGGGCATTGGCTGCTCTTGCAGAAGACCTGAATTTGAATCTTAGCATCCACAGAGTGGTAACTGTAACTCCTGTTCCAGTGGACTTGATACCCTCTCTGACCTCCACAGGGACCAGGCACATACATAGCAGACAGACATATGTGCATGGCAAAACATCCATACAATAAATGTAAATGCAGATATAAAACTTGGAAAAAAAAAAAAAAACTTTGTCTATGGCCATCCTGCCTAGACTGTGCTTAATCTTGTCTGATCTCGGAAGCTAAGCAGGGTCAGGCCTGGATAGTACTTGGATGGGAGACCACTTGGGAATACTGGGTGCTCTATGCTTAATAACAAACACAAAACCAAACATTTTATCCTCTTTCATGACTCACGTGTCCTTTCCTCAGTCAACACCAATTACTACCCTCTGTATTCTTTCTAAGCAAGACTATAGACATATTTACATATGTTTACATATATACATGGGAAATATGGAGGAAATGCAGTGCCTTCATATCAAATGATTATCCTTGACAACATTTCATTTAAAGAAAAAAAAATGTTGTTCTTCCAGGGTCTGCATTTTTTTTTTTTTTTTTTTTTTTGGTTCTCTGTGTAACCCTGGCTGTCCTGGAACTCACTCTGTAGACCAGGCTGGCCTCGAACTCAGAAATCCACCTGCCTCTGCCTCCCAATCACACCCTGAGATTAAAGGCATGCGCCAACACTACCCGGCCTGGGTCTGCATTTCTTGAAATCAAAATCTAGGATCTAGGATGCTCAAAAATTTATTCTGCTTATTAATGCACTGCTTCAAAGTAACCAATCACATGACAGCTGTAACTGAGTGCTCAGTGAGACACAGAACTTCCCATCTTTAGGAATAAAAACCTCGTGGGACTTGTACAAGGTGTGCTTGATTTGACAAGGCTATATACACTTCTCAAGATGTAAAAGTTTAACAATTTTTTATGCTCATGAATGGTTTGCCCACATGCATCCCTATATAACCACAAGCATCCTCAGAGGCCAGAAGGCGGCACTGGAACCCCTGAAACTGGAGTTACAGGCGTTTTTGGGCCACCATCTGAGTATCAGGAATACGACCCAGGTTCTCTGGAAGAGCAGCAAGTACTCTTAATTGCTGGGACATCTGCCGAGCCCCAGAAGGAATTCATTGCTCTTGGGACATTATAGGCTAGGATCCTCATACAATGGAAAATATTTGTCTTTTAAGTTTGTGTCGTCTCACTTAATATTATATTTTCCATGTCTATCCATTTTTCTACTAATTTCATAATTTCTTCTTTCATTATAACTGGCTATAATCCAGTGTTTATATGTACCACACTCTCATTATTAGAACTCATTTTCTTACACTGTAACTTAGTGCCCATTGAGCAGTCTTTCTCCATCCCTTCCATCTTCCTCTCCCCAGAGTATTAACCATTCTTCTCACTGCTTCTAAGAGACAAATTCCCTAAGTGTCTTTGGAATCTTAATTAAGTACCCCTTAGAAGTGAACTCCCATGACATTTACTTTTCTGACTGATTACCCATTAGGAAAGAAAGCTACCTATAAAGTCATGTACATTATAAAGAAATACCATCTTGACTATCAGGAACTCCAAAAGAAAATATTCAACAACAAATGGAAGCGATTTGATTCAGAATCAGTAAAAATGTGGCCAATAATCTTACACAAAGGTGTTCCACACCATTAGTCACTACCTCCAAATGGACGTCCATTAGGAAGAAAACTACCAAAGCATCAGTAAAAACACTTCAAAAACAGTTCAAACATTACTTTCTGAATCAGAATCCAAGGTCTCCCCAAAACAATTTCAATTCAGAATTTACCAGTTGAAGACAAAAATCCTTGAAGCCACAAGTAAGATTTTAGACAGGTCTCATTATGTAGTTCTGACGGGTCTGGATCTCACTGCATAGAGCAGGCTTATCTCACTCACAAAGATCCACTCACCCTGTTCCCCAGTTAGTTAAAATTTAAGCATACACTTTAGTATCACTTAAAAGAAACCAGATTTACTTATACAGAAGTGAATATATATATCTTTATTTATGCATATATATTCACATATACACATATGTGTGTGTATGAAAGAGAGAAACTGAAGACTGTGACACACAACAAAGTAACTGAAAGGAGTTATTTTCCATTCCTATAGATATAGTATATACACAGCATATGCAATATATAGAACCTACAACTTAATAGGTGTGCAAGGCAGGCAGTATAAAGATAAAAGTATGGATAGAGTTTGGGGAAGAAACCTAGCAGACTACTTCCATCAAAACAATAAGTGAATCTTACCTTTGTCCCAAATTTTCAACACTGAGAATCCATTTTCAAGCAACAACTGCACACATGCTCAAAAATGCACCTGAAAAAAAAATGAACATTAAAGTGTTTTTGAAGAAGTCACACACTTAGATACCCACAAGTGAGACTAGTCAAATAATGGTTCGATGAATTTGTGCAATTATTAAGTGTCCCGTTAAATAGGCCAGAAATTCAAAGCTGACTGGGATATAAACATGACTCTTAGTTGCTAACCAGCAGGAACTTGCATCCTTGAAAGAGACCAAGAGGGAGTCCTAAATGTGCTAGAGACTACACTGTCTTTGTGAATCTGACAAACTCTGGTTGTAGAATGAAGACTACACAGTTCACATGTTGGCTAAAACTTTTCATTTTTCATCAACATTCACAGCAGCACTGCTCATTACAGCTAAGAACTGGTCGTGGCTAGATCCCCATCGCTGGATCAATAAATGGCATAGGTTTTCCAACACATGGGCATTATTTGGTCACCACAGGGAGGCAAATGCTGGCATGGACAGACCTATAAAGGGGATGGTAAATGAAATAATACACTTATATTCCAGGTATTTGAGGTACTTAGATTGAGTTCATAGTGTGGGAAGGTAGAATCTAGGGATTGGAAGAAGACAAGAAAGGCAAAATATTTAATAGAAATAGTTTCTGTCGAGATTACTGGCAAGTTTCTGGAGATGGATGTGTAACCAACAAAATAAGTATATTAAACCACTGAACAGTGCCATATGCTTAACAGTGGCGAAAATGACAGGTGCCCTACCAGTGTGTTTTACAAGTTTTTAAAAACTTCATGAGCTCCAGGATCTCTTCCTAATCATCTTTTCCTGTTAGGCTAAGACTTTCCCTGAAGGTCTAGGATCTCCCACAGATGTTTCAAATGTTTGACTTCCTAATCAGCATTAATCCTCAAACTACATCCAATATTCCCCACTGATGCTCTTGAAACTTTATGGACCCATAGAGATGACTTTAGGCTCTAGCCCATTATCATTTCATGACAGGAACCTCACTGGTCCTGCCAACACCTGTCTATCTTCTCATAGAGGGCACCACTTGGCTCACTCCACCTGAAGCACCTCTCTTGTGCTTATCAAGGGGGAAAGGATGATGAAGAAATGATTTTCTGATAACTTAACATGCAGCTAGGATCTCCTACACCCTTAATGATCCAATATCCACAGCTTGCAAATCTCTATGCCTTCAATTAATATTTTTAAAACATGGTTTCAATGAACCCAGACAGACCTCAGACTCACTGTGACTCTGAGGACAGCCCTAAACGGATTTTAGCTGGTCTTTGCTACTTTGTGGGTTCTTCATTTTACCACCTTTCATCCCTCTGGTTTCACCACCTACTAGTAGATAGCAGAGAAACAAGAATAGAGGGGAAACAGATCCCTAAATGTAATTTTCCCTTTTGTTGCTTATATGACCATGGCTATTAACAAACTGCAACCAACCTCCCTAAATGACCAAGAACTGCATACCATGCCTCTCAGGAATACAGCATTTATGTACTCTTTGAAAAGTTCCTGGAATTCCAGATACCACACAACTGCAGAACCTAACTGCATCTGGCAAAGCTGTGCTGCTGCTGGAACATGAGACAAATTATAGTCAGCTGCTGCAGACATCATGAAGCAGCACTACATTCCCTGCATGTGGGATTACCACGAAAGCACATTCTTAGACTATTCCTATGTTCTTTAAAGAACCCAGAATGCCAGAGTTCTTTAAAAATGTCAGTACATTATGTCCTACAGTATCTACTTCCCAGGTTCTGAGATTACAGATGTGATCTAGCATTGCTGTATTGGGTCAGGACTCTCAAGACCAAGTTTTCAGACCAAGTTCTCAGCACAAAGGAAATGTATTTGCCACAGAATGGCACAGGGCAGGGAAAGGGAACAAACAAGGAGATAGAAAATGAGTGAGAAAAGGAAGGGGGAAAGGAGAGGGGAGAAAAGTGGCAAGAAGCAAGGGGTATTTGTGTGGTTGTGGGTTGGGCACAAAAAACTATCTCAAGATAGAGACATACATGGCACATAGGCCAATGGTGGTTTATAAAGGTACAAGGGGAAATCCTGTGTTAAGATGGGCTAATCTTAATTGGGTATGTTAGTTGGGTGAGTCAATGGGGGCTTTTTGTTACTGAACTTCAGTACTTTGATAGCTGGACCCTCAAAGTCAGCTTCGGGAGGAGAGGTTGGCCAAATGAGGGAATAGATCTTTGAGGGCTAGCTATAGGGATGTAATCTAATGGTTTTTAGCATTGCAGAAGGAATGGGGGAGAAGGGCAAGGCCTTCAATGCCATGCTAGCCACATGTGAACTAACTAGAGTCCCTTCACTCATATGATACAATGCCAACGAAGGAACCTCACACTCAGTGCATGCAAGGCAAACACCAAATAAGCCATGTTTTCAGCCCCAATTAATTTGGAGGACCTTCCAGAATGCACCAGAGACCTGGAACATGAGACACTCTCAGAACTCAGAGGAAGGGACCTTAGATGAAATGCCTGACAAGGAGAAGGAACTTATAGAGCCCACCTCCATCAGGAAGACAGGACATCAAGTGAGGGAGAGGGGGGCCATTCCACACTCACAACTCTGACCCATAATTGTTCCTATCTGAAAAAAAATTACAGAGATGGAAATGGAGAGGAACCGGAGGAAAAGAAGACCCAAAGTGAGGTCTAGCTTAAGGGGAGGTCCCAAGGCCTGACACTGTTACTGAGGCTATGGAGTGCTCACAAAAAGGGACCTAGCATGACTGCCCTCCTAAAGACCCAACAAGCAGGTGAGTCAGATGCAGATATTTGCATCCAAGCAATGGACAGAAGCAGCTGAGCCCTGTTGTTGAATTAGGGAAGGCTGAAAGAAGCTGAGAAGAAGGGTGATCCTGTAGGATGACCAGCAATCTTAATAAATCTGGACCCCCAAGATCTCTCAAACACTGGACCACCAAACAGACAGCATACACCAGCAGATAAGAGGCCCCCAACACGCATACAGTAGAGGACTTCCAGGTCTGTGTTCATTCAGATGATGCACCTAACCCTCAAGAAACTGGAGGCCCCAGGGAGTTTAGAGGTCAGGTGGGGTAGGGGATGGGGACATCTACATGGAGACTGGGTAGGGAGGAGGTATGGATGTGGAACAGTCGGAGGGTAGACGGGAGAGGGGGGCTGAAATATGGAGCATACAAAATAATTTTTTTTTATAAATGAGCATTGATTCCTTTTGAATGAGTTCTTTTCTTTCACCCAATTTAGAGTTGGAAAACAGAGAGGTTTAATTTTTTCTTAACTTATTTTGAGACAGGATTTCACTGGATAACCTTGGCTGGCCTGAATCTAACTACAGAGACCAGGCTAGCCTAAACCTCAGAATGATTTGCGTGTCTCTGCCCCTCAAGTACTGAGCCTGAAGGTGTGTTTCACCAGATCCAGCCTATTACATGTTTTATTTGGAGGTGGGTGCATGTATGTGAAGTCCAGGGGAAAGCTTGTGTGAATTCTGTTTCTCCTTCCATCAAGTGGTCCCGCAGATGGAACTCAGATAGCAGAGTTGGTAGTAAGTAAAGTAAACCCCTTTACTAGCTGAGCTATCTCATCAGCCCAAAGTTAAAATAGACACTTAAAGGAAAGAAACGTTGAGTACACAATCTCTATACACTGGCATGCTTTTCATTAAAATTCTTCCTTGTAGCAACAAAAAGAAAGATAATATTATTCGTGGAGCCCCTACTTCTTGTCACTCCTCTAAATAAGTAAGATTTCCATTGAGAAATTGAACTATACACTGACTTTGCAGTTAATTTTATGGACTTATATGAAATACTGAACTAGGGACAAAGGTTTACTCATGGTTCTGTAGACCACCAGTAAAACACTGAATAGAGAAAAGTCACAGAGAGAAGACATTTCACTAGAAGAAATGAGTTCCTTACCCAGTCTGAACCTGGTCCCATGGGCTGGTACTTATCAAAGGACCACTGTGAGAGACTAAGAATGAAGAAAAAGCCATGCTAGCTTTTTGATTGGCTGTAGACTCTCTCCATTTCATTGGCTGCTGTGTCTCTATCATTGGACACAGGCTTTGCCAAAATATTTCACCTGTGCTCTTAGGTCCCAAGTATAAATTATCAGCATTGAGCTGCCTTCTAGAAACTCTCATAATGCTAGTAATTCTATTATCAGTATTATGACACTGAAACATTAGTATAGTTCCAGGACCTGCCTGAACAGCCTTCTGCTCTCAATGAGGGAGAATAGTCATGTGACCCATTCTGCTTATAATCTGAATCAGATAATCTCCTTTTTCTGTGTGACATTTCCCAAGGAAAAGCAAGTAGCTCTGGATTTTAAGAGCAGATCTTTGGGAGTCAAGTGAGTGGTGGTTGTTGACTGACTGATTACATTTACAAAGCACAGCAGCTGTCATCTGCGGGTGTCTAACAGCACCCTGAGTTTCTCTTGCATCTTTAACATCAAGGGGAAGCTGATGATTTGTGCAAGGTTCTTCTCACAAAGGCACCACACAATCTGATCAGCCTACATTAGCAATAATCTCTGGTTTTCAAAGCTCTTAACATCACCAGAAAGGAGGCTGAAGTTGAGCAGACAGCTGCCTGCTCAACACAAATGTTAACAATGTTCCTGTTTCCCTACAGCAGGGGTTCTCAGCCATGCTAATGCTGAGTACTCTTTAAAACAGTTCCTTGTGTAGTGATCCCACAGCCACAAAATTATTTCATTGCTACTGTAAGTTTGCTCTTATTATGGGTCATAACTCAAATATCTATGTTTACTGGTGGTCTTAGGTGGCCCCTGGGAAAGGGTATTCAACCCCCAAATAGTTTTCCATCAAATACTGAGGTGTGCCTCAGTTTTACCTAGTGAAACGGAGCTTAGATACTTCTGAGCACTTCCTCTCCAAGATATTCTTCACCATCAAACTCCTTACTCCTCCCTTGAAATTCTAACCTGATTTCCTCACTTTTTATTTCTAAATGGTACTTAGCTGTGTCACAGATAACACATTATAGAAAGTATCTTGATCCCTTTTTAAAGTATGGTGTAATGTTTATTTCTTGATAGTCATGCACATACAATGGTACATGTGTGTAGGTGAGAGGACACGATGGAGGAGTCAGTTCTCTCCATCCACAATATAGGTCCCAGGGATTGAACTCAGGTTGGCATGCTTGGTGGCAACCCCTTTCACATCTTGAGTCATCTCACTAGTTCCTTGTCTTCTGTCTTTCATTTTCACTTGTAGTGACTTATAAGCTGTTATGATAGCTGAGTGGATTGAACAGCTGCTGTGAAAAGCTAACAGCTTGAGTTCAACCCCCAGAACTGTCATAAAAGGTGGATGAAAAGACCTCATCCCAAACGGTCCTCTGACCCCCCATGTATGTGCCATTACACAGGTACCTGCATCTACCCAATAGCAAATAAATAAATAGGTAATCAATTCATTAACTGTAGTGTCTGATAGGTGCTATGGAATTCTGAAAAGATTAAAGGTGGATTGCTCTGTGTCCTATTCTTTGTCATTCCTGTGACCAAGTGCAATATCTGAACTTCCTCTGATAGACCTAGCGGGGAAACCCCCACTCCATTCCTGATTTGGCGTGCACCCAAGAATCACGAACAGAACAGAATGCCTTGATGTAATTACATGAGGTCGTTTAATTACGGAACTCCAGACCGATATGCATCCCACACAGGAGATAACGGATGTCGGCCACAAGGCTCGAAAGCTAGGGGGTTTTTATGGGGTAAGGGGCTTAGGGGTGTGGAATTGAGCACAGCGACACACTATTGGCTTATTCAAACATCAGCAGAAAAATTACATGTACGTGCAGGGTGTCAGAGTTCTGTGAGTTGTTGACTCAGTTTAGATAGCCCTGTTATGTCCTCACATTCCCCTTTATCTTATGGTCAAGATGTTCCCAGGAATGTTTTAACTACGGGGCATACCCAGGTTTGTTTTTCTTTTTTTCTCAGCCCCAGGCAGCCTCTAAGCTCACAAACAACCAGCAATTTCTGAGTACTTTATATGACTTACAGATCTTGAAATTTCATCTTTCTTTCACCTCTTGTAGTTAATGACTATTTTAATTATAATAATGGTGTTGAGTATAAGTATGGCCATGGAGAAGAAGATGCTGAAGATGACAGGGATGTAAAGGATGATAGTGTTTATAATAATGAAGGAAGTTAGTATGTGTTTTGCTCTTCTAAATATAAATATTTAACATGACTGTACATACATTGTATATACATCAGCTTCTCAGAAAAGAGCAAGAGAAATGTAGCCTCAATCCAATCTTGTGGACTGTTTGAGAATGCTTCCCAAGAAGGCCTGGTAACGCTATTGAACACACATTATCCAGGACAGACATGGGATATGGTGTTGAGCCTGTTTCTATGGGTCAATCAGGAAGACCTCTCAAACATGGCCCAGAAAGAAAGAAGAAGTAAGTGACAATAGAGAGAAAGGGGAACACATGGGGAAATATCAGGTACAAGCCTTTGTCAAAGACAAAGTCAGGCACTACCTCAGAGAAAAGGCTGGAAAAATATTTGCAAACAAATGGTTCCAAGAAACAAGCTAGAGTAATCATTCTAATATCCAATAAAATCAACTTTCAAGCAAAAGTTACCAAAGAATGAGGAAGGATACTTCATACTCATCAAAGGAAAAAAACTACCAAGATGAACTCTCAATTCTGAGCATCTATGCCCCAAATGCAAGGGCACCCAAATTGGTAAAAGAAACTTTACTAAAGCTCAAAACTCACATTGAACCTCACACAATAATATTGAGAGATTTCAACATCCTGTTCTCACCAAAGGACAAATCATGGAAATAGAAACTAAACAGAGACACAGTGAAACTAACAGAAGTTATGAACCAAATGGATTTAACAGATATCTGTAGAACATTTCATACTACAACAACAAAAAAAAAAAACCTTCTTCTCAGCACCTCATGATACCTTCTCCAAAACTGACCATATAATTAGTCACAAAATAGGCCTCAACAGATACAAGAAGATTGAAATAATCTCATGAATCCTATCAGATTACCATAGACTAAGGTTGGTCTTCAATAACAGCAAAAACAACAGAAATCCCACATACACATGGAAACTGAACAACTATCTACTCAATGATAACTTGGCCAGGGAAGAAAGAAAGAAAGAAATTGAAGACTTTTTAGAATTTAAGGAAAATGAAGGCACAACATGCCAAAACTAATGGTACACAATGAAAGCACTGCTAAGAGGAAAATTCATAGCTCTGAGTGCCTCCAAAAACAAACTGGAGAGAACATACACTAGCAGCTTGACAGCACATCTGGAAGCTCTAGAACAAGAAGAAGCAAATACACCCAAGAGGAGTAGATAGCAAAAAATAATCAACCAAGTAGAAACAAAAAGGACTATACAAAGAATCAACAAAACCAGGAGCTGATTCTTTGAGAAAATCAACCTGATAGATAAACACTTAGCCAGAATAAACAAAAGGCACAGAGATAGTATCCAAATCAACAAAATCAGAAATGAAAAGGGAGACATAACAACAGAAACTGAAGAAATACAAAAAAAAAAAAAAAATTCATCAAATCCTGCTACAAAAGCCTATACCCCAAAAACTGGAAAATCTGGATGAAACGGATAATTTTCTAGACAGATACAAGGTACCAAAGTTAAATCAGAATCAGATAACCATCTAAACAGACCCATAACCTCTCAGGAAATAAAGTCTCCCAACCAAAAAAATCCCCAGGACCAGGGGTTTTAGTGCAGAATTCTATCAGATCTTCAAAGAAGACCTAATATCAATACCCTTCAAATTATTCCACAAAATAGAAACAGAAAGAACAATACTTAATTCGTTCTATGAAGCCACAGTTATGCTGATACATAGACCACACAATGACCCAACAAAGAAAGAGAACTTCAGAACAAATTCTCTTATGAATATTGATTCAAAAAAAATACTCAATAAAATTCTTGCAAACCAAATCCAAGAAAACATGAAAATGATCATTCACCATGATCAAGGAGGTTTCATCCCAGGGATGCAGAGATGGTTCAATACACAGAATTCTGTCAATGTAATCCACTATATAAACAAACTCAAAGAAAAAAAACACATGATCATCTCATTAGATGCTAAGAAAGCATTTGACAAAATTCAATACCCCTTTGAGCCTTGATCAGAAACTTTGTCTTGGCTTCATTCTTCTCTCAATCCCTGCCCCTACCCCGCCCCCATCCTTTTTCATTTCCAGCCCTCCTTTCAGGTGCCCATTTCAATCATGGCTGCTGGACAGCTACAAATATTTTATCTCCTGTCTTTGCACCTGCGGTGTATACCCTTAGCTCCTTCTTTATGACCTTCTGTTAAACCCCTTGGGATGTGCTTTAGGTTTTTAGATGTCTGTTATCTCAGAAGCAATTAGATTTAATATGCCAATTCTGTTATACAAGGGGAGTGAACATCTTTATCTGCCATCACCATCCCGAAGCGGTGGTGACTGGCATGCTGGTTGTTTCGGCAGAATAAACGTGCTTTGTTCTTGTGTACTATCTGAATCTGGGGTCTTCCTCCAGCAAGTCTAGAATCTAGCCTCATATTTCTTTCCTGGATATGCCACTGTTATATTAAGACTTCAAGAGTTCTGCCATTCATCAATGGAGTTCTAATAAATTAGCCTAACTCAAAGAAAACACTCCACTAGATGATCACAGGTTCAAGATTTTAAGTTTCCTTTGGTTGTCTTTTAACCACACACATAAGGCGTTTCCCATGCTAAAGCTATATGATCAACTATCATATTCACAAGGTCAAATTTTTATGTTTCTTTTTATTGTCTTTTAAATATAAACTTAAAATTGTTTCTCATTCTGCTAAATTTATGTACATTCATTCTTCTGAAGAGAGGGGGAAAGCCCCTCTTGCCCCTTCTGCTCCAGAAAAGGTTTTTGTCTTCCCTAAGCTCAACTTAAAGATTGTTCATGCTGTTAACAAATTTATCTCTTCTGTAAACTTACAAAGATTCTTCCAAGCCTCAGAAAACCCACTCAGATCCACCTCTTGTGGACCAAATCTGGGTAAGTACCCCTGTCAATTACTACCCTAAGCCCCTCAACCTGTTGCATAATCCAGAGAGTGGGATTTCTCACACACACACACACACACACACACACACACACCCGTTCCCTCCCTGCAACCACTAAGACCTAAGGGTTTCAAATGTACATCCAAGAAAACTTTTTTCTTCCTAAATGTATTTAACTTTATTTTCTGCCTCTAATATGTATATGTATTTCAGCATCTTGCCAAGTCCAAGTATTTACCTAAAATCTACATCCAGGACAGCTCCAGAGAAGCAGCCCACAGATGATCTGGTCTGCTCGCACCGACACTTCTATTGGGCCTGTACCTTCCTACCCACAGATGGTTCCACAGACCCTAAACAGCAATGAAACAGCCAGCTCTCTGAGGACTTGACCTTGATCCCAACTTTCTTAGGTACCCCAAAGACAAAACCATCACCCTAAAGTCAGCAGGAAGAAGCTAAAGATCACAACAACCCTATTCCTGCCTCATTATCACCTCTTCCTAGTTTCTCATTTTTGTAATTAAACCAAAATGGAGGCTCTGCCCAACAGTTACCTAGCAACAGCCAGATTAAAACACCCAAGCTTGCTATAAAAGGAATGCCCCCTCTCTCTCTCTCTCTCTCTCTCTCTCTCTCTCTCTCTCTCTCCATCCCTCTTCCCCCTTCTCCCCCTTTCTATCTTTCCTGTCTCTACCTACTCTCTCCCTCTCTCTCTCTTTTCCTTTGTGTCCCTGGCCAGCCTCTCCCCCTCTCTCTTCTCTCTCTCTTTCTGTCCTTCTCTGTCCCCTCTCTTTCTCTGCCTCTACTCCCTTTCCACACCCCTTCCCAGGTCCCAAATTAACTTCCTTTTATGCCTGTGGTATGGCTGATAACCTTGGGTGGGTGCATCAGCACGGGCCCACTAAGGCACCCCCCTCCCCCTGCATCATAGCACATTTTATAAAACGCAGCACCAGTGAAAGTGTAACAGTTTCTTTCCAGCATGGGGAGATCCTGTCCTGTCCAGTATCCCCACCTCACCCCATCTCTCCCCCACCACATCTCTCTCACACACACATTGGTGTTCTGTCCTGACTTCTCTGGATGCTGGACTCCAAACTATAAGCTGAAATAAACCCTTTCCTCCCCAAGTTGCTTGTGGTTGTAGTGTTTTATTGCTGTATGCCAGCCCGAGGCCTACATGAACCGGGTACACTTGGGAGGCAGGCTGGGGCTGAAAGAGACTTAGACTAAGAGAGAAATTAATGGAGACCGAGACACGTTTTCTGTTCAAGGCCCACGAGTTTACTAAGAGACTGTGCTTATAAAGGGGAAGGCCCCCCAGTCCACTTGATGCCTGGAGCCATTCTGTCAGCACCAGCCAGGCTGGTTGCTATTCAGGAATGTCTCAGGAAGACAGGTTCAGCCTCTCAGCAGGTAGCAGAATCTCAGGGCAGTTGTCACTTCAAAAGAAGCCAGCCAAGTCAGAAAGCTGGTGGCCCCACCTCAGTGGCAACAAGGTTGTACCAGCCCACTTCAGGTTTGGAGAGTCTACTATTCCTCCCTAAATATATAATAAAAATAGCTGGACTGAGACATAAGATTTATTTATGCTCCATAGTCCTGCCTGGGAGTTATGGTGGCTGGCAGCCATGCCTGTTTTAGGATCTGTTTAGGATAAGATTTTCCCAAGCCATTCTTATCCGTCAAGGAGAATATATGCAGCTTGTTTGTGTTTATTTTGCACAAATATGGCTCTGTGGTATATTATTAGATTGATATGGCTCAGAAATCTGGTTACCCATCAGTGACTGCCCGGCCTTCATAGCACACCTTATTCCCAAATCAGACCAAAGCCACATTATATACTGAATATGCTTCTTCATATTGATTAATTTCTGCCACCCATGCTTGCTGGAGGTGAGGCTGCACGCTTGCTTGCTGAAATCAGGCTGTAAGGCATTGACTGACCTGCTTGAAGAACAAAGTTGAGATAGTTGAAAAGCAACAGGATAAAAGCTTCTAGGTAGAAGCCCAGATACTTTATTCAGTTGCAAATTAGCGACAATCAAGCTCAGACTCTGACCTCCTGGAGTGGGGGGAGCTGGCTTTGAGAATTAGCAGAAAGGCCGGAGATTATCTGAAAGTGGAGGCTGTGCTCCAAATTAACTTTGCTAGGTAATTAAGATTTTTAGCTATCTTCAATAGTAATCTCTAGTATTGGAATTATTACTAGACCAGTCCAAGATTGAGTTAGAATAACTGGTCACATTGAAGGAAAGAGAAGAATCATTATAACTCTTTCTTTTTTTTTTAAGATTTATTTATTATATGTAAATACACTGTAGCTGTCTTCAGACACTCCAGAAGAGGGAGTCAGATCTCATTACGGATGGTTGTGAGCCATCATGTGGTTGCTGGGATTTGAACTCCGGACCTTCGGAAGAGCAGTCAGGTGCTCTTACCCACTGAGCCATCTCACCAGCCCTATAACTCTTTCTTATTACTAATCTTTCTAAGTCATATTCCACGGTCTCTAATGTTCTATGTCCCATAAGGTTAAAAAGCTTGAAGCAAGGCACCTTAGCTTGTCCAATCTGGGACAAAGGCAAGCAAAGGTGGGTCAAAAACATACACCCAATTCAGCTTTCTTGTCACCACAGTCAGGGCACTCAGCGAACTCACAGGTCAGCTTGTCACACAATTCATTCTGACAGTTGTCATGCTTCTGCAGCATTCTGTGGCGAGAACCTAAGCTTTCCCCTTTCCCCAATAGGGTAGCTGTTCAGGATCAAGCCATATGCCAATAAGTAGATCCTTTTCATTTCACCTAGACATGATTATGTCTAGTTTTAAGATACTATAAGGCATTTATTAAGTTCTTTGACATCCAAATTTCAAAATTCTTAAAATAAAAAATATGATTTAAATAATGTGCATGGGGATATAATTCCTCCCCTTCTTTGTTTTTTAAGAAGCTATAGTTTAATACCTTGTCTTTGAGAATTATTAAATTGTTGACAAAACATCTCAAATACTTGACTGTTATAGTCAGTTTTAATATAACATGGGCAGTAACTAATTACACTTTCAGTTGTTTCTCTTGAAGAGCGGTTGTAACTAGAAGGCTTGAAAAGTTATTAATAGTCACATGTGCATTATTTATTTATTTATTTATTTACTTAATCAGAAATAAGAACATTCTTTTGCAGCAATTGATTAAGTATAAGTCCTCAAGAATTAACACCATTATGTGGAAACAGGTAGAATCTGAGGACACCAAGAACAAATTTTTTTTTCAATTTGACATGCACATTCTCTAAAAGCACCAAAATATTATCTTAAGCCATTACTGTTTTGATTATATAAAGAACGAGATTATTCTTATGTAAGGCCTATAATCTGCCTGAGATATAAATCCAGCATGGCATTGCCTTAAGGGGTCTTGTCCAGACAATCCAGAACAAATTCTTAAATGTCCAAAAACAGTCTTCTTAAAAGAACAACATTTTTTTCTTATGAGTTATATATGCATAAACCATTGCAAATTTGAGAATTTACAGTATCTGAGGGACAAACAATTTTAAGCAATTGTAAGCTCTGAGATATATCTTGATAAATATACAAATTAAAGCTTGATTATTCAACATTTTAAAACACCATCTACAGCACACAATTTAATTATCTGTGCTGAAGCAGGAGGAAACTCAAAAGAATAAGCATGTGATTCAATTCACATATACTTTTCTCCCATAGAAGGCTGTTTTTAAACACAGTAAATGGGATGCATGCATGAATTTATAGAAGGTACAAAAGCATGCATAAAAACAATTTTTAACTTATCTTTAGGATAGTGATTATCAATTTTATTTAAAATGATGATATGCAATGGTCCAAATATCAATATTCTGCAATAACCAAATGAACTGCTGTTTGGGACAAGGAACAGACACTTTGTCAGGTTCTTAAAACACAATTTTTGTTATAGTTTTTCTAAAATATACGAATTTATCTTACAATTCTTTATTAGCACCACAGCAGCCTTAATAGGATGTCAAAACTTTGCTTTGAGGTGAATGCCACCTCGGCCTCACCTGCCTCCAGCCCGCTGCCCAGTCTGAAGAGGCTGAAGCGGCTGACCAGGAAGCCTGGGCAGTGGTGGAGCACCCTGAGCCCCAGCAGGAAAAATACAGCCACCCCCGGCAGGGACAGGCAGATGCCCATGGGAGCAATGGCACACAACCGGCGCTTCAGGCCCACCGCTGAGTCTGCTACAAAGGTGCCCGTTTTTTGGCACCCCCTCGCTCTGTTACCGCTCAGGGAAAGCTGCATACCTCATGGCCCCACACCACAGCATAGGCTGGGAGGTGAAGAAAAATGACTTTACAATAATGTTTTCTCTTACCAAAGAATTGCTGTGGGCACATTTAATAACCCTAACTAAAATAAGCAGCTAATATTTAATTACCATTGATCATAATTGATAACAATTATAAAAGCTTTTTTTATTTTCTGCAAAGCCTTTTGTTCTTTGCCAGTTAATTTGTGTCTCTCAAAATAACATCTGACAAAGGTTTAAGTCACTTTAAGACCTTAAGGTGAGGTCTTAGCCAATTAACTCCTGGAAACTTTTGAAAATAAAATTTTGAAGCAAATCAATTTTTCGTTCTAGATTTTCTGTACCACAATTTTATAGTATAACTAAAACCCTAAATATTAAAAAGATATTGCCTCTGAATCTTTTCTGGAGCAACAGCTACTCCCCAGAACTTAAAGCTCATTGTGTGAGAGCAAAGATTTGAAGTAAACTTCCCTTGAGAGGCATCGGCTAATAAAATACATTCCACTTAGGAAACAATATATGGGCTGGTGAGATGGCTCAGTGGGTAAGAGCACCTGACTGCTCTTCCGAAGGTCCGGAGTTCAAATCCCAGCAACCACATGGTGGCTAACAACCATCTGTAACAAGATCTGACGCCCTCTTCTGGAGTGTCTGAAGACAGCTACAGTGTACTTACATATAATAAATAAATAAATCTTTAAAAAAAAAAGGAAACAATATACACTGAAAAAGATTCAAACTCTTAGCTTCTTGTATAGAAACAGAGACAATAAAAATTTTTCTTACATAATGTAAAGCTATATTAGCCATACCTAGAGGCAAAATTTTCCAGTGATTACCAGTTCACTAGAAGCAAACACTTTACAATTATCAGAATGCAAAGGAAAAAAATAAACTTTTAAATCTATAATGACTTTACATGAAATAGGCAAGCCAGATTGTAATGCCTTTATAAGTTCTACAGTCTGATTGACCTTTTATAAATTTTGAATTTAAACTTTACTTGGAACAACATCTGGATAGATCTGCAACAGTGTTCTTTTAGCTAAAAGAAAATTCCCCTGGAGGCAAGGAGAGGCAAGTTTCAAGAACTTCCTTGGGCATGGTTTGCAAAACAAAAGAAAGTCACACAAGCCTCACTGAGGCTGCTCTGAGTTTTGTATGGCTGTATGGCCACAGAGAGCTGTATTAGTGCTCTCATAAGATGATTACTCTTGTAATTATCTTAATTAACAATATATGGGTGAGTAGAAAATCTTAAATTTGTAATCAAACTGCAAGCTGCAGTCAATGAAACACTGGCATTTTTAACCATAATTTTTAAGTTTCTTTTGCAACGTTAGGATAATATCTACAACCTTGGGAAAACAAAACCCAATTTTTTTATTATTTTTTATTAGATATTTTCTTTATATACATTTCAAATTTCAAATGCTATCCCGAAAGTTCCCCATACCCTCCCACACACACACACACACACACTCCCCTACCCACCCACTCCCACTTCTTGGTCCTGGCGTTCCCCTGTACTGAGGCATATAAAGTTTGCAAGACCAATGGGCCTCTCTTTCCAGTGATGGCCTACTAGGCCATCTTCTGATACATATGCAGCTAGAGTCACGAGCTCCGGGGTACTGGTTAGTTCATATTGTTGTTCCACCTATAGGGTTGCAGATCCCGTTAGCTCCTTGGGTACTTTCTCTAGAGCCTCCATTGGGGGCCCTACAAAACCCAATTTTAAAACAATTTATCATCTTTAAAATCAATATTAGAAGCATTACTATCATATTATGAAGTTTGGCTGCCAATTTATACCTATGAATGCATGACAGTGCAAATTTTAATGCTTCATTAAAGAGACATTGTTTGTTTTAAATCTTATCTTTAAGTCTACCTATCAGGATAAGAATCACATTAAATATTATCTCAACTAGAAGTGTCCTTAGAGGCCTAGCTTTTTGGCCTGCTTTATGCCACGTGTTGGAAAGACTCCAAACCTAAGTCGCCAATTTAAAGCTGTCTTGCTACCAATGTTACACCTTTAAGACCAGTAAAAAACCAAATGCAGTGGCTACATGAGTCTTGTAAATTTAGACCAATCAAAGAATTTTACTTTTTATAGCTATAATTATAAGATAAAAAAGCACTTTGTCATTTCCTAAACACAATAATCACGATTGCAGAGAACCCTCCAGGAAAAAAACAACTATCAGCTTTTTTGCCCCAAAACTAAGAAGCTGCAGACTCCCTTTCTTTGAAAGCAGCTTTTCCCAGTAGTGGCTCCCCTGCTGTGCCTGATCCCTGGCTAAAGTGTGGCCACTCTCTGGCTTTGCTGAACCAGCAGCTAAAGTCTCAGCCATTTTTATTTTCCAACATGAAACACAGAACATTCAGTTGTTCAGACAACGGGACAAAACACACATGGATTGACACGTAAACGGATTTGGTGCACCAGACATTAGACAACACAAAGAGGGCAGAGAACTTCTGCTGCATGGGGCCAGAGAGAATAAAGCAAGGCGTCCCTCGATTTCTCTCTGTCTCTGGGAGAATTTCAAAATCCATTTCCTCTATTTTATTTTATTGTATTGTATTGTGTTGTATTGTATTGTATTGTATTGTATTGTATTGTATTATTTTAAACCCTATTCCTCTAGCCTAATGTAGTTCTCGACTGCGGACAACCACCTGTTTCATTATTTTAAACCCTATTCCTCTCACCTGAAACAGCTTTTGAAAGCTGCGGGCAACCGCCTGACTCAAAGTTTCTAGCCCCACACATATTTCGCTGTCAAACCTAAGTGGACCCAGCGCTGGGTCAGCACTGTTCCAAAGTTAGCCCGTATCCTATTGCACCTCCAGTAACACTTTTAAAAATGAAGTTTAAAGCCAGCACTAGCATAAATACCTGTTGCTCACTGTGCCCGATACAATCCTCTGATTCTTTCCTTCTCATGGAGCTCCACACAAGATAGCAATTCCCTCAGGGTTTTTCCGCCGTTCCCAATGTCCCTGGTTCGGACACCAATCTGTTGTATGCCAGCCCGAGGCCTACATGAACCAGGTACACCTGGGAGGCAGGCTGGGGCTGAAAGAGACTTAGACTGTGAGAGAAATTAATGGAGACCAAGACACGTTTTCTGTTCAAGGCCCACGAGTTTACTAAGAGACCGTGCTTATAAGGGCGAAGGCCCATCTTCCTCCTCCCCCTACCCCCCCCCCTCCCCGCCAGTCCACTCTTGGTGCCTGGAGCCATTCGCCAGGCTGGTTGCTATTCAGGAATGTCTCAGGAAGACAGGTTCAGCCTCTCGGCAGGTAGCAGAAGAGCAGGGCAGTTTTCACTTCAAAAGAAGCCAGCCAAGTTGGAAAGCTCCACTACAGGTGATCCCACCTCAGTGGTACAAGGTTTGTATCAGTCTGCTTCAGGCTGGGAGAGGCCACATTTTATTACAGCAATAGAAATCTAATTAAGACACACTATTGTTTTCTTTTAAATAGTTTATCTTTATTTTTATATGCCTGTATGCTGGTGTGAGGGGTGCCACTGGAGCTGGAGTTACAGATAGTTGTAAGTTTCCATGTGGGTGCTGGGAATTGAACTTAGGTCCTCCGGAAGAACAGCCAGAGCTCTTAACTGCTGAGCCATCTTTCCACTATGCAGCCTGCCATTGCTTTTTTTAAAAAAGGAAGATTTTTTATGTGTACCCAGGCACTATTTATTATGTGTGTGCACATAAGCACATGAGGCTCAGGAGCTGGAGCTAACAGGAAGTTGTGAGGCACTGACCTAAGCCCTGGGAGATGACCTTGGGTCCTCTTGAAGAGACATGTGCATCTTAAGCACTAGAAACCTCTCCAGACCCTTTGTTGCATTTTGTATGTGTGCTACTAGGGACTGGACCCAGATTCAATGCCTGTCAGGCAAAGCACTTAACCACTGAGCTTCTCATCACACTGAGCTGGGTATGATGGCATATGCCTTTAACCCCAGCAAAGGCAGTGGGATCTCTATGAGTTCAGGGCCATCCTGATGTACATAGCAAGTTCCAGGCCAGCTAGGGCTGCATAGTGAAACATTGTCTGAAAGAAAAGAAAAGAAGAGAAGAGAAGAGAAGAGAAGAGAAGAGAAGAGAAGAGAAGAGAAGAGAAGAGAAGAGAAGAGAAAAGAGAGTGAGATTTGCTTTTTTTTTTTTTAATCTGTATGTCTTCATGTCTCTGCAGAGGCCAGAGGAGGGTATTGGATCCCTAGAAGCTGGAGTTAGAATAGGTAAGTCTCCATACAAGGGTTCTGGGAACTGAACCTGTGGTATTTGGAAGAGCTGCAAGTGATCTTAATGACTGAGCCATCTCCCCAAAATCCAGCTATTTATAGCTCTGTTGCTATAAATGAAGCGTGAGCCAGAAGCTAAGATTTGGTGGAACCTGTTTGTCCAGAGTCTGATCCAGCTAGGTCATCATGAAGTCCGCAGTGGTGGCAAGGAATGGCTGGATTCTAAAGTGCAGGTATCAAGGTCACAGAGTATGTGGCCCAGGATGGCATGTCTAACTGGGAAAAGAAGCTTGGCATGCGTCAGGCTGATGGGGTGATCTTGCAGTAAAGACTATGGTTTGAATTCAGCAGTTTCTGTTAAACAAAGGGAGAAAGTGAGTTCTAGCTATTAAGTGTGCACTCTGGTCTAAGGGACTTGTCATCTGCAGCCCAGATAGCCTGAGGCATTTTACCCCTCACCTCAGATATCCCTCCTTTTTCATTGCATTACAGTCATACTAGTATCTCTAGGCATAGCCTATGATCCTGCCCACTGCGACAGACAGATTCCAAGGTGGCCCACAACACCTCACCTCCTGATGTTAGAACCATTATATAGTTCCCAGCCTTGATGAAAAGACCTGGATTTTGTATCTAATGAACATGGCAAAGACCCCAGATGTAGGTGATTGCAAAGATACTGCAATCTATCCCATAAGATTTTTGCTTCTATTTGGCTTTGAATGAAACAAGAAAGCTGGGTGGTGGTGGTGCACACCTTTAATTCCAGCATTCAGGAGGCAGAGGCAGGTGGATCTCTGAGTTTGAGACCAGCTTCACCTACAGAGGGAGTTCCAGGCCTGCCAAGGCTACACAGAGAGACCCTGTCTCAAAAAAAAAAAAAAAAAAAAAAAAAAAAAAAAAAAAAAAAAACACAACAAGGGGGCAGAGAGAGAGAGAAAATGAGTGTTGCAGAGAGGGACACATAGAAAAAGGTTGAAGGCCACTTGACAATCAGTAAGAAACCAGGATCACACAGGCTTGAAAATAGATCCTCCCCGGGCTGGAGAGATGGCTCAGGGGTTAAGAGCACTGACTGCTCTTCCAAAGGTCCTGAGTTCAATTCCCAGCAACCACATGGTGGCTTACAACCATCCGTAATGAGATCTGACGCCCTCTTCTGGTGTGTCTGAAAACAGCTACAGTGTACTCACATACATAAAATAATAAACAAGTAAATATAAAAAAAAAAAGAAGAAGAAGAAGAAAGAAAAAAAGAAAATGGATCCTCCCCAAGTGGAGCCCCACTTGAAACCTCAGTGGTCACCAGCACCTCCACTCCAGCCTTGCAGGAGGCTTATGTGGATGAGGTTGAGAAAGAGAGAGAGATCCAACAGGATCACAATGGGGTAAATGGGGTGAACAGACAGGTTTGGAAATGAACTAGATAACAAAGGAAATTAAACAGAATTGAAAAGAGTCTTGTGAGAGCGGCGCATGTGAGTGCATGTGAGTACATGTGAATGCATGTGTGTACGTGTGAATGCATGTGTGTACATGTGAATGCATGTGAGTACATGTGAATGCATGTGTGTACATGTGAATGCATGTGAGTACATGAGAATGCATGTGTGTACTTGCACACATTTTTACCTGTGTAGGTGTATGTGCATGTTTGTGTGTGTGTGGGTGCATATGTGTGGAAGCTAGCATTCACCTCAGATGTTGTTCCTCAGGAACCATCCACCTTGAGTGTGTTGATTTGCTTTGGTGTTATTGCTGTTACTTTGTTTTATTTTTGAGACAGTCTCCCTGGCCTAGAACCTGTGATTCTGCAAGGCTGTCTGGCCAGCAAGCCTCAGGGTTCCACCGGACTTCACCACCCCAGCAATGGGAGTTCAGCACATGCCATCATGCTCAGCTCTTATGTGGGCATTAGGACTGAGCTATCTTCTCAGTCCCTACAGTTGAAAAGGTTCTTAAAGAAAAACTCTGTTGGGCATTTGTCCTACAGACTCCTCCGCAGAGGACAAAAGGTACAGGTCTCTATCTACCAGAGATTACGTGACATCAGAATACACAGCATCAGAATACCTCATAATTTGACTCTTCATTTCTGCCTGGTCCTGGGGGCATCAATGGCTGCTTTGGGATTTGGGGCAATGGCTTCCTGGGGCCCTCAGGAGCTGCAGAAGGTGGTTTCTTCTGCAAGTAAGTAAAGAAGTCAAGTGAGACCCATAGTCAATATGGACCAGAAGATGTCAACCTATACTCCTCAAGGACACAGAGAAGCCAGGCAGTAGTGGCACTCAGGAGGCCAGGGCACGTGGATCTCTGTGAGTTTGAGGCCAGCCTGGTCTACATAGTGAGTTCCAGGACCGCCAAAGCTACATGAGAGACAGAACCTGTGTGAAAAGAAAAGGGGGAAAGAGTTACAGAGACAAAGTTTGAAGCCAAGATGAAAGGATGGACCATCCAGAGACTGCCCCACCAAGGGATCCACCCCATAATCAGCCACCAAATGCAGACACTATTGCATACGCCAGCGAGATTTTGCTGAAGGAACCCTGATATAGCTGTCTCTCATGAGGCTATGCCAGTGCCTGGCAAACACAGAAGTGGATGCTCACAGTCATCTATTGGATGGATACAGGGACCCCAATGGAGGAGCTAGAGAAAGTACAGAAGGAGCTGAAGGGGTCTGCAACCCTATAGGAGGAGCAACAATATGAACTAACCAGTACCCCCAGAGCTTGTGTCTCTAACTGCATATGTAGCAGAAGATGGCCTAGTCAACCATCATTGTGAAGAGAGGCCCTTGCAAACTTGCAAGCTTTATATGCTCCAGTACAGGGGGATGCCAGGGCCAAGAAGTGGGGGGTGGGGGTGTATAGGGGACTTTTGGGATAGCATTTTAAATATAAATGAAGAAAATACCTAATAAAAAATTGGGGAAAGAGAGAGAGAGAGAGACAGAGAGAGAGAGAGGAGAGGAGAGGAGAGGAGAGGAGAGGAGAGGAGAGGAGAGGAGAGGAGAGGAGAGGAGAGGAGAGGAGAGGAGAGAAGAGAAGAGAAGAGAAGAGAAGAGAAGAGAAGAGAAGAGAAGAGAAGAGAAGAGAAGAGAAGAGAAGAGAAGAGAAAAGAGGGAGAGTACACCCAGTTCAGGGTTCTACAAAGAACCCAAGTGGAGGAACAACTACAACTCCCAATTCACTGCTCCTCTGTAACATTCTCGCTCTCTCTCTCTCTCCGTCCCTCCCTCAATTTTTCTTTCACTCTCCCCCTCCTCCTCCCTCCTCCCTTCTCCCCCTTCCAACCCCCCTCCCCCCCCCCCATTATCTTCTCCTAGGTCAGCACCTTCCCCTCCTAACTTCCTCCTGACATCATGATCCTGGCCAGTGCCACTTCACTGCAATCCAGCCCCAAGCAAGGATTGCTGGAAGGAGCAACACAGCAGCCAAGATCCTTGAATGAGATATGGATCCCTGTGTGGCCTTGGGCCATGATCTCCCCATCCGTGGAACTGCTTGCAGTGACAAAGGTTTAGACTGAATCAACTCTCAGCCTTGATAATCATAAAATCCCCTGCTCATATTTCCTACACAGTTTCTTTAACTGGATGCAGCAGGTCCAACTTACCTCATAGAACTGCTCTGGGGAGTCACGTGGCAGTGACCACATCTGAGGAAAAAACGGATGGGGAATAAGTCATAGAGGCTGTGGGCATGGCTCAGTGAGAGAGCCCCTGCCCAGAATCCCCCAGTGAGGGACTGGGGGTGTGGCTCAGTGGTAGAGCCCCCGCCTAGAATCCCCCAGTGAGGGGCTGGGGGTGTGGCTCAGCGGGAGAGCCCCTGCCTAGAATCCCCCAGTGAGGGGCTGGGGGCGTGGCTCAGTGGTAGAGCCCCTGCCTAGAATCCCCCAGTGAAGGGCTGGGGGTGTGGCTCAGCGGGAGAGCCCTGCCTAGAATCCCCCAGTAAGGGGCTGGGGGTGGCTCAGTGGTAGAGCCCTGCCTAGAATCCCCCAGTGAGGGGCTGGGGGCGTGGCTCAATGGTAAAAGCTAGTCTAACATGCTTAAGGCTGGGTTCAATCAATAGGAACACATACACACATTTATACATATAGATGTATAGAAAAGGTGTGAGAAAAGACAGAAAAGGGAGGGGGAGGCATGGCTATGGTACCCTCTCATCCTAAGAGGTAGAAACATCCTGCTGGATTGTGGAAGGATCAGACAGAAAGTATGGGAGCAGTGAGAGTATCCGGGGAACTCACCCACCTTTTTGCCTCTGGCCTCTCCTTCGGGCTTTGGGGTATTGTCATACACAGTCATTGGTTTGTCTAGAGAAAGCAAACCACATCCCAGAGCAAAAGTTAGGGTGAGATATAAGGACAGGGTGTTGTGTTTCAGAACATTTCCTCGTCCTCAGGACTTTCTTCCCATCATGTCTCAGGTAAGACAGACCATTTAGTCATATAGAGGAGGAGCTAAGTTGTGGTCATGAGCTGTGGGTGGCCTGCCACAGCCTCACTTCTTATCCTTCATGAAACTGTTTCTTCTCTGTAAAATGGAACCCAGGCACATAGCTACTAGCCAGTAGTCCTAGCTACTCTGGAGACTGAGGCGGAAAGGTTACAGTTTAAATCCTTTCTGGGCTATCACACCAAGTTATAGGCTACATGGACATCTTGAAAGACCCTGTTTCGAGATGAAAAGTGAAATTTTTTATTTTATTTTATTTATTTTGTTTTGTTTTGTTTTTTTTGTTTTTTTTTTTGTTTTTTTTTTTTTTGAGACAGGGTTTCTCTGTGTATCCTGGCTGTCCTGTAACTTGCTCTGTAGCCCAGGCTGGCCGCAAGCTCACATAGATCCATCTGCCTCTGCCTCCTGAGTACTAGGATTAAAAGTGTGTGCCACCACCATCCTGCAAAAAGTACAATTTTTTAAAATGAAAAAAGTAGCCAGGCACAGTGGCACATGTCTTTAATCCCAGCACTGGGGAAGCAGAGTCAGGTGGATTTCTCTGTGTTGGAGGCAAGCCTGGTCTACAGAGTGAGTTCCAAGACAGCCAAGACTATAGAGAAAAACATTGCCTTAAAAAAAATGTTAAAAAAATCAGAGATTAAAAGCACTTGCTACTGCTCTTTTAGAGGACCAGAATTTGGTACCCAGCACTCACGTCAGTTGGTTCTAGCTCCAAGGGAGTTGATGCCCTCTTTTAGGCTCTTCTAGAACCTTCTTCACTCTTGTGTGCACATACTCACACAAGACACACACATATATACGTAACATAAAAGTAATAGAAACAATCTTTTGGTTAATAGGGCTGGGGTATAGCTCAGTTGTAGATAGCTTGCCTAGCATGTTTGGGGATCCAGAATGCTATGGATTGACCTATTATTGTTTTTATTTTGATGCTAATTCCACTTCCCCAAGAGGGGTAGTCTTGGAAGAGAAGTGACTGGTGTACTCAGGTGACTTCATGTGAACCTCCCCATTTTAACTTTAAAATAAAGGCTAGAGGGGTGGAAGGGAAAGATGGAGCTAAAAGTTTGAGGGGGGAGGAGGAGGAGGGGAGATGATAGGAGGAGAAAGAGGAAGACAGAAGAGGAGGTGGGAGGAAGATGGAGCAGAAGCACGTGGCCTAGAGAAACTGCAAGTAGCAAGGGATTTTATAGACAGAGGAATACAGTAGTGTAGTGGTATATTGGCCCAATCTAGGCATGCAGCTTGTATTCATATTAATTGAGTTGTGTTTTACTTGCATGGGCTAATTGGGGATGAAGATTTACTGGAACACCAGGTTCCTTCAATCCTAGCACCATAAAAGAAAAAAAGAAGAGTGCTCTGACCCCCGGGGTTCAGGTATGATTGCCATTTTCTATCCAGGATTGCTCTGAGTCAGGTCTGTGCAGGAGAGCAAGTGGGATGCAGAAGCAACAAAGACTCTTGGACAGGGTCCCTTCGGGCCTTCATCCTCAGCCAGGAGGTGGAGCTGACCTTCAGTGTTCTGTGCACCTTCCAGGCCAGAGGAGAGCATGCCTACTGGCAATGCTCTGACCCCTAGACTCAGGTGAGAGGTGGTCTTTCAGGAGTGCTGACAGAGGCTAACAGACTCATAGGAAGAACAAGCTCCAGCCAGAGACAGCTAGAACATCTAACACCAGAGATTACGAGACGGCGAAAGTCAAATGTAAGAATCTTACCAACAGAAACCAAGACCACTCAGCATCATCAGAACCCAGTACTCCCACCACAGCAAACACTGGATACCCCAACACATCAGAAAAGCAAGATTTAGATCTAAAATCATATCTCATGATGCTGGTAGAGGATTTTAAGAAGGACATTAATAACTCCCTTAAAGAAATTCTGGAGAACACAGCTAAACAGGTAGAAGCCCTTAAAGAAGAAACACAAAAATCCCTTAAAGAATTACAGGAAAACACAACCAAACAGGTGAAAGAATTGAACAAAACCATCCAGTACCTAAAAAATGGAAGTAGAAACAATAAAGAAAACCCAAAGAGAGAGAACTCTGGAGATAGAAATGCTGGAAAGAAATCAGGAGCCATAGATATGAGCATCACCAACAGAATACATTAAATGGAAGAGAGAATCTCAGGTGCAGAAGATTTAATAGAAAACATGGACACAACAATCAAAGAAAATGCAAAATGCCAAAAGATCCTAACTCAAAACATCCAGGAAATCCAGGACACAATGAGAAGACCAAACCTAAGGATAATAGGTATAGATGAGAATGAAGACTTTCAACTTAAAGGGCCAGTAAATATCTTCAACAAAATTATAGAAGAAAACTTCCCAAACCTAAAGAAAGAGATGCCCATGAACATACAAGAAGCCTGGAGAACTCCAAATAGACTGGACCAGAAAAGAAATTCCTCCCGACACATAATAATCAGAACAACAAATGCACTAAATAAAGATAGAATATTAAAAGCAGTAAGGGAAAAAGGTCAAGTAACATAAAAAGCCAGGCCTATTAGAATTACACCAGACTTCTCACCAGAGACTATGAAAGCCAGAAGATCATGGACAGATATTATACAGATCCTAAGAGAACACAAATGCCAGCCTAGGCTACTATTCTCAGCAAAACTCTCAGTTACCATAGATGGAGAAACCAAAGTATTCCATGACAAAACCAAATTCACATATTATCACTCCACGAATCCAGCCCTACAAAGGATAATAAAGGGAAAACTCCAACACAAGGACAGAAACTATACCCTAGAAAAAAGCAAGAAAGTAATCCTTCAACAAACCTAAATGAAGATAGCTACAAGAACAGAATCCCAACTTTAACAACAAAAATGACAGGAAGCAACAATTACCTTTCCTTAATATCTCTTAATATCACCATTGACTCAATTCCCCAATAAAAAGACATAGACTAACAGAATGGTTACATAAACAGGACCCAACATGCATGCAGAAAACCCACCGCAGGGACAAAGACAAACACTATCTCAGAGTAAAGGTCTGGAAAAATTTTTTCCAAGCAA
The DNA here is from genome assembly GCF_000001635.26 of Mus musculus. Lineage (NCBI taxonomy): Eukaryota > Metazoa > Chordata > Mammalia > Rodentia > Muridae > Mus > Mus musculus. Next base: position 19,982,820 of record NC_000073.6, on the reverse strand, counting down.
ATGGTCCCAAGAAACAAGCTGGAGTAGCCATTCTAATACCAAATAAAATCGATTTTCAACTCAAAGTTATCAAAAAAGGACAAGGAGAGGCACTTCATACTCATCAAAGGTAAAATCTACCAAGATGAACTCTCAATTCTGAACATCTACGCTCCAAATGCAAGTGCAGCCACATTCATTAAAGAAACATTAGTGAAGCTCAAAGCACACATTGCACCACACACAATAATAGTGGGAGACTTCAACACCCCACTCTCATCAATGGACAGATCCTGGAAACAGAAACTAAACAGAGACAGAATGAAACTAACAGAACTTCTGAAACAAATGGATTTAACAGATATTTTATCCTAAAACAAAGGATATGCCTTCTTCTCAGCACCTCATGGTACCTTCTCCAAAACTGGCCATATAATTGGTCACAGAACGGGCCTCAAAAGATACAAAAATATTGAAATAATCCCATGCATCCTATCAGATCACCACAGACTAAGGCTGATCTTGAATAACAACATAAATAATAGAAAGCCAACATATACCTGGAAGCTGAACAACACTCTACTCAATGATAACTTGGTCAAGGAAGAAATAAAGAAAGAAATTTAAAACTTTTTAGAGTTTAATGAAAATGAAGCCACAACATACCCAAACTTATGGGACACAATGAAAGGAGTTCTAAGAGGGAAACTCATAGCTCTGAGTGCCACCAAAAAGAAACTAGAGAGAGCATACACTAGCAGCTTGACAGCATACCTAAAAACTCTAGAACAAAAGGAAGCAAATTCACCCAAGAGGAGTAGACAGCAGGAAATAATCAAACTCAGGGCTGAAATCAACCAAGTGGAAACAAAAAGAACTATTGAAAGAATCAATCAAACCATGAGCTGGTTTTTTGAGAAAATCAACAAGATAGATAAACCCTTAGCCAGACTAACTATAGGGCACAGGGACAGTATCCTAATTAACAAAATCAGAAATGAAAAGGGAGACATAACAACAGTATCTGACAAAATCCTAAACATCATCAGATCTTACTATAAAAGCCTATACTAAACAAAACTGGAAAACCTTCATGAAATGGAAAATTTGCTTGACAGATACCAGGTTCCAAAGTTAATCAGGATCGGATTAACGATCTAAACAGTCTCATATCCCCTAAAGAAATAGAACAGGCATTAGTAGTCTCCCAACCAGAAAAAAACTTAGGACCAAATATGTTTAATTCTGAGTTCTATCAGACCTTCAAAAAAGACCTAATTCCAATTTTCCTGAGGCTACTCTTCAAAATAGAAACAGAAGGTACTCTACCCAATTCAGTCTATGAGGCCGCAATTACTCTGATACCTAAACAACATAAAGACCCAACAAAGATAGAGAACTTCAGACCAATTTCCCTTATGAATATCGATGCAAAAATACTCAATAAAATTCTCGCTAACCGAATCCAAGAACACATCAAAACAATCATCCATCATGATCAAGTAGGCTTCATCCCAGGGGTGCAGGGATGGTTCAATATACGGAAATCCATCACCGTAATCCACTATGCAAACAAACTCAAAGACAGAAACCACATGATCATCTCATTAGATGCTGAGAAAGCATTTGGCAAAATTCAACACGCATTCATGTTAAAAGTCTTGGAAAGATCAGCAATTCAAGGCCCATATGTAAACATAGGAAAAGCAATATACAGCAAATCAATAGCCAACATCAAACTAAATGGAGAGAAACTTGAAGCAATCCCACTAAAATCAGGGACTAGACAAGGCTGCCCACTTTCTCCCTACCTATTCAATATAGTACTTGAAGTCCTAGCCAGATCACTTAGACAACAAAAGGAGATCAAGGGGATACAAATTGGAAAGGAAGAAGTCAAAATATCACTATTTGCACATGATATAATAGTATATATAAGTGACCCCAAAAATTCCACCAGAGAACTCCTAAACCTAATAAACAGCTTCAGTACAGTAGCTGGATTTAAAATTAACTCAAACAAATCAGTGGCCTTTCTCTACACAAAGGATAAACAGGCTGGGAAAGAAATTAGGGAAACAACACCCTTCACAATAGTCACAAATAATATAAAATATCTTGGTGTGACTCTAACTAAGGAAGTGAAAGATCTGTATGAGAAGAACTTCAAGTCTCTGAAGAAATAAATGGAAGAAGGCCTCAGAAGATGGAAAGATCTCCCATGCTCATGGATTGCCAGGATTAATATAGTAAAAATGGCTGTCTAACCTAAAGCAATCTACAGATTCAATGCAATCCCCATCAAAATTCCAACTCAATTCTTCACAGAGTTAGAAAGGGCTATTTGCAAATTCATCTAGAATAACAAAAAACCTAGGATAGCAAAAACTATTCTCAACAATAAAAGAACCTTTCATGGAATCACCATCCCTGACCTCAAGGTGTACTACAGAGCAATTGTGATTTAAAAAACAAACAAAAAAAAAAACTGCATGATACTGGTACAGAGACAGACAGCAGACAGATAGATCAATGGAATAGAACTGAATGCCCAGAAATGAACCCACATACCTATGGACACTTGATCTTTGACAAGGGAGCTAAAACCATCCAGTGGAAAAAAGACAGCATTTTCAACAAATGATGCTGGCTCAACTGAAGGTTATCATGTAGAAGAATGCGAATTGACCCATTCTCATCTCCTTGTACAAAGCTCAAGTCGAAGTGGATCAAGAAACTCCACATCAAACCAGAGACACTGAAACTTATAGAGGAGAAAGTGGGGAAGAGCCTTGAAGATATGGGCACAGGGGGAAAATTCCTGAACAGAACAGCAATGGCTGGTTCTGTAAGATCAAGAATTGACAAATAAGGCAAAGGACATTGTCAATAAAACAAAAAGGCCACCAACACATTGGGAAAATATCTTTATCAATTCTAAATCAGATAAGGGACTATTATCCAATATAGAGAGAGAACTCAAAAAGTTGGACTCCAGAAAACCAAATAACCCTATTAAAGAATGGGGTGCAGAGCTAAACAAAGAATTCTCAACTGAGGAATACTGAATGGCTGAGAAGCACCTGAAAAAATGTTCAACATCCTTAATCATCAGGGAAATGCAAATCAAAACAACCCTGAGAGTCCATCTCACACCAGTCAGAATGGCTAAGATCAAAAATTCAGGTGACAGCAGATGCTGGCGAGGATGTGGAGAAAGGAACACTCCTCCATTGTTGGTGGGATTGCAAGCTGGCACAACCACTCTGGAAATCAGTCTGGCGATTCCTCAGAAAATTGAACATAGTACTACTGGAAAATCCAGAAGATGTTCCAACTTGTAATAAGGACACATGCTCCACTATGTTCATAGCAGCCTTATTTATAATAGCCAGAAGCTGGAAAGAACCCAGATGTCCCTCAACAGAGGAATGGACACAGAAAATGTGGTACATTTACACAATGGAGTGCTACTCAGCTATTAAAAACAATGAATTTATGAAATTCTTAGGCAAATGGATGGATCTGGAGGATATCATCCTGAGTGAGGTAACCCAATCACAAAAGAACACACATGATATGCACTCACTGATAAGTGATATTAGCCCAGAAACTCAGAATGCCCAAGATACAATTTGCAAAACACATGAAGCTCAAGAAGAAGGAAGAACAAAGTGTGGATACTTCATTCCTTCTTTGAATGGTGAACAAAATATCCATGAAAGGATTTACAGAGACAAAGTTCAGAGCTGAGACAGAAGGAAGGACCATCCAGAGACTGCCCCACCTGGGGACCCATCCCATAAACAACCACCAAACCCAGACAGTATTGCAGATGCCAACAAGATTTTGCTGACAGGACCCTGATATAGCTGTCTCCTGTAAGGCTATGTCAGTGCCTGGCAAATACAGAAGTGGATGCTCGCAGTCATCTATTGGATAGAGCACAGGGTCCCCAATAAAGGAGCTAGAGAAAGGACCCAAGGAGCTGAAGGGGTCTGCAGCCCTATAGGAGGAGCAACAATATGAACTAACCAGTACCCCCAGAGCTCCCTGGGACTAAACCACCAATCAAAGAAAACATAGTGGGACTCATGTTTCTAGCTGCACATGTAACAGAGGATGGCCTAGTTGGCCATCAATGGGAGGAGAGGCCCTTGGTCTTTTGAAGATTCTATGCCTCAGTATAGGGGAATGCCAGGGCCAGGAAGCAGGAGTAGGTAGGTTGGGGAGTCGGGTGGGGGCGGTGAGGGGATAGAGAATTTTCAGAGAGGAATCTAGGAAAGGCATTTGAAATGTAAATGAAGAAAATATCTAAGAAAGAAAGAAAGAAAGAAAGAAAGAAAGAAAGAAAGAAAGAAAGAAAGAAAGAAAGGAGGGAGGGAGGGAGGGAGGGAGGGAGGGAGGGAGGGAGGGAGGGAGGGAAGGAGGGAGGGAGGGAGGGAGGGAGGGAGGGAAGGAGGGAGAACGCACAAGGTTAATGGGAACAGTGGTGCATCTCAGGGAGGACAATGCTTCCCTGGAACCTGACAGTGACCTGGGGCTAAGCCAGAAGGAGAGTCCTAGGCTTCCCATAGCAGCTCCCACCCACCCCTCACCACTGCAAGAGCACAGACTGTGGAGTCACTTACTGTGCCTGGACTCCGGGGTGCTCTGCATCACAGAGGTGGGTGGTATGGTATTAGAGCTCGTTGTATCACTGGCTGATCTCCTGCGAGTCCTGAAACACACATCCTTCATAATCTCATGGGGCGGGTTCTGGCCAGTTTCCATAGACGCTGTCGTGTTCCTTACCCCCATCCCCTTACTTGTCTGCTCTTGGGCAATGACCCAAAATATCCTGAATTCCCAGGGTGCACAGACAGCATTTGACACCATGGACAGCAGTCATGCCTACTCGCCCCTGCCAGCCCTTCCAGATCTCTCACTTATTACCATCTGTCCTTTGTGCTGTAGAGGAAGTAGCCCAGACCTATCGCCAAAGCAATGGCAACCAGGATCCCGATAACGATGCCAGCGATGGCTCCAGGAGACATAGAGGATGACTGGAGACCTCGGCCAAGAATAAAATCAAGACTAAGCAGGGAACACTCTCTTCCTATCCCCAGCCCCATTCCAGAGTTTCTGGCTTCTTTATCTTCACTTACTGAGGAACTTGTCTTCCAGCCATTAACTCAGCAATTGACAGTGTGAGTGGAATCCTCCCCAGAGCACATTGGCTTGTGTTCAAATCCCCCAACTGTGTGACACTGGGCACACTAATCAACCTCTCTGTGCATCAACTATGTCTTCAGTTGATGGAGCAAGAATTGATCAGTATGTAAATATGTGTTTGGCAGAACTGGTTATTTGGATGGGTCGATGCGTGGAGTGAGGAAAAGGATTTTGATAACAGAAACTTGGATGTCCCTCAGATAAAGCCCGTTGACTCTCTAGGGCAGTGTGATTCTAAGCAGATAAATTCACTCCAGAACTGAATTTTCTTATTGACAATGAGGAAAGTGGTACCCACTATAGAGGATGCTGCAGGGATGAGAAGACGCTGCACCTAGTCATGCCTGATGTGGGGCAGCTGGCTCCACAATGGCCTGATGCTTCCCCATCCATTTCTGACTAAGCCTTTTGCAGAGGGATGATGGCTCAGGGTTTGAGGAAGTGGCCCTGGTTGTTGAGTATTAAGATAGATCTTTCTGGGATCTCTGTCTGCCAGTCTGTCTTTCTGTCTGCCTGTCAGTCTCCACGTGTGTGTGTGTGTGTGTGTGTGTGTGTGTGTGTGTGAGAGAGAGAGAGAGAGAGGGAGAGAGAGAGAGAGAGAGAGCTCTATTCATGAATCAGCAGCGATGTGTTTGAAATAGAGCTCTCTCTCTCTCCTTTCTCTCTCTCCTCTCTCTCCCTTATTATAAGACTTCACTATAATTAGTATATTAACTGTGAGCTCTCTCCCTTTTTCTCAGGTTATATCCAAGATCCATTGTCTCTCTAAGCAATTCTAGAATGCAGCCATCATAGACAGGGCTAGTGGTGCATGACTGTTTTCTTAGTACTCAGTCACAAAAAAAGTAGTATCGTAAGACTGCAGGAATGGCTCAGTGGTTAAGGGCACGTACTGCTTTTGAAGAGGTCTCAACCTCAATTTCCCAGTATCCAGGTCTGGCAGCTCACAGCTGCCTATATCTCCAGCATCAGACAGTCTGACACCTTCTTCTGGCCGCTGAGGGCACATGCATTCATATGCACATACCCACATCTAGACACACATTCATATAATTAAAGAACATTTTAAGTAACAGCAAAAACCCACTTACAGGTAAGAAAATTAAGATTCAAACAACTCAAAGAAGTTGCTGGAACACACAGTAGAAAGTACAGGCTGTTCGAGCATGAGGTGTCGGGATTCTGTGACTCTGGACTGGAAATCTAGCAAGTCGACGTCACACTTAATGCCATGATAGAAGAGAGGCGGGTGGCTAGAGCCACATGGGGAAAAACCAGGTGGATTCCAGATCCAGAAAGGAACATTAAGCAACTCACCTACCACCATGACCAGGACAGAGGCAGATCGGGCCAGGCCGGTGACATCATTGGAGCTTGTACAGCTGTAAATGCCCTGATGCTCCTGCCTCAGTGCTTCGATGCTCAGCTGCTCCCCATCAAGCACCTTAGAGGAGTGCTCATGGGTCCACTGATACCTGGCACCTGGTATGGAGTCTGCCCGGCAATACAGGGTCAAGCTGGAGTTGAGCATTGCCTCAATAGTGCTGACCACTCCAGACGCTGGCCCCTGGGTGATTTCCACTTGGTCGGGGCCATCTGCAAAGTCACACATCGTAAGCCTCCAATGCCATAGGCAAAATTACCAGATTTTTTTTCTTTTCTGCTTTTCCTGTTTCTTTTGCTTGTGTTTTGCTTTGGGGATTTTTGCTGTTGTTATCGTCATCATTGTTATTTTGGTACTTTTGGATTTTGTTTGTTTGTTTGTTTGTTCGTTTGTTTGTTTGCTTGCTTGTTTGTTTTTCGAGACAGGGTTTCTCTGTGTAGCCCTAGTTGTCCTGGAACTCACTCTGTAGACCAGGCTGGCCTCAAACTCAGAGAGAGATCTGCCTGCCTCTGTCTGCTGAGGGCTAGGATTAAGGGTTGCACCACCACTGCCTGGCAGTCTTTTGGTTTCTGGTTGGTTTTAATTTGATTTGCGGCAGACTCAAAGAGCAAAGACTATTCTCAGACTCACTCTTTAGCCAAGAATGACCTTGAACTCCTGACCCCCCAGCCTTGAATACTAAGATTGTAGCCAAGTACAACCACAGGTGGCTTAGCTTTCCTTCTTGGTTAAAACTAAAGGAATTCCAGCTTTCACCTGGAAAACACAGGCTCTCCTGGGTTCTGTTATTTTGTTTTGTCTTATGATGGTCTCGAACTCACAGAGATCCACTTGTCTTAGCTTCCAGAGTGCTGGGTAGGTGTGTGCCACCACACCCAGCTTTGACTTTTGTTTGAAATTGTGGGTACGAGTGTGTTCACATATGGGGGGGCTGGTGCAGTTGTCTCCCTTATCTAGTTTCTCAGACTCTCGTCTCTGTAGCGAGGAACATGCATGTGGTGTGACATGCGTGTGGCGTGACATGCGTGTGGCATGACGTGTGTGTGGCGTGACATGCGTGTGGCATCCATGCAGGGGATGACTTGCAGGAGCTGGTTTTCTCCTTCCACTCTGTGGCTCCTGAGGATTGAACTCAAGTGGTCAGGCTTTGGGGCAAGCACCTTTACACCCTAAGCCATCGTGCTGGCCCTTGTTTATCTCTTTAGGGTCTATCTGCTACACTACACATTGCATAATGCCTGAGACAGACCTGTCCAACCTGCAGATCCATGCCTCGCACGCAAAATGGCTTGAAGTTCAGTGGTTCCTGACCTTCCTTCCCAATGCTGCAACCCTTACAGTTCCTCATGCTGTGGTGACCCCACCACCACCACCACCACCACCACCATAAAATTATTCCATTGCTACTTCATAACAGTAATTTTGCTACTGTTAGGAATCATGATGTAAATTTTTGAAGAGAGAAGGTTGCCAAAGGGCTGAAGCCCTACTGAGTGAAAACCTCTAGGTGATGGGCTGACCACTTGAAAGGTTAGATTTCTCTTTTCCCTCTCTTATCCTTTCTTCTCTTTTTTTTTCCTTTGTTGTTGCTTTTATGTGTTTGCCTTTTCAGATCATTGCTGATCCCAAATTTGTAATCCTCCTGTCTCAACCTCCTGTGTGCTGGGATTATAAGTGTGTAGCACTGCATCCAGAAAGAACTGACTCCTTAAAGAGGTGGGGATAGGGAAAAGACAAAGGGAGGGAGGGAGGGAGGGAGGGAGGAGGCAGAGACCCCAGACCCCATCACTCACAGTTGATGGTGAGCTTCAGGGGGACGCTGCGTGCCTGGCTACCCCAGTTCCACACCTCACACTCATAGGGCCCAATATCATCTCTCTGAAGGCCATGGATGGTCAGGGTTCTGTTTTGGGATGACAGTGTCAGGCGGTCACTAGGCCTGAGTGGCTGACCCTTTAGAAACCAATGGACACCAACCCTCTGGTGGCTGGTTTTGCAGGTCAGTGTCACAGAGGTGGCATTCTCCACAAGGGCCAAGGTTGGGAACTCGATATTCGGTGCAGTCACTTTTTCTGGAAACACACAGAGATACAGGTTTAGGTCAAGGAAGGATTCCTAAGACTCCTACACTGCCAGAGGTGGCGCAGGCCTTCAATCCCAGGACTTGGGAGGCAGGCGCATCTCTGTGAGTTCAGGGCCAGCCTGATCTACATAGCAAGTTACAGGTCAGCTAGGCTATATAGTGAAATCATGTATCAAACCAACGAAAACAAAAACAACCCTGAGTTTTCCAGGGGTGTGTGTGAGCATGTGTGTGGTGAGGACTGGACCACAGAGCTTATGTGTAGAACACGGGTGGCTTTCGTGGATGAGTAGGTATGCATGACAGTAGTATAAGAATGTTACATGTTTTGTTTGGGAGAAGATTTTGTGGAATTGGGGTGTGTTTATGGGGACTGTTGATTTTGTGCCTGGTTTATATGTTGTGCTATGTGTGTGTTATGATTGTGAATTATATGAGCAGAATGCACACGCACTCTGTGTTTACACACACACACACCTTGTATCTGAGTGTGTTTTCCAGATCTGTGATATTGCATATGTTATGGTACATATTGCGTGTTCTTTACATGTTTTATTGGAGACTGCTATATGTATGATATGTATATGTATGTTGCCTGGGTCTATAATTTTATGTTGTTTGTTTTGTAGTATCAGGGACTCGACCTAGAGACTCCTAAATTCTAAACAAGTGCTTTACCACTGAGCCACGCCCCCAGGCCCTCACTGAGGGATTGTAAACAGACAATCTACCAAGGAGCATTGAACTCAGTGGTATTCTGGAACAGGGCCTCACTAAGTTACACACACTGGCCTTGAACTCACTATGTAGCCTTGAAGATATTTGGGTTTGTTTGTTTGTTTGTTTGTTCTATTTGTTTTAATTTAGGTGGTGAAATGGCTCAGTGGGTATGGCTCAGTATATACCTCTGATATGCTTGCTCTGTATTTTGTATTGAGTATGTGTGTGTTATATGTATTTGTGTCTTCTATGACTGTCATATGCTTGACGTATGTGTACGTGTTGTGTTGCTATGTGTTATGTGTTGTATATTGCTACGCTCTCCGGTCGAGTCAGCTGGACAAGCTGAAAGGCTTAAAAGTCACTCATGAGGCAAAAGAGTTTTAAGGAAGCTCTCCTCCTGGAGTCTAGCGTTCTCTACCCATACATTAATTTTTCATTCCTGCGTTCCATTACCGCGTTAGTCTAGTGTATGGATCCACGTGCTCTCTTTCAATATTTTCCTATTATAGTGCTTTTTAATATTGAATTCTGACATGGCTAAAGCCTTCCGCCAGTGTTCCAACAGTCCTAGAACGTCCTTGACCAAGATCAAGGGCTTGGAATTCAGTAAGATTGTAAAAGCTAAGTCACTCCCTTACACAGGAATTTACCATCACTAAGGAAGAAAGAAGTTTCTGACCGTAAGAGAAACCAGAATAGATATTTAGAATTATAGCTGAGTTACACCTATATACAGGAATTTACAATGGTTTAGGAAGTAGATCGGGCTGTGGTTTTAGAGTATTACATTACTTATGAGACGGTTAGCTAGAACGGAACTCCCTAGTTAGCACCATGACTTGGGTGTGAAAGCCCTTGCCCTAGGAGTGAAAAGTTCTCACACCTGGCGTCTAAGACTACAGCTGACCTTAGATAGGGCTGACTCTGTCTCAGTTATTTTATTGCCTAGTTCCTGCCAGTCTTTGCGTTTTCATTTCTCTATTCTGTGTAAGAGTCATTAAGCATCCGGTTACCTCATTTGTACCTTGCGGGTATGCCACCCAACTTCTTTATTGTCCTCTGCATAAAAAGTCTGATGCTTGATTTGAAAAATACATTCAGATTCCACACAACCTCTCCTGTGTGCATCTGTTTGTCATTCATCCACGCTTTGCCCACCCGCGTCAAGAGACCCGTTCCACACAGACACAGGGACCCAGAGAGTCTGCGGCAGTATATAAGTTGTATGTGCCTGTTGTATGTGTGAGAGTGGCCTGTGCTTATAATCAGTCTCCTAGTGTATATACCTATATAGACACACAACTCCTTCTTAGTCAAAAAATCAAACTATGGGTACCCACAGAGAGCTAAGAAGGTCTTGAATATGTGCCAAGCTGGAGTTGCGCTCTTTTCTGCACTAAGAACCATGCCCTGACACCTTTCACATGGAAAATCATCTGACCTCTGGTTCTTCCTCAAAAACTGAGGTGGGACTGGAGTTCCAGCTTTTACTTAAGAATGTACCAATTACCACTGCCTGTTTCTTAAAAACACCATCAAGACTCCATACCCACCCAGGTAATCAAAGAGTTCCCCTAAAATCCCAGACTATATCAAACCTCAGCTTCTGATTTCTTAAAGAAGCAAAAGAGAAACCAGGAAATAACACTCACCAAGCACTTGGACTTTGACCACACCTAGGCGGGACAAGTTGGTGACAGGGTTGGACACCAGGCACCTGTACATGCCCTCATGTTCCCTGGACACAGCATCGATTGTGAATGTTCCTGTGGTAGGGGGCTGGATGAAGTCGCTGGGGAGATACCAGGCATAGGCAGGGACAGGGGAGGACTGTGCTTCCACCCTGAAGTTCACGGTGTTGCCTTCCATCACCTCCACCACATCCCCAGCAGCTACTCCTGAGTCCAGCTTGATTGATACAGGATCAGGACCATCTGAGAGGGTGGGAACAAGCATGGAAGAGGCCTTAGAATCAGCGGCAGATCACTTATGGGGGCATACTATAGGTACGGCTTTCTTCTCCATTTAGTTATAAGGGTGGTATGGATCTGATAGAGGTGGGATCCTGATGAAGGTGGGAATCTGATGGAAATGGGATCCTGAGGAGATGGGGATCTGATGGTGGTGGTATCTGATGGAGGTGGAGATTCGATGGAGGTGAAATCTGATGGTAGTGGGATCCTGAGGAGGTGGGGATCTGAAGGAGGTGAAATCTGATGGTAGTGGGATCCTGAGGAGGTGGGGATCTGAAGGAGGTGAGGATCTGATGGAGGTGGGGATCTGATGAAGGTGGGATCTGATGGTGGTGGGATCTGATGGTGGTGGGATCTGATGGAGGTGGGATCAGATGGAGGTGGGATCTGATGGTGGTGGGATCTGATGGAGGTGGGATCTGATGGAGGTGGGATCTGATGGAGGTGGGATCTGATGGTGGTGGGATCTGATGGAGGTGGGATCAGATGGTGGTGGGATCTGATGAACGTGGGATCAAATGGAGGTGGGGATCTGATGGAGGTGGGATCTGATGGAGGTGGGATCTGATGGAGGTGGGATCTGATGAAGGTGGGATCTAATGGAGGTGGGATCTGATGGTGGTGGGATCTGATGGAGGTGGGGATCTGATGGAGGTGGGAATCTGATGAACGTGGGATCAAATGGAGGTGGGGATCTGATGGAGGTGGGATCTGATGGTGGTGGGATCTGATGGAGGTGAATTTATTATAAATGTATTGGTTTTAATTCGCTACAGTTGCTATTTCAGATGGAATCCTAATGTATCAGTTTCCCGTTTGAAACTCACATTTGTTGTTCCCCCCCCCCCCATGGGGTTTGCTTGGGATCAAATCCAGGGCTCATTTGTGATAGACAAGGACCCTAATCTCAACTTCACTTTCATTCTGTAACTCCTCTCTGGGACGGCATTTTACAGCCTGAGACAATGCAGTGCCAGGGAAGCGGGTGTCCGCAACAGGTAAAGGAACCTGGGAGACTCACAGTTCACCGTCAGCGAGGCAGTGTTACTTCTCTGAACCTCAAAGCCATGCTGCACTTCACACAGGTAAGACCCCGAGTCCTCCCGCTGGACAATGAGGATGGTGAGGGTCTTGTTATCTGCAGACAGCTTCATGCGCTCATTCAACACAAGCAGAGAGTTGTTGGAGACCCAGTGGATGGTGATGTTATCAGCATTAGTGTTACAGTAGAAAACTGCCATTTCCCTCTGCTCTGTGACAGTGCTCTGATTGACTGTGAGGGTGAGCTTGGCCAGTGGAGCTGCAGAGAACAAGAGCAAAAGTCATGGCGGCATGCAAAGACACAGAAGAACAAGACAGTTACAAAAGGATCCGATGAGACTGGAAAGGACCAGAATGGCCAAAAAGACATTCTGGAGATGGTCTGAGCTCAATACTACATAGCCAAAGTAAACCCAGTGTGCTTGAAGGATATGTAAACTTTTATTAAGAACTTATTTTTCATGTGTAGTTTTCTGTGTGCGTATAAGCACATATGTGTGCAATACCTATGGAGGCCAGGAGAGGGCACTGGATTACCTTGGAGCAGAAGTTAACAGCAGCTGTGCAGGACTTCTGCAAGAGTAGCAAGGGCTCCTAACCTGACCCATCTGCCCCACCCCTGAGTGTGAACCTTTGCATCCTCCTTCTGATCTCCATGCACCATCACGTGGGGCTGTGTAAGTGGTACAGCGGGTGTGGGACATGAACAGGGTCATCAGGATATCTCCCGTAGATCCTGGCCCTCAGCTCTTGGTGCTAGCTGAGAGGTGGTGGGGTTGGGTGGGTGGAGGTGAATCCCTGGGAGAGTAATTTTAAGGGTGATACCTTGGCTTCCCTCCCAGAATTGTCTCTGCTCTACTAAGGTGTGAGAAGCAGCTGCCTCCTGACACTCCTGCCTTATACCCTTTTCACCTCGATGGGTGGATCTCCCTACACCATGATCTAAAATAAATCCTTCCTCCCTTCAGTTGTTATGGTCACAAGGAAAGTAACTGAGGCTGAAGAGATAGCTCAGTGGTTAGGAGCACCTGCTGCCCTCGCAGAGGACCTGAGTTCAATTCCCAGCACCCATATTGGGCAGTTCACAACCACCTGGAACTCTGGCACTAGGGGCTCTGACGCCCTCTTCTGGGCACCACAGGTGGGCACACACACATAAGCAAGCTCCAAGTAAATGCTTAATTTAGCCAGGTGTGGTGGTGCATGCCTTTGATCCCAGCAATCAGAGGCAGGCAGATCTCTGTGAGTTTGATGCTAGCCTGGTCTACAAAACAAGTCTAGGATAGCCAACGCTACACAGAGAAACCCTGTCTAATAATAATAATAATAATAATAATAATAATAATAATAATAATAAATCTTTTTTTATTATAAGAGTTAGTCATGGTGTCTCTTCACAGCAATAGCATAGTGACCAAGACACTCCCTAGGGCTCTTTGGACATGGTGTCCTATCACAGCAATAAAAACCCTATGAGTTTTAGGATTTAGTGCCAGGTCTTGGGATATTTTTTAAGATTTATTTATGTATTTACTTATTTATTTATAAGAGTACACTGCAGCTGTCATTGGACACACCAGAGGAGGGCATCAGATCTCATTACAGGTGGTTGTGAGCCACCATGTGGTTGCTGGGGATTGAACTCAGGGAACCTCTGGCAGAGCAGTCAATGCTCTTAACCTCTGAGCCACCTCTCCAGCCCCGGGTCTTGGGATATTGCTGTGACAAACCTCACCATGTTTTGGTGGAGAGTTGTGGAAAGTCTCTGGAACTTTGGGAAAGAATGCCATTGAGTGCTCAGAACTTAATAACCACTTGAGGAACTGAGATGATTCTGAGAACAGTGAAGGCTATAGGTCTGAATGGTGAACAGTGAAGTCTCTATCGGGGAAGACTCTATCGGGGTTACTCCATGTTTCGAATCAAGAACCACAAACAAGAAACTTCGCTTTACTGGGGCAATGGATGCCGGTCAGCTGGGGCTGAAGAATCTGCTGTGATTAAGAGAGCAGCATTGTTGAGGTAAAAGTCTTCTGGGAAGTGTTTCCTTAGGGTCAGAACACTGGATCTGTTGTCTGGGGGGGTCTGAGGCTGCATCTCATGCTGACAGCTGAACTTGGTCAGAGTCACCCGGGTAGTGCTGGTTTCAAATGACATTGTAGAGAGCACTTGAGGCAACCATGCAGCAGGGCTGGAGTCCCCTGATGTCAGTACCAGGCGATGACTGCCATGTACAATAACAACCGAGGGTGGAGCTGGCCTGAGCCCAGGAGATGTGCTATGTGTGCTGTGCCGAGTCCTCTGGAGCCTAGGAGCTCATGAGGCCCAGAAGCCTTACACTGTCGGACTTGCTATTTATATGCTATCTTGGGGACAAGTGAAAAAGGAAAGGTTCTAGTCGAATAGTGATGTGTTCGTGTGTCGAGTTAACAAGGGGTTAATTGTGCTAGCTAGCTTTATCAAGGCAATAGAAACCCTCACTCCTGCCCTCTGTGAAGACAGACACATGGATAGTGATCTTAACCTCTGTGCTCACAAATCACTCAATCTATCATGAATCAGGGGCATCTGGGCAGAAGCCCAAAGATACCATACCTCTCTCCATCTGGGTGTTGCTAAGCAGGTCGGCACGGTGGATGAAGTGGGCAGCAGCTGGGGGTCTCCATGTGGTCGGAAGTAAGGCTGGAAAGGAAAGAGAGGAGAGACAATGAGGGAAAGAAGAATGAAATAATGTGGCTAATTATAGCCTTCACAAGTGGAGAACATCACACACAGCAGTGTTGGCCTGTGATCCCAGGACTGAGGTGTCAGATGCAGGAGGATCGCATGTTTGAAGCCAGCCTGACTCCCATAGTAAGCCTCTGTCTAGAAACAAAAATAAAACAAACAGCAACAAAAGTGAAGCCTAGCATGATGGCACGTCTTTAATCCCAGGTCTCAGGGAACAAAGACAAGTGGATCTCTGTGAATTCAAGACCAGCCTGGTCTACAGAGTGCATTCCAGGACAGCTAGAAACATGCAGTTAAACCCTGTGTTTCCAAAAACATATATATAAACACACCCAGTGAGGGGCTGGAGGTATTTGCTCAGTGGCTGGGGTCCCTGCCTAGAATCCCCCAGTGAGGGGCTGGGGCCATGACTACATAGTGGAACATTTTCTTAGCACACACAACACCCTAGGTTTGATTCTTAAAGACACAAAGACAGTAAGCCCTCATTAGCACTTAGCATAATGATGTACTAGCCCTTTTCATGTCTCTACCACTCTGTCTCCAATGCACTTATAGGTCAGGGCCACAGGTCCAGAGAGTTCCCATCTCAGCTTTGTTACCTAGTTGGCCTAGTGACGCGCTCTCTCTGAGTCTCAGTTGCCCCTCTTGTCAATGGGAATAAGGGCAGATCCCGTCTCACCTAAGTCTCCTAAGGACTGAAGGAAGCCACAGGGATAAATGAACCAAAAGTGGACCTTGTCACCAACCTGCCTGCATGAGAAAGAAACTCCTCTAAAGAAAGTCCCCAGCCTGTCGTCCTGCTTCCTTCTCTTGTCCTGACTTTGATCCCCACTAGAAGGAAGCAAGCTTCACAGTGACATTTGTGCACACAACCAATAACAGCCTCTCAGGAGGACCTGGACTCTGTCCAGCCTTCACATCAGCCATGAAGCTCTGACCCAGAGAGAGGCACATCAGACTCGGAGACACACAGCAAGACTGAGCTGAGCCCTTATCTCTGTGGAGAACCTATCGCAAAAGTCACAAAAATAGCCCTTCACCTTGAAGTGCTTTGCTTTATTAAAATACTCTAGTAACCCCAACATGCATGTGCAAGTGATGCATGTGTGCGTGTGTGGTGTATGCACACGCATATGTGAGGGTGTTCATGTCTGTGCATGCATAGAGGCCAAAGGTCACTACCTACACCACCACCATCACCACCACCACCCCGCCCTTGACCTTATTTCTTCGAAGCAAGGTCTCTTCCTGAATCTGGAGGTCACATTTTTTTTGGCAGTCAAAGAACTACAGATCCTTCCGTGTTTACCCCACACTGCTGAGGTTCCAGGCTTGCAGAAGCCCTTGTCTGGCTTGTTGCACCATGCTGGAACCAAAACTCGGGTCTTCAAAGCTGCACAAGGGCTCTTAACTCCAGTGCCATCTCTGCAGCCCCTTTTTTCATCTCGGATGCTCATTAGATATGGATTTCACATCCACCCCACAGTGCAGACCACTGGGACAGTACAGTCCTGCCTACTCAAACACATTCATCTATCAGAGTCCTTTCTTCTCCCCAGCCTGCCTCATCTTCTTCTCTTCCCCTCTGTTTTTCTTCAGTTTTCTTGCTGTCTCTTTGTCCTTTGTCTCCCCTGCCCCCTCATCTATCTCAGTCTCTCCCTGGATTTGTCTCTGGTACAGACTCCACTATCTCTGTCTCTGTCTCCTTCCCTCCCCTGCCCTCTGTTTCTCCCTCTCTCCTCCTCCTCTCTCTCCTTCCTCTTCTTTTTCTCACTCTTCTCTCTCCCACTTCTCTCTCTCCCTCCTCTCCTACTCCCTCCCTTTCCTTCTCTCTCTCTCCCTGCTCCTCTCTCCCCTTTTACTCTCCCTCCCTATCCTCTCTCTCTCTCTGTCTCTCTTCTTCCCATCCTTTTTCCTTCTTCACTATCTTTCCCTCTCTCCCTCATCATTTCTTCAAGAGAGAAAGGTAATTTCTCTCAGGTCTTCCCCCCCCCCCATTTTTGTTTCTTTTCCTTAATGTCTGGTTTATTTCTACCTCATCTCTCTTTCTTTGTGTCTCTTTTACCCACAGACACACACAGAGAGACACACATTCACACAACCTCCAGCCACCCAACCACCCAGCAAAGTCTGTCTGCAGGACAGATTCACCTGAGAGAAGGATCACTGTCCACGAGCAGCAGTGGAAGCCAGCAAGCTCCATGAGTTCTGGTGCCTGGCCTCAGTGTGCCAGGTAGTCCCTCTCCTGGCTGGCACACACAGCCAGTCCCACAGTGCACAGTGTGGATAGCTGCCAGAGCATGAAGACAGCTGTCTGGGAACAGGGAAGGAACTTTGTCCCCACCTCTGCCCTCCCCCATCCCGTCCCCACCCCCAGCTACTGTCATCTTTCTCTATCCCTGGAACCTCAAGGACCAGGAACTAAGACTGTTAGGGCCCACGGCAACACTAATAAAGACAATAAAAGCCAGTTACTATGAACTTAGGAAAGCTAGGCCGGTTGCCAGGCTAGCCATGAGCAGCCACAAAATATCAATTAAATGAGTGAGTATGTGTGTGGGGGTGGATCCTGGTCAGGTGACCAAGAGGGCAAGTAGCCTTCTTGGAAGCAGAGCCCTCTGAGGATATGGGAAGGAGCATAAGAGAATCTTTGGTATAAAAGAAAAGACGATACGAATCAGGTGGTACACACCTGTTGTCCCAGCGCTTTCAAGGCAGGAGGGTCAGCAGTTCGAGACCAGGATGGGTTACATAGTGGGACTTTTTCTTTTTTTGTCTCAGAAATAAAAACTAAGAGCTGGAGAGATGGCTCAGTGGTCAAGAGCACTGACTGCTTTTTCAGAGGACCTGAGTTCAACTCCCAGCTCACAATCATCTGTAACTTCTATCCCTGGAAATCTGTCTCTGGCTTCTGGCTTCTGCGGATACTGCATACACTGCATAGACAACATGCAGGGAGAGTACCCATACACACAAAATAAGATAAGCCAATCTACGCACCCAGAGCTGGGGAGGTGGCTTGGTTGGTGAAGGGTTTGCAGGATGAAGACCTGAACTGAGATCTCCTGAGCGTGTGTAAAGCCAGACACGAGAACTCGCATCTGCAACCCCAGCCATCCTAGGTGAGAAAAGAGCCTGGGCCAAGAGACTTCCTGGAACTCAAGGGCAAGCTAGCCTGGTGTGCACAGCAGCAAAGAAGGATCGACCTCGCTTCTAATGACATGCAAAGAATAGACACTTGAGGCTGTCCCAGGACCATCACACACACTGTGACACCCACACTCACACATGTCTGTACAAACACACTATATATACTCACATAAATATGCACACACCTAACTAGAATAATAATTGTTATTATTATTAATTATTATTACTAATTACTATGGTCAAGAGGTTGGGGATTTAACTCAGTGGTAGAATTCTTACCAGGTATTACCATCTGTGAAATGTTCCCTACAGCCTTGTATGTTTGGACACTCAGTTCCCAAATGATAGCACTGTTTTGGAAGGTCCTGGGACCTTCCAACCATCGTACATACATAGCTAGTTGACACAGGACCACAGAGGTAAGGCTTCCTCAAGCTCTGCTCCTTCCTTGGTCCACAGAAATGCCACTGAAAGCAGTTTAGCAAGCTCCCACTGTTGTGGGAAATATTAAAATGAACTGCAAGCTCCTGCACGTCTCCCAGCTACTCTCATCCCCAGCGGTCTCGCTGGCCAGTTCCTATCACATGGAGACTCTCTGACTCGGAGCTCCAAAATCTCTACACCCAGATCACTAAGTTCATACTGGCGGGTCGTTACCATGCTAGCCCCGTGCTTCAAAACCCACACGGCCTTTGTGGTGCACATCTGGCAAACCCACACTTTGCCACTGTACCTTTCTCTCTGGAACCCAGTCTAACCGCCACGTGAAGGAAAACGCCACACAAACTTAGTTCAGAAACGACGATAACTCAATCGCTGGGTGCAACAACTAGAATCCTAATCTTGTAAGCCATATTAAATCTAAATGCTTCAGTGGCGAATCCTGGCCAATTCGCCATATAAGCCAGGAGACACTAGTAGCTACATCTTGCCCTCTCACTGTCCCCCATCCACAAAGCCCCTAACTCTCTCCTCTTCCTCTCTTCCTCCATCCAACCCGGAAGTCCTGCCTACTCGACCAATGATTGATCCATCTACTCGTTCGAGGGAAGGTTCACAAGAAGTCATCTGAGTATGAAGTACTGACTCATTCCTCGTTCCAGACAACCCGCCCTGGGAAAGTGGAATTAACATCAAAACATAGGCATCACCAGGACCATCCACAATGTCTTCCTGCCATGAGGGACTGCATCTCTTGGGCTGTAACCAGAAATAAACTTCTCTCCCATCAAGTTGCCTTAAAAAGGAAGGAAGGGAGGGAGGGAGGGAGGGGAAGGAGACAAGCTGTTGTGTAGCCCATTCTGATCTCTGACCTCATATTCACTTCGCAGAGGATGGCTTCTTTTGTTGGGTTGGGTTGGGTTGGGTTGGGTTGGGTTGGGTTGGGTTGGGTTGAGTTGGGTTTGGTTTTCAAAACAAGGTCTCTGTGTGTTGCCCTGGATTTCCTGGAATTTGTTCCCTAGACCAGGCTGGCCTTCAACTCCGAGCCCTGCCTGCCTCATGAGTATGAGGATTAAACCATGAGTGTGAGGGCTACCACAGCACTTCACAAAGTTGCTTTTTATTTAGAATTTGGTCACAGTGAGAAGAAAGAGTTAACATTGTGTCATAGTTTCCTTTTGCTACTGTGACAAGCACCATGAATAAATAAATAAATAAATAAATAAATAAATAAATAAATGACTTAGGAGAGAAAAAGATTTGCTTAGCTTATACTTTCAGGTCATAGTTCATTCACTGGGAGAACTCAAGGCAGGCACTATGGAAGAATATTTTTTGGTGGCTCACTCTCTGAGCTTCCCATAGGGTCATGCTTAGCTAGTTTCCTTATTCAGCCCAGGACCATCTGCCTGGAAGGGAGAGGGCTGGGCCCTCCTGTATCAATTAATACTGAAGATAATCACTCACTGTCCTAGTCAGGATTCTATGGCTGTCATAAGATCAGGATCAAAGGTAACTTGGGATTCTTTGGCTCATATATTCTGGGTCATAGTCCACTGAGGGAAGGAAGCCAGGGGAAGCAGACACTGAAGCGAAGGCTATGGAGGAGCAGTGCTTACTGGCTTCTTCCTCATGAGTTTCTGTGGTGGTTTGACTAGGAATGGCTCCCATGGACTCATGTGTTTGAATGCTTGGCCCATTGGTACCAGTAGGAAGTAGGTATGGCCTTACTGGAGGATGTGTGTGTCACCATGGGGGCAGGCTTTAAGGTTTTAGATGCTCAAGCTATGCCTAGTGTCTCAATGTCTCTTCCTGCTGCCTTCAGATCCAGATGTAGAACTTACAACCACCTCATCAGCACCACCTCTGCTTGCGTGCTACTATGCTTCCTGCTGTGACAATAATGAACTAAACCTCTTGTTGTGCCTGCTCAGGATCATGAACCCCAAAAGACCACCAAAGAGCTGGTTCCTTGCAATCACACTAGGATCTTTTTTATTCAATGTTGAGCTTGGGCTCACAGCCCACCCTGACGCAGTAATGAAGCCCTGAGCCCAGCATCAAGCAAGCATTGGTAGAGGCAAGCAAACAAGCAAGGGGGTGGGTTGTCAGCTTGGCACACACCTGATTGGGGGGGCTATTGTTGCCCTTTAAAACAATTGGCTGTTGCTGGGAGCCAAACCATAAACTTAGCTTGTATTTTCCTCCTGATTAGTGGTTGTTAGGGAGTGATTTGGACACTAGTGCTAGGTGCAGGCTTGTTGGTTAACTTGAGTTCGATCCTTGGTCGGGTTCTCTAAGATGGAGCCTGAACCCAAGATGGAGTTGGTCTTGTTTCTCAGTCTGAAACCATAGGACACCCCAAATTAAATGCTTTCTGTTATAAGGTGTCTCTCCACAGCAACAGGAACCCTAAGGCAGTTGCTCCACCTGTTGGATCTAAGCAGCGGGATCCATAAATTCACACCATGCCATAGGTCTCACATGGAAGGTTTATTCAGTGAGAAGGGCAGGGGATACAGAGGCTGCTTATGGGGTGGGGAGGAAAAAAAGCAGGGGAGAGAAGGAGTAACATTCCTTTTATCAGGAATGTGGCGCATGTGCCCGAGTCGGACAGGCAACACGAGGCAGCAGTGGAATGTGTTGCCTCTTGGCAACTAGTGATGATGTGTCCTGCTGTCACTGGGCTCCTCGGGCTAGCTGTGGAGGTGCCTAACTGCTGACACCATCTGCTCTCTTATAGAACTTCCTAAGAGTTGACACTGCCCATAGTTGGCTGGGTCCTCCCACATCCATCATTGGCCAGTCTGATGGAGGTGTTGTGTGTGTTGCTTTCTGTCGGGTTGACATGAATTAGAGTCATCTGAGAAGTGGGAACCTCAATTGAGAGAATGCCCACACCAGATTGGCCTATGCTACATTTTCTTGGTTGATGAGTGATGGGGGAGGGCCTAGCTCATTGAGGACGGTGCCACTCCCGTGCTGGTGGTCTTGGGTTCTATAAGAAGGCAGTCTGCACATGCCATGGGGAGCAAGCCAGTAAGAAGCACCCCCCCCCGCCATGGCCTCTGCATCAGCTCCTGCCTCCAGGTTCCTTCCCTGTTTGAGGTCCTTTCCTGACTTCCTTTGGTGATGAACAGCAATGTGGAAGTGTAAGCTGAATAAACACAGAAGTAGAAACTTTTGGTTTCTTTGGAAAGTCAGTTATGTCAAAGGATGTTTTGCTAAAGCAGACACATGAAGAAGTGTTTCACTGAAACAGACACAGGTGAAAGAATACTTTGCTAAAGCAAGCATGTGAAAGGACATGTGATGAAGGATTCTTCACTAAGGATATGCCTTACATTGTAGTCACCTTACACAGTGTTGCAAGCTCCACTCGTGGTGATGCCATTGAGAGAAACTCACCCAAGAACTTCTCATGAGGTACTGGCGGCTTCTTGCTGATTGGCAGAGTGATGTCAGCTGCTACAGATCCACTTGTCTTTGTTCCCTGAGAGCTGGGATTAAAGACGTGCCATCATGCTAGGCTTCACTTTTGTTGCTGTTTGTTTTGTTGAGGCAAGACCCATGGAGGACACGTGATGTTTGGAGGGAGGACAAATAGGACTCAATGGCCAGTGATGAGGGTTGGCTTGCATAGCTAGCTTTGTAGCGCTTCTTGGTCTCGAGTTTGCGGCCTCCTTGCTGATCTTCCCTTCACTGAGAGAGGCACCACAGAGAGCTTCTCCTGGAGTCTCAGGTGGTCATGGTCACCTCTGCTGACTCGTGCCAATTTGCCTGAGGCCTGGCTGTCTCTGCTGGGTCGAGCCACCACTTTCGTGTTTGATATCCTGACAGTACTGAACTGGGTTGCTTAAATATTCATGAAGTGTTTGTGAGTGGATCGAGCTGCCACTGCAGACTCCTATGAACTGTTTTCCCAACAAAGGAGACTGGATTTGCTCCAGAGAACAACTTTTTAAAAAGATTTGTTTGTTTATTTGTTTGTTTGTTTGTTTGTTATATGTACACTGTAGCTATCTTCAGACACACCAGAAGAGGGCATCCGATCACATTACAGGTGGTTGTGAGCCACCATGTGGTGCTGGGATTTGAACTCAGGACCTCCGGAAGAGCATTCAGTGCTCTTAACCGCTGAGCCATCTCTCCAGTTCCAAATAACAATTTATAACATGTCCACTTCCCCCAATCCTACTAACCTTTCTGTTCCACTGCCTCTGGTGGGTGGTGGGCTAGAAGGGAGGTTAAAGCATTTTAGAACCCATATTAAAAGTAGGGTTTGAAAATTTTAAGTTACAAAACACTTCCCCCCCCCCCCAACTTGGGTTTTGGTCATGGTGTTTCGTCACAGCAATAGAAACCCTAAGACAGAGGCTTCCCTGTCAGGTGGCTGCAGGCTAGCATTTGTAAGGCTGTCTAGAGTGCCAGGGAGGCGTAAGAGAGAGGGAGGTTGGAATACCCAAGATACAATTCACAACCACATGAAACTCAAGAAGAAGGAAGACAAAAGTGTGGATAATTCGACCCTTCCTAGAAGGGGGAACAAAATACCCATGGAAGGAGTTACAGAGCCAAAGTGTGGAGCAGAGACTGAAGAAATGACCATCCAGAGACTACCCCACCTGGGGATCCATCCCATATACAGTCACCAAACCCAGACACTATTGTGGATGCCAAAAAGTGCTTGCTGACAGGAGCCTGATATAGCTGTCCCCTGAGAGTCTCTGCCAGTGCTTGACAAATACAGAAGTGGATGCTCATAGCCATCCATTGTACTGAGCACAGGGCCCTCAATGTAGGAGCTAGAGAAAGGACCCAAGGAGTTGAAGGGGTTTGCAGCCACACAGGAGGGAAAACAATATGAACCAACCAGTACCCCCAGAGCTCCCAGGGACTAAACCACCAACCAAAGAGTACACATGGTAGGACTCGTGGCTCCAGCTGCATATGCAGCAGAGGATGGCCTAGTCGGTCATCAATGGGAGGGGAGGCCCTTGGTCCTGTGAAGGCTCTATGCCCCTTCCACTGACTCAAGTGAAGGCTACAAGTCCCTCAGAGAAAGAAGTCTGCACATCACTGAAGACAACCTCTGAATTCTACAATGTTTCCTTCAACAGCTAGGTACTTCTAGGAAGCAACTGTTTCACTCTGACCTTTGCCCTAGATACAATGACTCCACTAGATTTCCTACTAACGTCCCCCTTTTGTTTGAGCTATTTTAATTATGTTGACGGTCATGCAGACACACAGTGAAGACAGCTTCTTCTCTATTGCGTTGTATTACAGTCGTATGAAGAGGAGCCAAAATACATTCTAAAGCCAGGAAGATTAGTACAGCAAAAACAAGAATAACAAAGGCTAGAACGAGGGATCTGTTGAATTTCTGTTAACATTTTGGCTGGGAGACAAATACATATAATATAGCCTATTCTGTATAAGCCTTTATAAGCAATCCTTAGCACGACAAAGCAATATCACATTGTCTCCTATCAGAGGGGCATCCTTTGTCCCCTTCGGCAAAAGACATTTGGATTCTGCAGCAGTGAGGGTGAGCATGCCGTGCAGTCAGTAAGCATAAAACTGTCAGTTTTGAATGATCCTTCTTTTCCTCAAAGTCTCAGCTTGACGTGTCTAAGCCCTGATGTCTCCCCAAGTTACCAGATGTCTCCTCTTGGGACACCTCCTTTTGATGGGTGTGTCATCTGCCTTTGGATATATCTGGTGGTCTCTGGGTGTCCTGGTCACATGCTTCAGTTCAGGGACCCTCTGGGATGGTGTCGTTTTTAGGATAGCTTGACCCTGTGAATAGTAAGGGATTTTTTTTTCATGGCAACTGTTTTTAACTATTTATTTATTTATCTTATGTATATGAGTACACCGTAGCTGTCTTCAGGCATCGGATCCCATTACAGATGGTTGTGAGCAACCAAATCCAAGTCTCAGAAGGCAGAGACAGGGGCTCCCCAGAACAAGCTGGCTAGCTACTACCTGATTGGCAACTGGGTTTAATGGAGAGACTCTGACTCAGTGAATAAGGTGGAGAGCCTTCAAGAACAATTCATGCTGACAGTCAGCCTCAGGCCTCCACACACACTCACAAACACACATATGCCTGCACTCTCCTGAGATGCCTCACACCCGTGGGCACATGCATGCACGCATGCACGCATGCTCTACACATGCATTCACATGAAAAAAAAAGAAAGGAATTCTGGGTCTGACAAAAATATTCTTCACAGCCTGTGATGGTGGTGCTCACCTTTAATCCCAGCACTCGGGAGGCAGAGGCAGGCGGACCTCTGTGAGTTGGAGACCAGCCTGGTCTACAGAGCTAGTTTATTTATCCATTATTTATACAATAGATGGGAAAATTTTAAAAATATGTTTTTAAAGCAAGGAGGTGTTAGGTGGAGAAAGGGTAAAGGATATATGATGCAATATATTCTTTTTTCCTTTTATTTATTTATTTATTTATTTATTTATTATTAGATATTTTCTTTATATACATTTCAAATGCTATCCCAAAAGTTTCCTATACCCTCCCTCTGCCCTGCTCCCCTACCCACCCACTCCCGCTTCTTGGCCCTGGCATTCCCCTGTATTGGGGCATGTAAAGTTTGCAATACCAAGGGGCCTCTCTTCCTAGTAATGGCCGACTAGGCCATCTTCTGCTACATATGCAGCTAGAGATACAAGCTCTGGGGGTACTGGTTAGTTCATATTGTTGTTCCACCTATGGGGTTGTAGACCCCTTCAGCTCCTTGGGTGCTTTCTCTAGCTTCTCCACTGGGGGCCCTGTGTTCCATCTTATAGATGACTGTGAGCATCCACTTCTGTATTTGCCAGGCACTGGCATAGCCTCATACGAGACTGGACTTCAGAAATTCAAATAACCCCATTAAAAATGGGGTTCAGAGCTAAACAAAGAATTCTCACCTGAGGAATACCGAATGGCTGAAAAGCACCTGAAAAAATGTCCAACATCCTTAATCATCAGGGAAATGCAAATCAAAACAACCATGAGATTCCACCTCACACCAGTCAGAATGGCTAAGATCAAAAATTCAGGTGACAGCAGATGCTGGCGAGGATGTGGAGAAAGAGGAACACTCCTCCACTGCTGGTGGGATTACAAACTTGTAGAACCACTTTGGAAGTCATTCTGGAGGTTCCTCAGAAAATTGAACATAATACTACTGGAAGATCCAGAAATACCTCTCCTGGGCATATACCCAGAAGAAGTTCCAACTGGTAGTAATATATTCTTTTTTTTTTTTTTTTTTTTTTTTTTTTTTGTAATATATTCTTAAATCGACAAAAACATTCCTTGGACATGGAACACAAACACCAGATGCAATTCCAATCTTGAACAGTAGGTGGCGCCGCTGTAATTTACAGCTCTCCCTTCACACCACCTCCGCTGCCCCTTGTGTTCGGGCAACTGAACACAAAGGATGAGAATGTTATCTATCCGGTTTGGGAGTCACTCACGTGTGGTGTTTTCCTCTGTGAAAGAGGGTAATTGACAGTACCCTCTGGAAGAGTCGATTTCCCAACCTAGTTGCAATGTCTGCCAACCCTGATGGTTGTAGGCTTAAATAATAATCCAGGGCTAGGAATGAAGTCAGAGACTGGCACCCTCCAGGCAAGTGTTCTGGAAGCCCAAGTGTTTGTTTTCATTAGGCAAGACCTTGTTATGTAGTTCTGGATGGCATTGAACAGTCCATTTGAGCCAGATTACCCTTGGGTTTACAGTGGTTCTCCTGCCCACAGAATGCTGGGATTACTGGTGTGTGTCACTAACTACCTCTGGTCTGCCCTTTTATTTATTTTTGTATTTCAGACAGGATCTCATTAAACTGTCCTTAGATTTGAGGCCCTCTAGCCTTCCCGGTAGCTAGATTCCTACACTTCACGACTTTCTTTCTTTGCCTGGAGCCTAGTTTGGCCTGGAATTCACTACATAGCCCAGGTTGCTCTTGCTGCACATGGAGTTGAAGACCTGATATCAGATCTCCAGCACCCACAAAAGTGTCAACATACTGTGTGGGTGGGCCTCCCAAGTGCTGGGATCATCTCAGTGAACACAAGTGCTCCCTGCCAAAACAAATGGGTTTTTTCTCCCCATTACCTCCTTTTGTGCATGTTCCAGATGAGAGCATGAGTGCGTGTGTGTGTGTGTATGTGTGTGTGTGTGTGTGTGTGTGTGTGTGTGTGTGTGTGTGTGTGCGGGCATGAGAGCCACTATAGTGATCAGAGGACAACTTTGAAGAGTAAGTTCTCTGCTTCCTCTTATGTGGGTCCCAAGGCAGCATTTTACCTGTGGAGCCTGCTCTCTGGCCCAAGAGCAAATGTTTTTTTATACAATTCAGATTGTCTTACCTGTGAGGAAACCAAGTTCACTGAAAGGGCCCCATGTGTCTCTGTGGTGACTTTTCATAGTTCCCCATTAATCCTGAGATTCACAAGAGAAAAACCAATTCCACACATTTGAGCCAAATTTGAAGCAAGTTTTAATTAATACTGACCAGGGTGGGTTTTGACCAGGACCACCCCTGGCTTCCTAGTGGAAAGTAATGAGATGCCTATTTTAGGTATTTTCAAGAACAAAACCATATGGCCACCGTATTTTTCTACGTGGTTTTGTTATTTTGCATAAACTACAACTCCAGGATTCCAGGAAGTGACCTGATCCTTGGGCAGGTAGGATCTACAGGTTAACTTTAGGTCTTATTCATTTTCCAAAGTTCAGCGTGCAGAGCTCCACTTGCCTCTGCCTCCCCCTTTGCTGGGATTAAAGGAATTTCTTTGCACCACCACATGAAACTCTAACTTTTTTTTTAGTTGCACACCTTTAACCCCAGTACTTGGGAGGCAGATCTTTGTGAGTTTGAGGCCAGCCTGATCTACATAGTGAGTTCCAGAACAGCCAAGGTGACATAGTGAGACCAAAAACCAAAACCTAAAGAACACAGAACAAGCCAGGTGTGGTGGCTCACGCCTTTAATCCCAGCACTTGGGAGGCAGAGGCAGGCAGATTTCTGAGTTCGAGGCCAGCCTGGTCTACAAAGTGAGTTCCAGGACAGCCAGGGCTACACAGAGAAACCCTGTCTGGGGGGGGGGGGGGGGAGAACACAGGACTACTTGCCCAGAGGTGGCCACAGCCTACACCCTGTCAATCACCAATCAAAAAACAAACAAACAAACAAAAAAACACCCCAGAGGCTAATCTGATGAAGGCAGTTTTTTTTTCCTCTGCTGAACTTCCCTCTTCCTAGATGACCCTGTTGGGGTTCAAAAGTTGCCCTACAAACCACACAAACACCCATCTCACTCAGACAGAGATGGCTTATTGAATGCACACCAAAAGACTGATCGACCAGGGCAACAGCTTCAGGCTCAGGGGGCTGAAAGCTGTGCACTGGACATATCTCAGGGCCACGTTTTGTTTGTTTGTTTTGTTTTGTTTTGTTTTATGTAATTATATTTATGTACAGAAAACTTAGTGTACATTTAACCCAATTTAGTGGCGAGTTCTTTAGCCTTTGCTTTTTCCAGCTTGGCGATGCGAGCCACAGACTTAGGACCCAGGACGTTGCCTCCCCAGTGGCGATGGATCTCGTCATATCTGTCATTATAATTGGTCCTAATAGCTTCCAGCAGCTTAGCCAGAGCACCTTTGTCTTCTGAGTTAACCTGTGTGAAAGCAACTGTGGTGCATGTCTTCCTGTGGACCAGGTGCCCCAGCCTGGCCTTTCCCTTGATGATACAGTAGGGCACCCTCATCTTTCGACACAGGGCAGGCAGGAAAACCACCAGCTCAATGGGGTCTACGTCATGGGCAATCACCACCAGCTGAGCCTTCTTGTTCTCCACCAAGGTGGTGACTGTATTGACTCCTGCTTGGAGGACAGGTGGTCTCTTAGTTGGGACGTCGCCTTTGCCAGCAGCTTTCTTCTCAGCATGGGCCAGTAGCCTTTGCTTCTTCTCTTGCTTTGTCTCCGGCCTGTACTTGTGGACAAGCTTAAGCAGCTGAGTAGCTGTCTGCCTGTCCAGGGCCTGGGTGAACTGGTTAATGGCAGGAGGTACTTTAAGCCACTTATAGAGGATGGCTCTTTGCCGCTGCAGCCTGATGTAGCGGGGCCATTTGACGAAGCGTGTTACATCTCTTTTGGGCTGGATGTCCTGCCCAATGCCAAAGTTCTTGGGCCTTTTCTCAAACAAATGACTGACTACCTTTTTGGCCTCCTGGTTCTTAACAACAGCAGGGGCCAGAGCCACCTTCTTCCCCTTGGCCTTCTTTCCTTTGGGCATCCTGCTCCTCTGGTGGAGAGAGCTCAGGGCCAGCTCATAAAGGCTAAAACCACAATTAGCTCACAAGCAGGTGATAGTGTAAAGACTCTGACGAGCCTTAGCTTACCAGGACCCCCTGAGTGAACCTCGCAGAGCCAGGAGTTGATGCAAAAGCAAGAGGAATTTATTGTTCCAGTACATTGGGGCCATCCTACACCGAAGGAGACGTGGCGACCCCGCACGCAGATATTCAGCAAGTATTTATACAGTACTTCATATGATTTATACAGTCATTCAGCAAGTATTTATCAGAGCAGCAGCCATTAGGCACGATGTGTTGGCAGAACAGCGTGACTTTTAAACTGATTGGTCTTTAGGGAATGAGGTGGCAAGGACTTTCTTTGTCTCTAGGTGGCCAATGGTCACTGAATGTGTTGACCTGCTCGGGGCCTCCCCCACCCGCAGGTGGCCAATGGTCGCCTCCCCACCCCCACCCCGCATGGTCTAAGGAATGTAATGAAACCTCTCCTTTCCAGAGGGGAGGGGTGCCTAAGTGCTTCGTGACCTTTTTTTCTTCCAGGAGGGGAGGGGTCTGGTGGAATTGTCCAAATGCCCTGACCTGACCTCTCCCCTGGAAGCGCTGCTGGATGGTTGGCCCCGGCTCAAGCCATTTTAGGCAAAACAGTTCATATTTAAATTGATGGATCCGAAGCGAAGCTTATGGTTGTGGAATTTCTTAAGATTAACAAACCTCTTAACACAGAACATAACGGGGTATGTGGCCAATATGACCCTGCTCTGAGTCAAGTTATTTTTCTGTGTCACTGACAGGCAGGCATATCACAGGGATAGTATGGGATAGCTGGCAGGCATGGAACAAAATGGCTGCAGCTATGCTGAAGGGGGCAGACCTCAACAGTCCTAGCTTGTGTCAAGTTGATTAAACAAAACCAATCAGCTCAAACAACTACAGAGAAATCACTGAGCCTGCCGCGTAGTAAATGACAATAAATAACCGAGTCATCCGATAATGGTTATTATTAGAGTCCTGAGTGACCTTTGCCCCCGGGGCGGACCTGTGTCTGGGAGAGAAAGCATGAGCTTGTGAGTCACGGGGATTTGAGTTAAAATCCTGGCACTCCTATCTGACGCAATCAATTCTTCATTCTCTTATTCACTAACAAGCAGTCCAGAATCCATTATTCCAGACATGGAGGCAGATGGTCAGGCATTCAAGGCCAGCCTTGGCTGTATATGAGAAGTTGAGGCCAGCTTAGGCCACATGAGAGCCTGTTCAAAAACAATAATATAGGCCCACTGTGGTGGCGAAGGCCTTTAATCCCAGCACTGGGGAAGAAGAAGCAGGTGGGTCTCTGTGAGTTTGAGGCCAGCCTGGTCTACATAGCAAATTCCAGACAAGCCAGGGCTACATGGTAATACCCCATGTCTTAGTTAGGATTTCTACTGCTGTGACAAAACACCGTGACCAAAAGCCATTTGAGTGGGCAAGGCTTTGTTTTGGCTTACAATTCTCAGGTCCTTCAGTGAGGTAAGTCAGGGCAAGAACTCAAGGCAGGACCCTGGAGGAAGAAACTGAAGCAGGAGCCATGGAGGAAAACTACTCCCTAACTTGCCCCTCACAGCTGGCCCCTCACAGCTGGCCTCTCACAGCTGGCCCCTCACAGTTTGCCCCTCACAGTTTGCCCCTCACAGCTTGCCCCTCACAGCTGGCCCCTCACAGCTGGCCCCTCACAGCTGGCCCCTCACAGTTTGCCCCTCACAGCTTGCCCCTCACAGCTGGCTCCTCACAGCTGGCCCCTCACAGCTGGCCCCTCACAGTTTGCCCCTCACAGTTGGTCCCTCACAGCTTGCTCAGCCTGGTTTCTTATATACTCCAGGAAGACCTGCCTGGGGGTGGCACCTGCCAGGTGGAATGGGTCCTCCTATATCAGCCATGAATCAAGAAAATTCCAGGCCAGGTTGTGGTGGTACACACCTGTAGTCCCAGCAAGGGAGGCAGAGGCAGGCAGGCCAGCCAGCCTGATTTACAGCAAGGGTTCCATGATAGCCAGGGCTACACAGAGAAACCCTGTCTCAAAGAAAAAAAAAGAAGGAAGGAAGAGAGAGAGAGAGAGCACAAATGCCCTATAGATATTCTCACAGGCCAATCTAATGGAGGCAAGTCCCCAACTGAGATGTTTTGTTTTGTTTTGTTTTGTTTTGTTTTGTTTTGTTTTGTTTTGTTTTGTTTTGTTTTGTTTTGTTTTGTTTTGTTTTGTTTTCGAGACAGGGTTTCTCTGTGTAGCCCTGGCTGTCCTGGAACTCACTCTGTAGACCAGGCTGGCCTCGAACTCAGAAATGCCCCTGCCCCTGCCCCTGCCCCTGCCCCTGCCCCTGCCCCTGCCCCTGCCCCTGCCCCTGCCCCTGCCCCTGCCCCTGCCCCTGCCCCTGCCCCTGCCCCTGCCCCTGCCCGTGCTGGGATTAAAGACATGCTCCACCACACCCGGCTAAAGAGTTATTTATTTTATTTATATGAGTACACTGTAGCTGTCTTCATACACACCAGGAGAAGGCATCAAATCCCATTACAGATGGTTGTGAGCCACCATGTGGTTGCTGGGATTTGAACTCAAGACCTCTGGAAGAGCAGTCAGTGCTCTTAACCGCTGAGCCATCTCTCCAGCCTACCCAACTGAGATTCTTTATTCCCAAATATGTCTAGGTTTACGTCAAGTTGACAAATAATAAGCACACTCTGACTTAAACACACACACACCACTAACGACAATACCAAACAAAAAAAATAGCTCAATTTTAGCAGCCACTGCCATTCACCTAACCAAGTGCCTGGAATGTTCTGGCCCTTGGGCCATGTCTCTCTGATTGTGGCACACTGTCATTTTCCAGAGAGGGGCTGGGCTCAGAGCTGGCTGATAGAGAACCTGGCAGTGTAGCCAAGGGGAGGGCTCCAGCTGCCTCCTATCGAGTTGACCTTTGACCTCAGTCCCGTCTGACGCGGGCAAGGGGAAGGCTATGTATAGTGCCACATCCTTCTTCCTCAGCATTCAGTCTGCGCCGGTTATAGAGGACGGGGGACCCTAGAATTCTCTATGCTAAAGCGTAGGTTAGCCCACTCCCCTCCCACCACTAATAGGGGTGCTGGAGGAAGAGGCTGAGGCGGGACTCCTAGCAGGAGGTGGAGCAAGGGCAGAGACCCTGTCTGCGGAGGAGTGGGGCTGGGTCCTCGAGGTTCTTCTACCAGAATTCCCTGAGAGGTCCAAGGGCAGAGGACGACATGAACTGTCTTCGGGACTCAGGCCGTGGCCTCATTCCTGCCTGGGAGACGCTTCTACTAACAGGTTCGTGAGAGAGCGAACATGGCTTCACCTCGGGCTGGGGACAAAGAAGGGACACCCTCAGAGAGCCCACATAGATCGCAGCACAGAACTCCTGGTTATGAAACCGGAGCGCTCCAAATTCGCCAGCAATCTTTTTGTTGTGGAGCGGGATCCTTTTTAGTCTTGCTAGGTAGGCCCACTCCGCGGCATAGCTCAGAAGTTCCTGCAATCCTCCTGCTTCAGCTCTGCCCCTCCCCCCACCGCTGAGGGCACAGGTGTGTGCCTACACTGCCCGGCTCTTTACCTCAGTCACATCCTGCCTGCCTCAGGGGAGGTGCTAGTTCTTTTTACAAAGAAGAATTAGAAGATCAGAGAGGGACCTTCCCCTGCTAATCACCCAGGACTGGCAAAGATCAGAGTTAGAATTCCAGAGCCCTGTCCCTTTCTGCCAGAGCAGCACGGCCCTAATAAAATTATCACAGCCCAGCATTATCTCAGAGCCGGGAAGACTAAGACGGGAGGATTGCTGTGAATTCGAGGCCAACCTATGCTACTCAGTGAAGGCCACACTAGTCAGGACTACATAGCAAGACCTTGTCTCAAACAAACTAACAATACGAACATTCATATACCAGGTCCTGAGGCCGGTCTCAGTTGGTCCAGTGCGCACCTAGCTTAGGAGGCCCTGGCTTCCAGATAAACCATGTGTGCTGATATACACAGGAGTCCCAGCATTAGGGAGGAAGCAGGAGGATGAGGAGTTCAAGTCAAACCCGGTTATATTGTGAGCTTAAGGCTAGCCTGGGCTACATGAGAGCTTGTCTCAAAAAGAAAAAACATGGGAATTTAGGGGTATTTGAGTGAGATAGCTCAACAGACATGAAAGACAAACTCCTACGCTCCATGAGGAAGTCAGCACCACCATTGTAACTGCACCCGCCACCAAGGTAGTGTTAGCATCTTGGGACAGAATTGCATCCAGTGCTTGCTAGGAAGTTCGAGGCAGTGCTAGCCAATGCATCATCGGAAGTCAAGGGGGGAAAGTGGTGTGTGGTTCATGGGACAAGGCTTCCTGGGAACTCGCGTGGTTGGGTTCGGCTGCAGTTCCACACTGGACAAGCCTGGGTACCCGCTAAGAAAGGGAAAGCCATTGCCCTCTCATTGCCCTCTTCCTGCTTCCTGCCTGCACATTTCCACCCCCAAACCTGGAGGACAACATGCTGTGCCCTGAGTGTGTTCTTAAGAACAAGGTTTTAACTGAGAGCGAGAGCCTCGGCGGATAAAGGGCAGATCTCTCAAGTTTGAGCTAGCTGCTGGCGTCACTCATTCTCGTGGTGTGATCAGCAGAGCTGCCTGCGGCTGACGCTGAGACCGATGGAAATGCACATATCTGCCTTTGAAGGTGCCTTTCTCACCCGGAACTTAAGGGATAGCGTAAGTCAGTTGATGCTTAAGTCCAAGCAGTTTGGAAAAAGCCAGTGAGGCCACCTCTGCTCGTTGGGATACCTGAACACTGAGAGTGACCTCTTACTCTCGTGTGAAGATTAAAAAAGTATCCTATGTGTTTTACTGCAAGTAGGCCCTGGGGCAGGAGGATGACATCTCCAGATAACAATGGTTGCTAGTCCTGTCACCAGCACAACGGGGGTCATAGCCAGTTCAGCGGTCAACCGTAAAGACCTAGCTTATACTGTAGCCTCTGTATGCACATCCTCTTCCCTGGGTTGTAGTGTGTTGCTAGTGTTTAGTACTCAGGTTTGGTTTCTGCTGTTGTAAAATATTACACACACACACACACACACACAAAGAACACAAAGGTCCAGTACTATCCATCCTAAAGCCACCTGAGGTGGGTGTGGAGGTGCCCACCTGTAATCCCAGCACAGGGCAGGCAAAGGCAGGGGGCCCACAGAAATCTGGAGGCCAGCCTGGTCTAGATGGCAGGTTCTAGGCCAGCCAGGGCTACACAGTAAGACTTTGTCTCCAAAACCAGCAAAACATAAATAAAGCCCCAAACTCCATCAGTTTAAGGCTTTCCTGGTCCCCAGGTTGGGGCTTGCATTGCGAAGGGGATGGAGACCCTCTGACATCTCTCCTATTCTCTCTGGGTGTGCTTCATCCCCCACAGAGATGCTCTCTGGGCATGAACAGAGAAAGGGGAGGAGAGAGAAACGGGCCCGGAGCGCTTGCACCTGACTGCTGTAGTTATGGGGGAGAGAGAGAGAGCATACGTGCTTGTGGATCTTTCTGGCTGGGGCCTAGTTAGAACCCTTCTGGATGTGCAGCCTCACCTCCCACCATCCCTAAGTCTCTCTGCCCAGATCAGAAGGAGCCCTTTCTCCCACTGGGCCTGACCCAAGAGAGCCTCTGCCTCCCTCCACAGTCCTTGGCTGTTCATGTCCTTCCAAATGCTGGCAGTGTGGGTCATTTCCCAAGGCCCCTCCTCCATAGGCATACCTGTTCCCCACCACTGTAATCCAGTGGCCTTCATACAAGTCTAAGCCGCCTCATCTCCCAAACTCTGGAAGACACTTCTAAAGGTCTTCCACCAGGCCAACACCCCAGCCCCATTTCAAGTCCTGACCAAAAAGCCTCAGCACTACCTCAGCCACCTCCCAGACAGCTCCAGGACTCCTTCTCTGAGCCCCAAGGAGCTGGAAGAATCAGCCGGGTGGAGGTGGGGAGTATGCCTTTTGTGTTAGGCCTTGGCAGGGAATATGGTTTCTTGACATCCATTTTGTTCCTAGCCTTTAAAAAGGTGAGGGGTTGGGACTGAAGAGATGGCTCAGAAGTTAGGATCATTAGCTGCCCTTGTAAAAGACCTAGGTTCAGTTCCCAGCACCCACACCAAGGCTTGCAACCTTTATCATTAGCATGTGTGAGTTGTGTGCTGTGGTGTGCGTGCAGAGGTCGGCAGAACAACTATGTGAGCTCAGTTCTCTTCTTCCACTTTTCTGTGTGTTCCAAGTCATCTGGTGGCTCACAGCATGGCTGCTCTTCCTGGGGACCTCAGTTCAGTGTGACTTATAGGATAAAGCAGCAGTGTGTCTTAGTTAGGGTTTTACTGCTGTGAACCAACACCATGACCAAGGCAACTCTTATAAGAACATTTAATTGAAGCTGGCTTACAGGTTCAGAAGTCTAGTCCATTATCATCAAGACAGGAGTATGGCAGCATCCAAGCAGGCATGGTGCAGGAGGAGCTGAGTGTTCTACATCTTCATCGGAAGGCTGCTGGCAGAATACTGACTTCCAGGTAGCTTAGCTGGGATTGAGGGTCTTAAAGCCCACACCCACAGTGACATACCTACTCCAACAAGGCCACACCTTCTGATAGTGACACTCCCTGGGGCAAGCATATACAAACCATCACAAGTGGTGTCTTAGCAGGTTGTGGACAAGGTGTTGTAATTATAAAAGGATAAAAGATATAAGATATGTTCTACTGGGGGTGTGATAAAATATGGGGGGAGGGGGTGTCTCGGTGGGCCCATGCCAAGGCATCCCTTCCCCCTGAGGGACCAGACACAATGTACTATAAGTACACGATGGTACAGTATAGAATAGGGTTTATTCAGGGCATGGAGAGGGGAGTTAAAAGAGTAGTAGAGGCAGAGAACGGCAGAAAGAGAGAGAGAGAGTAGAGAAGTAGAGGCCAGCCATGACCATGTGGAGAGGGGGATAGGAAGGGAATGGAGGGAGAGGGGGAGCAAGGGGGCAAGAGAGGCATGAGAGAGAGGAAAGAGTAAGAGAGAGAGGAGGGGGCAAGCAGCCCCTTTTATAGTGGGCCAGGCCTACCTGGCTGTTGCCAGGTAACCGTGGGGGTGGAGTCCAGACAGAGTCCCAACAGAAGGTGTGCAGCTAAGAGACTGCACCATGCAACAGAGCAACAAAGATAGCACAAGAGTTTTATTGTGGGGAAGGGGAATGAACTGAAAGACCATTTCAGAGAATGGACATGAAAGAGAGATGCAGACAGACAGACAGACAGACAGACAGACCAGGAGACAGAGAGAATGAACAAGACAGAACGATCTGAGGTGACCAGAGCGTTTTAAAGGGGTTGTGTGTCATTACTCAACTCATAGCAGCCGCAGTGGGTGATGATGTAAGCTGCAGCCACTGAGTCCCTGAAAGGCCAACTTTACAGCAGTGATGCAGCAGAGGGTGGGGGGACTCGGAGAATGGGAGCAGAGCCATAAGAGGAAACAGTGGAAGTAGAGAATAATTGCGGAAGAGTAGGAAATGATGGTGAGAAGGTTCGTGAATGCCTAGGGGAGGGAAGCACAGAGACAGGACTGCGGCTTTGAAATGTGTAGTAAGACATCTGTGGTACTGAGAAAGCCCGGAGGCCAACATGCACTTTGATATCTTTGACATGCTGACAGACACCCCAGGTGCCCACACAGGGTAAAGGAAATGACATCTTTAAGGCAGGTAGAAACTGGTTTCACAAGTTCCAGAGATCATTTCTAGAGATTTGAACTGCCGGTGTGAGACCTAACAGCTGTAAATCCAGATCTAGAGTATCTGATACTCTCTTCCGGCCTTGGTGCGCCGAGCCAGTGCACACATGTATGTACACACACACACACACACACACACACACGGCTGTCAGGAGGATTGCCACAAATGGGGTCCAGATCAGCCTGGATAGCCTGGACTACACAGTGTAGTCCTATCTATAAAACAACAATAACAACAAAAAGAATCAATGCACTTTTGGTTGAAACAGAGCCTCCTGTAGCCCAGGCTTGCCCTCGGTCTGACATGTGGTTACCCTGGGCCTCCTGATCCTACTGATCCTCCTGATCTCTAACCACCAAGGGATGGGATCCCAGCTGTAATCACCACACCCAGAATTATCACTTCTATTAATACTTTTCTGTTACTGTGGTAAAATATCCCAACAAGCAAGTTAGGAACAAAAAAGGGTTTATGAGGGATACAGTCCAACGTAGTAGGGAAAGCTGGCAACCAGTCAGGGAAGTCATGGCCATAAGATCAGGAAGCTGATTGGCCACATTTTCTATCACACACAAGAAGGGAAGGCGTAGAGGAAGTAAGGCCATGCTATAAACACTGAAGGCCCGCCCCCAGTGATGCACTTCCTCCTGCTTGACTCTATATCATAGATCACTTGTTCTCAACCTTCCTAATACTGCGACCCTTTAATATACTTCCTCATGTTGTGGTGACCTCCAACCATAAAATTATTTTCATTGTTACTTCATGACTGTAATTTTGCTACTGTTATGAATCGTAATAAAAATATCTGATATGCAGGGTGTCTGTGATCCCTGTGAACGGGTCGTTTGACCCAGAGTGTCATGACCCACGGGTTGAGAATCACTCTCATAGAGGTTTTATAACCCCTCCTAAACAGCGCCTCCTCATGGGGACCAGGTCTTCAAACACAACTCCTTCATGCTAACACTTTCTCCAGCATCTGTAACTTTGGTTCACTTGCGAGCAGGCCACTTGCAGGTAGTATGTCACCTGTGGTCTCACTTGTCCCTTGCTGTCCCCTCCTCCTTCCTGCCTCCTCCAAGGTGCCCTGCTCTCCTCCTGTACCTGCTCAGCCACCTCCAAGCTGCCCCAAATGAAAGGAGCCAACACCCAGCTGCCTGTCCCCGGAGCTCTTGAGAAAGATCTCAGCACTTCTTGGTTCCCAGAGCTTGAAGCCCAGCCGCCAACCTCATCCTCTCCCAAGGGCCTCCCAGGACGTCCTCGCACTAGCCAAGAGGTGCCGAACGCTGAAGGTAGCTTGGTCATCAGGGATGTGTCAGCTCAAAACTCAGAGAGCCACACCAAGGTTCTGGACGCTGTCGAGTCCCAAAGGAATCTGGCAGAACACATTGTGTTTGAAGTAAAGAATTGTGTTTGAAGTGTGAGTGGGGCCCATTCTCAGAAATCAGACTCGCCACACCCCTCAGGGCCCAACTGGGCATCTCTCAGGTGTTGTTAGTCACCCCTGTGATAGACTGCTTTCTCTTGCTGTCACAGACTAGCTGAGACTGAATAATTTATAAAGAATGGAGGTTTAAAGTCGGTCTTGTAGTTAGGGTTTCTATTGCTGTGATGAAACCCAACCACCTGATGCAACCTAGGGAAGAGAAGGGTTATCCCGGTAACAGTTCATGACAAACGGAAGTCAGGGCAGGAACCTGGAGGCAGGACCTGAGGCAGAGACCATGGAGGGACAGTGTTTACTGGCTTGTTCTCCATGCTCACCTGCTGTCTGCTTAACTCAGGACCACCTCTCAGAGGCAGCACTGTTCCTGTGAGCTGGGCTCTCCCATTTCAATCATTAATCAAGAAAAGGACTCCAGGCGATGGTAGCTCTCGCCTTTAATCCCAGCACTTGGGAGGCAGAGTTAGGTGTATCTGAGTTCGA
Organism: Mus musculus; assembly: GCF_000001635.26. Classification (NCBI taxonomy): domain Eukaryota; kingdom Metazoa; phylum Chordata; class Mammalia; order Rodentia; family Muridae; genus Mus; species Mus musculus. Next base: position 19,944,068 of record NC_000073.6, on the reverse strand, counting down.
GGCCAGCCTGGTCTACAAAGGGAGTTCCAGGACAGCCAGGGCTACACAGAGAAGCCCTATCAAAAAAAAAAAAAAAAAAAAAAAGGAAGAAGGGAGAGAGAGAGAGAGAAGAAAACAAAGAAAAGAAAAACTGACCCCGCAGACTTGCCTATGGGCCAATCTTATAGAGATTTTTCTAAATTGAGGTTCCTACTTTCCCAAAAACTTTAGCTTGAGTCAAGGTGCCAGAAAAAAGAAAAGTAATCAGAATAGTGGGGATGGTAATATAGGCCTGTAGTCTCAGCACTCAGGAAACAAAGCAGGAACTGCAAAGTCCAGGGCTCTAGCATGTGCTTGAGGCCAACCTGGGTACATGGAATTCTGTCTCAAACACACGCCCTATATTTTAAAAATGACATTTGTGTGGAAGAAAGTTTTAGAGGTTAAGAGCTAGCTAGCATTTGGTGAGGGGCCCGTATTTCCTGTTACCTGGTAGATGGTTTCACTTAGCAATATAGAACAAGAGGGAGAGGCAGGAGGGTCACCCACCTGAGCAGCTCAGGGAGTGACACTCTGTCTTAAAATAAAGAGCAGAAGCAAAGCTACAATAGAACTCAGTGCTAGAGCCCCTGACTAGAATCCCCCAGTGAAGGGCTGGGGGCGTGACTCAGTGGGAGAGTCCCTGTCTAGAATCCCCCAGTGAAGGGCTGGGGGCGTGGCTCAGTGGGAGAGTCCCTGCCTAGAATCCCCCAGTGAGGGGCTGGAGGCGTGGCTCAGTGGTAGAGCCCCTGCCTAGAATCCTCCAGTGAGGGGCTGGGGGTGTGGCTCAGTGGGAGAGTCCCTGTCTAGAATCCCCCAGTGAAGGGCTGGGGGCGTGGCTCAGTGGTAGAGCCCCTGCCTAGAATCCCCCAGTGAGGGGCTGGGGTGTGGCTCAGTGGTAGAGCCCCTGCCTAGAATCCCCCAGTGAAGGGCTGGGGGCATGGCTCAGTGGGAGAGCCCCTGCCTAGAATCCCCCAGTGAAGGGCTGGGGGTGTGGCTCAGTGGTAGAGCCCCTGCCTAGAATCCCCCAGTGAGGGGCTGGGGGCATTGCTCAGTGGTAGAGCCCCTGCCTAGAATCCCCCAGTGAGGGGCTGGGGGCATGGCTCAGTGGTAGAGCCTCTGCCTAGAATCCCCTAGTGAGGGGCTGGGGGCGTGGCTCAGTGGTAAGAGCCCCTGCAAGGATTCCCCAGTCGGTAAAAAGCATCTGTCACCAAATCTAATGAGCTGAGTTTAAGCCTCAGAACCCACATGGTAGGAGGGAACCAGCTCCAACAAATTGTCCTCTGACATCTTCATACATCCTCCATACCCCACAAACACACATAAAGTAAAAATAAGTTTTAAAGAAATATACTAAAGAAATTTTAAAACAAAATGCTCAGTTATTTTTGGTGAATGAGGCATATACCTTTAATCCCAGCACTCAGGAGGCAGAGGCAGGTAAATCTCTGTGCATTTGAAGGCAGTCTGGTCTACATAGTAAGTTCCAGGACAGCCAGAGCTATATAGGGAGACTCAATATAAAAACAACAAATCAAGCAAAATAATAATAATAATAATAATAATAATAATGCCTCAGCTATAATAGAAATAGTTTAATATAAGTGTCCCTAGCTTTACTGAATACTTAGTAGCCTGGTATTATTATTACTAGTATAATTAATTCTGTGACTACTGACACTGTACTGGCCACATGCAATGGAACATAGGAGCTTGTGAACCCCAGTAGGGCTGTACTAATGAATGCATGAATGACAGAGGGTGAATGAATGCATGAGTGAATGAATGAATGTGTGAATGAATGAATTAGAGTGAATGAATGAATGTGAGTGAATGAATGAATTAGAGTGAATGAATGAATGAGAGAGAAAGAGAGAGAGAGAGAGAGAGAGAGTATGTGTGTGTGTGTGTGTGTGTGTGTGTGTGTGTGTGTGTGTGTGTGTGTGAATGTATGCATGTAACTGTGTGGGGCAGAAGAGATGCCAGTGTCTCTGGGAGGTCACCTGGAGGTCTTGCTCTCTGTTCCCACAGACAATCCCAGCCTGATCCCACTGGTGACCTTCCCCGAGTCTTCCAAGGGCATAATCTACAGTGACCTTAACTACTCTGTGATCCTGCAGTGGATGGTGACCATGAACCCAGAGCCTGTGCTGAGCTGGACCTTTGATGGAAAGCCATGTGGAACTGGGGAGAAGCTATTTATCCGGCGACTGTCCCCAGATCAGCTGGGCACTTACCTGTGCATAGCCAGGAACACAGACAAAGAGCTGGTCTCTGAGCCGGTGACTGTCTCATTGAGCCGTAAGTGTCCCCCGCGATCTCTGTACCCACATGGGTCTACAGCTGGCTTCCTGTAGCCACCCCAGATCTTTATAGCCAAAATGTCACTCCATGTTTTCTTCTACTTGGTAGGCTGTGGCTTAGTCATTTTTGTTGTTGTTGTTGTTGTTGTTGTTTTGTTTTGTTTTGTTTTTAATTTTCTCTCATGTGTATCTGCGTGAATGTCTGCATGTGTATCTCTGTACACATGAAGGCCAGAGGCTGATAGGTCTTCCTTAATGGCTCCCCACCTTGTTCACTGAGGCAGGGTTTCTCAGCTGAACTCAAAGCCCACCGATACTAGCCTAGATGGCCAGGTGTTCTGGGATTCATCTCCAACTCCCCATCACCTCTCAGGTTCTGGGATTAGAAGCAGGTCATATGCCTGACATTTACTGTGAGTCCAGAAGGTCCCAACACTGCTCCTCGCATTGCCCAGAGAGTACTTTATCCTTTAGCCCATCCCCCCAGCCCTTCCTTAACCCATTTTATATATGACAGACTTGGTCTTGGGGGTCCTTAGCCGATACCCTCCCCTAACACCACCAAAGTCCAACTTGGTGAAGGGATGAGTTTTATTGGGGTTACTTACATAAATGTGGGTGAAGTGTTACTAACAGGAACACAGAGGACTCAAAGACAGCTTTTATCACCCAAGCCCACCCCAGCATGAGTGACAGCTTACAAAGCTGGGAACCTGGAGCCCAGCACGGAGACAGCCAGGAGTGTCAGCTTCAGCACAGGACACCCCAGGACCACGTTCTCAGATGGGGAGGGGAACAAGGGAGAGGGGGAGGAGGTATGTGTCCCAGAGATACAAAGGACTGGCTCTGGACAGAAAGAAAATAGAGGTGACCGTGGGGAAATGGCTATTTATAAAGGTACAAGAAGCCCTGCAGTAGGATAGGTGCTTAATTTTTGTCGGGCATGTTAATTAGGGTAGCCAAAGGGAGCTTTTGATTGCTGGACTTCAATACTTTGATAGCTGGATCTAGGTAGTCTGCTTCAGGGGATGTGGCCAAATAAGGGAGTAGACCTTGGTGGCTAGCTTTAGGAATATAACCTAACAATTTTTAGCAAGTCAGAGGGAATAGGGGAGAAGGGCAAGGCCTGCCAGAGCCGTGATAGTCTTGCTGGGGCTGGCAGGGTCCTTCAGGTTTACCTGCGGGTGTCTCCTCAGCTGGGCTTGTCTAAGAGCTTGTCAGCAGCCACTACTTAGATACACTTACCAGGAGCCTACAGTCAGTTCCAGAGACTGGGGAGCTGTTTGGAGTTACTTGCTTCCTGCCTTAAGGACCTTTATCTCCAGGCTGGAGGCTTTCACACCCGCCCTCCTCCAGGACTTCCTGTTGTTACACTTTGCTTTTACATCCTGTGTCTGAAGAAGTTTCCTAGGCAGGTGACGGTGGCACATACCTTTAATCGCAACACTCTGTGGGAGGCAGAGGCAGGTGGATTGCTGCCCGGGGAGGGGGGGGCGGGGGGGGGCGGGGGGCGGGGGGCGGGGGGGCGGGAGGGGGGACCCTGCCAGCCCCAGCAAGACTATCACGGCTCTGGCAGGCCTTGTCCTTCTCCCCTATTCCCTCTGACTTGCTCTCCATGGGGTGTGGTGGTCATGTTTTCCACGGGGCGGCTGGAACCAGGCAGGTTGCCAGGCCTATGGAGTGCAACAGGCAAGCTAGGCACAGTGGGCTGCTAGGAGCCAAGGGGGGGAGGGACCTAGCAGGAAGTGGTGCAATAGGCTAGAGCAGCTTCAGTGATGAATGCTGAATGCGGAGAGAATTTTCTTCCCCAAGGTGTTACATACAGCTCTATAAGACAGACACTCCAGACAGTCTTCGGTGAAATAACTCATGCACTTTATTCCTTGTGGGTAGAGTCTTATATACATTTTGGGGTGGGTGGAGTCTAAAGGCAGATGTTTCCTATTGGCTTGGTCTGAGATCTTAGGGACGCGTCATCTGCATGTGGAAGGACTTCAGGTGTTGTCCCTACTTGACTGATTGCCCAGTCCTCTCCATGGGGTGTGGTGGTCATGTTTTCCAGGTCAGGAACCTGGTTGGGAGTAGATTAAACGCCTACCATTCTCAGCTATGAGAATTACTGGGATTTCTGAATCTGCTCGACCTTTCCAAGTTTTCTGTCCGGTGGCACTGTCCACTGCCCCACAGGGGTTGGGAGAGGAAGAGGAGAGAGAGAGAGAGAGAGAGAGAGAGAGAGAGAGAGAGAGAGAGAGAGAGAGAGAGAGATGGATGAGCTTGGAAATAGGAGGAAGAGATGGGTGTGTGGAAACCACAGTGTACAGAGGAGCCTGAGTTCTAAGTTGACAGGAATCAGGGTGTAGAGGTGGAGGGTGGCTCCTTCAGTCTCCTCTCCCCTCGGTTCCCAGCAGCCACCGGGGCTCCCACAGTTCCGGCTCCCACAGTTGCCTATCCCATGAAGCCGAACGACTACATGTCGGTCTCAGGAGGATCCGCCATAGCCCTCATCGTAGCGGCCACCATCGGAGGATTAGTCCTGATCGGATCTGTCTGCTTCTATATACTGCTGGCACTTAAGGTAATTGCGTTCCTCCCACTGGTCCACCAGAGGACATCCACTCCAGCCCACTTGAGCTCAATTTGAGTCGCTCTACCAGTGGAATAAGCTAAATTCTATTCCCAGCTTTATAGGTGAGGCACAGACAAGTCAAAACATCAATTCCGAACCACACAGCCAGGGAACAGCAACAATTTAAACTCTGACCAAAAGAACAAAACAAAACAAAACAAAACACCAACCCAACCGACCCATGGGAAAGAATGACTTTGACCCCAGAGGTGCCCATCTGACTCACTAATACCCAAAGTGACAAGAGAAGCTCTAAGGGCTTGCTCAGCTGCCGTGGCTCACATCCGTTTAGGGAAGCTGTAGAGAAGTGGAGTCCCTTTGGGGCTCAGTGTGCCCATCCGCAAAATGGGAATGGTCATAACCACACCCAACCCACAGACCGACATGAATCTGAACCAGCTTTAAGCAGTAGTGGGCTTTGTGAGTGCCTCATCCCATCCACTCTGTGTGTCATGAGGGAGGCAAACATGATCAACAAAAATGAGTATGAAGGATGGGAACTCAGGAAGGGAGATAGGTAGCATGGGGGGGGGGGGAGAGCATCAGGGGGCGATGACAGAGAGGGAGGACCCATCCTGCAGAGAGAGAAGACAGCTAAACAAAGCCTTGGGCAGCAGAGAGGGTTTTGGCTGGCAAATTAACCTGCTGCCAAGTCTGAGGGTCTGAGTTTGATCTCCAGGAACCAACATGGTGGGAGGAGATGATGCCGGAGCATGCACACATATGTACACAACTGGAAATTATAAAATAATGCTTAGGGCCTCTACATATGAATTTGGAGGGATCGCAGAGCAACACATAGCAGTGATGTACTCTCTCTTTCTCCCCTCCCTCCTCCATCCCCTTCCAATCTTTACTGCCGAACCCACAGAAATAAGGAACGTGCAGCTAAGCCATGAGCTCATGAATCTCTACCCGAAGCCGATCCCAGGACAGGAGTCTCAGGACAGGAAGACATGGCCCTTGTCAAGCTCCACCTCCCTCCCATTTGTGCCCAAGATGTCCCCAGCTAAATAAAGCCTTTTCTATCTTCCTGCCGGCTGCCAACACCCCATCTTCACAGTCCACCTATTCCGGGAACACTGTCTCTATTCTTCTGCCTCGTGGACTGCAAACAAGAGAAACTCCCTGGCTTAGTTGAAGGGAGGGGAGGGAGAACAGGAGGAAGAATTTGACAGAAGTCATGAAGATTTCCCAGAATCCAAGGGTGTATCTGTCAGCCTCAGCAAGGTAACGAATTGCCTCTGGAATCTAGCAGCTTGAAATAACAGCCATTTGTGCCGATTGCAATTCTGTGGCTTCGGCTGTAGGTTAGGCTCGGCAGGTGGGGGCTTGCTGCAGTATCTGTGGTCCAGTGACTGTCTGGAGGGGCAACATCAGTGGAAACAGCTGGCATTCCTTGGTGTCCTCTTATGTTCAGAAAGGTAAACGCCAACCGATTACGAGGCCTCTGGTTCAGAACCTAACACCATCGTTGCCATCCCATTGGCTGGAGGAAGTCACATGACCGGCCCAAGAGGTGGGGGCCCTGGCTCTACCTCTTCCTGCTCTCAACCCACCTTCTCTTCCTTACAGTCTTGCTCTTAAGGAATTCACGTGCTGTGTCTTCTTCACAGCCCCCTCCCTCTTTTCTCCTTTCTCTTTCATTGCGTTATCCCAGAATTTCTGTCCCTGGGAGTTGACCAACTCAGCCAGCTTGCTTACAACATGTAACATCTGTTGGACTGATGTTTTTGTACACTTTGTAAAGATGTGTCTCTGTCCTTATTTGCCTGCCCAAAGCACCTTCTGATTGGTCAAAATAAAAAGCCTATAGCAAAAGGCAGCGTAGTTAGTAAGATGGGACATCTGGCAGAGAGAGGAACTCTGGGAAAGAGAGAAAAACACGAGAGATTTGCCACCCAGCCTGAGAGGAAGCTGGACTACGAAACTGAGGCGCTATAACCAACCATGTGGCAGACACAGACCAGTAAAGCAGGTTAATACCAGTTTGGAGCTAGTTGGGGAGCAAGCCTAGCATAGAGCCTAGGCATTTATTAGTAAACGCAAGCCTCTGTGTCGTTATTCTATTCGGGAGCTGGAGCAGGCATAGAAAAGCCAGAATGGTTACAGATGTCCCTGGTTTCCTACTGCGATGGGCACAGAGATACAGGACGCCATCACAGGACCTGGGACAGCAGAAAACGTATTGCCCTGCCTTGCAAGCTGAACAGGGCACAGAATATTTCTTCTGAGTGTAGAGGTTGTTCTTGCTTATTTTCTAAATAAAAATCTAGATTACTGCCGGGAGATGGTGGTACACGCCTTTAATCCCAGCACTTGGGAGGCAGAGGCAGGTAGATTTCTGAGTTCGAGGCCAGCCTGGTCTACAAAGTGAGTTCCAGGACAGCCAGGGCTACACAGAGAAACCCTGTCTCGAAAAACCAAAATAAATAAATAAATAAATAAATAAATAATTTAAATCTAGGTTACTGATATGCCTAGAAAAAGAGAGGTCACGGCAGGCCCCCAGAAATTCATGGTGCTCTTGTGGATGGCATTTTGTGGGGGGTTCTTCAGGATTGGGTTTCTGAGACATGGTCTCACTTTGTAACCCAGGCTAGTGTCTAACTCATAACCAGTATACATGCTGCATAGTGAGTTTGAGGCCAGCCTGGGCTACATGAGATCCAGTCTTAGGAGGAGAAGGAAGAGGAGAAAGGAGGACCCTGACCCAAAAATAAATAAAAAGTATTTTTTTTTAAAGTTTAAGATCCCAGACCGGTCACCTCTTCTTTGGTCTCCACTTCCTATTTCTACCTACCTTGTTAGGCTGGAACCCCTGCTCAGCCCCGCACACGCTGGGAATTCCAGTCTGCCCTCCTTCCCCAAAAGCCACCTACACTGAAAAACTCCAAACAAAGGACCGGCTCCAACAGCCCAGTTCTGCATTCTTGGCAGCTCTTCAAACCTGCTTCCTTGATGCTGCCAGGCACCCAAGTCTGGCCCTAAGTGCTCTTGACCATGCTTGGACACAAACCCAGCCTAAGGCTGACATATGGCTGCAACCCTTTGCCTAAAGTCTATAAAACTTCCCCGTTTTAGCCAGGGTGTTTGTTCTTCGGGACTGATGAACCTACCCAGGAGCAATGCCTAATAAACCTGACTCTACCTACTTTTAATTTGGTCCAATCTGGTCTGTATCCACTCCACCTAGGGAGAGAAAAAGCCTATCACACCTAGAGACCCCTTCCTCCATAACTCAGCAGCACTGCCGTGTCAGTCAGTGTTTGAGTGACAGCTCCGTGGTGTCAGTCCTGCCTGGTTGATTCTGAGTCCCTGGGACAGAAGCAGGGGTCTGAAGAGAGGCTCCTTAGGGCAAAGGGAAATAAGAACCCACCCATCCTGCGAGGATCTCTGTAAGCTCAGGATGTGAACAGAGGAAGTCCGTGAAACGGACAGATCCTTGCGCGAGGCCCCTCCTTCCGGGCGTATCGACACATTAAGGACTGAAGTGGAAACTTCTGGTTTCTCTGGAAAGTTGGTTACGGCAAATGATGTTTAGCTGGGGCACACATGTTCAAGCAGACACGTGAAAGGACACGTGATGAAGGAGTATAGCTATGACCCCACAGACAGTGGGAGACGAGCACTGAGCGTTGGTTTGGTTTGGTTTGCTCTGCCTCGCTATTCTTCCCTAAGCTGCCATTAAGAGAAGCTCACCCAAGCACTGCTCGTGAGGTTCCTGCGGCAGTTTGCCGTTTCAACAGCAGGCCAGTTGACGAGCCTAACAGTTCCTTTGGGAGGAAGTCAGCTGCTGGTTCATGCCTAGTATCAGTCTGCTGAAAGGTCTGGTCTATCGCTGCCAATCCCTGTGTGGTGTCTGCCTGCCTAGAGGACTGGTCTGCAGCTGCTGAGTCATATTTGGTGTTGGCTACAGGACTGAACTGCTGACAAAGAAGATCAAACTCGCCCCCAAAGAACTACTGCTGAACAGGTCCACTTCCCCCATCTCCTAATAACATTTCTCTTCCACGACCTCTACTGAAGGATGGGCTAGAGGAGCAGTTGAACCCTTAGAAAAGTAGGTTAGGGCTGGTGAGATGGCTCAGCGGGTAAGAGCACCAGACTGCTCCTCTGAAGGTCCTGAGTTCAAATCCCAGCAACCACAAGGTGGCTCACAACCATCCTTAAGGAGATCTGACTGGTGTGTCTGAAGACAGCTGCAGTGTACTTACATATAATAAATAAATAAATATTTTTTTAAAAAAAGAAAGAAAGAAAAGTAGGTTACAGAATTGGAGAAATGGCTCAGCGGTTAAGAGTACTAGCTGCTCTTCCAGAGGTCCTGAGTTCAATTCCCAGCAACCACATGGTGGCTCACAACCATCTGTAATGGAATCTGATGCCTTGTTCTGTTGTGTCTGAAGATAGCTTCAGTGTAACCATATACATAAAATAAATACATAAATAAATCTTCTTTTTAAGTAGGTTACAAATAATGTATGCCTAAAAAGAATTCCTTCACTCTCAAACCAGCTGAGCCTGAGGACACTCTCCCCCACGTGGGCTGCCTGCCAGCTGTGCACTGTGCTCAGATTCTCAGCCTTGTAATTTATCAGTCATGCTGGGGTGGTCTTAGTGACGAAGCTGTCATTGTGTCATTTCTGCCCCTATAAGTGACCATTCACCCATGCATAGTCCTGTAAGTAACCCAATACAAGTCATTGGTTCATCGAGTTGGACCGTGGTGGTACCCACATGATGGTCTGTCATCAGCCCCCTTAGTGGGGTGACTGGATATTTGTCATCATCTCCTCAGGAAACGAGGTCTAAGGGCAGGTGAGAGGATGAAGGAGCCAACGTACGTCCGTACTTAGGTACTTCTGTTCGCCAGGCCCCTCGCCTCAGTCTCAGTTTTCACATCTACTTTTTTAAAAAAATATTTTACTTTTAAGTGTGTGTGTGTGTGTGTGTGTGTGTGTGTACAGTGCTCATGCAAATTCGGAGGACATGTTGGGTCCCTGGCAGCTAGAATTACAGGCAGTTGCCAGTCACCAGATGGGGTACTGGGAACTAAAAACTTGGGTCCTCTGTAAGACCAGCTCATGCTCTCAACCCTTGCTACTATCCTTTTTTTTTTTTTTTTAATTATTATTAGATGTAAGTACACTGTAGCTATCTTCAGACACTCCAGAAGAGGGAGTCAGATCTCGTTACAGATGGTTGTGAGCCACCATGTGGTTGCTGGGACTTGAACTCAGGACCTTAGGAAGAGCAGTCGGTGCTCTTAACCGCTGAGCCATCTCACCAGCCCCCTTGCTACTATCCTTAATAGACTGGTAGTGAGTACTTAAAGAGTGCTTACTATATTAAGAATTCTGGGAAATTGGCTATGCTCCCTGGGTGTGCTGACGTCATCAGGCAGTGACGTCTGCCACTGTGAATGCCAAAAGGGAACAACACTTCTATTGTTAGTAATGTCTGTTGGAGGTTTAAACCAGAAGACGCTATAAATCTGCGTTTGTTCCCTAATCCTCAGCAGTGTGAGCGAATGCTGGCTTTTCTAAAGTTCTGCTACACCCAAGGCGGTCAGAAGAACCCTGGCAAGTTCCGGGCTTGCTATGGCCGACTGTGATTCACTTCAGAGGGAACACAGAAAGATTTCCAGCCTGCTCTCACAATTTGGAGGCATCCCAATAGTGACTCAAAGCACCTGCTAGGTAACGGGATCCATGTTCCAGACACATGACTGAGATAGGCGTGGTCTCCGCCCACACAGAACTGGCGTTCTGCCAGCCCCGCCCCTTGCTACACACCCACCTCCTCTTCTCACTTATCCAACACCTCTTCCTCACGGATTTCTCTCTTCATCAGTAGAAATTTTTCTCTAAATTGTACTCTTTTTAAAATTTTTTTACTTTAAATTACTCGTTATTTGTATCAATGTGAGTCTGCATGGCACTTGAATGCCCAAAGAGGGCATCAGACCCTCCAGAATCCCTGGAAGTGTTCTAAGGGCTGAGTTGCGTCACCAAGCCACCAAGCCACCCTTCCTCTCAGCCCCGCCCGTGTGTGTGTGTGTGTGTGTGTGTGTGTGTGTGTGTCCCCGGCCGGAGGTGCTCAGGTTCTCAGCCACCCTTCACCCAACCCCCATCCCCGTCTTTGTGTGTGTGTGTGTGTGTGTGTGTGTGTGTGTGTGTGTGTGTGAGAGAGAGAGAGAGAGAGAGAGAGAGAGAGAGAGAGAGAGAGAGAGAGAGAGAGAGAGAGAGAAACAGAGAGTGAGTCAGGTTCTCAGGTAGCCCCAACCAGCTCTGTCTCCAAAGGGTGATAGTGATATTGATTTCTTGAACCTCTTGCCTCCACCACCCGCAGCACCAAGTACTGTTTCTGGGGTGAGGGAGGGGTAGCAGGAGTAGAGGGCAGGTGGCGGGATGGGGGATGGGGAACGGAAGGCATCATGCAGGCTAGGCAAGCAGTCTACATCCAAGCCACATCCTCAGCCTCTGCTTGAAATTCTTTCGATAGCCCTGCTGCTCTGAAGATGCCCGGGTGGAACCTAGTCCACAGCCATGGATTGCGCAGGTTTAGTATAAGCCTATTCCTTGTAAATGAAGTTTCTGGAGAGATCCTGAGAATGTTACAGGTCTCCTCATGCCCCATAAATTCTCCCTGCCTCAGGAAAAAGGAGAACAGAGAAGCCTAAGGGCTGTTGACACCAGCTTTCAGGAGGAAGAGCATCGACCACTAACAGCCAACATCTACCAAACAAGAACATAAGGGGTAGATTCCCGTTCGGTAGTCACAGAGCCCAGGTGCGAGAAAAAGGAGAGCATGCGCGACTTTAGGAGGGAGGGGAGGGTCAGAGGCAGGAAGGGAGGAATGCTGATATCTACCACCCAGCCTCACTCAATCTGTTAGGGGGGAAACGAACTGGAGACCTGCCCTGGTGATTCATTCATCAATGGGGTAGTTCTTTGTATATTTCATCTTCTCTGGGCTTTCAAAAGAAAAGGAACAAGAAAGAGAGAGAGCATTGTCACTGGAAGGGAATGTGGGCCAGAGGAAGTCAGAGCTAGCATCTTTGCGGAGGACTAGCCGGGAAGGCTGGGTCTCAATTCTAACACTTTCCTACAGTTGAGAACAGAAGAAAAAGGCTCCGCCATCCCATTTTCCACCTGCCCTCAGAGGCGCCAAGGAGAGGGACTGGGGTAGAGAATATGAGTTAGTGAGCTGGAGTCAGGTCCTTGCAGCGATGGCCATCTCCTTCCTGCCTGCCTTCCATTGTTTTATTTTGTAACTGGCCTTGACTCCTAATGCCCCTGCTTCCATTTCCCAAGTGCTGGACCGCCACACTGAATTCATGTGATACCAGGGATGGAATTCAGGGCTTTCCACTCTATAGCTCCCTGCTGACAGCAGAAGCAGATCCTAACTAAGAATGACCAGCAAGGTAACACAGGGTGAGTGCCAGGCAGAGCGGGACATGATATTTACCCTGCAGCCTATCCCAGCCTGAGAAATTCTCCCAGAAGCAGGAAGTCTTTCTTCACTTTCTTTTTTTAAAACAAGAGCTCAGATAGTCCAGGCTAACCTTGAACTCCCTAGGTATCACACCCGAATAGTGAAACTTGGATTTGTTTTGTTAGCATGTGTTAGCATGTGTTAGCATGTGTGTGTGTGTCTGTATGTGTAAATGTTAGCATGTGTGTGCACACATGTACCTGTGCATGTGTATGCCGTGTGACACCGAGTCTTCCTTGCTCTCCCCACCTTCTTTGACTTTTGGTTTTATTTTTATAGTTTGTTTTTGGTTTTTGCTTTTTCTTTTTTTTTTTTTTTTTTTTTTTTTTTTTTTAAAGACTTATTTATTTATTATTATATGTAAGTACACTGTAGCTGTCTTCAGACACACCAGAAGAGGGAGTCAGATCTTGTTACGGATGGTTGTGAGCCACCATGTGGTTGCTGGGATTTGAACTCTGGACCTTCGGAAGAGCAGTCGGGTGCTCTTACCCACTGAGCCATCTCACCAGCCCCCGGTTTTTGCTTTTTCAAAACAGGTTTTTTTGGGTAGCCCTGGCTGTCCTGGAACACATTCTATAGACCAGGCTGGCCTAGAATTCACAGAAATCCACCTGCCTCTGCCTCCTGAGTTCTGGGATCAAAGTCATACACCACTCCTTAATTTTGAAACAAGGCCTCTCACTTGAACTCAGTAGCCCAGCTAGACCCTACAGCCATCTTGCTCCAGGGATCTAGGTGTGTTCTGTGTGCTGGGACTCCAAACTCCAGTCCCTGTGCCATCTTGCTAGCATTAGGAAATATGTTTAATAGATTTAAACATGAGCATTAAGAAAGAGAGCGGCACATTCCTGAATGACTGGCTCCCCTGCCCTTTTAGACAAAGGCTGCTGCTTTCAGCCTTCTCCAAGGGAGAGCCTGGCTGGCTAACCGAGGGAGCCTGAGTCAGTCACATTTGGCTGCTGGCAGCAAGCTCTCTATCCCTCCACAGTGAGGAAGCTGGCAGCGAGCAGGTAGACCTGGAGACTACACGGCTGCTGATTGGTCTTCTATCTCCTGAAGTTTACTCATGTTCTTAAAATTCCTGGTGATTTTGTTCTTTTGCCAACGTAGAAAGCACAGTGGACGGGTTGTGTTTGTCCCAGCCCTCTCTGTAGGCTGAGCAGTGCAGCGGTGCCCACAGGTTTACACACAAGTTTGGAGGCTACCTGTGTTTGGTTCTGTTCTGTTCTGCACTTTGGAGTCCCTGGGTATTCCACATTACAAGTTGATGTTATAGGTGGGGGCTGGAATTGTTGCCCTGGGTGTGGGGACCAAGGTACAATCTAACCATGGGCCCCCACAAGGCTTCCTGAAATCAACTTATATGTTAGGTGTTGAGAGTAGCTGCAGTCTCGGGATAACTTGTGAGTTCCCTGGGTCCTGGAGGGTGCAGGGTTTGTGGAACAGTAGTAGGGATGGGGGAGCTGGGCTGGGTTCATCAGAATGGGTGTGTCTGCCTTTACAGTGCTGTCCTAAGTAAATAAAGAGCGTCTCAAAAAAAAAAAGAAAAAAGAAAGAAAGAGAGCGGCATTAGGGAATACACAGTACATACCCAAGGAAGAGTAGCAGGCTCAAGGAGCCTTCGCACACGTCACACACATGCACAGGTACGTGTGCACGTACAGGTGCTAACAGTGTGTATACATATAGGAATATACACCACACATACAGTCACTTACACACCTAAGACATTTTTATTCTTTTTTTAAAGATTTATTTATTTATTATATGTAAGTACGCTGTAGCTGTCTTCAGACACACCAGAAAAGGGCGTCAGATCTCATTAGGGATGGTTGTGAGCCACCATGTGGTTGCTGGGATTTGAACTCAGGACTTTCAGAAGAGCAGTCAGTGCTCTTAACCGCTGAGCTGTCTCTCCAGCCCTGACGTTTTTATTCTTTATTACGTGTTTGTGCAGATGTGAGCAGGAGCCTGCAGGAGGCCAGAGGTCAGACCCCCTGCAGCTGCAGTTGCAGGCAGTTGTGAGCCACCTGTAATGGGTGCTGGGAACCCAGATGGGGTTTGTGGGTGAACAGGAGGCTCTTAACTGCTGGGCCATCTCCCTAGCCCCAATATCTCCTTCTACTAAGTGGGTCTCAGGGATCGAACTCAGGTTGTCAGGCATGGTGGCAAGCACCCTTACCCACTTAGTCATCTCGCCAGCCTTGATCTTGGTTTCTGAGTCAGGGCCTAGGTCCAGCTGTCCTAGAATTGACTGCAAAGCACTGGCTGGCTGCAAGTGTTTGAATGAGAATTGCCCCACTCCACCCATACACACACACACACACACACACACCACACACACACCACACACACACCCTGTAGGCTCACATAACTGTAAGCAAGTTCCCTGTTGTAGAAATTTTTAATCCTGACCCTTCTACTCCACCTTGGACCATGTAGCTACCGGATAAAAGACACACATAACCTTTATATTTAGAATAAGCCTTAAATAGGAGCTGGGTAGATATCTACCCTCTACTGTTAGAATCTACTTCCTATAATAAGTTATTACTTGCTCTGATTCATCTGGGCTGCTCTTAACTCCAACTGTCCAGCACTCAGGGCTAAGGTTTTTGTTTTTGTTTTGTTGTTTTGTTTTTCGAGACAGGGTTTCTCTGTGTAGTCCTGGCTGTCCTGGAACTCTCACTCTGTAGACCAGCCTGGCCTCAAACCCAGAAATCCACCTGCCTCTGCCTCCCACCTGCCTCTGCCTCCCAAGTGCTGGGATTAAATGCATGCGCTGCCACTGCCTGGCTCAGGGCCATCCTTTCTTGAGCTCATATAACCCAGGGCGGCTTCTCCTCCTTCACCTTCTCCCTGGTGGTTCTTCTCAGCTCCAAGCCCGGGATTCCTAAACTCGATCACTAGGGTCTACTTGCCGACTCCAGGTCCTGGGCCTCCCCTCCCTTAGCATCACAATAGTCAGCAAGAGCAAACCTCCACAGTCCTCAATTAAGTGCTTTCTTTTCTAAGAGTTGCTGGGTCTTAAAGACTCTTCCCAAAAGGACAGTCACCCTGAACTGGAATTCCTCCCCACCCAGAGCTGGAATCACTTGACCTCACCTCCAAGCTCCAAATTTAGAAGTTGTTTTTGATTTTGATTTTTTTTTAAAGTGAGATCACAGGATTGTTTCCTGTGTTAGGAAGGAAGACTCTCGAGAAATAACACTGAGTCATAATGGCCAAAGAAAATGAGGCCAGGCATGGTGGCACACGCCTTTAATCCCAGCACTCTGGAGGCAGAGGCAGGTGGATTTCTGAGTTTGAGGCCAGCCTGGCCTACAAAGTACCAGGACAACCAGGGCTACACAGAGAAATCCTGTCTCAAAAACAAAAACAAAAAAAAAGAAAAAGAAAATGTTCCCAGTGTAGGCGGCCGGTAGACTGTTACCCAGGTTCAAGATCTGGTTTGTGAGTTGAGGACCTTACAGTTTCAGCCTGGGAGAGTAAATGTGAGAGCCTTTGGGTGGAAAGATGACTCAGGGCAAGCAGAAGGTGCTCCTGGGGATCAAACTGCTTCTTTTGGCTTCCTTAGTCATTACACACACACACACACACACACACACACACACACACACACAAGCACACACATATACACACACACACACATATATATATATACACACACATACACACACACACATACACACACAAGCACACACATACATACATATACATACACACATATACACACATATACACATACACACACATACACACAAGCACACGCACACACATATGCTGACACACATTTGCATAAACAAAATTTTTTTTTTAAATTAAAGCAAAAGAAAAATTAAGGCAAAGATCTTACACTCTTGAGTCTTAAGCAGACTCCATTGCTATTTTATTTTAATCTTTCTCCTCCCTTTTAAAATTTACTACTGTGGTTTCTGAGATAGGGTCTCATGTAGCCCAGGCTGGGCGCAGACTTGCTGTATAGCTAAGGTTGACTTTGAATTCTTGATCATCTGCCTTCTGCCTTCAAAGATGACAGTCAGGACTCAGGACACCACAGTTTCTTTCCTTGTCACAGGAACTCACTCTGTAGACCAGGCTGGCCTTGAGCTCAGAGATCCTCTGGACTCTGCCTCCCAAATGCTGGGATTAAAGGCATGTGCCACCATGTCTGGCTTCCATCTGAAATTTTTAAGAATTGAGCCAATTTTGAGCACCTAAGTAGAAAACATGTCATCACTTGCTTTGCTAAGACAGGCTGCTCCTGTTGGCACTGTGGCAACATCTTCTGAAACCAGATACACATCCCTTTCACCCACTCAGGAAGCCACAGAGCAGATACCACCACATCAGTGGGGAGTGTCAGTCAGGCCAGCACACTTTACCACTTTTATTTGGGTTTAATCTGGGTGCTGAGGAATCAAACCCAGATCTTTAGGCTTGGTTGCAAGTGCCTTTACCCACTGTGTCATCTTGTCAGCCCTTCCCGACACTTTTCATAAACACTGGTTCTGCTCTGTGCTGGCCAGTCCTAAAATTCTTTTCTGCAGTGACGTCAAGATTAAGAGACTTCCTCAAGCTGCTGGCATTGATCCTGGGATGTGTTTCCTGCTGTAGCACCACTGAAGGCCACATCAAAGTCACAGCAATGCCACAAACCAGATCTGTTCCTTCTGAAATTGCTCTGTGGACTGAAGTTCCCCAACACTAAAAAGCCACACTTATGTTGAAGATTCCACAAGGCTGATGGACTGACTGACTTCATGACTGGAGAGAGTTAGGATGGTGCAGATTCAGTACCATATCATCCCAAGCTATATTTAGCCCCTTAGAACAGTCATTCCCTCCCCAAGTCTATATCTGATCTAATGTCCTTTTGACCATCACATGGAACCTCTGGGAACATGCTATCTTTACAAATCACCCATTTACACCAACCCCGAAGCCAAGAATGCCATCAGAAGGTCTCAGAGATCTTCCTATTTTATTTGCTTACTGCTGCTGTGATAAACACCGAGATCAAAAAGAACCTGGGAAAGAAAAGGTTTATTCTAGCCTACAGGTTACAGCCCATCTTTGAGGGAAACCAAGGCAGAAATTCAAGACAGGAGCTCAAAGCAGAAACCATTCCCTGACTCTCATTCCTGCCTAGGGGATAGTACTGCCCACAGTGGACTGGGTACATCCATTAGCAATCAAGAAAATGCCTCCTAGTCATGGCTAAAAGCCAATCTAATGAGGCAATACCTTAAATAAGGTTCACTTTGGCAAGGTGTATCATGCAGACAAACGAGATTACTCATCACTCATGAACCTGATGTTTCTACCACCATAGTCCTGGCTGCCCTGGAATTCACTATGTGGACAAGGTTGATCTGGAACTCATAGGGATCCCTCTGCCTCTACCTCCCAAATGCTGGAATTAAAGACTTGCACCACCACCACAAGGCCGGAAACCATTTTTGTTGGAACATACAAGCAGAATCCATGATCCCAGGCCAGGCCACTCACAGCCAGCCCCAGAATGGAATCTCTATTCTCTATGAGGCCAGTGTTGTGGTTTTCACTGATAATAATGGCGTCCGATGGCAGACTCCAAGAATGACCCATTTTCAGTGAAGGAGTCTCCCAAATCGACGCCAGGTATGGCTCCTGTCCAGACATTGGGCAATGTCTTGTTGGGTGGGTGTCAGTGAATCACTTCTGAACTGCAGACCTGCTTTGCATTGGTGGACAGACAACTGCTTTCCTCTAAGCTGGTTGTTTGGCTATTCTTTTTTATTTTTAATCTAGTTGTATGCATTAGTGTTGCAGATAGTGTGGAGGTGCTCATGGAGGCTGGAAGGAGGTATTGGATCCCCAAGAGCTGGATTGATAGGCAGTTTTGAGCTGGCCAATGAGAATGCTGGGAACTGAAACCCTCTAGAAGAGGAAAAGACTCTCTCTCCAGCCCCTGGCTTCCTACTTTGTTTAAAAATACTTCCTACCATTTGGCCTTTTATTCCTCCATCTCTTGTTTATCAAAACCTCCATTCTAATTCTGGGCATCCAGCCATAAAGACAGATGGATGGTTTGAGGCACTTTCTGCCTGGAGGGGTGGTACAGCGGGTAAAGGTGCTTGCAACCAAGTCTGATGACCTGGGTTTGATTCCCAGGGCCCACCTGGTGGGAAGGAAGGACCAACTCTAGCAAATTAACTGTCAGTCCAAAGAAAATTGTTTTCCCACATCCTGACAATTAGACATCCAAAAGCCAGCATTCCCTTGGGGACTTGGGAAGCCTGTTCCTGTGTTCTGGGTTCGGGGTGATCCAGGGATCACTGGAAGGAAAGAAAGATACTTCGGGACGAATTTATATCTTCTCCATCAGTGGGAGGCGGGAGTGGGGATTGGGAGTGGGGGTGGGATCAACTTCTCAAGGACTTTTAGGAAGTCAATTTCTAAATACCCAAACTTCTTATCTGATCTAGGGAATGTCTTGAAAGACACCCCTCCAAGTTTGCCAGACATGTCTGGAGACTAAGTTACACAAAGGCTCCACAAAATCTGGCCAAAGGCTGTTTTAAAGCTTAGGCACCGTCACTCCAGATTCATGCCTGATACAACAGTTCTGCTAAAATTCTGCTACAAGCTCCCGCTTGCCAATAGCAATCATTCTCTTTATCTCTAAAGAAGGGACATTTGGCTCTTCCGTTGATACACTCCTGTGGTGCCTATCAGCACTTAGAGGGTGGGCCGTGCTGGCCTCCAGGCTCCCTCAGCCCCTGCTCAGAAGTCCTCCAAATCCCCACACTCCAGTTCTCTGGCTCCCTTTCCCTCAGTACCCATTCCCTGGTAACCCTGAAGAATTTCCCTCTTTCCCTTCTCCTTGCTCTCCCCAAGAGACAGCTTGGGCAGATTAAAATGAACTTTTCCTTATCACCCACAGAGCGGCTGGCTATTTCTGGGGTTTTTTGTTTTGTTTTGTTTTGTTTTGTTTTGTTTTGCTTTTAAGATTTATTTGGTGTTTTTGTTTTGTTTTTTGTTTTTTTTTTAATTTATGTGAGTACACAGCAGCTGTCTTCAGACACACTAGAAGAGGGCATCAGATCCCATTACAGATGGTTGTGAGCCACCATGTGGTTGCTGAGAATTGAACTCAGGACCTCTGTCAGAGCAGTTAGTGCTCTCTGAACCATCTCTCCAGTCCTGTTTCCTTTTCTTTACCTTGTCCTTCACATTCATTAGTCTCTGACCTCCAGCCATTCAACGGAGGCATGGCCATATGCACACTCATATATATATATATATATATATATATATATATATATATATATATATATATATATACAATAAATAAAATGCAACTTATGTTATATTTATTTACTTTTAAGGAGCACTTTCGTCCACCCCAGCAGGCTGAAGACTTCAGGGAGGGAACCAAAGGACTTGCGATAGGGAGGTCTAGAAATCAGACTGACCTTCGGGTTGGATGGACCTGTTTAACTCAGCCAGAAAAAAACAGAGGAGTTGATTCCCTCACTCTCCTTGTTAGCTTACAGGCGATTCTCTTGACCTGCCCTGGGGCACCTAGCAACTGCTTACATCAAACGGCTGCTGACTGCTGAGGCCGGGTGCGCCAGGTGTGAGCCGCATATTAAAGGACTGACGTCGCACTAGGGCTCCCTCTACCGCGCCCTCCCCCTCCCCTCCTCCCCCTCCCCCACGTCTTCCAAGCTTCGCCTCTCTCTCTCTCTCTCTCTCTCTCTCTCTCCGCCCCCCCCCCCCCCCCCGGCCTTTCTGTCCTCTGTGCCCCTGCTTCTTTGCCCTCCTGGCTCTGTTTTCGTCTGTCTTTCTGTCTACATGCCCACTCTTCTGCCTCTACCCTGCCCAGGTCCTCCCTCCCCAACCTCCCCTCAATAAACCCCCCTTTATAACAGATCTGTTAGGTTTCATACCAGATCTGTTGCTTAGTGTAAGGCATGGGACCGCCAGGTACCCCCCTCACTGCATTATAGTTCATAACACTCCTGACCCCTCTCATGATGGAGGAGCCCTGAGAATGGCTGCCACCTGCTGCAGACACCTAAGCAAAGCCCAAACTCTCTCACTAGCTTAGAGACAAGGGCCATCTTGGCTCAGAAGAAAAAGGAACTAGAGACTCAGGAAAAGAAATGAGAGGGGGTGGGGTGGAAGTGGCATTTGGCACCTCAGACAGTTTCATGTTTTGTGGTGACATTAATTTGATTTAGAAGTACTTGAGGAGAACGAGAAAATTAAAACCACTGTGGCTGTGTTCCCCTCTGCAGAACACAGTTAGAATTGCCAGTCAGTTTTACTTATTCATTTTTGTGCTATCTGCTCTGTACTTGTCCTCCTGCATGCTTCTCCCACCCCTAACACCGCCAGCTTGGTTGGCCAAACCTACCTAGGCCTAGGCAGCAACTGAAGAGTCGCCATTCACTGGAAGAGTGTCTAAAGAAGGAAATGTTGGGATTCCTCATTTAGAAAGTAACACTGTGAATTAGGAAAGCAGGGGCTTCACCGCGCCTCAGGCATTTTGCTTACAGGCTTCATAACTTGAGACAGATTCTCAGAGCCCACATTGTAGCGGCAAGAATCGACTCCTGAGGATTGTCCCCTGACCTTCACACAGGTATCAAGGCATGCATAGGCATCATGTGCACACTCACACTACACACGTGCATGCATTCATACACAGAAACTTCATTCACACACACATACACACTGCACACATACACATCAGGCAAACACTACATACATAGGCACACTCATGCACCCTCACATACACTTCATATACACTACACGTGCATACACTCATGCATACTACATACATACATACATACATACATACATACACACACAGTACAAACACATATATTCAAGCACACACACTTCATATATGTGCACACTCATATACACACTACATACATAAGCACACTCACACACATACTACATACACACACACATGCACACTTATACTAGAAACACACACTACATAAATACACTAACTCATACATACACATCCAGGCATACACATACATACATACACACATACATACATAGCAGTTTAGAATCTATCAAAATTGAAAACAGACATTAAAGAACAGCAAAAAAAAAAAAAAGTTAATAAGAAAAATGTAAAGGTTGGTGTCAGCTTCCCCAGGAATCCGACTTTTCCACCGTTTGTTTTCTTTCACTTCAGGAAGCTAACAAGCTCTGTGTGTGTGTGTGTGTGTGTGTGTGTGTGTGTGTGTGTGTGTGTGTGTGTTATGGGAAAGGACTAGAGACGCTGTATTCACAGGGCAGAAACAGGGAGGGAGAGAGAAGGGCACAGAACTTTTTCCCTTTTCGGGTGTGTGTGGGAGGTGGTTTAGTGACCTGCCAGTTTATACCACAGCAATGGGGAGATCTGGGAGAAGGGGAAGCCCACAGTCATGACAGCATGGTCAGAGAAGGAACAGAATGGTTACAGGCTCTCAGTGTGGAAATGCCACAGGACTCAAGAAACTCCAGAGATTTCCAGAAGACTTGCCCCTCAGATTCCCATTCAGAATTAACCGAGAGCAGGAACTGGGGGGGGAGGAGGTGAAGGTTGGGGAGCACAGGCCCGGCATTGCTGCATTCCAAGGTGTTGGGAGGAAGATCAGGAGTTCAAGGGTAGTCTAGAACAATCGTTCTCAACCTGCGAGCTTCAACCCCTTTGGGGAACCATATCAGATATCCCACATGTCATATTTACATTATGATATTTACATGTCCCATATTCACATTATGATTCATAACAGTAGCAAAATTACAGTTATAAGTAGCAATGAAAATGATTTTATGATTAGGGGTCACCACAGCATGAAGAACTGTATTAAAGAATCCGGGCATGGTGGCACACGCCTTTAATCCCAGCACTTGGGAGGCAGAGGCAGGCTGATTTCTGAGTTCGAGGCCAGCCTTGTCTACAAAGTGAGTTCCAGGACAGTAAAACCCTGTCTCGAAAACAAACACACAGAAACAAAAACAAACAAAGAAAAAAAGTATCGCGCACTGGGAAGATTGAGAACCACTGACCTAGAATGTGCTTCATGAGACCTTATTTCTTTTTTTAAACAGTTTCACTGTGTAACTCAGACGAGGCTGGATTTGTCTACGGTGGACCCGGCTGACACAGAACTCACAGATCTGCCTGCCTTCCAAAGTGCTGTGATTAAAGACATTTGAAGCCTAGCCCCCTGCCCCCCATTATTTTTAATTAAAAAAAAAATCCGGGATGATCTCACGTGGCCCAGGCTGGCCTTAAACCCGCTTTCAATTCTGATGATCCTCTTGCCTCCATCCTCCCCACCCGACTCAGGTGCTGGGATGACAGGTTTACAGAACACTAATCGTCAGGGTCGTTCACTCATCAACCAGCCCGGCAGACGTGCTTGGCTGTGTGCGCCTGCCCAGCAGGGGACCGCCCTCAATGGGCCGTCCCTAGGCGGCACCCGCTTAGCTGAGATTCCAGCACTTGACTTCAGGGTTTCGGAGAGATAAGGCGCTTGGCCGTTACTAACTGGACTACAAAGAGCTGGATCGGACCGGAACCACATGGCTCAACTCGCCCGAGCCACCCGCTCCCCGCTGTCATGGCTGCTGCTGCTGTTCTGCTATGCACTCCGGAAAGCGGGTAAGTAGCCCCGCGCCCCGCGCCCCGCGCCCCGCGCCCCGCGCCCCGGCCTGTGCGCACCTCGAGAGGCCCTCCCAGGCCACCCGATCCCTTCTTCCCGGCCCAAAGTCCTAGGTCTGGATTCTGGAGCAGAGATTCCAGAAAATAGGGCGTGGTGACTCACACCGGCCACCGGAGTACAGGGGAGGATGAGGTAGGAGGGTTGCCTTGAGTTCCAACGTAGCCTAGACTCGGGAATGAGAACCGGATTTGCTCCACTTCGCGCACGCTTGCGCACGCGCACACACACACACACACACGCGCGCGCGCGCGCACACACACGCACGCACGCGCGCAAAAGATGTTTTATTATTGTAAAATAAATGACTCGTACACTGAGAAAAAGTCTGGGTGACTCATGCCAGGAACCTTAACCCTAGTGGCCACACTCTCTCCAGCAAGTTAATCGTGACTGACTCAGAGTTGATTTATTAGTTCATTTTCCTTTCGCTGAGTTGGAGACTGAAGCCTCACTGGGGAATTGTAGCACAGGAGTCTACCCCTGAGCACACAGGGTGCTGAGGATAGACCCTTGGTCCTCACACAACCTAATTCGGAGCCCTGTGCTATTCCCATTGTTTCAGTGGTTGACCAGCAGCAAGTCAGGCTGGGCGCTCAGAGTGAGCTCAGAGTGACTGGAACCAAAAAACCAAACCAAACCAAACCAAAACAGGGAGGTGGTGGCTCATGCCTTTAACCCCAATAGGGGAGGCAGAGACAGGTGGAGCCCCGTACAGGGGTACCCTAGGGTCACCATGACGGGTCCTGGGTTCCCAGAACTTCACTCTGAAGTCATTATCAGACTTCTCAAGTATTCAGAAATGCCTGATACTGTATTCCCTAATGTTGAGGGCCTACTGTGTATTGGGCTAAAGGAGAGAGTCTCACATAGGGCCTAGCAGAGTGACTATTGAATGGCTCGGATTCAAACCCCACCGTATCTTGTCGTCTTATGCCTGCGTGATCCCCCTAGCAAATTCTTCTATGCCTCCATTTCTGCATATGTAAGTGGTACCTGAAGCCCAGTGTGATGGTGCTCACCCTTAATCGCAGAATTTAGGAGGCAGAGGCAAGCAGATCTCTGAGTTCCAGACCAGCCTGGTGAATGTACTGAGGTGATGTTTAGTGTCTCTACTACTACTAATAATAATAATAATAACAATAATAATAATAATGAATTATAAATACTATATGATTATTACAAGGCAAAATTATCATTGTGCATTATAATAGATTTTGTAATATAAACATTTAATTACATTAATAATATTTAAATATAGTATGCTGAATTATATTATAATGTATAAATATTTAGATATAACGATAACATTGTTATTATTAAAGTAAGATAAGGGGCTGGAGAGAGCACTGGCTACTCTTGTAGAAGACCTGGGTTTGGTTCTCAGCACCCACATGGTGATTCACAGTCCTCTGTATCTCAAATTCAGAGGAATTTCATCCCTCCCTTTTGGCTTCTATGGGCACCGTAGTGCAAACACCTATAGAGAAAAATCTCTTATAAACATCACCTGTCAATAAAAAAACCAGTGGCCAATGAGCTGGGGCAGGAAATAGGGGGTGGGACACTGACAGGACGAGAGGATTCTGGGAAATAGTAAGAGATAAAGGAGAAATGGAGGGGGGTGGGATGCAGATGTAAAACATCAGGGAGACACTGAGGAGACTCTGAGGAAGAAGCAGGCCAGCACTGAAGGAGAGCAACCTACCACATGGTAGACATAGAATAGTCTAAGTGGGTTAAATAAATTACGAGCTACTCAGGGAATGAGCCAAAGCTTATGACCTGGGTATTTAATAATAAATAACTAGTCTCAGAGTTGTTATTGATGGGAAGGGGCCGAAAGGAAAAATGGATTTAAACTTATTTTAATACATACATCCATACATACATGCTAGCAAACACTAACACACATAAACTAAAAATTAATACATCTTTAAAATAAATTAATTTAAATGGATTAATTAACACCTCTGGTTTCCCAGGTGGGGATATACGTGTGCTGGTGCCCTACAATTCGACAGGCGTCTTGGGAGGGTCGACCACCTTGCACTGTAGTCTGACTTCTAATGAGAATGTGACTATCACTCAAATAACCTGGATGAAGAAGGATTCAGGTGGATCCCACGCTCTTGTGGCTGTCTTCCACCCCAAGAAGGGGCCCAACATCAAAGAGCCAGAGAGGGTGAAATTCTTGGCTGCCCAACAGGATCTGAGGAACGCATCTCTGGCCATCTCGAACTTAAGTGTAGAAGACGAAGGCATCTATGAATGTCAGATTGCCACATTCCCCAGAGGCAGTAGAAGCACCAATGCCTGGCTGAAGGTGCAAGGTAAGTGTTGGGGTGAGATGAAGGGACCCCAGGCCAGAGGAGCAAGGAGCTAGCCAACACAAGAAGGCAAGATGCCCTTGGGACATGACATGTCCTCCATTTGTTCAGACCAGATGTGGGGCAAGTCAGAAGATTCAGCCAGAATCCCACGTAACCCAAACTAGCTTCCAACTTGCTGTGTAGCTGAAGATGACCTCGTCCTCCTGAGCTCACAGACATTGCACTCCTGGTCCCTAACCCGACCTTTTTGATATATGGTCTCTCTAACCCTAGCTGACCTGGAACTCAAACCAGGCTGGCCTCAAACTCACAGCGATTCTCCTGCCTCTGCCTTCTGAGTTCTGGGATACATCATTATACCTGGCTAGTCTATCTATCTGTTTGTCTGTCTGTCTTTCTTTCTTTCTTTTTTAAATATAAAATGAAGTTTACTTAGGGGCGTGGGAAGGGAGTAGAGGCAGAGAAAGAAAGGGGACAGAGAAGGACAGAAAGAGAGAGAAAGAATGGAAGAGGCTGGCCGGCTGGGAGAGGAGAAAGAGGGAGAGGGAGAGGGAGGAAGGGAGAGGGAGAGAGACCAGAGCATTTTCCTCCTTCCTTCTTTAGTCAAATAATACTTAAAGAGCTATGTATCAAGGAACATTTAAATTGTGTGTCTGTGTTATACAATGATATAAAACTGAAAAATATACATAAATATGATATGTTATCTATTCAGAAAGTGTAGAAAAGGTTGTTGGATCCCCTGGAATTGGTGTTATAGACAGTTGTGAGCTGTGTACTGGTGCTGGGACTTGAACCTGGGTCCTCTGTAAGATCAGCCTGCACTCATAACTGTTGAGCCACTTCTCCAGGTCCCTTCTAAAACCCATTCTGGCCACTTTACCTGTGCATTCTCATTCTCTCCCCTCTGACAGATAGACTTAACCTGCACCTATCTGACTCTTTAGCAATAAAGTTGAGATTTTATTTTAAATTTTCATTATATTTTATTTATTTGTGTACCTGTACGTGAGGCAGTCAAAGGACAAAGTTAGAGGAATTGTCCTTTAACCACGAGAGTCCGGGGGATTAAACTCAGGCTATCAGGCTTGGTGGCAAACGCCTATATCCACTGAGCCATCTTGCCGGCCCAATGCTAGGATTTCACATTGGCCATCTCATACCCTTAAACTGTCCCTCTAACACCAAGCATAGTGGCACATGGCTGTATTCCACTACCAAGGAGCCTGAAGCTAGAGGCTCATGAGCTTGAGGCCAACCTGGGCTACATAGTGAGATCTTGTCCCAAAAAAAAAAAAAAAAAAAAAAAAAAAAAGGGTAAAGAGCTTTCTTCCTTCTGCTGCTTCTGTGGTTGAACCGCCTGTGGACTGTGTCCTTAATGGTTCTTGCAGCCCGACCTAAGAACACTGCAGAGGCCCTGGAGCCCTCTCCCACCTTGATACTGCAGGATGTGGCTAAATGCATCTCTGCCAATGGTCACCCTCCTGGACGAATCTCTTGGCCCTCGAATGTGAATGGAAGTCACCGTGAAATGAAGGAACCAGGGTCCCAGCCGGGCACCACCACAGTTACCAGCTACCTCTCCATGGTACCTTCTCGCCAGGCAGACGGCAAGAACATCACCTGCACGGTGGAGCATGAAAGCTTACAGGAGCTGGACCAGCTGCTGGTGACCCTTTCCCAACCCTGTGCGTGGATCTGCGTATGCGTACAAACCCCTAACCCCAGGCAACTTCCCTCTCTTCGCTAACTCACAGTCCATCATCCATGCTCACTCCTTAGACCGGCTGTGGGGCGCTATCACTGTCTGCGCTACACAGACCCCCTCCTTACTCTTTCTACCCCTCTCTAAGACACCCACTCTTTCCCGAATATGGTACCCCTATCTCATATTGTCTATGCCGATCAGCCCATATATATTCCACAGCCCCAACTCCGCCCCACAGTTTGACACTGAATCCTGGGTCCTCCATAGTCCAAGCTGCCCAGCGCTGTCAACATTGGCTCATCTCTGAGCTGTCTGTCTCCCCACCATCAGCACGTGTCTCCCCACCATTAGCTGTGTTCCGTGGATGGTGCTCACACTCTGTGGGGCCAGGGCCACCTCCCCTAGATGCCTAATTGAATGCGACACCTGCAGATTTGTGGACATAGACAGAGCCAGAGAGTCCACCCAGCACCACCCAACAGAAGTAGGACATAGCAAACTCTGTTTGCTTGTCCAACTTGCACAGAGCCATGGGTTTGAACCCCAGCATCACATAAGCCTGGTGTGGTAGCACACACCTCTAATCCTAGCATTCTGGAAGTGGAGGCAGGACGTTCAAGGTCATCCTAGGCAGTAGTCCTCAACCTGTAGGTCTTGACCCCCTTGAGGGTCGAATAACTCTTTCATTCGGGGTCACCTAAAGCCATCGGAAAGCACAGATATGTGCATTACAATTCATAACAGTAGCAAAATTGCAGTTATGAGGGAGCAACAAAAATAATTGTATGTGTGGGGCGTGAGCACAGCATGATGAACTGTATGAAAGGGCCACAGCATTAGGAAGGCTGGGGACCACTGCTGTCAGGACTCCATGGAAACATGTTCAAGTCCAGCCTGGGCTACATGAGACGCCATAAATCTGCTGTGGTAGTGCACACCTGGAATCCCAACGTGCAGGAGGCTAAGGTCAGAACATCTGGGTCTGAGGCCAGTCTGGGCTACAACACACTTTCGAAGAATCCCAAACACAATTAATGCTCATAATGGATTTTAATCAGCCCTCAATACAAGAAAAAATTTTAAGACGTTTATTACATCTAAGTATTTATTAATTATGTACGTGTCCAGGGGAGATGTGCTGTGCATGTGTGCAGAACCCCCACCATGTGATGTCAACACTCCCACACCCCCACTGTGTGAGAGTCAAGGCTTAACCAGGGTCATCCGGCCTGGTAACAGTGGCAGGCACCCACTGGGCCACCTTGCCGGCCCAAGATTATTATTTTGACATATGATTAATTTCTCAGTCTTAATGAGACCTTTTATATTCATCTTGCCAGAATAAGTCTTCAAGTGTTTGTGTGTCTCAGACCAGCTGTCTCTGAAGCTGTGAGTCTCTGTGGCTGGTGATTACCATATTGGACTAAGGGATTAAGCCTCTATGTAGTCTAAACTGCCCATCCAGCGCGCGCGCGCGTGCACGCGCGCACATACACACACACACACACACACACACACACACACACACACACACGTCTGTCTTACTAGCTCTACAACGCAATCTTGCTCTTCGGGGACTGAGTTGAGATAGAAGATCTTTCAATGTAGCCCAGGCTGCCCTCAAACTCACGGTCCTGCCTCTGCCTCCCAAGTGGTCAATGCCCGGCTCCTATACAAGCTCTTGAGACATTCTGCTTGCCTTCCTTCCCATCATGGCCTACACTGGACTCCTGTCAGTCATGCAGGTGCTCCTGTGTGTTTGGAGTGTCCAGAAAGGCCTTTGCTCATATGACACCCAAGACAAGCCAGGGCCTGTTGCAGGAAACTTCAGTAAAAGGAAGAATGTGAGAAGTCCCCGTTGTGTCCCCCTGACTAAGTAAGCCCAGACCTAACCATCATGGCTTGATCCCCAAAGCTAAGCTGCCTCCTGCTCAGGAGAGGGCCCCTCAGGCACTGCCCAGATCTCAGCCTTATGTCCATCTTCTCCAGATCCACCTGAAAACGTGTCCATCTCTGGCTATGACGGCAACTGGTATGTTGGCCTCACTAACTTGACCCTGACCTGTGAAGCTCACAGCAAACCAGCGCCTGACATGGCTGGATATAACTGGAGCACGTGAGTGACGGGGACCTGGAACAGCGTCTGTGGGAGAGGAGCTGGGGCCAGGACCCAGAGGTCTGAGAGAGAAGGGCAAACACAGGAGCAATTAAAATAGAATTGGGCATGGTGGAGCACATCTTTAATCCCAACACGCAGGAAGCAGTGGCAGACAGAGCTCTGTGAGGTGGAGGCTAGCCTGGTCTACAGAGCGAGTTACAGGACAGCCAGGGCTACACTGCACCTCCTTCCGCCAAATCAAATCGGTACAACCATAGTCCTAGTAACAATTTAATCTGTGACTGTGACTGGGGTTTTCAGGGTGGTTGGATTCTGGCCATGGCCACACCAGCTGTCCAGGGATTTTTTTTTTCTCCTACCACACCCCTCGGGAATCCCCATCTCTGTGTAGGTTAAAGGTCACAGAGCTGGGACAATGGTCTTTTAGTCCTTAGGTGAGTCACCCAGGTTAGAAGCAAATCAAAGATGTCTGCCTTTATCCAGATCCATTTAATTCCTGACTGTCCACCTCCTCTGCTCCTGAAACCACCATTCAATCCAGTGCACAGATAAGAAAGTTACCTCAGCGCTGCCAGAAGCTCCAAATGCCTTTGCAGGTTGAGGTTATATGGAAGGGAAAGAGAAACGGCTCAGTTGGGGAAGTGCTTGATGTACAAACACAAGATCCTAAGTCTGATCGCCAGCACCCATGTAGATGAGACCTCATCTCAAAGAGAAAGAAAAGAGAGAAACAGGGTGGTTTTCTTTTTCAGTGGAGGTTAGAATCCAGGGCCTCATAAACACTAGGAAAATATATTAACCACTGAGCCACGCCCCGAGCCCCTCACTGGGGGATTCTAGGCAGGGGCTCTACCACTTAGTCACGCCCCCAGCCCCTCACTGGGGGATTCAATGCAGGGGCTCTCCCACTGAGCCACGCCCCCAGCCCCTCACTGGGGGATTCTAGGCAGGGGCTCTACCACTGAGCCATGCCCCCAGCCCCTCACTGGGGGATTCTAGGCAGGGGCTCTCCCACTGAGCCACGCCCCCAGCCCCTCACTGGGGGATTCTAGGCAGGGGCTCTCCCACTGAGCCACGCCCCCAGCCCCTCACTGGGGGATTCTAAGCAGGGGCTCTTCTACTGAGCCACGCCCCCAGCCCCTCACTGGGGGATTCTAGGCAGGGGCTCTCCCACTGAGCCACGCCCCCAGCCCCTCACTGGGGTTTCTAGGCAGGGGCTCTACCACTGAGCCACGCCCCCAGCCCCTCCCTGGGGGATTCTAGGCAGGGGCTCTACCACTGAGCCATGCCCCCAGCCCCTCACTGGGGGATTCAAGGCAGGGGCTCTCCCACTGAGTCACGCCCCCAGCCCCTCACTGGGGGATTCTAGGCAGGGGCTCTACCACTGAGCCACACCCCAGCCCCTCACTGGGGGATTCTAGGCAGGGGCTCTCCTACCGAGCCTTGCCCCCAGCCCCTCACTGGGGGATTCAAGGCAAGTTCTCTGGCACCTGCCCAATGTATAAATAATTTAACATAATTTTTATTAGGCTTCTTTATTTCAGAAATACGTTGGATGAACCATTCTAAAACTTTCAAACATAGCCATTAGTGCATGTACTCAGGCATAGCCATCAACTTCCTGAAAGCCTTTCCTTAGTCACAAGCATGTATGCCATATTCGTGCCTTTGCGCACACACACACCCCACCCCTCCCTATTTTTCTGGTCCCCGGCAGCTGTAATCTTGTCCCAGGGGCAGTTTGCACATCTTCTCTCCCCCCTTATAAACATATCCAAGCTCATAGTTCACAACCCTGTTTCCTCCAAGGTCTTTGTAGGGAAATTTCCAAAAATGCACAGTCATGGGAATTTTCCAAATGAATACTCAAAAGAAAACAAAAATCCAGGCCGAGGAGTTTCTGACTGATATTTCACTGCCCTTAATTTTGGCGTTTTAAAATTTTATTACATTTATTCATTTATGTTATGGGGAGCAGGCAGCCAGTGCCACCATGCACATGTGGAGGGCAGAAGGCAGGAATCCCTTTTTCTCGTCAGACTTGGTGGCAAGCACCTTCCACCTGTTGAGTCATCTTACTGGCCCCGTTTTTGTGCTTTTTTTTTTTTAATTTATTTATTTATTTTGAGACAGTTTCCTTACATAGACCTCAGCATGCCTGGCCTAGAACTTATTGCAATCCTGCCTCAGGTTGCCAGGTTCTGGTACCACAGAATTGACGACCCTGCTGCCTCAGTCTACTGCTTGCTAGGATTCCTGGGGTCACCACTAGATCCTGCCCACATTTTCATGTTGTTGTCTTTTTTCTTTTTTTACCACCGTCTTTGTGTAGCCTCCCGCTTTCTTGCCAGCTGCCTTTGGAACAGGTGCTTTCTGGGCTGCGGGCTTCTTGCCTGGTCCTGTAGCCTTCTTGGCTGGGACGTTAGCTGTAGCAGTTGCTGCTGCTGCTGCCACAATGGCAGCCTGAGCAACAGCTGCTCTTTTTGTGAGCCGCTTTCAGAATAGCAGCTCTTTGAAGTTTCTCTACTTCAGTCTTGATTATTCGGTTCCTCGTTTTCTTTGCCTTCATGACTTTGAGATGATCAAAGTCTGTCATCTTGGCTAACCTTTCTCTGGCACCAATTTTCTTGGCCCATCTTGTGGCTGCCCACTTCGCATCGATGCCTGCCTTCTCCCAAGCTTTTGGTACATAGTTCTGGTGGGCACTGTGCGGGAACTCGAGGATGAAGCCAGTGAGCTGCATGCATTTGAAAGGCGTGGCCTGTTTCCTCACTGAGTGCAGGGTCCGTCCACTAACACCCTCTTTTGATCAATAACACCTACAGTTGCGACCAGCTTTCCAGGATGGGGCCCAAAGGAAATGTAGGCCACCCGGCCAACCTCCACGTAACGTAACGCCTGAACACCATGTTGGCGGCGCTCAGCGAGAGAGCTCATGTTGTTTTCATGTTGTTAGATTCTACACTCTATATATCATCAGTTATTTAACCAGTCCACAGGGCCAGGTGTGGTGGCGCATGCCTTAATGCCAGCACTCAGGAGGCAGAGGCAAGCTGGTCTCCATGAGTTCAAGGTCAGCCTTGGTCTACAGAGCAGATTCTAGCCAGTCAGAGTTGCATGGTGAGACTCTGTCTAAAAATAGAACACACCCGTCTATATTGTGGGATGACATGATCATTTTATATTTTAGCTGCGCAACCGTGCATGCCATGGTGGTTAGTGGCCACGCCACATTCCCAGTTTTTAGTGGAAGGAAATGACATCAACATTTGGCATCTAAGGCCTGGGAGCCTGACTCAGTGGTACAGTACCTCTGAGTCATTTCAGGGCTCAGAACTCCACACTTCCTTTCCACACCTGCTCCCTCCCTGCTCGGATGTTTGCTTTCTTAGGCCTTGCGCCCACCTTCCAACCCAGCTTGATGCATAAGATTGGCCAAAGCCTCTGGGTTTCTGAACAAGATAAAAGTTGTAAAGAATGTCTGGGAAAGATGAATGTCTGGGATAGATAAATCAGGGGGTGCGGAATAGGGAAGGAGGGCCGAGCTGCAGTAGAAATAGTGGGACTAGATCCTGTCGCCAAGGCTATGCCTGAGAGCAGAAGCCTGGATGAGGCCATGCAGAGCTCAGCACCGGAGGAAGGGCATTGTGGGTAGAGAGAATGGCATATGCAAATGCTTTTCTGCCACCAACAGCCCCTGCTTCTGCCAAGACCTAAGTGAGGTTTCAGTGCATGAGCGGGAGGTCCGTGTTAAAGGTACACAGGTAGAGGAGGGGGCAGAGCCTGAGGCTTGCTCTGTCTGAGAGCCCTGGTATCGGATCTGGGTCCGTGCGCCCTCTGGTGTCCGTATAGGGAACAGCAGGAGGCGAGGACTTGCCAAAGCCAAGCCAGTATGTGGCCAGCGCCAGGTCAGTGTCCCTGCCACACCATTTGTGTCCCATCCCAAAGGCTGCCTGCTCACTATCCTCTCTTTCCTAGGAACACGGGTGACTTTCCCAACTCTGTTAAGCGCCAGGGCAATATGCTTCTAATCTCCACCGTAGAGGATGGTCTCAATAACACGGTCATTGTGTGCGAAGTCACCAATGCCCTAGGGTCTGGGCAGGGCCAAGTGCACATCATTGTTAAAGGTGAGTAGTCAGTCCTCAGACAAGAAGGAGAGGGTACAGGAGGGTGGCCCTTAGCAGTGGGATGTGGGTGGGGTGGCCAAGAATGACAGCAAGTCGTAGGTCGCAGACTTCGCCAGCCCAGTCTGGGGCAGGTGTGGGAAACCTCTGACCAAGGAATGTAATAAGGAGTTTTCTGTAAGCGCATGTCTTTCCTCTCAGCTCCAAACTTCTGAAAATAACGACTCTGACACTCACATGTATTTACAAATACTTAGGCCATATAGCTAGGCATGTTCCCCGACTGGTTTATAATTTAATAAACCTGTTAGTCTATTCTAAGTTCTGCCACGTGGCTGTTTACCTGGTCCTTAGTTACATACAACGATCTTTCTCTATATCTGGGGCCCAGTCTGCCCACACTTGGCTCTCCCCCTGCTGGATGTCTCACCTATTTCCTGCTTCAGCTCATTGGCCATAAGCTTATTTATTGACAGGGGATGCTTATAAGAGATTGTCTTCACAGAGGAACTCAGAAATCTCTTTCCGAGAGTGTTGAACATACTAAGCAAAGAAAGGCTTAAAGGGGAGGGCAAGAGACACAGAGATGGCTCAACAGATGAAGGGGCTTGCTGCCAAGCCCGATGATCTGAGTTCGATTCCCATCACTTCAGTGGGAGGAGAGACCCAATTTGCACAAGTTGTCTTCCAACCTCCACTTACCCACCATGGCAAGGCACATGTGCACACATCTGCAGACACACGCACATGAATAATTGTAATTCTTACTTGGGAAAATAAAGTTGTTGAAAGAGCAGCTTCGAGTATGGTTGGATCCGGGTGCTGGTCCAGGAATTTTCTTTACATCTTTTATCTCTGAAGCCAGGCGTAGGGATGCACACCTCTCGACACCTCGGAGGGCTGGTCCAGAAGGATGGAGAGCCTGAATGGCCAGGGCCAACGGTGTGGTTTATTTGGTAGAGTGCTTGCTTAACAGGCATGAGGCCCTGGTTCAAACCCTAGCATGCTATCTACTGGGTGCTGGGGTATACACCTTAATCACAGTGCTTGGGAGACAGACAGGGAGGAAAAAGGGGTGTTCTGGGTTATCCTTGGCTACATAACAAGTTTGTGGTCAGCCTGGGCTACATGAGCCCTTTTCTTAAAACAGAAAACTAAAACAAACCGTCCCACTGTAATAGCCATAAAATGTGGTCAACACCTGGACGCTGTAGACTGAGGGAGGTGGGATTTGGGGCGTTGTTTCAAAGATGCAGGGGTAACATGAAAGCTGGTTAATCCTCACCTGCTTGCCCATTTTCCAGAGAAACCTGAGAATATGCAGCAAAATACAAGATTACACCTAGGCTACATCTTTCTTATCGTCTTTGTCCTCGCTGTAGTCATCATCATCGCAGCACTATACACTATACGAAGATGCAGGCATGGTAAGTCTTTTCCTCCGTAGTAGATTCCTCCACCCTCTTGCCAGAGCCACTGCAAAGGAGTCCCCACTCTGTGCAGCCTTAAACCCAAGCATCCACGGTACAGCCAGGGAGTCTTAGTGTTTTGGATTGGGTTTTGGTAGCTAGGGGCTCTACCACTGAGCCACGCCCCCAGCCCCTCACTGGGGGATTCTAGGCAGGGGCTCTACCACTGAGCCACATCCCCAGTCCCTCACTGGGGGATTCTAGGCAGGGGCTCTACCACTGATCCATGCCCTGAGCCCCTCACTGGGGGATTCTAGGCAGGGGCTCTACCACTGAGCCACGCCCCCAACCCCTCACTGGGGGATTCTAGGCAGGGGCTCTACCACTGAGCCACATCCCCAGTCCCTCACTGGGGGATTCTAGGCAGGGGCTCTACCACTGAGCCACGCCCCCAGCCCCTCACTGGGGGATTCTAGGCAGGGGCTCTACCACTGAGCCACACCCCCAGTCCCTCACTGGGGGATTCTAGGCAGGGGCTCTACCACTGAGCCACGCCCCCAGCCCCTCACTGGGGGATTCTAGGCAGGGGCTCTACCACTGAGCCACACCCCCAGTCCCTCACTGGGGGATTCTAGGCAGGGGCTCTACCACTGAGCCACCACCCCCAACCCCTCACTGGGGGATTCTAGGCAGGGGCTCTACCACTGAGCCACACCCCCAGTCCCTCACTGGGGGATTCTAGGCAGGGGCTCTCCCACTGAGCCACACCCCCAACCCCTCACTGGGGGATTCTAGGCAGGGGCTCTACCACTAAGCCACGCCCCCAGCCCCTCACTGGGGGATTCTAGGCAGGGGCTCTACCACTGAGCCACACCCCCAACCCCTCACTGGGGGATTCTAGGCAGGGGCTCTACCACTGAGCCACGCCCCCAACCCCTCACTGGGGGATTCTAGGCAGGGGCTCTACCACTGAGCCACACCCCCAGTCCCTCACTGGGGGATTCTAGGCAGGGGCTCTACCACTGAGCCACGCCCCCAACCCCTCACTGGGGGATTCTAGGCAGGGGCTCTACCACTAAGCCACGCCCCCAGCCCCTCACTGGGGGATTCTAGGCAGGGGCTCTACCACTGAGCCACGCCCCCAGCCCCTCACTGGGGGATTCTAGGCAGGGGCTCTACCACTGATCCATGCCCTGAGCCCCTCACTTTCCATAGACCACACTCTTGTCTAAGCACTAGCTCTGAATGCCACTGTAGTCTGCACAGGGGCCTATGCTGTGTGGAGGAAGGGCTGTGTGATTTAACTGACCAACCTGCCTGCTGCAGCCACACAGGTACAGGAATGACTGACAGGTCGTAGAAGGCCATCATTTGTGACTGACATTTTTCTTTAAACATGAAATATACCTGCCCCCACCCTATCCCCAGCCACCTGGGTTCTGCCTCCTCCTCTGCAGAATCCTCTCTGATTTCTCACAGAACAGGTCAAGACCTACCTTCAGTCTCTCCCAGACCAGCCTTGCTCAGTCCTGGTGGTCATTGTGTGGGGACATGTGTGTCTCTTCCGGTGGACTGTGGGCACAGAGGGTTGGCAGGAACTGTCAGGGTCAAGGGTATCCTCAGCTACATAGGTCATCTTGGGCTGCATGAGACCTTGCCTCAAAAAAACCAAACATGCGAGGCAATGGTGGTGCACACCTTTAATCTCAACCCTTGCGGGAGGCAGAGACAGTAGGATCTCTGTGAGCCCAAGACTAGCCTGGTCTACAGAGTGACTTCTAGGACAGCCAAAATCTACACAGCAAAACCCTGTCATGAAGAGAAAAATAAATAAATAAATAAATAAATAAATAAATAAATAAATAGTGGAAAGATGAGGAAAGAGTGAATATATCAGGGTCCCAATAATTCCTGCAAGGTCACACACACACACACACACACACACACACACACACCAGTGACCACTTCGCCCTGCCAGGCTCTGCCTCTTACAGTTGAATGGCGTCCTGACAACTTGCATTGAATCTTGACCTCTAACACATGACACATAAGAGCCATATTCTGGGGCATGGTAATGCAGCCTGTCATCCCAGCGCTTGGGAGGCAGAGACAGGAAGATTGTGAGTTAGAAGCCAGCCCTGACAACTTGCATTGAATCTTGACCTCTAACACATGACACATAAGAGCCATATTCTAGGGCATGGTAATGCAGCCTGTCATCCCAGCGCTTGGGAGGCAGAGACAGGAAGATTGTGAGTTAGAAGCCAGCCTGGGCTACATGTCAGGGCCTTTTCCTCCAAAATAAAGCTAAATTATAGCCCCCGTTTTAGTGGTTATATCCCTGGGGGAAGATTGCTGCAGGGGAAGCCACATGCTGGGGATACGCTAGCTACGATCATTATTGACTTTAATTAAATGATTATTGTCACTATTAAAGCTCCAGAATGGTTGTTCTCAGCTGTAACCCCAATGTGTTCAATTCCTTTGTCACAAAAGAGGCATCTTCCATTTAGCCCCCACTGGATAGTTGGATGTGGGTACTGGGAACTGAATCCAGGTCCTCTATAAGAATGGTCAGTGCTCTTAACCACTCTTCCCCCAACCCCACCCCACCCCACCCCACCCCCTTTTTTTTTTTTTTTTTTTTTTTTTTTGAGACTGAGTCTCATGAAGTCTAGGCTGGCCTCAAATTCTATATGTAGCCAGAGATGACCTTAAAGCACTGGTCTACTTCTAGAATGTGTGCACCACCATGCTTGGGTCTTCTCTGTCCTGTGTCAATACAAAGGCCATAGAAGCCCAGACACCCCCAGAGACAACCTCTTCCTATAATTCCAGGGTCTCAGGCATCCTCTTCCCATAATTCCAGAGTCTCGGGCATCCTCTTCCCATGATTCCAGGGCCTCGGGCATCCTCTTCCCATGATTCCAGGGCCTCGGGCATCCTCTTCCCATAATTCCAGAGTCTCGGGCATCCTCTTCCCATGATTCCAGGGCCTCGGGCATCCTCTTCCCATGATTCCAGGGCCTCGGGCATCCTCTTCCCATGATTCCAGGGCCTCGGGCATCCTCTTCCCTTGATTCCAGGGCCTCGGGCATCCTCTTCCCATGATTCCAGGGCCTCGGGCATCCTCTTCCCATGATTCCAGGGCCTCGGGCATCCTCTTCCCATGATTCCAGGGCCTCGGGCATCCTCTTCCCATGATTCCAGGGCCTCGGGCATCCTCTTCCCATGATTCCGGGTCTCGGGCATCCTCTTCCCATGATTCCAGGGCCTCGGGCATCCTCTTCCCATGATTCCAGGGCCTCGGGCATCCTCTTCCCATGATTCCGGGTCTCGGGCATCCTCTTCCCATGATTCGTGACGAGTTTTCTTGTTTCTCCAGGTCGTGCTCTGCAGTCCAATCCCTCAGAGAGGGAGGTGAGTACAGAGGCACCAGGGAGGAGAACATAGGGGTCTGAGTGGACCACAGACCTATTCTGGAACTTTCTCAAGGGGGCAGGGCAGAGAGCTGCAGGGTGGCATTGGGAGCCGGGATTTTCTAGGTCCCCAGCTTGTGCACCACTAGGAGGGAATGGAAACTTTTGGAGATGGGACCTAGTGAGAGAAGGCTAGATCATTGCTCCAAGTGTGTTTTTAGAGGGAATTTTGAAAGCATTCATCTGATTTTTGAGAGCAGACTATCCTTTGAACTCACTGTCTAGCCAAGGTTGGCCCACCTGCCTCTATCTCCCCAGTGATGGGATTACAGGCCTGTGCCATTGCATCCAGCTCTCTGTTTTTTGGAGGACATCTCCCTATGTAGCCTAGAATAGATTCTGATGATCCTCCTACCTCTGACACCAGAGTGCCAAGGTTCCAAGATATGCCTACCTCCTGATCCTTGCCTATGGCCACTGCTTAGGGGCCTAGTGGGCCGCCTCCTTGAGCGTCTCACTTCTCCGGGAAGACCGTTTACTTGATGGAGGCCCTGACTGAAGTGTGATGTCTGTTGTCCCCCATCCAGAACGTCCAGTATTCATCTGTGAACGGCGACTGTAGACTGAACATGGAGCCAAACAGCACAAGGTGACGGTGCTGGGTAGACAGAACTAAGGAACTTGAAGGCATAGCAACTGGAACCCTACTCTCATAAATGAAGAAGCCTCCAGAGAGACTGGCTGCTCAGTGTGATGAGCATAGCAAGTTTGGGGGGTCTCCCAGGATGCTGCCGAATTCCACGTTGTCAAAAGGACCCATGGAGGCCAGTGTGTTGGCTCACTCTTGACATCTCAGCAAGCTGGGGGGGGGGGGGGGAGCATAAAGCAAGGTTGAGTCTAGCTTGGGCTATAGAGCAAAGCCCTGTCCATACACAAACAAGCTAAGGGGCTTTGAGACGGTCAGAAACTGAAGTCTTGCTTTGGGTAAGGTAAATCCTCTACCGCATGTATGTGCTAGACTTGAAAGACTTCCACACAGACCTCTTTATAAGTTGACTCCATTGGGGCTATCCCCTCCTCTCTGGACAAGGTCTCTGTATGTAGCCAAGGCTAGGCTCAAACTCACAGAGATATGTCTGCTTCTACCTCCCCAGTGCTAGAGTTGAAAGTATTTGTGCCACTGCACTTTTCTAGGTCTTCTTTTAATGAAGTAAAGTATATATTTATAAAAAGCTATTTAGTTATATATATATATATTTTTGAGACTATTTCATAGAGCCCAAGCTAACCTCAAACTTACTATGTAGCCAAGAGTGATGGTAAACTAATTTATTTTAATTTATTTGTCTTCAATTTTAACCATCACCCAACCCCTGCTCCCTTCCATATCTTCTTTCAATCCATTTCATTGTCTTTTTCTTCCCAGACACTATTCTGACTTACGTCTCCATTACAAACATTTTATTGAACTACATAAAAATGTGTGAACCACAAAAAAAAAATGTATTTGTCAAAATTGTAGTTGTCTTTCTGAGGCTGACCTGAGTTCTCTGATACCATTCTCTCCAGTTGTATCCAGTTTCCTGTAAACAATGTGACTTTGTTTTTCTCAGTAGCTAAAACATCCCAATTATGTGAGTGTACACTTTCTTTACTCATTCCTCTGTGGGCCACCAGCTGGGTTGGTTCCATATCTGAGCTATTGTGCATGGAATTGTCTCTGTGGTGGGTTTAGTAAACTCCCAGGAATGCCTGTACATGTTTGTAGAGGCCAGAAGAAGGCACAAAATCTTGAGCCAGGCTTACATGCACTTGTGAGTAGCCCCACATAGGTGCTAAGAACCCAGTTCAGGTCCTCTGCTGTGGGATGGTGGGCTGTGCACAGAAAGCCTGGTCCCGGTCTAGCAAAGGTCTGGAACTCCGGAGCCGGTGGGCTGTGATTTACACCAGCATGGGATGGAAGGAGTTGGACCTCGCCTCCTGGGCACCTGGCTCCTGTCACATAGCTACAGCCTCCCACAGCCCCCCTATAGGGAGGTATGCAGCATCAATCACATAGTAGCTGCACTAAGCCCTCCCACATGCAAATAAGGTTTCCCCAAACTCTCAGTCCAAGCCAATGAAAAGTACCTGCTGTCAAACCCTAAATCATCCCCAAAACTCTGTAAGTCCTATCAGGGAATAAAATGTGTGTGAAAACTACTCCATTGTCCGAGCCTTTGTCCTATGAGCTGTAACATTTGGGAAGAGATCTGCTCTCCCGAAACGCCGTTTGAAGCCCTGCCCAACTCCCAGCCCAACCTGACTCTGTGCAGGGTGGCTCGAAATGATGGTGTATTAGTCAGGGTTCTCTAGAGTCACAGAACTTATGGATAGTCTCTAGATAGTAAAGGAATTTATTGATGACTTACAGTCGGCAGCCCAATTCCCAACAATTGTTCAGTCGCAGCTGTGAATGGAAGTCCAAGGATCTAGCAGTTACTCAGTCTCACGCAGCAAGCAGGCGAAGGAGCAAGAGCAAGAGCTCCCTTCTTCCAATGTCCTTATATTGTCTCCAGCAGAAGGTGTAGCTCAGATTAAAGGTGTGTTCCTTAAACTCGGAGATTCAATCTTCTGGAATCCATAGCCACTGTGGCTCAAGATCTTCAAACCAAGATCCAGATAAGGATCTCCAAGCCTCCAGATAAGGGTCACTGGTGAGCCTTCCAATTCCGGATTGTAGTTCATTCCAAATATTGTCAAGTTGACAACCAGGAATAGCCACTACAATCCACCCCTTGTCAACTTGACACAAATAATATCTCATGTTCACATGAAACAATAACAAGGTTGTAAATACGCCTAACATGATATAACTATCCCTCGTACAATCGCAAATGCATTAGTAAATTTACAATGGGCATTCATATTACTTTATAATCCTCGTTTCTGCAACTGGTTACGTGGCCTTAATTGGTATTTATAACTACCTTCCTCTACTACCCATTCTGTATTTCCTTCTCCTTCAGCCAGCACCTCAGCAGGTCTTGGCTCTTTTCCTGGAGGATTGACCCATACCTTCATTCCTGATGGGTCTGCGTCCTTTGTCATCCTGCTTGGATTAGGCTGTTGTAGTTTCCCATTGACTTTAATCACAGGACATGGTAGTACTAAGAGACGCCCTAAGGGATCTCCTACACTCCAGACATAATCTTGCTTACCACCATTGTGAAGAGGTAATCCAATTTCCCCATGGTAATCTGGATCTATCACCCCTCCTAACACTGTTATTCCTTTTTTAGCCTGTTGGTTTAAGGGCATTAGAAGCCCAAAATGACCAGGGGGAAGTCTGAGCTTCCAGTTCAATGGAATGTTCGTTGTAGCTCCTGGTAGGAGCACTCCCCTCTCTGGAGCCAAAACTTCTAGGCCAGCAGAACCTAGAGTTATGGGGACAGGAAGCAAAAATTTTCCCAGAGGGTCACTAGGAGTGATAGTGAGTGGAACTATTCCGTTTTCCACCCCTTGATTCCTGGACCCATGAATCCTGGCTATGGGTGAAACTGTACCATATATCGAGCGCTAATTCAAAGCATATACTGCCTTCTGAAGAACTCTACCCCAGCCTTCCAAGCTGTTACCACCTAATTGGTGCTGTAACTGCGTCTTCAAAAGGCCATTCCATCTTTCTATCAGCCCAGCTGCTTCAGGATGATGGGGAATGTGGTAAGACCAGTGAATTCCATGATCGTGGGCCCACTGTCGTACTTCTCTGGCTGTGAAATGAGTTCCTTGGTCAGAAGCAATACTGTGTGGAATACCATGACAATAGATAA
The DNA here is from genome assembly GCF_000001635.26 of Mus musculus. Classification (NCBI taxonomy): domain Eukaryota; kingdom Metazoa; phylum Chordata; class Mammalia; order Rodentia; family Muridae; genus Mus; species Mus musculus. The sequence continues at coordinate 19,901,967 of NC_000073.6, read as the reverse complement.
GGCATTCTGTCAGTCCCTGAATGGTGGTTTTAGCAGAGGCATTACGTGCAGGAAAGGCAAATCCATAACCAGAATAAGTATCTACTCCAGTAAGAACAAAACGCTGTCCTTTCCACGAAGGAAGTGGTCCAATGTAGTCAACCTGCCACCAGGTTGCTGGCTGGTCACCTCGAGGAATGGTGCCTTATCTGGGACTTAGTGTTGGTTTCTGCTGTTGGCAGATCTGCCAATCAGCAGCAGCTGTAGCCAGGTCAGCTTTGGTGAGTGGAAGCCTGTGTTGCTGAGCCCAAGCATAACCTCCATCTCGACCACCATGGCCACTTTGTTCATGTGCCCATTGAGCAATGACAGGGATGGCTGGGGAGAGAGGCTGACTATCCACAGAACGGGTCATCTTATCCACTTGATTATTGAACTCCTCCTCGGCTGAAGTCACCTTTTGGTGAGCATTTACATGGGACACAAATATCTTCACATCCTTTGCCCATTTGGAGAGATCTATCCACATACTTCTTCCCCAGATGTCTTTCTCACCAATTTTCCAATTGTGATCTTGCCAAGTGCCTGACCATCCAGCCAATCCATTGGCTACAGCCCATGAGTCAGTGTATAATCGTACATCTGGCCATTTCTTCTTGCAAACAAACTGTAATACCATGTGTACTGCCCGAAGTTCTGCCCACTGTGAAGATTTCCCTTCACCTGTGTCTTTCAAGGTTGTCCCAGAAAGGGGTTGTAATGCTGCAGCTGTCCACTTCTGGGTGGTGCCTGCATAACGTGCAGAGCCATCAGTAAACCAGGCTCTAGTCTTCTCCTCTTCGGTCAGTTGATCATAGGGAACACCCCATGAGGCTATAGGCGCATGCTTGGCAGCAGATGGCATTGTAACAGGAGTAGAAACCATAGGCATTTGAGCAACTTCTTCATGTAACTTGCTTGTGCCTTCAGGACCTGCTCTGGCCCGATCACGTATATACCACTTCCATTTGATAATAGACTGCTGCTGTGCGCGTCCCACTTTATGACTTGGAGGGTCTGAGAGTACCCAGCTCATGATGGGTAGTTCAGGTCGCATAGTAACTTGGTGTCCTATTGTCAAACGTTCAGTTTCCACTAAGGCCCAATAGCAGGCCAAGAGCTGTTTTTCAAAGGGAGAATAGTTGTCTGCAGATGATGGTAGAGCTTTGCTCCAAAATCCCAAAGGTCTTTTCTGTGATTCACCTACAGGGGCCTTCCAGAGGCTCCAAACAGCATCTCTATCAGCCACAGACACCTCAAGTACCATAGGGTCTGCTGGGTCATATGGTCCAAGTGGTAGAGCAGCCTGCACAGCAGCCTGGACCTGTTGAAGGGCCTTCTCCTGTTCCAGGCCCCACACAAAGCTAGCAGCTTTCCGAGTCACTTGGTAAATAGGCCTAAGTAACACACCCAAGTGAGGGATGTGTTGTCTCCAGAATCCAAATAGACCGACTAAACGTTGTGCTTCTTTCTTGGTTGTAGGAGGGGCCAGGTGCAATAACTTATCTTTCACCTTAGAAGGAATATCTCCGCATGCCCCACACCACTGGACTCCTAAGAATTTCACTGAGGTAGATGGTCCTTGAATTTTGGTTGGATTTATTTCCCATCCTCTGATACGCATATGTGTTACCAATGAGTCCAAAGTGGTTGCTACTTCCTGCTCACTTGGTCCAATCAGCATAATGTCATCAATATAGTGCACCAATGTGATATTTTGTGGAAGATCCAAACGATCAAGATCCCTTCTAACTAAATTATGACACAGGACAGGAGAGTTAATATATCCTTGAGGCAAAACTGTGAAGGTACACTGTTGGCCTTGCCAACTGAAAGCAAATTGCTTCTGGTGGTCCTTATGGACAGGTACTGAGAAGAAGGCATTTGCCAGATCAATAGCCGCATACCAGGTGCCAGGAGATGTGTTAATTTGCTCAAGTAACGAAACTACATCTGGTACAGCAGCTGCAATTGGAGTTACCACCTGATTTAGTTTTCGATAATCAACTGTCATTCTCCATGATCCATCTGTTTTCTGCACTGGCCAGATAGGAGAGTTAAACGGAGATGTGGTGTGAACCACCACCCCTGCATCTTTCAAGTCCTTGATAGTGGCAGTAATTTCTGCAATGCCTCCAGGAATACAATACTGTTTTTGATTCACTATTTTCTTTGGCAGAGGCAACTCTAAAGGCTTCCATTTGGCCTTTCCAACCATAATAGCCCTCACTCTACAGTTCAGGGAACCAATATGAGAATTCTGCCAATTTCTGAGTATATCTATCCCAATTATACATTCTGGAACTGGGGAAATCACCACAGGATGTGTCCGGGGACCTACTGGACCTACTGTGAGTCGGACATCAGTCAAAACTCCATTAATCACCTGCCCTCCATAAGCCCCTACTTTAACTGGAGGGCCACAATGTTTCTTGGGATCCCCTGGGATCAGTGTCAACTCAGAACCAGTATCCAGCAGACCAAGAAAAGTCTGATTATTTCCTTTTCCCCAGTGTACAGTTACCCTTGTAAAAGGCCGTAGGTCCCTCTGGGGAAGAACTGGAGAAAGGGTAACAGCAAAACCTTTGAGTGTCTTATCAAGATCCTTCCTCAGCAGAACCTGGCCACCCCTTCATTCAAGGGGTTCTGGATCTGCAAACTGTCTCAAGTCTGGAAATTGATTCACTGGCCGAGATTGCTGTTTACCACGATCTAATGTAGCCTTTCTTTCATTTGGCTGTTTACCACGATCTAATGTAGCCTTTCTTTCATTTGTTTGAGAATTTTTCTGCTTATACAGATCAAACAAATATGCAGTAGGCTTCCTATGTATTTCATTCCTGGAAACACCATGACTGGTTAGCCAGTACCAAAGGTCCAACCGAGTCATGCCATTATAAATTTCACCTCTCCTGTGCTGACCATTACTGGGTATGTTATTATAAACATTCTTTTGTCTACGCTGTCCATTATAATAACTAGAATCACCTTGTCTCCGGCGATTCAATGCTGCCACCTGGCCCTTGTTACCTCGGAATCCAACTAAACCCAGTGAATTTAATTCATCTAATTGAGCAGAAGCATCTCCAATGCTAAGATCTGGCACAAGGAAAAGGGAAAGAACAAAACCCTTCAAATGTGCTGGTGCCCCTCTCACCAATTTGCGTCTTATAGAGCTGGTGAAAGGCATATCTTCTGGACCATCCCATTGTGGACAATTATGCTTTACACAATATATCCACTCTAGCATTGCAATTTCCCTAAGTCTTAAAATCCCTTCATCAACACTAAGCCACGGAATATCAGGCATCTCCAAGTCATTTCCAGTAGGCCATCTTTTGATAAACACCTCAGCCAACCATTCAAACAAACTTTTGACACCTTTTTTAACTATGCGAGCTTCCGTATTAAACCTAGAATCTCTACTCAGAGGACCCATGTCAATAAACTCAGCCTGCTCTAGTTTTATGTTCCTTCCACCCTTATCCCACACCCTTAAAATCCATTCCCACACATATTCACCAGGTTTCTGCTTGAATGAATTAGCAAACTCATTAAGCTCCTTAGTAGTGTAGCGAATTTCCTCATGGACTACACTTTCTACCTCCCCTCTAGGAGCCTGTTTTGCTTTGAGTCTGGTTACAGGTCTAGAAGAAACTATTGGTGGGCCTTGAGAAACATCAGTAGTGAAAGTCATTGCTGGTTTATCAGACTCTGCAAAATTAATTTCCTCATGTGGGGAAGGCATTATTTCAAGGGGTGGGGCTGAGGGTACTACTTCCTCAGGTGGGGCAAACCCTTGAGAATCTGAAGATTCAAAATTCTCAGCTTCAACATGGTCTTCCCACACATCCCCGTCCCATGTTGTAGGATCCCATTCTTTGCCAATTAGAGCCCTTACTTTAACTGTCGACACACTCTGAGGCTGAGACTTGAATTTTCGCTGTAGTTCAGCCAACCTTACAATGAGAGTTTCTGTTTGATTTTCTGCAACTTGAGCTCTATTGCTACAAGAGAGAAGATTTTCTTCAAGGACACACTTAGCAACTTTTAGATCGTTTACTTGTGTCTGGAGCCTTTCGATTTTATCACACAACTCCTTCCTTTCATTCATCATTTTTTCCACAGATACTAAGAGCAGCCAGCCAGTAAAATCATTTTCCGATTTTTTCCCCATCTTGTAGAAAGCTTTGTGCACTGAATCACCTAATTCATTAAGAAAATCAAGGTCATTAGCTTCTTTAAGTTCGGAATATAGTTTCAACCATGGGTCTTCAAAATTCTCTGAGCTCCCAGGAGGGAGAGAATCTGGAGAGGTTTCAATAGTTGAAAGTGCTGGTGGATCAACAAGCCAATTCCAGTATTTTAAAAGATTCATCCTTGTACTTCTGTTACTCTAGAACCACTCCTGGTACCAACTTCTGTATTAGTCAGGGTTCTCTAGAGTCACAGAACTTATGGATAGTCTCTAGATAGTAAAGGAATTTATTGATGACTTACAGTCGGCAGCCCAATTCCCAACAATTGTTCAGTCGCAGCTGTGAATGGAAGTCCAAGGATCTAGCAGTTACTCAGTCTCACGCAGCAAGCAGGCGAAGGAGCAAGAGCTAGAGCTCCCTTCTTCCAATGTCCTTATATTGTCTCCAGCAGAAGGTGTAGCTCAGATTAAAGGTGTGTTCCTTAAACTCGGAGATTCAATCTTCTGGAATCCATAGCCACTGTGGCTCAAGATCTTCAAACCAAGATCCAGATAAGGATCTCCAAGCCTCCAGATAAGGGTCACTGGTGAGCCTTCCAATTCCGGATTGTAGTTCATTCCAAATATTGTCAAGTTGACAACCAGGAATAGCCACTACAGATGGCATGGAAGAGACGGAAGTAGAACCGACCATTCGCCGGAACCCTCACACCAGGCCTGGCCTGAGATTCCCGTGGAAAGCCTCTGGCACTCAGGCCCACACTCTGCTAAAACAACAGTGCGCTTAACCACTGCGCGCGCATCGCTACCGCCCCTCAATAGCTTTAAACTTTTAAAAATTACTAATTTTTTGCCTTTGGTTTTTTTGAGACAGGGTTTCTCTGTGTATCCCTGGCTATTCTGGAACTCACTCTGTAGAACAAGCTGGCCTCAAACTCTTCAATATAAGCTTTTAAAAAAGATTTATTTAGCCGGGCAATGGTGGCGCACGCCTTTAATCCCAGCACTTGGGAGGCAGAGGCAGGCAGATTTCTGAGTTCGAGGCCAGCCTGGTCTACAGAGTGAGTTCCAGGATAGCCAGGGCTGCACAGGGAAACCCTGTCTTGGAAAAAAGAAAAAGAAAAAAAAAAGATTTATTTATTTATTTTATGTATGTGGGTACACTGTCACTCTTTTCAGACACACCAGAAGAGGGCATCAGATCCCATTACAGATGGTTGTGAGCCACTATGTGGTTGCTGGGAATTGAACTCAGGACCTCTGGAAGAGCAGTTAGTTAGTGCTCTTAGCTGCTGAGCCATCTCTCTAACCTCTCTCCCCCCTTTTAACTTGCATTTCCCTGATAGCTTATAAAGTTGGACATTGTGATAGTTTGAATAAAAATGGTCCCTATGGGCTCATAGTGAGTAGCTCTATTAGGAAGTGTGGCCTTGTTGGAGGAAGTATGTCACAGGGGCTGGGCTTTGAGGTTTTGAAACTCAAGCCAGACACAGTATCACCCCCTCTTCCTGCTGCCTGCCAATCTGAAAGTAGCTCTTGGCTCCTTCTCCAGAACCGTGCTTCCCGCCATGATGATACTGGCATAAACCTCAGAAGCTATAAACCAACCCCAATTAAGTGCTTTTCTTTATAAGTGTTGTCCTAGTCATGGTGTCTCCTCACAGCAATAGAAACCCTAAGACATTTTTTTTTCATATCCATACTGCCATTTGTATTGCATGTTTTGAGAGCTGCCTATTAATTTTGTGAGACCAACAGCTATTAACTTGGATGATGTTTTCCCGTTTGTTTGTGTGTTTGTTTGTGTGTGTGTTTGTGTGTTTGTTTGTGTGTGTGTATATGTGTGCGTGTTTGTGTGTGTGTGTTTGTGTGTGTGTTTGTGTGTGTGTTTGTGTGTGTGTTTATGTGTGTGTGTTTGTGTGTGTGTGTTTGTGTGTTTGTGTGTGTGTGTGTGTGTGTGTGAGAGAGAGAGAGAGAGAGAGAGAGAGAGAGAAACAGGATCTCTGTGTGGTTCTGGCTGTCTGAGAGCTCACACAGATTCTCTAACAGTGTGCACCAGCAGACGCTGTGGAGATCTTGAAGTGCTTTCCCTCCAGTCTCCTCTAACAGTCCTAGATCCTGCGCTTAAACAAAGGTCCGAGATATATTTAGATTTGATTTTGTACATGGTGAAATAAAGAGACTGAGTTTCATTCTTCTCCATGTGGACACCCAGTTTCTCCCAGTTTCCCCGGCACCATTTGTTGAAGGAGATGTCTGTGTTAGTTAGGGTTTTACTGCTGTGAACAGACACCATGACCAAGGCAACTCTTATAAGGACAACATTTAATTGGGGCTGGCTTACAGGTTCAGAGGTTCAGTCCATTGTCATCGAGGTGGGAGGTTGGCAGCATCCAGGCAGACATGGTGCAGGAGGAGCTGAGAGTTCTGACTCTTCATCTGAAGGCTGCTAGTGGAAGACTGGCTCCAGGTAGCTAGAGTGAGGATCTTAAGCCCACATCCACAGTGACATGCCTACTCCAACAAGGCCACACCCCTCTAAGTCTGGCACTTGGAAGGTGGAGGCAGGAGAGTTGAGTTCAAAACTAGTCTCAGCTATATATACAGTGACTTTAAGGGCCAAGCATATACAAACCATCACAATGTCTCTTTTCCAATGTATATTTTATTTTATTTTATTTTTTAAAGCATCTTTATAAGAACCAAGAAATCATTATCTGGGAGTGATGGCCCACACCTTTAATCCCAGCACTCAGGGGGCAGAGGCAGGCAGAGCTCTGAGTTTGAGTCCAGCCTGGTCTACAAAGTAAATTCCGGGACAGTCGGCTACACAGAGAAACCCCTGTCTCCAAAACAAAACAACCAAAAATCAAACAAATAATAATAATAATAAAACAAGAAATCACCTGGCTATAGCTGCATGAATTGTTACTATTTTACTGCCTCGTTTAGCTCAGTTTGTCCTTAAAATCACTGTATATATAGCTGAGACTAGTCTTGAACTCAACTCTCCTGCCTCCACCTTCCAAGTGCCAGACTTAGAAGGCACAGAATTGAACTTGTGGGGGCTGTCAGCTCCAGCAACCTTTTGACAAACCTATGTCCTGAGAGAGGCCTGCCTGCTGTGGGTTAGCTGGAATCATTTTAACTCACCTATGCAGGAGCTCACAGAGTATCATGAGGCACAGCAGCTCAAATGTGGCTGCAAGGTACTCTTTAAAAGAGGCATGAGGACTTGACCTAGGTCCCAGCACACATGTAAAAACCACACTTTCATAAACGTCTGTGTGCCCAAATACCACTCCCCATGTGGTGGGTCTCTGCAAACACCAGGGCAGGCAGAGTAACAATCCCTGTGAAGCAAGAAGGAAGTCCTCTTCAACAGAACTGGAAAGCTGGTGTTTCAAACTTCCAGAGTCTGACACTGGGCAGATTATCTGAAGTACTGTACAATTTGGAGAAAGTCCCCCGAGTGGTGCCCCGGACCAATCAGAAACCCGAAACCTAGATTTAATTTGTTTTCCAAGACAGGGTTTCTCTGTGTAGCCCTGGCTATCCTGGAGCTTGTTCTGTAGATGTGTGTACGCTGGCCTCCAACTCAAAAATCTGTCTGCCTCTGCTTTCTGAGTGCTGGGATTAAAGGCGTGCGCCACCACTGCCAGACTAAATTCTTTAAGTCCAAAACCTGGGACTGTCTTACCTTCAGAGATCCCAAATACAAAATACTCAGGTAGACTTAGTTTTAGGGGGCAAACTGGTGAGGGGTAGCCAATCACTGGGGTTGAGGTTCCCCTAGGACCATAATCCTTACCCTTGCCTAGAGAAGCCCCACCTCAGGATTCAGGGCATCTTCTCAGGGCTTAGTGGTATCTTAATTAGGGTTTTACTGATGTGAGGAGACACCATGACCCAAGCAACTCATAAAGAACAATATTTAAATAGGGCTGGCTTACAGGTTCAGAGGTTCAGTCCATTATAATCACAGCAGGAAGCATGGCAGCATCCAGGCAGACATGGTACTGGAGAAGGAGCTGAGAGTTCTGCTTCTTGATCCCAAGGCAGCCAAGAGGAGACTATCTTCAGTAGACAGCTAAGAGGAGCATCTCTTCCACACTGGGCAGAGCTTGTGCACTAGGAACCCTCAAAGCCACCCCCCCCCCAAACAATGACACACTTCCTCGAACAAGGCTACACCTATTCCATCAAAGCCACACCTCCTAATAGTGCCACTTCCCATGGGCCAAACACATTCAAACCACCATACACAGGTTTAAGTATACAGAACGTCTTTATAAGCTGGTCGGGGACTTCACTAAGTGTTCAGCATCAGTGGCCCCAAGCCTTTCTCAGGATGATCTCTTAATTACAAAAGCCATATCCTGGTCTGACATACTTCCGTTAACAAGGACAGTTAGCCAGAAGCGGAGCTACAGAAGCCAAAAAGCAAGGTCAGTACATTTTAAGGACTTTCCAGAACTCTGGACTTTGTTGGATTAGGATATTGATTTTGATTTTGCCAGTGGTGGTGTCTCTGTGCTGAGTTTTGCAGCCTGAATGGTATTTCCATCATGGCGACAGTTGTGCTAAGGTCTGGGGGCCTGGAATATTCCCCACAGGTCTTAGTGAATGCGTCAAATCATGGGCTCATCCTGTTCTATAGAGGTATAGTTGGTCTTAAGGACTATCTATCAACTTGACTCAACTGATACATAATTGAACATACAGTTTAGGATGCAGGACCCACCATTAATCCAATCAGAATGAGAATTAAAGACCCCAGGGCTGATAGCAGAGTTGTTAGTCATGGGGAACAGGAGAGCAGAGACTGGTACCAATTTTCTGATTTACGTTTTTGTTTCTTTCCCTTTTTGAGGTTTTTCCCCACCATAACAAGACTTTCTCTAAGTACTTCTGATCACTTAGCATAGAAACAACAGGATTTCCCTAAAGCCAGACATAATCCCCCTTATCGCACAAGGAGTAAGTCTAAACCTCTGGATTTTGTAGGACCCCATCTGTAAGGAAGTCTAACTGTTATTTTCATTCAGAAATGGAAACTTTTATTTTGTCTTGTTTTTCAAGACAGGGTCTTCTGTGTAGCCCTGGCTGTAGTGGAATTCACTCTGTAGACCAGGCTGGCCTCGAACTCAGAGAGATCCACCTGCCTCTGCCTCCTGGATGCTAGGGTTAGAGGCATGTGCCACCACTACCAGGACAGGAAAATGGAAACTTTTTTTTTTTTTTTTTTTTTTTTTGGTTTTTCGAGACAGGGTTTCTCTGTGTAGCCCTGGCTGTCCTGGAACTCACTCTGTAGACCAGGCTGGCCTCGAACTCAGAAATCCACCTGCCTCTGCCTCCCGAGTGCTGGGATTAAAGGCATGCACCACCATACCTGGCAGAAACTTTTAAGGTCCTGATCAACCTGTCTACTTAGTTTCTTAAACTTTTTATCTCCCATGATAAAAGCCAATCTGCCCATGATAGCTGAACTGGCCTCTCCTGCTCCAACCAGAAGAGGGAAGGGGCGGGGAGAGGGATGGAGAGGTTTTTTCCCTTTGTGGTCCAGGGCGCGAGCAAACATGGTTTTCCCTTCTTCTCCATCATATAGGTACACCTGGAGCACAGTGTGTACTGTGATGCATAACAGATGGCTCTCAGTGTGTGTAGAAGATGCACATTTAGTCAAAACATTAGGGCTTGCCCACCGAGGAATCTCAGCGGCTCGGTAGCATTGCTGTTCTCCAGACGAGCTAACCCACAAGGCAGACTAGTGGGCATCAGAACAGGGGAAGGGGCGTTGGTAGCTCTGGTGAGTGAAGGGCTCCCAGCACTTTATTAAACTGCTGTAACCTAAAAAGTTGTGTTCAGTGAGGTTATTGGTGGGACTCTAGGAGGATGCCAGGTGGGACAGAATCACATGTGAATCAAGACAGCAAGCCAGATAGTCAGACACCAGCAGAAGAATCATGTCCATAGCCTTATCTACATCTATGTCTATGTGTATACACATACAAACATACATGTGTGTATACACATGTATATGTGTGTGTGTGGTCTTAGGGTTTTACTGCTGTGAACAGACACCATGACCAAGGCAACTCTTATAAGGACAACATTTAATTGGGCTGCCTTACAGGTTCAGACGTTCAGTTCATTATCATCAAGTTAGGAACATGGAAGCATCCAGGCAGACAAGGTGCAGGAGGAGCTGAGAGTTCTACATCTTCATCTGAAGGCTGCTAGAAGAATACTGGCTTCCAGGCAGCTAGAATGAGGGTCTTAAAGCCCACACCCACAGTGACACACCTACTCCAATAGGGCCACACCTTCTAACTGTACCACTCCCTGGGCCAAGCATATACAAACCATCATATATAAGTATATGTACATATGAGGAGAGAAGAGTTATGTATGGACTCGAGAATCTGGCCTTAGAAAGGCAGGTAGACCAACGAACCCCTCAAATCCCTCACAAAGACTGCACTAGGGCTGGAGAGATGGCTCAGCGGTTAAGAGCACTGACTGCTCTTCCAGAGGTCCTGAGTTCAAATCCCAGCAACCACATGGTGGTTCACATCCATCCGTAATGAAATCTGGCACCCTCTTCTGGAGTGTCTGAAGACAGCTACAGTGTACTTACATACAATAAATAAATAAATCTTTAAAAAAAAAAAAAGACTGCACTGGCAGCGCAGGGGAGTCTAGGAAGAAAAGCATATATCTATTTTTTGTTTGGTTGTTTGGTTATTTTTGGTTTGGTTTGGTTTTTGGGTTGTTTTGTTTTAGGGTTTTTTTTTGTTGTTGTTTTTGTTTTGTTCTGTGTGTGTGTGGTTTTTGTTTGGTTTGTTTTTTGTTTTTTTTCAGACAGGGTTTCTCTGTGTAGCCTTGGCTGTCCTGGAACTCACTCTGTAAACCAGGCTGGCCTCGAACTCAGAAATCCACCTGCCTCTGCCTCCCGAGTGCTGGGATTAAAGGCGTGCGCCAAAATTGCTCAACTTGAAAGACAACTTTATATAAGATGTCATGTTGGGACCAGCGAGATGGCTCAGAGGGTAAAGGTCCTTGCCCCTAAGCATAAATAAGGGCCTGGGTTCAATTCCTGAGACCCAAATTCTGGAAGGAGAGAGCTGACTCCCCACCAGTTGGCCTTTGACCACCACCCATGTGGTGTGGCAAGTATAGGTACACACACACACACACACACACAAAATACATGTTGTTAAAAAAAAAAAAAGGAATGTGTTTTTCAAATGCTTCAGCCACCACAGCAGAAAGCCTGGTAGGCCAGCAGGCTGGGGCTGACAGGATGCTGGGCACACTGGTAACCATCTCAGGTAGATGCCAAGATGGTTGCTGCATTCCAACTCCTACCTAGAGGGTTGTCCTGTAACTCAGAAGTCAGCCTGCCTCTGCATCCTGAGTGTAAAGGTGTGGGCTACCACACCTGGATATCTGCCTTTGGTATTTATATTGTTTTATATTGTTTTACAGGCCCCTTACTGGCCTGCCAGTCACGATTCATCCAGCCCCAGGGATCCTCCTGTCCCCACTTCTCTGATGCAGGGCTTTCAAGCACACACCGCAGTACATGGCTTTTTTATGTGGGTCCTGGGGCTCGAACTCAGGTCCTGAAGCTTGTAAAGGAACACTTTACCTCTCCAGTCAGACTGTGTAAGCACACGCAGGCGCGCGCAGTTCCCAAAGAGACCTCAAGAGGGCGCCAGATCTCCTGGAACTGAAATTAGTGACAGACTAAAAGAGCAGCTAGTGCTCTTAGGTGCTGAACTATCTTTCCATCTTTTCTGCAAACAGTTTCTAGATCAGTGGTTCTCAACCTGTGGGTTGAGACCCCTTAGGGAGCTAAATATCAGATATCCTGCATATCAGATATTTACATTACAATTCACAACAGTAGCAAAATTACAGTTATGAAGTAGCAATGAAAGTGATTTTATGGTTGGGGATGTGGCCACAATGTGAGAAACAGTATTAAATGGTCCCAAGCTATAAGAAGGTTGAGACCACAGCTCCGGATTTAAGATAAAATTGCTGCATTGTCTACACCCACTTGGTGGCAGACAGAAAAATGACAAAACTATAACAAGAAGGATTGATGGAGGGATGACTGTAGACATCACTACTAGGTCTTCCAGGTATGGCTCGATTGGAGGGCTGGGCCTTGGGCAAAGGGCTGGGCCAAAGTTAAAGTCAGTGACTATAGGTTGGTGATTGCTGCTACTGCAGGCATGCACAGGAGTGGGCAATGTGGAGTCTCATTTGTCAGAGGACCAATTAGAGAGGCAGAATGGGGGGCTATTTGCTGCCAAGTGAATAAGGAAAGGTGCCCAGGGCTCCAGGCAGGGCTGCCCACCCTCAGTGGGGTGTGGTGATTATAGTCCTGGCATAAAAAGCCACAATTCCTGATTGCCTCAAATCAGGGACTGAAGGGCTCTGCCCATCATCTGCCACCTCATGACAGAGACAGGCAAGCACACTGCCCTCCACCCCCAACTGTAGGTGCTCCTTTCCTGCTGGACCAGAAACTGCCCAGCGCCAGCCTCCTCTGGTCAGTAGATGGTCTCTTTCCAATAGAACCTTCTGGAATGAGTCTGGAAATATTACAGGCTTTCCCAGTGCCTCAGTGACCCAGATTTCACAGTTTCCATGATGCACTTGGGTGTTTAGCCCCACTCCCACCTCCTTCCTTTGCATGAGCTGGGAAGCCTGGGGCACAGGCCTGATTCCAACTCTCTCACAATAGGTCCCTTCCTCCAGGGAGCCCTCCCTTCCCCTTAGGTTAGTCAGCGGCTCTCCTAGTCTCCGTTGATTTTCAACTGTCCTCTGATCACAGCCTTGTCTGGGGGTGGGTCTGAAAGGGGGCTGTGATACACAGAGGGCTGAAGGAAAGGAGAGCACTTCTCTTTTCTTTTTTGATTTATTTATTTATTATATGTAAGTACACTGTAGCTGTCTTCAGACACTCCAGAAGAGGGCATCAGATTTCGTTAGGATAGTTGTGAGCCACCATGTGGTTGCTGAGATTTGAACTCAGGACCTATGGAAGAGCAGTAGGCACTCTTAACCACTGAGCCATCTCATCAGCCCCCAGGAGAGCACTTCTTAAGCCCCATCGGGTCACAAGCTGGGCAAGGGTCACGGGATTTAGTAGATGAATACTTAGAAACAAACAAACAAACAAACAAAGCACGTTTCAGAGAATGAAGGGGTTGCCGCCAAGCCTGGTAACCTGAGTTAGATTCCTGAGACCCATGGTGGCGAGAAGCACCGCCCTCCATGTTAAAAGAAAATGTTAGCCAGGCGTGGTGGCGCACGCCTTTAATCCCAGCACTCGGGAGGCAGAGGCAGGCGGATTTCTGAGTTCGAGGCCAGCCTGGTCTACAAAGTGAGCTCCAGGACAGCCAGAGCTATAAAGAGAAACCCTGTCTCTTTTTTTTAAAAAAAAAAAAAAAGAAGAAGAAAAAAAGAAAGAAAGAAAAGAAAAGAAAATGTTAAGTTCTTTAGAGTGAACTTGCCCCAGATTTTAAAACAAAAACAAAAAACCCTCTGCTACTCAGTGACTTTCACACTTCCCTGAACTTCTGTTTCTAGGGGAGGTAGTAGGGTGCGGTGGGGGGGGGGGGTGTTGCTCAAACAGAGGCTGCCTCACTGGTTCCCCTTGGCCAGCCACGCTGGGTGGGAAGAAAATGGAGGTGCTGGGGAGGAGGTCCGGGAAGACTGGTCCAACCAGTGTGCACGCTTCATCTCAGGGCATGGGTGGAGCCCTGAAAGGCTGGGAGACAGTGGAAGGGGATGATAGGGCTCGGCAGCCTCCAAGCCTGGCTGGGTCCCGTGGCACCCGCTGGATGCCCCACTGAACTTCACTCTTAAGAGAGCAAGACCCCAGCCTGTGGCTCTCAGTGCCCTTGCCATCTCTACAGGAAGCAAGATGGAGACCTGGACCCCACCGGGCTGCTTCTCAAAGGGCCTCCTGTTCTCAGGTAAGGAGGAAACAGCCTCAGAGGGCTGAGGGACAAGATGAGGCAGGGTAGTGACATCACAGCTCCATCCCTATTTCATCTATGGCATCTTCTAGAATGTCAGGACTATGAGGGTAGGAATTAGTGTTTGTTTTCCCAGGGGGTTCTGGGGAGTGAGCGAAGGAGGGAGGGAAGGGACTATAGAGACTGAGCCAGGACTGGTGAGTCACACATAGACTCGCAGAGTTTGTAAGGTAGAAGGACATCCTGAACTACATAGGCAGTTCAAGGCTAGCCTGGTCTACATGAGACCTTGTTTCAAATAAAAAGCAAAAATCTAGGAACAAGCCAGCCATAGTGGTGTATATCTGTAATGGCAGCACTTTGGAGGCTGAGGCAGAAGGATCACAAGTTGGAGCTGGACTGCATAATGAGTTCCAGGCAACCCTGACTCAAAAGAAGAAGGAAAATGAGGAGGGAGGAGGAGGGGGGAGGGGGGGGAAGAAGGAGGAGGAAGAGGAAGAGGAGGGAGAGGAGAAGGAGAAGAAACCAGGAGATGGTGGCACATGAGGAGGAGGAGGAAGAGGAGAAAGAAGAGGAGGAGGAGGAGAAGGAGAAGGAAGAGAAGAAACCAGGAGATGGTGGCACATGACTTTGATCCCAGCACTCAGGAGACAGAGGCAAAATGAATCTCTAAGGCCAGCCTGGTCTACAGAGTGAGTTCCAGAGCTACACAGAGAAACCCTGTCTTGAAGAATGAGGAGGAAGAATAGGAAGAGGAGGAGAAGACAAACCTAGATGATGTAATTGGTCTATGATGAAATGTATTTACTTATTCATCCTTTAAATATTGGTTGAATAAGTAAATTCAGAGGGTCCAAGTGTTTAGGAACAGACCACATAGCATCTCAGGACAGAAAACCCTTCTGCCACTGGCGTGGCAGATCTGTGGCATCTGTGCCTATATTCCTACTCCCAGGGCAGACATCACTAATCAATCTCATTGTCATTTCCAATGTGCAGCCCTTATGGTCTTTGCTGCGGTTGAGAGTCTGTAAAGAGGAAGGTTTTGTTACCTCTGCCCAAAACTCGACCTCAGGCCTCCTCCATACTTTTCCACAGCCTTGTTCCTGGCCCTTGAGCTGCCCCAAGGCTCACAGGCAGCCCTCCACATCGAGATGATCCCAGAGCAGCCTCAAAAGAACCAGGACCTTCTTCTGTCCCTTCACGGTGTTCCCAGCACTGCTCAGGATTTCATCTGGTACCTGGGGGAGGAGGCTTCTGGAGGCACAAGGCTGTTCTCTTATATCCCCGGACTACCACGGCCCCAGAGGGATGGCAGTGCCATGGGACAGCGAGACATTGTTGGCTTCCCAAATGGTTCCATGCTGCTTCGAAATGCCCAACCTTCAGATAGTGGCACCTATCAGGTGGCCGCCACCATGAACCCTGCCTGGACAATGAAGGCCAAGATTAACGTCCATGTAGCTGGTAAGTGGGACAGCTGTGATGGCAGGGAGACCAAGTGCAAAGACCATGCCATTTAGCCTCCTCATTCATTATATACAGTGTGCATTGATTGAGCATCTGCTGAGTACCAGACCATGGATCTCCCAGACCCTAAGATATACCCCATTTCATTAGTTCTCACCATACTCTGATTGTTCCCATATTCACTGAGCATCTTTTATATGCCTGGTCCTGATGAATTGTTCAATTTTCTTGATCACAATTCAAGTATTTGTTGATGTAGCCACACCAGATGAAGAGCTAGGGGACAGGGTGGGGAACAAAGGTGACATCTAACATTTCTTGGGAATCTTACCAGGCCAAGTATGAATCTAAATACTTTCCCTAGATCACACTGATCATTAGGACTGGCTAATAGCTTCGAGTAGAGAGCTGTGCATCTCATAGAAGCTTTACAGCCTCTCTGGTCTTATAAGACATTACTAGTGCTTGCTACTCACAAGAATCACATGCTAGGTTTTGACAAGTGTCCCCCCAGAACCAGGGTCACCTCTGAAGGAGGACCACAACAATATAGTAAGTACTTTGCACTTAAAGAAGCTTGCTGAGGTGGTCGCCATCGTTATCTCCATTCTATAGATAGGGAAACTGAGGCACACTGGGGTTATAATTTGCCTGGCTCAGAAAATTAAACAGGCTAACATGACACAGGAGAGGAAGTCAGAGAGGTCTCGCTGAAGATGACCTGTAGTTAGGTTTGGTGGGATATAAGTGTCATCCGCCACTGTGTAGACTGAGGAAGGGTAGTTGGGAATTCTCAGGCAGCCTAAGCCACATAATGAGATCCTGGGCTACTGAACAGGACCATGTTTCAAAAATGTCAACAGGATCAGTAAGCTAGCCCAAGGGGTAAGGTGCTTGCCACCAAGCCTGATGGTCCCCAGGACCTCAAGGTAGATGGAGAGAGCCAACTCCCAAAGGTTGTCCTCTGACCTCCACTTGCTGGTGCAGACACATATGTCAATAAATAAATAAACTAATAAGAAAAACAGACAAACAAGCAAATGCCAGGTGGTAGTGGTGCTTGCTTTTAATCCCAGCACTCAGGAAGCAGAGGCAGCAGATCTGTGAGTTCAAGGACAGGCTGTTCCACAGAGTGAGATCCAGAACAACCAGAGCTACTCAGAGAAACCCTGTCTAAAAACACCAAGGAAAGGAAAAACAAAGAGAAGAAAAAAAGAAAGAAAGAAGAAAGATCACACGCCCCAGCCCCTCACTGGGGGATTCTAGGCAGGGGCTCTCCCACTGAGCCACGCCCCCAGCCCCTCTCTGGGGGATTCTAGGCAGGGGCTCTACCACTGAGCCACGCCCCCAGCCCCTCACTGGGGGATTCTAGGCAGGGGCTCTCCCACTGAGCCACGCCCCCAGCCCCTCACTGGGGGATTCTAGGCAGGGGCTCTACCACTGAGCCACACCCCCAGCCCCTCACTAGGGGATTCTAGGCAGGGGCTCTACCGCTGAGCCACGCCCCCAGCTCCCTTAGCTGCTGCTAACTCTGTCCTTGTCCCCATGCAGTGTCACTGATGTGCCATTTTTTGATTACAAGTCAGTCAGTGCCCCACATTAAAAGAAGAGGGCTAAGGTAAGTGATGGTGGCGCACACCTTTAATCCCAGCACTCTGGAGGCAGAGGCAGGGGGATCTCTGTGAGTTTGAGCCCGTCTACAGAGTGAGTTCCAGGACAGCCAGGGCTACACAGAGAAACCCTGTCTGGAAAAATAAAAACAAACAGAAAACAAAGAAGAGGGCTCAGACCCTCAAGCTTGTTAGAGTAACAACTCAGCACAGGATGGGGTGTGGGAGACACTGTTTCCTTTTGAGCTCTAGAAATCAAAATGTTTCACCTACACTGATAAATTCACTGTTTATGCTCAGGAAGAAATAGTAACATGTTACCAGAGGGAGACAGTTCACCTGAGGAGACTGCTTCTGTCTGGTGGACAGCGATGAGGAAGTGATGAGGGACTTGGAATACTTTAAACACCATGGCCCAGGACTATGAGCCCTGCCTGGGTTGAGATTCTAGCGCAGCCTGATGGCGGAGGCAGGAGGATAGAAAGTCCAAAGCAAGTCTGGGCAATTTATTGAAATCCTGCTTTTTTTTGTTTTTGTTTTTGTTTTTTTTGGTTTTTCGAGACAGGGTTTCTCTGTGTAGCCCTGGCTGTCCTGGAACTCACTCTGTAGACCAGGCTGGCCTCGAACTCAGAAATCCACCTGCCTCTGCCTCCCAAGTGCTGGGATTAAAGGCGTGCGCCACCACGCCCCTCAAAATTACAGAAAAGAGGAGGGGAGGAAGGGAAAATGGGAAAAGGAAAGGGAAAGCATTGATTTTAAAAAATGATTTACAAGGCTCTCAGATTGCTCACAGATAAGAAGACCACTGGCTGCTCTTCCAGAAGAGCCGGGTTTGGTTCCTAGCACCCACACGGCAACTCACAACCACCTAGAGTTCCAATGCCCTTCTTGCCTCTGTAAATACATGACATGCACATGGTACGCAGACACACATGCTGGCAAAACACTCAGACACATACAATAAGATTTTTAAAAATTCACATAGGCTGTACATGTGGCTCAGTTGGCAGAGTGCATGCCTGGCATACACGAAGCCCTGGGTTAAATCCCTAGCAACTTATAAACTGCACATGGTGAACACCTGCATTCCCGGGTCTGGGTCAGTCTCAGAGGCAGAAGTTCCCCTGAGATTTGCTGGCGACCCAGCCTAGCCAAGGGGACACTCCAGACTCAGTGAGAGACACTGTCTCAAACACCAACATAGACACTGATTGAAGAAGACACTTGACACCCACTTCTGGCCTTATCTACATGCACACACACGCATACACACACACACAGACACACACACACTCATGTGCAGGAATTTGAGCATCCTTAGCTATATAGTTCAAGGTCATCCTTAGCTACACAGTAAATTTGAGGCCTGCCTTGACTATAAGAGACCCTATCTCAAAATAAAAATATTTTTTTAAAAACTGATAACATGAGTGGGCAGAGTGAGGGGCTGTGGGCGTGGCTCAGTGGGAGAGCCCCTGCCTAGAATCCCCCAGTGAGGGGCTGTGGGTGTGGCTCAGTGGTAGAGCCCCCCTGCCTAGAATCCCCCAGTGAGGGGCTGGGGGCGTGGCTCAGTGGTAGAGCCCCTGCCTAGAATCCCCCAGTGAGGGGCTGGGGGCGTGGCTCAGTGGTAGAATGGATGCCTAGCCTGCTTAGCATGGCACTGCAAAGTAAGGAATTAGGTGAGGGCAGACAGATGTCTTCCCTGAGACAACCATCACTCCTAGGTGCACGCGAGGTCTCCTCACTCCTCCCTGTCCATGCCGGGATCACGGTAGCCATCATCATTGGGAGTCTTGCTATCGGGTCACTACTTGTATGTGGCATTGCCTATGTCCTGGTCACTCGAAGCCGGAAGGGCCGGAGCCCCAGGTACAGTTCCCAGAACTCCCTCTGTGTCCTCTAACTCCTCTTTCCCCTCTAACTCTCCTGTCTTTCCCAGGCTGGGTGAAAATCAAGTTAATAGGTAGGAATCAGGGAGACAGAGTCTCTAGGATGTCGGGGTCCCTCTCCTCCACCCTAGCATCTCAGGGTTCTTCTATGTACCCCTAGGAATCCAGCCACAGAGAAGCCAGAAGTGAACCTGAGTCCTGAATCTGGTAAGCCAGGAGAAAGTGCCTTTGCACCCAGCCCTTCCGTGTCTCCCCCAGTTAAAGGCCTCCATGCCCACATGCAGTCAGAGTCCTTGGGGACCTTTGGGCACACTGGGGAGCTCCGAGAGATTTAAGGCCCCTCCTAACCCTCTAGGGTTCCTTCTCTTAACAAGTCTTCTGCTAATAAGCCTTCCATAGCTCCCCCAGTGCCTTGGGACAGACTTCTGTCTCCCTAGCATGGCTCTCAGGTCCCTCATTATCTGCAGACAGTGGGCTCTCTTGCCAAGCTCCTGCAGGCTTCCCTCCTGCCTCTGGCCAGTTCTCACTTCCCACTGTCTCAGATGAACCCTCTTCCAGGTAGTCCTCCCTGATATCCAGCCTGGCCAGGACTGTTTCTGTTTCCACATCCCCTATTCCCCATCCCCCATCCCCAGCCTTAGACTCTCTGGATTGTCACTCTCTGGGGATGGGTCTCTTTTCTCCCAAGGGACTTTGGGTTTAAGAAGGGTGTGGCATGGATTGTCTGGGTCACCACTGTGTCCCCAGCACATATCTGGCAGGAGGAGAAATTTGCACAAATGTTAGTTGAGCAACTGAGTGAGCGAAATGGACAGGCAGGTAGAACGGGTTCTACAGTGGTGAGTCATCTGCCCATGGGACCCCCTTCCTCCTCTACTTCAGGTGACAGCAACATCTATGAAGTGATGCCATCTCCAGTCTTCCTGGTGTCTCCCATCAGTGACATGGAGCAAGGAAGCCCACCCATGGTGAGTCCTGTCCCCTTAGATCTTGCCTCTCGAAAAACCTCTACCCGGAGTTAGCTATGGTGCCTGGGCACCTGGAAGCCATGACTCTTCATTTCTCTCTCCAGTCAACTCATTCTGTCTTCCTCTCCTTCTTTTGCATATGTGGGGGTGGAGGGAGGAACACGCACCATGACATGCATGCGGATGTAGAGGACAACTTGTGGGAGTCAGTTCTCTCCTTCCATCATGTGAGTGCTTGGATTTGAACTCATATCATCAGGGTTAGCGACAAGCACCTTGCCCCCACTGAGCCATCTTGCCAGCACCTCTCTCCAATTCTTGTGTGTCTCATCACCTGCGATAGCCCAACGACAACTAAAGCAAGGATTCCATCGAAGTCCAGTGGTGAACCAGTGAGTTTTGTAGGGTCACTTACAGGACCGTGGCAGCCACACCCAGTACTGGTGAGGGCTCATGGAAGCTACACGATGTGCAGGCAGAGACACCAAAGAATCACAACGTCCCCATCAACTATTATCCCAGAGTGTGGGCACTGGAGGCAGGAGAGTCAGGAGCTTAAAGTCAGCTTCCAAGTTTGAGGCCAAGCCAGAAGGGGATAGCAGAGCCAGGGACAGGCAGGATTCCGGTCCAGTTGGCAGTGAGTGCTGAAGGGGTGGGAGAAGAGAGAGGCCTTCTTCGGGAATCTTAGTGCGTCTCAGCTTGGCTCATTTCAGTGAAGGCCTTCCCTGTGGGGATCTTTGACGATGCATCTCTGTGAGACCATCTTTGCTTGTTCATGTTTCATTTTGTTCTTTAAAATCACTTACTTCTTGTATGAGGGTTCTGCTGCATGTACACCCGCATACCAGAAGAGGGCATCAGATCCCCTGAGAGACCCACCATGTGGTAGCTGGGATTTGAACTCAGGACCTCTGGAAGAGCAGCCAGTGCTCTTCAATGCTGAATCATCGCTTCCAGCCCCTTGTTCGTGTTCCGTTATTGGGGAGGATGTAGATGCTTTATTCGGGGTGAACCAGGGATTATATAATTTTGGGGAAGGGCATAAGAGTACCCAGGAAGGGAAGGCTCTGGCTGAAGGCTACGGGGATTGAGATACTCTGTGGTATAGAGGAGGAAGAACTCCAGGTGCTGAGCTATGTGACTGAATACCCATGGTCCTGGCAGTTGGTGGCCATGGTTACATGCTGCAGAGCAGGCATTGGAGGCTGGAGTGTGGCAGCGCCACTCCTGCCAGCTCAGATGTCTGAGATTCCCACCTCAGCAGTTCTTATGCCCATCTGGTAGCGCTGTCCAAGTGCTTGACAAGCCTGGACTAGATTGAGACCCTGCCTCAAAACAAAAACAAAAACCAACAACAACGAAAGGAGGTGGAGGGAGTTGGCTGGAACATGGCTCAGCATGTTCTTGCTACTTTTAAGGACCCAAATTTGGATCCCAGTACCCTCATTGGCAGCTCACAACTACCTATAATTCTAGCTTCAGAGGACCTGATGCCCTGTACCAGACCTCAGTGGGCAGTCACGTGCACGTGCTCACATATCATGCACACACACATACTCACACACATACACGCAGAGACACACACACTCACACACAGACACACACAGCACAGACACATACCCATACACCATGCACAAACATACATACAGACAGACAGACATAGCACAGACACATACACACACACACACATACACGCAGAGACACACACACTCACACACAGACACACATAGCACAGACACATACCCATACACCATGCACAAACATACAGACAGACAGACAGACATAGCACAGACACATACACACATACTCACACACATAAACAAACATACTCACAAACACACACACCAGACATACATACACACATATACACCACACACAGACAGACACACACATACAGACAAACACATAAACATACACTCACACACATAGACATACACACTCAAAAATACACACACACCACATATACACAAACATACACACAGACATACAGGCATCCATACAGATACATGCACACATACACACACAATCACAGACACAAATACAGACACATACACACATATGCATACTCTCACACAGCACAGACACACCATACCATACACACAGAGACATACAGACACACAGACATACAAATACATGCACACATACACACACACACACTCACACACATAATCACACACACACAGCACAGACACAAACAGACACACACACCTATACACACAGATAGCACACACATACACATACCATAGACACACACAGCATAGACACATACACACACACACACACACACACACCAATAAAAATTAGAAGAAATCTTTAACGGATCAGGAAAACAAGGAGCCAGACAATGGCTGAGCAGGCACTTGCTCCTCTAACCTGGGCCCTGAGCTCCATTCCTGGGACCCACATAAAAGTCAAAGAGAACTGATCCCCAAACTCACCCTCAGACGTCTGTATGTGTGCACCCTACATACAATTATTGACGTTGATGATGATTTGTTTTGTGTTTTCAAGACAGGGGTTCTCTGTATAGCCCTGGCTATCCTAGAACTCACTCTGTAGAACAGGCTGGCCTCGAACTCAGAAATCTGCCTGCCTCTGCCTCCCAAGTGCTGGGATTAAAGGCATGCGCCACCACCCCTGGTAATAATAATATTTGTAAAAGACTGACAGAGACAGAGAGAGAATGTAAAAACAACAAAGGCAATTTGCTTAACCCTCGTGTTGAGGAGAAGCTAGGCTTCTGAACAGGCCAGAAGCCCTCACGGTCGGGCCCATTGCCTAAGATGTGTGACACATGCTAAGTGGCCTCATAACCAGAGGGTCAGTGGGGACTCTGAATCTGGGCCTGTGCGTCATACATAACACCAGGATCAAAGACTGGAGGGTGTGAGGAACCCTCTCACCTGTACCTCTCCCCTGCAGAGTCAGCCTCCACCACCTCCACCAGCATCTCAGGAGCCAGAGCCAGAGCACCAGCACTATCAGGTATGGATTGCTTACCCCCCACCCCACAAGAACCCCATGGAGCCATGAGCTAGAAGGTCAGATGGGCAGGGACATGGACTGTCCTCTCCTCTCTCCCTTCAAGAAAGCTCCCCAGTGAAACCTGCTTCAGCTTCCTTGAGACTGAACCACTGGACCTGGCCTTGCCTTCCTGGGCCTGGGCTCCTTCTCTGTAGAAATGATCGAAAGCTTCAAATCTATACAGGATGAGCAAGGTCCAGAGAGGGAAAAGAGATTGCGTAGGGTCACACAGCAGAGCAGGTCAGGCCTTTATGCAATTCCACTACATGAAGGGACCCATTTCTGGATTGGGTATCAGGTCTCTCCAATCTTCTCCTGGGTCCCTCTCCCTCTCCCTCTCCCTCTCCCCCTCCCTCTCCCCCTCCCTCTTCCTTTCCCTCTTGGTTTATTAGTATCTCGTCCTCTCCTCTTTCCTGTCTGGCCTTGCCCCTGTTATTTTGGGTACACCTCTCCTGCTCCCTAGTACCCCCTAACTCTGGGGCTCACCCTCTTTCAGTCTCCTGGTTCTATTCTCTGTCATATCCCCAACCCCACTCTGGGCCACCACCGCTGTCTCTCTTCCACCGCCACCTCTCCTGCCCCTCATAGTTCCTGTTGCCCTCTTCCTAGGACCTACTAAACCCTGACCCAGCCCCATACTGCCAGCTGGTGCCAACTTCCTGATGGACCCTCGGCCCAGCCTGCACAGAAGACAGAATCTCAACTTCCAGACCCCACCCCTCAGGGCTTCACACCTATAGAAAGGACACATGGGACACCCACAGGACAACGCTGCAGGGAAACTGGCAAGATGGGCTCTGCCATAGACTCAGCATGACATGGAGTCAGTGCCTCTCGGGATGAGAGACTGACAACCCCAGATCCCCAATGTCCCAACAACCTTCAGTCTGTGCCTCTTGGGCCACCTGCCTCTAAGAAAGCAGGCTCCTGCCCCACCCAAGGCCAGCGGCCCCATCCAGGTATTTGAGTGATGGGAAGAAGGCCTTGGTACTCCACCATAAAATTCCATCCAGCTTTAACCAGTTACCCAGAAGCCCTTTCCTTGGGAAGAAAGCACTACCAGGAAGGCCGCACAACCACCGGAGGTTCTCAACCTGTGGGTCAAACCTCTTCAGAGAGTCAAATAATTGTTTCATAGGGTTTGCCTAAGACCATCAGAAATGCCAGATATGTAGATTATGGCTCATAACAGTAGCAAAATTACAGTTGTGAAGTAGCAACAAAATTATTTTTATGGTCGGAGGTTGTGGTGACAACTTGAGGAACTGTATTAAGGGTCTCAGCAATACAAAGGTTGAGAGCCACTGCTCATAGAGCCAAACACCTGTCAGGAAGATAACAGCCTTGGGCAAATTAACTGCCCGACCCCTGACCTGCTTCAAAATCAGCCACACAGAGGACTGGGACTGTACAGCACAGCTGTAGAGCGCCTGCCCAGAGCCCACCCGTGAGGGACTGAGAACATGGGGGCGCGGCTCTGCAGATGGGCTGCTTGCGGAACTGGAGAGAGGCCTGGGTTTAATCCTCAACCGCAGGGGGACAAAACAGTAGTTAGTCCTCAGCCACTGGGAAGACGTGACACGTGACACGCCTGGAGGAAGTCTCTGGAAGCTTGAAAGCTCAAGAAACTGCCCCACCCTGTGGCCTCTGGGCCCAAGGATCAGTGACGGCCACTTTGGACTCACGGCGTTTGATTGTAAGATGATAAACTGTAGTTGTTTTAAGCCACTCTTTGATAGCAGGTTGTTCCAGCAAACAGGAAATGGGGATGCTGAAGGATCCCAGGGAGGGGACGTTACAACCACAGCTGATTGGCAATATGCAAATGAGCCCCTCGGAGGGACTTCCCCAGGCTTTGATCTCATACAACCAGTGCATGACTAAGCTGGCCATCCAGATCAACCATGTGACCTGAGGGCCAGAGGAGACAGAAGGAGTGAATAAACCAGGGCTTAATTATGTCTTTTTAAAAGTTCTTCTTTTGAGACAAAGTCTCTCTGTGTAGCCCTGGCTGTCCTGCAATTTGCTTTGTAGACCAGGCTGACCTCAAACTCACAGAGATCCACCTGCCTCTGCCTCTTGGTTGCTGAGTTAAAGGCGTGTGCTACCAGCAGCCAGCCAAATTTATAATTTAAAAAAAAAAATTTATTTGAGTGTGTGTCTGCATGTGCGTGTGCGTGCGTGCGTGCGTGCATGCGTGCGTGCATCTGTGTCTGTGTCTGTGTCTGTGTCTGTGTGTGTTTTCAAGTTCGGTTAGATGATGTTCACACTGTGCTCTTTCTCCCTCTTCTGGCCTTAGGTGGAATTGCATTTCCACAGCCCCTAATTAGAATGCAAAAAGCTCTGATTAATGAAATGTGGGTGCAAGCAGTGCCCAGTAGTCCAGGTGCGCCATCACTTTCCCTCCAGACTCCAGTCACAGTGACTAGCCCTGTCAGTCAGGTTCCTGAATGAGCCCACCTAAAGCTGAGTTCTCCTGACCCTTTTCATAGCTGTCTACCTGAGACCGAAGTATCACAGGAGTGAGAAATATAAACCCTAAATGAGCCACGCTGTGAGTAAAATGGGGCTTCTTATTACTGCACCGTAGCCCAGCTCAATCTGACCACAGGTGAGGAGACCCAGCCTTCTCAACATAAAAACTACATTTCCCAGGAGTCCTTGCAACTAGATCTGGCCACCTCGTGGTTAAGTTCAATATAATCAAAAATGGAAGTTGTATAAACAGTTCACAGAGAGGTCTTCCCTGCAAGAAACAGAGCAAGTGAGAGAGTTGGGGTCCTGGGGATGCTGTAGACAGATTCACCATGCTAATTAGAGAGAGATCTGAGCAAAAACTCCCTAACTTAAGTGACTTCTCTGGGGAGTCACAATTTTCCAGGCTCTTTCTAAACACGTTTAACCCACATCCAAGCAGCATTTTCCAGATAGGGCGTCTAAGTCTAACTGCTCCACTCTCACAGGACAGTCTGGAGAATGCTGCACTAGTCATAGTGTCCCTAATAAATGCATTCAAAATATATGCATTTATTAAGTATATAGCAAGCCAAAGTAAAAAGAATAAATAACAAGTCAGGCATGGAGGCTGTACTGCCTGGGTTTGTGTCAACTTGACATAGGCTGGAGCTACCACAGAGAAAGGAGCCTTTCTTGAGGAAACGCCTCCATGAGATCCATTTTCTCAATTAGTGATCAAGGGGGCAGGGCCCATTGTGGGTGGTGGTGCCATCCCTGGGCTGGTAGCCTTGGGTTCTATAAGAGAGCAGGCTGAACAAGCCAGGGGAAGCCAGCCATTAAGGAACATCCCTCCATGGCCTCTGCATCAGCTCCTGCTTCCTGACCTGCTTGAGTTCCAGTCCTGACTTCCTTTGGTGATGAACAGCGGTTTGGAGGTGTAATCTGAATAAACCCTTTCCTCCCCAACTTGCTTCTTGGTTTTGATGTTTTGTCCAGGAATAGAAACCCTGACTAAAATAATAGTGCATACCTTTGATCCCAGCAATCAGGAGGCAGAGAGGCAGGCAGATCTCTGTGAGTTTGAGGCCAGCTTGGTTGGTCTACAGAGCAAGTTCCAAGACAGCCGGGGCTACATAGAAAACCCTTGCCTTACAAAAACAAAAGATGAATAAAATTTTAAAGTAAATTAAAGATAATAAATAGCAAGCAAAAGGTAAATAGCAAAACACTATCAAAGCAGATGCTCACAATATCCAGTGGGAACCTACCTACTGGGCATGGACATCAGGCGTCAGCAGTGGCCCCACTCAGCTTCTCTCCATGGAGGAGCTCCTGGCTCCTCTCTGTGCAGACACCTTTATATCAGAGGACAAAGGATAACAGCCTCGGGCTGGAGAGTTGGCTCAGCCATTAAGAGCACGTGCTTCTTTTCCTAGAGGACCTGAGTTCCATTCCCAGCACACCTGCCTGTAACTCCTGCCTGTAACTCCTGCCTGTAACTCCTGCCTGTTACTCCTGTAGTCACAGACACATTCACACAATAAAAATAAAAGTAAAAGAAGAAGAAGAAGAAGAAGAAGAAGAAGAAGAAGAAGAAGAAGAAGAAGAAGAGGAGGAGGAGGAGGAGGAGGAGGAGGAGGAGGAGGAGGAGGAGGAGGAGGAGGAGGAGGAGGAGGAGGAGGAGGAGGAGGAGTAAGACCTTGGAAATGACTTGTCTTCTAGCTGTCCTCAAAGACATAATACTTTTTAAAAAAAAAGATTTACTTATTTATTTATTTGTTTAATGTATATGAGGACACTGTAGCTGTGCAGATGGTTGTGAGCCATCATGTGGTTGCTGGGAATTGAGGACCTCTCACTCTGGCCCCACTTGCTCCAGCCCAAAGATTTATTTATTATTATATGTAAGTACACTGTAGCTGTCTTCAGGCACCCCAGAAGAGGGCATCAGATCTCATTACGGATGGTTGTGAGCCACCATGTGGCTGTTGGGATTTGAATTCAGGACCTTCCGAAGAGCAGTCAGTGCTCTTAACCACAGAGCCATCACTCCAGCCTCAACATAATGCTTTTTTACTCTTGAGTTGTTTTGCTGTCTTTTCCTCCCTGCTACTGAGGTAGGGATGTTTAGCCCTTCCCCAGACAAGGGGCCTTGGGGGACACTGAGACAAACATGCTCGGGTCTGACGTGGGGGGTGTTTAAGCTCCAAGAGCTTAAACAGAGGAGTTCAATTCTCAGCACCTACACTGGGCCGTTCACAACTGCCTGTGACTCCAGCTTCAGAGGATCCAGCGCCCTCTTCTGGCCTCCTCAGGTCCTACACTCATGTGCACAACCCCCCTGCTCCCCACCCCACCCCACACATACACATAAAAATAAGTCTCTAAGCCAGGCCTGGTGGCACACGCTTTTAATCCCAGAACTTGGGAGATGGAGAAACCCTGTCTCAAAAAGATTGAAATAAATAAAATTTTAAAATCAGTTTAAAAATCAACAAAATCAATGACAAAATCCTGTATAATTTATTAAATATTATGTATATAATATGCTGTATCACATAATATCATATTCTATATTATATATTTTGTGGGTAGGCCATGACCTCTGACCTCAGATTTTCAAGAGTCTTAGTCTATACATTGCCACCTTGTGACTGGAGACACTGGGGCTGGAGAGCCGATGTGGCTGTCTCGAGGCAGCACGCTGGTGATGGGAAGGAAAGGTTGTTTGTTGTTGTTGTTGTTGTTGTTGTTGTTGTTGTTGTTGTTGTTGTCAGGATGAGCTGGATTTTGCTGCAGTAACAATTAGCCCCGTGCTGTCCCCAGCTTGAAAAGCTTGTAAGATTTATTTTTTTCCCCTCCTACAAGTTTGTCTCAGGTGGATAGGTGTGACAAGGGTCAGAAGAACTCAGCTGCATGTGGACATCTTCAGAAATGAGGCTGACAAGGTTACTCACTGTAGCAGGGAAAAGCAGGGCACGTGGGTGTGCACCCAGCGATTTTTATAACACACGTTCCCCCTCCCCCCCAAAAGCTGGAAATAAGGCTTCCACTCACTTTCCATTGGCTGAATAAAGTCACATGGTACTGAGTTCTATAAAGACCGCAGTCTTGCAAATCTCCTCCGACCGGAAGTGGGAGACCTGGAGTACTGTATGCATCCTGGGAATTGAACCCTGATCCAGCTCCCCTGACAAAAATATCTAAGCAAGCCTGCCCTGCTTAAGTTATTTTTTCCATGGACTCCATTTATCCAGCAGACACTGAACCAGAGCATAGAGGCTAGGGGCAAACCGCAAGTGCCGATAGATGCGACGAGGGTAACCTTGGCAGAGGCTGGTTGTAGATTGAAAAGGGAGGGTTAGAAAGCAGGAAGGGTGAAGAGAAACCCATCCATTCATGAGCTCCACACGTATTTATTGAGCACCTGCTGGATACAGCACTGTTTTAGGTCCCAGGAGACATCTATATAACCAAAACAGAGACCTCTTCCTTGGGGGGCTGAGCTCCCCGCAAGGAGACTACGGGACAATCGAAGAGGTGCGGACCAAACCACAGAGGTGACATTGTTGGGAAGGGGAGCAATGGAATAAATGTTCAGACCACTAAGATATTTGTGCTTCTGTGTCCATAAACTAAAAACAGGCCAGCAAGATGGCTCAGTGGGTAAAGGGCCTTGCGGCCAAGCCTCGTGGCCTGAGTTTTGCTCTCTGGTACCCACACATTGGAAGGAGGGAACTGACTTCTACATACGACATACACACAATAATAAGTAAGTGGGTTTTTTGGTTTGGCTGGGAGATATATATCGGAAGGAGTGTGAAAAGCAGTCATTCTTGAATCCAGGAACCTGCAGATCCCACACAGTTCATTAAGTAGGTGTGCATGCTGAACCAGCAGGAGGCAGCAAAGGCTAACACATAGCCCGCCTAGCACAAACTCGGCCACAACCTGATGCCCACCCCAACCCCCATCTCCCACCCCACTTTCCCCACCTTGTGAGTATTCACAGCCCACTCTACTGCCTCCTGTCAAAATACCCAACCTTGATCAGCCTCTGCCTGCAGCAAGAACAAATGCTATCAGCCCCTGAACTTAGCTTTCCCAGTCCCCACAGCCCAGCTTAGACCAGGCAGCTCCCCTCCCCTCCACCTCAGCCTCTCCATGGCCTGTCTTTCTCCCCACGCAAAGCAGCCCAAGGAGCTTTGTTCACTCCAAAAATCAACCCTTCCCCTCCCTGTCTGGAACAGGCCATTGCACCCAGTGCCTTTAAAGACAAACTTTTCAGGCTGGGTGTGAGGTGCACCCCTTTAATCCCAGCACTGGAGGGGCAAGGGGGGAGCAGGAGCAGGTGGGTCTCTATGAGGTCAAAGCCAATCTGATCTACATAGTGAGTTCCACGCCAGCCAAGACTACATAGAGAGACCCTGTCTCAAAAACCGAAACAAACAAGCAAACAACCTCCCCCCCCCCAAAAAAAATAGCAGCAGTATGGTGGTACACACCTGTGATCCCAGTGGGGACTTCTGGTCCCCCTTTAGTATTCTGTACCCCTTATCCCCACTTTGGGATCCACAGAACTGAACTGCCTTCTGTACCCCAAAACTCAACCTGGGGCTCTCCTCTCCCTCTCTCTGGAAGAATGCAAACAAATACAAAAGAGAAGGACCCAAAGTGTAACCAAAGCAGGTGTCAAGGAGGACGGGATTCCAGGCAACGCAGCCTGAGCTGGGTGTCCTTGACTGGAACTGGGCAGCAGCAGGGGTCCCTGTCACCGGCCCCTGCCACTCCCAGGATACAGTCAGCTTTTAAAAGATAGTGGCTCCTTGTTTGACAAAAGAGGAAGTGGGCCTGGGGAAGGAAGTAGGCTGGGCTCTGAGCCCAGAGTCAAAATGATTCAGGGGGGAAACCTTCTGTTCGGAAGCCACCTCTGTGGGCGAAAGGTCCTGTGCCCGCTTACAGGGTCACAGGATCATCCCGCATAGACTGGTGATCAGAAGTGTAGACGCCTCTCCCAAAACAGCAGACTTCCATGAACTCCCAAGGGCACCAGGGACGGTGTGCAGGCCTCTGTAGGGTCACAGGGGTGACCTCATCCTGCCCCTGTGGTTGGTGATGAGCTGAGATGGAGGTAGCCCTGGGCCAGGAAGTGAAGGCCAGAACTGAAAGCAGCCGTC
Organism: Mus musculus; assembly: GCF_000001635.26. NCBI lineage: Eukaryota > Metazoa > Chordata > Mammalia > Rodentia > Muridae > Mus > Mus musculus. The sequence goes on along the minus strand of NC_000073.6, from coordinate 19,871,155 downwards.
CACAGCACACCAGTCGGGAAGAGAGAAACCAGTGCAGAGTTAGTATTCAGAGACTTTCTGCTATCTGTCTGTCTGTCTGTCTGTCTGCCTGTCTGCCTGGCTGTCTGTCTTGGAACTCATTCTGAATATCAGTCTGGCCTCAGACTCACAGAGATCCTCCTGCCCCTGCCTCCCTTCCAGGTGCTGGGGTCACAGGCCAATTGGGCCGCCATGGTTGGCTTTCTTTGCTCTTATACAATCCAGGGCCTCAGACCAGGGAATGGCACCTCTCACTTTGAGGTGAGTCCTCCCACATCCATTAACACAGTCAGACAATCCCCCACAGACACTCCAGAGGCCATGCTGCTGCCCTCAACAGTCACTCAGAGACTCACTTCCCGGGTGATTTTTCAGGGTGTGTGAAGTTGAGACATTAATCATCACACTGGAGGATTCTAGGTGGTTCTCTACCTCCAAAGTCGGCCTTCCCTGTTTGAAGTGAGTCCTCCATACACACTTCCCAGGCCCCAAATCATGGGTTCTACCAACTATGCCCAATATACGCATGAGGGACTGGAGATGAACCTGCATCTTCACGCCACCTTAAAAGCTGGCTTGGCCCTCTGTCTATAACCCCAGCGCAGAAGGGCAGAGACAGGAGGATCACTGGAACTGGCTGGCAGCCGGCCTAGCTCTGGGTTCAGCAAGAAACCCTGCCTCAGGGAACAGGTGGAGATGTGGACATCCCTTGTTTTCTTAGGGGCCAGGGAGGGGGTCGGAAACACACATATGCACCGACCCACACAACATACAGTGGAGAAAGTGCCTGCTTTTTGAGGAATGAGGGCCTGGGTTCAGATGCCTGGCATCAAGGTCAAAAGCCAAGTGTGACAACTCGTGCCCAAACCCTAGCACTGGGGTGGACGTGGTGGTGGTGAAGGAGGGGTGTCTACGCTCACCAGCCAGGCAGAGCACAGAAATGGTGTGCTCTAGGCTCAGTGAAAGACCCTGGCTCGAAAGAAAGAAAGAAAGAAAGAAAGAAAGAAAGAAAGAAAGAAAGAAAGAAAGAAAGAAAGAAAGAAAGAAAGGAGGGAGGGAGGGAGGGAGGGAGGGAGGGAGGGAGGGAGGGAGGGAGGGAGGGAGGGAGGGAGGGAGGGAGGGAGGGAGGGAGGGAGGGAGGCAGGCAGGCAAGAAAGAAAGCAAGCAAGAAAGCAGGTTGGGTGCACAGCTTTGACCCTAGCCCTTTAGAGACAGAGACAGGTTGATCTCTGTGAGTTTGGGGCCAGCCTGATCTACGTAGAGCGTTCCAGACCAGCGGGGGGGGGGGGGGAGTGCATAGTGAGACCCTGTCTCAAAAAAAAAAGTAAAAATTGTAAAAAAGAAAGAAAATAAAAGGGAAAGGTGATCGCTAGACATGGAGCTATAGCACGGCATTTACCTAGTCTGCAGGGGGTCCCGAGTTCAACTCCTACTGCCTACATGAAAAATTAACAACCGTTGTGTTGTGTGGGACAGGAGAGACAGCACCCACGTGGTGACTCACAACCACCTGCAACTCCAGTTCTGGGGGTCAGACATCCTCTCCAGGCTATTTCAAGCACTACATGCATGTGGAAGCTAAATATAATACACACACAATAAAAATAAAGGTTAATAATAACAGTAGTAATAATGATGTGTTGATCAGTCGTGGAAGATACCTGACAGATATCATCCACCTCTAGCTTCACAAGGACTTGTAGACAGACGGGCAGACAGACAGACAGACAGACACACACACACACACACACACACACACACACGAAGTCCTGTGTCTCTGATGAACATGTGCAGGTTTTTTCTTGCTGTGGTTCCTACAGCGGCAGTGTGACAGGGCAGCTGTACCCATGTGACAGCCTTTGGTATGCTGAGTTGTACTGAAATGGCTGAGTGCACCCAGGAGGCTATGGTAGGTCTAGGACCAATGCTACTATTGATCAACATTGTCAGCATCTTGGGCTTGGGTAGCCATGGAGTTGATTCCAAATCCCACCCAGAACCTTCTGCCATCAGGTGGAGATGAGGGGATGGGGACTATGATTGGCTGTGAGTGTGACAGGCATAGGAGTGTGGGGACACAATGATGGATGCCACCTTCTATTTGAAATAAATACATTCGATTTCCGTAATAACCTTTTTTTTAAAAAAAAGTTTTTTAAAAAGATTTATTTATTATTGTATATAAGTACACTGTAGCTGTCTTCAGACACCAGAAGAGGGTGACAGATCTTATTATAGATGGTTGTGAGCCACCATGTGGTTGCTGGGATTTGAACTCAGGACCTTCAGAAGAGCAGTCAGTGCTCTTAACCACTGAGCCATCTCTCCAGCCCCAAAAAGAGTTTTTTATTTAATGTATGAGTATCTGCATGTACACCTGCATGTCAGAAGAGGGCCCAGGATTTCACTATAGATGGTTGTGAGCCACCATGTGGTTGCTGGGAATTGAACTCAGGACCTCTGGAAGGGCAGCCAGTGCTCTTAACCGCTGAGCCATCTCTCCAGCCCAATACCATCTTTTAAGATTTAAGGTGTGTGTGTGTGTGTGTGTGTGTGTGTGTGTGTGTGTGTGTGTGTGTGTGCCCCTGGAGGTCAGAAGAGGGAATCAGATCAGAGAGAGACCCTGGAGCTGGAGTTACAGATGCCTGGTGTGAGTGCTGGGAACTGAACTCAGGTCCTCGGCAAGAGCAGTGAGTTCAGGTGGTGGTGCACAGCTGTGAGCCCAGTGTTGGAGGGGGTGGGGCTGAAGACTATGTCTAAAAGTAATAATGAAAAACCCCACAGACTCTTTCCCAGCCCAGGACCTTTGCATCTACTGTACTATGCATTGGGGAAACATACTTTCCCCCCTATACCTGCAGGCTCCCTATCACCTCAGTCACGCCTTGCCTTACTTCCTCAGGGACCTGCTAACGTCCGTAGCTGAAAGAGTGACCTGTGTCCTCCCTATCCTCCTGACTCGTCTTATCTTCCTGTCTCGAGGCATTATGGCACTAATCGTTCTCTGACACTATAGGCTAAGTAGGGTTTGTTTGGTTTTTCTTTTTTCTTTTTAATTATTGCTCATATCCTCCAATAAGATTTAGCCATATAAGAGAACAGATCTGTCTGTCGTCTGTGTCCCCAGCGGTTTGGCATGGAGTCAGTGCTCAATAAATATTTGCTAGGTGATTAAATGACTTGGAAATCCCCGAGCAAGAAGATCAGGGAAGGTGCCAAAGGGATGGGGACAAGAGGCTGTTTGGTTAGCTGAGAGCATGCATGTTTCTGTGTGTGTGTGTGTGTGTGTGTGTGTGTGTGTGTGTGTGTGTATGTGTGTGTGTATGTGTGCGCGCGCGCACTTGTGCACATGCGCGGGCGTGTGTCTGTGATTTTATATGTGGTGCAAATCAAAGGTTTTGTATGTGATAACCAAGTTGTCTGCCACTGAGCCACGTCCCCAGCCCCTCACTGGGGGATTCTAGGGAGGGGCTCTACCACTGAGCCATGCCCCCAGCCCCTCACTGGGGGATTCTAGGCAGGGGCTCTACCACTGAGCCACGCCCCCAGCCCCTCACTGGAGGATTCTAGGCAGGGGCTCTACCACTGAGCCACGCCCCCAGCCCCTCACTGGGGGATTCTAGGCAGGGGCTCTACCACTGAGCCACGCCCCCAGCCCCTCACTGGGGGATTCTAGGCAGGGGCTCTACCACTGAGCCACGCCCCCAGCTCCTCAGTGGGGGATTCTAGGCAGGGGCTCTACCACTGAGCCACGCCCCCAGCCCCTCTCTGGGGGATTCTAGCAGGGGCTCTACCACTGAGGTATTTTTCCATACCTCTTTTTTACTTTTTATTTTGAGACAGGATTTTCATAATTGTCTGAACTGGCCTGGAATGTACGGTATATGCCTCGGTCTTCCAAATAACTGGGATGAGAGGCCTGTGCCACCGGGCCTGACTGCTCACTCGATGCTGTGTGTACAGTAAGGAGTGAAGAGCACCTGGGGTCTTTTGATTGGTCTAACAGCCTCCGTGGCCCAGCTGGAAACTGGGATTTTGCCTCCCAGCCCTGTTTGGAGGGACACCCCCTACAGGTCAGGTTTACCATAACTGCTCTGCCCTGTGTCCTCGGCTTCCCCAGATGACCAGGGAAATGAGGAAGGGGACTCCTCTCCCGATTTACTGAGACAAGGGTCCTGCTGCAGAGCCTCCCCAATCTAATCCAGGTTCCCAGAGTATTGACAGATCAGAAGTAGGCAGAGTCTTGACAGGAAGGGAGATGGTTGCTCCACTTCCAGCCTTGAGCTCCCCAGGGAACTATTGAGGTGGCAGATGAGATAAGAGAGCTTGGGAAGGGAGCCTCATAAAACAAGGTCACAGACCGTGTCCTCAAACGGCCGGGAGAAGCGAAAGATTGGCCTGTTTGCATGCGTTTTGTTTTGATGTGGTTTTGAGGGTATTTTGTTGTTGTTGATTTTGTCGGTTTTTAAATTTGGTTACATTTTATCTATTGGGGGATGGCTGGTGCCCAGACCTTGGCACAGGTGTGGAGGGCAAAGGACAACTGTTCTCTCCTTTCACCCTGTGGTGCCAACAATAGAGCTGAGGTCATCAGACTTGGCAGCCAGGGCCTTTGCCCAATACACCAGCTCACTGGCCCTGTTTCTGGGGTTTGAGGGGTTTCGGTTGTTTTTGTTTTTGAGACAGAGAGTTGCTGTGTGGCTCAGGCTGGCTTCGAACCGGCAGCAATCCTCTTGCTTCCGCCTCCCTAATGCTGAGATTACGGGTGTGTGCCTCAGCAGCAGGCTGCTCTAGCATCAGAAGGCAGTGGTTCAGCGGCTCATTTAACCTCATACGATAGTGGGGCCAGAGGCTGGATAAAGGGACAATAAATGTGTCACCACTGTTAGCTCCAGTTCAAATGGCTCACACAAAGGCTAGGGATGGGCCTTTTGGGGCACCTGCAGTTCCAGCTCCTTTAGAAACTGAGGCAGAAAAACAGTCTCATGTTCAGGGCCAGCACAGGCTGTGTAGAGAGATCCCATGTAGCAAAAAGAAAATAGGCCAGCATGGTAGCGCAGATCTCTTGTCTTGGATCCCAGCACTTCAAAAGAAGAGGCAGGTGGATCTCTGTGAGTTTCAGGCTAGCCTGGTCAACATAATCTGGTTCCATGGTGAGACCCTATCTAAAGAAAAGAAAAGTGAAATTGAAAAATCAGGTTCAGGAACTTTGAACAGTTTGATAAAGTGGTTGCCTAGCACAAAACCCTACCTTTGAGCTTCTGTGTGGAGTAAAGGCTGTGGGTAGTGTGCCTGTAATCCCAGCATTCAAGAGGTGGGAGGCTAGAGGCAGTTCAAGGGTTCAAGGTCACCCTCCAGCACACAGTAAGTTCCAGGCAGCCTGGGTTCCATGAGGCTTTATTCCAAAAATAGAAACAAAATTTTAAAACCATATCTCCTTCTAATGTAACATTCTAGGCCATCTGTATGTGTTGACTTCTCGGCCGGAAGTTGAGCTGCCTGTTTGTTCTGTTCCAGGCTGGGACCCCAGCTCACACACAGACAACGCTTACACACACGGTGTGTCAATCGGAGAGTGCCCAGTGCACCCCTCCACCCCCTGCACTTTCCTGCTCCAGCTGGAGCAGCCCAGGTATACCAGCTCTAACCCCAGAAGAGTCAGGAGTCAAGGTTGTGGCCACCCACTGCTCCCTTCAACAGACAGGTTGAACGTGCAACCCTGGGCCAAGCACGTACCAAGTACACAAGCCACTACAGCTTTTGCTTAAACTCAAAGGGTTCACACAGGGGCCAGGGATGGACCTTTGTTGATAGGGCGATTGACCAGCATTCCAGAAGCTGATGGTGGGTGGATTCCCAGCCCTGTATAAAAACCCCTGTAATCCCAGCACCCAGGAAATGGAGACAGGAGGAGAAGGTCAAGGCCATCCTCAACTACATGGTGAATTCAAGGCTAGCCTGGGCTACACAGACAGTGTCTCAAAAACAAAACAAAACAAAATGTTCATACTAGCAGAAGACCAGGAAGCAGAAAGGGAGGAGGGAGGAGGACAGAGATAGCAAGGGCAGCAGACAGAGAAGGGTCATGTGATGCTTTGACGACTTGAAGTCATGACACAGGTTAGGGACAAAAGGTACCTCTGCCCTGCCAGAAACCTGGGCCTCCCTGGAGACTCTCAGCTCTGTGTCATCCACACCTGGTGTCAGCTTCCACGAGCTCTCTGAACCACTACACAGTGATGGGGACACTGTGGGGGCACAGTGCAGGGAGGGGAGAGACACCGCCCTCAACAGTGAGAACTGAAGGTGTCCAAGGCTCACATGGGGAGGGGGGAAGCTGAGATCATGCTGGGAAGACACACTGGAGGAGGCGGGAGGCTTGGGTGCACAGGCTGAGGAGTCTGTATTCTGCAGAGGGCTCTGGGCAGCCCGGCAGCCTCTGTGCTAATGGAGTAAGGGAGGCATAAGGACTGAGACCCAGGTCCTTCTACCGGTCTCAGGGGCAGTGGCATCCTCCTGGCTGAGAGCAGGGAAATGGAGCAGGTCTGGGAAGATACTAAGGTCGATTTGGGACAAGGTGCCTGAGTCAGAGGCATCCAGGGACATTGGGGAGCTATGCTGAACAACAATGGGAATGAGTCCCAGTATTTAGGCGAGAGTGTGGGAGCAGGGCCAGACAGGGAGAGCAAGGTGAGGTAAGGTCACAGTTGAAGGAGGGCAAGAGGCAGCAAACCCAGCCTCTGCCACCCCCACTCTCCCTAGCCTTCCTCAGCCCTCCCCAGCCCTCCTTCCCCTTGAGGGCAGCCCAGGACACAGTGATACTCTTGAGGAACTGGGACAGGAGAGCTGCAGGTATGGCCTCCTGCCCAGAAGTAGGCTGCAGGGCAGCAGAGGAGCCAACACCCACAACTACGCCATCAACTAAGCCATCAGCGATGACGTCTGTCACATGGTGACCAAAGATTCTGAGGTCACTGCCTGGACATCCTCCCTCCACCCCAGTGCAGGGGGCAGACCCCCTTTCTAAATGGGCAACCCCCCTTTCTGGATTTGCTTTTCCATTTTCAGTGAGGGTTTTGTTTTTGTTTTTAGAGAGGGTCTCATTATGTTCCCTGGCCTGGCCTGGAACTCACAATGATCCTCCTGCATCAGGACACCATCAGACCTAACCTTTAAGTTTTTCTGTTGTTCTGAGACAGGGTCTCACATAGCTCAGGCTGACCTGGAACTCCTTAGGTAGCTGAGCATCCTCTGACCCTCCCACCTCCATCTCCTGAGTGACAGGGTGATAGGCATGGTCCAGCACACCTGGTTTATGTAGTTCTGGGTATTGAGCCCGGGGGCTTCATGCACGCCAGGCAAGCACTCTACCCACTGAGCCCCAGCCCCAGCTGGTTCTACATTTGCCTCCCTGATCCTCAACAAACACAGGGACTTAACTGATTTTTGTAACTAAACTCTCTGACCATCTGTAACAAGGCTGGCACAGAGTAGGTGCTCATTCGATATTTGTGGAAGGAATGAGTTTGCGTTTATTGAGCAGTTACTGTATGTCAGGCATGATTGTAAGCACCATGCATGCTTGTGTTACAGGACCCACGTTGGGCGGGGGACAGCTGCCCTTCATTACTAGGGGTGAATACTGCCTGAAGAACCCACCAACATTCACAGTTGCTCCAGGTCTTCCTATAAATGGCAGCGGGTTTTAAACAGCCTCAGCACAAGGGCTCTACCCCTGAGCCACTCCCCCAGGCCCTCACTGGTGGATTCTAGGCAGGGGCTCTACCCCTGAGACACACCCCCAGGCCCTCACTAGGGGGGGGGGGTTTAGACAGGGGTTCTACCACTGAACCATGCCCCTGACTTCATAGTTTTTATTTATTTATTTTTAAAGAATTATTTATTTCTTTTATGTATGTGAGTACACTGTCGCTCTCTTCAGACACACCAAAAGAGGCATCAGATCCCATTACAGATGGTTGTGAGCCACCATGTGGTTGCTGGGAATTGAACTCAGGACCTCTGGAAGAACAGCCAGTGCTTTTAAGCGCTGAGCCATCTCCCCTAGTTCTTATTTTTAATTACCAAAGGAGGATGAAGAGTTCAGGTAATCCAGAAATGTTTGTTCACAAGGATCAGTGAGCCTTACCTTCCAGAATCTTGCCAATGTCTTTGTATTTATGGCATCACATGCCGATCAAGTGTGTGTGTGTGTGTGTGTGTGTGTGTGTGTGTGTGTGTGTGTGTGTGTGTGTGTTTAAAAAAAATATTCTGGGCCGGGTTAGTGGTGGCACATGCCCTTAATCCTAGCACTTGGGAGGCTGAGGCAGGCAGATTTCTGAGTTTAAGGCCAGCCTGGTCTACAGAGTGAGTTCCAGGACAGCCAGGACTACACAGAGAAACCCTGTCTTGAAAAACAAAACAAAACAAAACACCAACAACAAACCTTCTGACATTCTGAGCATCCTTGTACTTCTAGTCACCTAGATGGCTGTTATGCAAATGCTATGCAAATTCTTGTTGAAGAGAAGAGAGAGGACTGGAGAGATTGCTCAACAGTTAGAGCATTCATTGGCTGCTTTTCCAAAGGACCCAGGTTTGATTCCCAGCAACCCATGTGAATGAGCTATGGACCACGGAAGCTGTGTAGTAAGACCTTGTGTCAAAAAAAGCTGTTTAGTGGGTGGATGCTCTTGCAGAGGGCCTGAGTTCTGTTCCCAGAACCCTAACTGGGAGGCTCACAACCACCTGTTACTCCAGAGGACCAAACACCCCTGGCCTTCATGGGTACCTGCACACTCATGCAGAGAGCCACACACAACATATAAAGACACTTAATTAAGAAATAAAAATAATTGGCTTTTTGAAAAAGGGAAGAAATATCAGTGCGGTGGCTCAATGGGTAAAGCCGCTTGCTGCCAAGCCTGATGACCCGAGTTCAATCCCTGGAGCCACAGATAGGAGAGGAGACTGCCAAAGGTATCCTCTGGCCTCCACATGCATGAGATGGCACATGCCACCCACCTCATGTAATAATGACAAGACAAAGAAAGGACAGTAGTAGGAGTGGAGAAAAGAGAAGGAAGGAAGGGCAGAGCTTAGGGCAGAGCTTAGCTCAGACAACGGAGCACTTACTGTGTATCCATGGGGCCCTGGGTTCCTTCCCAAGCACAACACACAAACCAGGCATGGTGGCAAACACCTATCATTTCAACAACACTCAGGAGGCAAATGTGGGAAGATCAGACGTTCAAGGTTATCCTTGGCTACACAAGAAGTTCAAGTCTAGCCTGGGCTACATGGAACTCTATTTCAAAAACAAAACAAGACAAAACAAAACAAACAAGCAAACAAAAACCAGAGTCTTTTATTTCCCTTTGATTTTTTTGAGGCAGGGTCTCATGTAGCCCAGGCTGGTCTCCTCATCATTGCCTAGCTGAAGAGGACTTTGAAGTCAAGACCCCCCCCCAAACAAATGTAAGTGTTAAAGATGCCCACCCACCCCACAGAGTTGTGCCATTCACTGTGGTGACACTGGCCACTCCCTGGCTGTCCCGAGGGCTGGAGAAAGAGAAGTCTCCAACATCTACCCCTCAGTGACCCCACTATGCAGCAGAGACATCACAGGCATGGTAGTCAAGAACTGCGTCAAAATTTTCCTGCCTCCCTCCTCCCTCCTCCCTGGCGACCTGGTTCTCCTCTCAGTACCAAATCTGGGCCTTTGGCACAAAGTGGATTAGGCAGCTGCCCCAGGAGGCCTGGCCAGGTCATGGCCCCTGGCCGGTGCCTGCCACACCCACCCTAGTGCCCAAACAGGGCCCCAGATCTTCTGTGACTCGATCCCTCCAAATTCCGGTGATCCGCCCCGGTTCCAAATTGCCGAAAGATCCCAGGTCCAGTGGCAGACTGAGCCAAGCCTCAACCAGGAAGGGCCTCTGAGCAACTGGGACACCATCACCACCAACCATCTCGAACATCAGCCTTGGATGAAAATGCCATTGACCTGGTACAGCTGGTTCCTCCTCAGTGGTGAGCGAGAAGGGGTCCCCCACCCTGTCAGCCCACTCCCTGCATCTCCAAGAGCCTTGAGACAGAGAGGGGAAGCCCTGCCCGGGAGAAGGAAAGTGTGAGCCTTCTTCAGGCATGCACTAGGGAGAGCAACTTTGCTTCCCTCTGGAGCAGTTTGCTCTTGAGAGGAGGCCTGTAGGGCAGGCTGGAGACTGCCACTAAGAGATGTCAGCAGGGAGGCTTTAGAGCAGCCGGAGCAAAACAAGCCACAGAGCTGACTAGTGTCAGGGCTTCCGGACTCTTGTTTGTGGCTTGGTGTGGGTATCTTTGAGGTAAGGACTCCTATAGCCAGGTGGGCCTCCCACTTACTTTGTAGTCGAGGATGGCCTTGAACATCTAACCCTCCCCTCTAGTGCTGGGGTTTCAGCTGTGTCATCATGCCAAGTTTATTGGGTTCTGGGGTTTGAACCCAGGGTTTCACAGGCACTCTACATCCCAAGCACCTTTATGCATCACTGGTGACCCGGCTAACCTGGAACTCTCTCTATAGACCAGGTTGGCACCGAACTCACTGAGATCTGCCTGCCTCTGCCTCCTGAATGCTGGGATTAAGGGCGTGTGCCACCATACCCAGCACTACAGAGGCTGTTGTGTTGTTGTTGTTGTTGTTGTTGTTGTTGAGGCAGGATCTCATTATATAGCCCAGGTTGACTTCAAACTTGAGACAGTCGTCATGACACAGCTTCCTGAGTGTGACCACTGTGCCCGGTTTCTGCTGCTCAGCCTCAGGCTAACTTAGCTGTATATAACAGGGCCTAGTTGCCAGGGTCAGCCAGAGGTCCTCAGAAGCAGGGGTGATTAGCACTTACTGTTTCCCGACTTCGAGTCCTTTCTCCTTGTTAGCAACCACCCCAGAAGGATGTTCACTTGTGGCCCGACTTCCTAGAGAGGAAACCTAGGGCTTGAAGAGGTGGCTTTCTGGCCAGGGACTCACAACACAAATGGCAGAGTTCTGCCTTAAGCCCAGAACCTGCCACTACCATCCACATCCTCTCAGCTGGGAAGGGACTGAAAGCCTGGCCAAGCCTGCAAGTGTGTCTCGTGTGAGAAATGGCAGTGCAGAGGCGTCAGACAAGCCCAGTGAGAAGGAAGAACGAGGACCAGCTCTGTCTGCGTGCAGAGAAGGGGTGGGAGAGGCTCAGGATGTGGCTCAGACCGTTGGGTGCTCCGCTAACACTGGTGAAGCATTGTGTTTGATCCGCAACACTGCCTAAACTGGGTGTTGCGCTGTGTGCCCGGAATCTCACCACTCGAGAGGTGAAGACAGAGAGATCAGAAATTCAAGGTTATCCCTAGCCATATGTCAAGCTTGAAGCCAGCATCTGGGGCCATAGACAGAGGGGATGGGGTGGGGGTGGGGTGAGGGGATTAAGGAAAAGGACAGGAAGGAAACTGAAAAAGAGGGAGGTACTTCACAGATCTCTGCTCTCTATGTGGGGGGTCCTTGGGCATACAGAATGAGCACCCCAAGCTGGGGTGAAAGACTTGGACAGGCCCTGATGTTTGCATGAGGTCACAGACACAGTTGGCTACATGAGTGGAGAGACCTGTTTGAGTCTCAGCCTGGTGCCTCTAATGGAAAACTTGGTGTCCCACCTTGCTCTGCAGAGTAATGGCTAGGCAAGGCATCAGGCCAGGTGGCAGGGGCTGGGGCTGAATGGTAGAGTCTCTTCCTAGAACCCCCCAGTGAGGGGCTGGGGACATGGCTCAGTGGTAGAGACCCTGCCTAGAATCCCCCAGAGAGGGGCTGGGGGCGTGGCTCAGTGGTAGAGCCCCTGCCTAGAATCCCCCAGAGAGGGGCTGGGGGCGTGGCTCAGTGGTAGAGCCCCTGCCTAGAATCCCCCAGAGAGGGGCTGGGGGCGTGGCTCAGTGGTAGAGCCCCTCCCTAGAATCCCCCAGAGAGGGGCTGGGGGTGTGGCTCAGTGGTAGAGCCCCTGCCTAGAATCTCCCAGAGAGGGGCTGGGGCATACCTAGCAAGAGTAAGGTTCTAGGTTTTATCTCAGGAGAAGTGTGGGTATAGAAGGCACAAATCTTTCTTTTGTCTGACCTTGTAGACACTGGGGATGTCCCCCTGTGAGCTTTTCACCTCCTGTCAAATGAGGTCAATTCTGCCCCTTCTGTTCCTTCTCAGCCTGGATCCTGAACACTGGGGCCGAGATCTCCATCACCCCCGAGCCTGCACAACCTGCAGAGGGGGACAATGTCACGCTGGTAGTCCATGGGCTTTCAGGGGAACTGCTTGCCTACAATTGGTACGCAGGGCCTACGCTCAGCCTGACCTTCCTGGTGGCCAGTTACATTGTCAGCACTGGTGATGAGACCCCCGGACCAGCCCACACAGGGCGGGAAGCTGTCCGTCCTGATGGCAGCCTTGATATCCATGGTGCCTTACCTGGGCACACAGGCACCTACATCCTGCAGACTCTTAACAGGCAGTTTCAGACGGAGGTGGGCTACGGACACATGCAGGTCTATGGTGAGCCACCCCCTCTGACATCTCCGGGACTTTCCACTCTCTTCCTCATCCTCACCCTCCTTTGAGGAACAAAAGAGAAAAAAATTATTCTTTAAAATAGCATTGTGTGTGTGTGTGTGTGTGTGTCTGTCTGTGTGTGTCTGTGTGTGACAGTATACACGTGGAAGTCAGAGAACAACTTCGGAGAGTCAGCTCTTTCTTTCTACCCTGTGGAACCCAGGGATCAAAACTCAGGTCATCAGGTTTGGTGGCAAGCACTTTTACCCACTGAACCATCTTGCCAGCTCTTAAAGATGCTTTTACAGTTGGGTGTGGGGGTGCCTAAATCAACACAAAAATGCTCACCTTCTCCATTCTGGCTTCCAGGATGATAACTGTCTTCCAAAGCCCTTCTTTGTCACTATGGCTCGGGGGTACAGAAGTACAGCTTGGTGGTACTTCTTGCCCGGGGACAGGAGGTGCCCCTCCCCTCCCCCTCTGTCTCTCGCTCCGCCCATAGAGATCCTGGCCCCTCCCACGGTCATGGCCAACGACACTGCGCTGGTGGAGCGTAGGGATACCCTTCGTCTCGTCTGTAGCAGCCCCAGCCCCGCTGAGGTCCGCTGGTTCTTCAATGGTGACGCTCTGCCAGTTGCCGTCCGCTTGGGCATGTCCCCCGATGGCAGGATGCTGACCCGGCATGGCGTCCGCAGGGAGGAGGCAGGTGCCTACCAGTGCGAGGTGTGGAACCCCGTCAGCGTCAGCCGCAGCGAGCCACTGAACTTGACGGTATACTGTGAGTCTTCCAAGGCACCTGGTATCACAGATGGGGAAACTGAGGCCCACGACGAGAAGTCCACAGTTACACAGCAAGTCAGCAAGCAAGCTGGGGAAGGAGCCAGGGCCCCTCTAAAAATATACTTGCCTACTTTATGAAAGTACGGGTTATGGCTAATACATCCAGGTCGATGTAGGACCCTGTAGATGAGAGAGGGAGTACACACCTGCCATCCCAGGTATCCGGAGGTGGAGGGAAGATCCTGAGGTGGAGGGAAGACCAGGCCATGGCATATGTCTGGCGTGCACCAAATTCCATCTGCAACACCACAAAAATGCACAGCAATCCTCTGAGCCCTAGGGAAATGGAGACAGGATCCCGAGCACCCTTCCCCAACAGCTACATGTTAAGTCCAAGGTCATCCTGTGCTACATGGAGGCCTGTCTGAAAAGAAATAGGAAAAAGGAAAGATGCCTAAGGAAACGGATAGCATGGACACAAGGACACTGAGCTTGGAAAGGGTCATTAACCATCATTGGAACCCAGGGCTCAGCGGGGACATCACAAAAGCTCATCACAAGAAACACACAGTACTTCCTGGGCCAGCAGCTGTGTGTGTCAAATCCTGAGAATACAAATGATGGGGTTGCCTAGCCATGGTGGGGCACCCCTTTAATCCAGGAGGCAGAGGCAGGTGAATTGCTGTGAGTTCAATGTCAGCCAGGGCTACATAATGAGGCTCTTTCTCAAAGGAAAAAAAAGTAATAATAATAATTATAATAATAATAGCAGTAATTTCAAAAGTAAGGCCGGTGTACAGAAACTAAAATTCTAGAATCCTACTACCAGAGTATTCCAGATGCCGGAAACTCTAGAACCAGAGTCTAGACTGCCAAGCCTAAAATCACAAGAAGTAGAGCCCTAGAATCAAGTTCTAACATCTGAGAGTCTAGAACCTCAGAGGTGAAGATTTCTAGAGCCCAAGAAGCCTAGAACCTAGAAGCATGGGTTCTTTTTGTTTGGTTGTTTTTGTTTTGTTTTGTTTTGTTTTTTTGAGACAGGGTTTCTCTGTGTAGCCTTGGCTCTCCTGGAACTCACTCTGTAGACCAGGCTGGCCTTAATCTCAGAGAGCCACCTGCCTCTGCCTCCCAAGAGCTGGAACTAACAGCATGTGCCACCACCACCCAGCTCTACACATTCTTTTTTTTTTTTACAGATAAAAACAAAACAAAAGAAAAAACAAACCAAAACCCAAAAAACCAAAAAACTCAAAAACCAAGTTCTCACGGGAGGGGAAGTGAGTCTCAAGATTGCAGTGGTAGAAGTCAAGATGTGATTGGGAAAGACTCAAGTTCTTTCTGCCCTCTACTCAGCCCTGCCAACCCCAGGGACCCAATCCGGTAGATTGAAGACCTGAGGTGCATGCCTCTGTCCCCTCCAACCCCACTCCTGCCCCTCCTGTGTCTCTCCCTCCTGCCCTACAGTCGGCCCTGAACGAGTAGCTATCCTTCAAGACTCTACCACCCGCACGGGCTGCACTATTAAAGTGGACTTCAACATGTCCCTCACCCTGTGGTGTGTGGCGCGGTCTTGCCCTGAGCCAGAGTACGTGTGGGCCTTCAATGGAAAGGCCTTGAAGAATGGCCAGGATCACCTGAACATCAGCAGTATGACTGCAGCCCATGAGGGCACGTACACGTGCATCGCTAAGAACTCCAAGACGCTGCTGTCTGGCTCTGCCTCAGTGGTAGTCAAGCTGTCCGGTGAGTCAGCCCCAGCCTGATAGCCACCTGCTCTCTAGAGAGGCCCAGCTGGCCTTTGCTGACTGGGCTGCCATTTTCCAGAAAATAATTGGATTCCCAGCACACTCATTGGCCAGTTGTGACACGGTGGCGTATCAGATTGCCCTGTCTTGTCTAGGTGCGGAAAGAGGCAGGCAAAGCCTATTGCATAGGAAAGAAATGGTGACTCATATCCTCTGCCTTGAGGTCAGACGGAGTGACAAATGAGCCCAAGTCCCCATCTTGTGGGGTGACAGAGTGGGACACCAGGGTCCCTGTCCTTCCATGTAATTGCCCCACATAGTAAAAAGGCACTCGCTGCTGAGAGCCCTGCCCAACCCAAGGCACACAAACCTTCTGCCAACTAGATTGTGTGCATCAATTAGTCTAGATAGGATGTGGGCATGCTCGAGTGCCCATGCGAGTGTTCTCTCTCTCTCTCTCTCTCTCTCTCTCTCTCTCTCTCTCTCTCTCACACACACACACACACACACACACACACACACACACACACACACACACCACAGCTGGAAAACCACACACCAGAAGCACTTTCTTCACACCTCTGTTCCATGCATGGGGGGTTGTGGTGCTGAGGGAACAGAGCTCATGCCCCAAGAATAGCGGCTTTGAACATCAAGTTCTCATTTTACAGCAGATGTATAGTGGTGTAGGCAAGAGGATCAGGAGTTCAAGGACATCCTTAGCTACACAGACAGTTCAAAGTTAGCCTGGACTACATGAGACCTTGTCTCAAGGGGGAAAAAATGTCTCATTCATTCTAGCTGGGTTTCTTCTCAAATGGCCATTGTCCCTTGGGGACAGTGGGAATCGTCCACCCCCTCCTCCCTCCCTTCTTCCTCCACTAACAGGCTGGGTCTCATGCAAAGGGTGGGGATGGACCCTCTTTCACGCAGAGCAAAGATGACTGTCGCAAAGGTAAGTGTGCCTCCTGTCTTACCTGTGAGGGACCTTGGCTGGAAACAGGGTGGACCAGATGACCTCAGGGCCAACATGGGGGGTATCCAAGGTCTGAAGGTAGGTGCAGGCTGTGCCTAATGTAACACTTCCAAAACTGCTTCCCCAAAAGCTGCCAGGAATCCTGTGGCAGGTGCTGAGATCGAGACAGAGACATGGCTGTTATCCCACCTGGGAAACAAGCTGAGGTGATGGAGGAGGCATGGTCTTTCTCTGACCTCAGAGGGATCAGTGAAGCTGCCAATCAAAGAGAAGAGGCAATGCCTCACGTTCTCTGGGCTCCCTGGCATTGGTGTGGGAGACATAAAACTGTCTAGTCAAAGGGAGGAGGCACAAGGTGAAAGAATTTCCAGGTCATTAGGAGACATGACACTACTTTAAATTTCATAGTCTGATGGGGGAGACACAAGTCCCACTTTGGGAACATGTCAAATCTGATGGGGGAGTACAATCTTCCCACTTTCTATGAAATTTTTCTATCAGAGACAATTATTCCCAACTTTGGGCATCTTCAACTTGATTAGAATGTTCCACTCCCAATAGTCCACAATTTCTCAGTCTGATGGAGGAGACAGAAACTCCCACCTTCTAGGGAATCTTAATCTTGGGTCCCAAACTTGATTGAAAAATCTAGAATGT
Organism: Mus musculus; assembly: GCF_000001635.26. Lineage (NCBI taxonomy): Eukaryota > Metazoa > Chordata > Mammalia > Rodentia > Muridae > Mus > Mus musculus. The sequence goes on along the minus strand of NC_000073.6, from coordinate 19,854,438 downwards.
CCCAATCTGATGGCGGAGACACAATCCACACCTTGTGAGAATTTTCCATGTGATACAGGATGCACAGCTTCATCTCTCCTAGAGTCGTCTAATCTGATGGAGGAGTTGTCACCTCCCATATTCTTAGGTCTGCTGCTCTCACAGAAAAGACACTATGTGGACGAGACATTCCAACCATCTGATGGGGGAGACACAGCCCCATATTCTAGAATTTCCAGTCTGATAGGGGAGGCATGGTCCCCAGAGGTTTTTTTTTCCTACCCTGATGGAGGAGACATGGCCAGACCCTGTGGGGTCTTTCAATTAATTACATAGGGCCTGTACCATCATCCAAGGCTGAAATTTAAACAGGAGAGATGTCTTCCTGGCATCTGAGAAAGAGAGTCTATGTGATCACCCTAGAAATCACCTCCATCCTCTGTCTCCTCCCCAGCACCTCATGGGGAGAAGCATCAGTGGGGGAGCTGGCCAAGGGAGGGGGAGGACTCCACACCACACTCAAGCCGTTCTGGCTGACTGTGGCGGTGGTTCTCTCCCCAGCGGCAGCTGTAGCCATGATGATCGTTCCTGTACCGACTAAGCCAACGGAGGGCCAGGACGTGACCCTGACTGTCCAGGGCTACCCCAAGGACCTGCTAGTCTATGCCTGGTATCGTGGACCTGCCTCGGAACCCAACCGACTGCTCAGCCAGCTGCCGTCAGGGAACTGGATCGCTGGCCCGGCGCACACAGGCCGGGAGGTGGGCTTCGCTAATTGCTCACTGCTGGTGCAAAAGCTGAACCTCACTGATGCCGGGCGCTACACACTCAAGACCGTCACACTGCAGGGCAAGACCGACACTCTGGAGGTGGAGCTACAGGTGGCCCGTGAGTGAGCAGTGTGGGATGGGATGGGGGGGGGGCACCCAAAGATGTCCTTCTCCTCCCTCACATGCCTGTGGGACACAGGCATGTGCCTCTTCCATCTGACCTGAGTGTCCCCATGTGGGCGTTTGCCTTGCCTCTCAAACGATGACGTCCACCAAGGTATACGCCTTCCATATGGATATATAGACCGTAAAAGGGGTGTCAAGTGAGGGTGGGCATCTTTTCTCATTAGGTGAGTGGAAACTAAACCATGGGGATCTAGCCTCTTCCACCACACTGGGGAGCTGGGGTGAATGCAGGTGTTTTCCTCCCCCATAAGACATGGCATGAGGGCAAGAAGTTTCCACCTTCAGACACCAGAGCTCTCCCAACCTGAATGTACACTAGGATGCAGGCTGCTAGGTGTGCCTCTTCCATCAGAGTTCTCTGTTGGGAACCACCTCTCCCCTATCAACCTGGGGGCTCCCACAGTGGAAAACCATGTCTCTCTCATCAGACTGAAAATTGTGTCTCCTCCATCAGACTGGGAGCTCCCAGAATCAGGCACCATGTCTCCTCCATCAGACTGGGGGCTCTCAAAGTCAGAGATCATGCCTCCTCCATCAGACTGGGAGCTCCCAGAGTCAGGGACCATGCCTCCTCCATCAGACTGGGAGCTCCCAGAATCAGGAACCATGTCTACACCAACAGACTGGGAGCTCCCAGAGTCAGGGCCATGTCTCCTCCATCAGACTGGAACCTTGTCTCCTCCATCAGGCTAGGAGCACCCAGTCAGGAAACATGCTCTTATAGTCCAAGGCTATGTCTTCTCCATGAAACTGGTATCTCCCAGAGTCAAAAGCCATGTCTCTTCCATCAGACCAGAAATTCCCAGAAATCTTCAAGACCTTACTAGGGCAGGTGCTCTGGACAGGCGCTCCCAGACGGAGAACAAGAGTCTGGGGTCCTGCCTGTCGCATCAGACTAGACACTCAGAAGTCAAATTTCCGAAGCCAGGACCAGTCCGGACCCAACCACCAGATGTCTGGGTTCTCACAGGCTCACTCCTAAGCCTGTGCACTCGGGGATTCCTTTTCAGCTTCCTTTGTCACAGTCCAGCTGGAGGACCAGTCTTTCTTCATGCAGCACCAGACCCCAGATCATGGCACAGGCTGAGCGGGGCGGGTGGGGACCGCGGGAGGCGCGGTGGGCGGGGCCGCGGGAGGGTCCTCCTGCTGACTGACAACCTCCTCGTCCCCGCCCCGGTTCTCCTGCACAGCCCTGGAGTAGCCACCGCCGCCTCTTCAGCTGCAGCGCAGGCCGCTGAGACCTGGAGAGAAACGCCCCTTGCAGCATCTCCCCGCATCCGCCCCTGAGCCCAGGACCGCTCACCTGCAGCACGGATGCCGGCCATGGTCCCGCCATCCTGCCTCCATCTAGTCTTAGCGCCGAGCTGTGGGAGAGCTGCCAAGTCCATAAATGTCCCAATGAACGCACATGGGTGTCAGCCTCTCCTTCCACCGCCGCCAGCCTGGCCAAGCGCAGCTAGTGTTCTTTGCTTTGGTACCCACCCCAGAGCATGCCCAGACTGGGCGCATGCGCACCTAGGGATGCTTAACCCACACCCCCTCTGCTCCAGGGCAGAGCCTGGCACCTTTGCATAGGTGTGCAGTTCACAAGGAAGTGTATCCTGTTCCCCCAGTGGATTAAGGATGGGCCCTCTCCAAAAAGTGTGGAGTAGGAAAAGACCCGCCTCACTGAGTAACTCCTGCCTTCATCCTACCCTAAGGCAGAGTTACTTCCCCTCAAAAAATGGTGTTTCTCAGCCGGGCGTGGTGGCGCACGCCTTTAATCCCAGCACTCGGGAGGCAGAGGCAGGCGGATTTCTGAGTTCGAGGCCAGCCTGGTTTACAAAGTGAGTGCCAGGACAGCCAGGGCTACACAGAGAAACCCTGTCTCAAAAAACAAAAAAACAAAAACAAACAAACAAACAAACAACAACAACAACAAAAAAGGTGTTTCTCAAGGGACTGTCCAG